>NC_133329.1:313341193-314541193 GCF_042186555.1 Aquarana catesbeiana
GATTTATAAGCGTTTTTTGCAGCCATTTTCCAGCTATATTGCAGGCACTTTACAAATGTTTTTGCACGTGTATCAAGCTTCAGGAGTTTTTTTTTTTCCTTGGCTGGTCAAGTGGAGGAGAGCAGTTCTATAGGAAGAGGGCAATTCTTCATATGTAAAAGCACAAGCAAAAATACATTTACAGGCACTCCCATTGAAACCCTTTTATAAGCATAGAGCGACTGAGCATACAAGTGTGAACAGAGACAATTAGAAAGGATGGGATCCTGCCTGTTGAACGTAGTCAGGCAGTGCTGTTGTGTCTTGGCCTAAGCCAACAAGGCCCAGGCCTAGGGACCCCCCCCAGCTCCCAAGTCAGCACATTCACTGAGAATTTGACAGAACACCGGGGTTTCTGGCTGCAGAGTTCAGAGAGTATCTCTCTCATAGAGTGTGTGGTGACTAAGGATGAGCTCAGACATGTTCGCATATGGCAAGGGCAGAGCCCACCAGGAAGTTGGCACTGCGGAGTGCTAATCACAAGCAGTGAGACATTGTCTTGATGGGCAGCTGCAGAGAACGGAAATGTCTCACTGTCTGTAATTAGCGATGTGCAGTGCAGACTTTCTGGCGGGCTCTGCACATGCCGTATGCGAACACGCCTGAGCTCACCCTTAGTGGTGACAGTTCCCCCCTCCCCCTCCACACAGTCGGGAGAGCAGAGAGAGAGCTGGTCAATTTCTCTTCCTGTGACCCTAAGTGCACATAGAGCCTTCCTATTGTGGCTTCAGCAGGGGACTGTCTAGTAATTAACCCTCTGTGTCCTTGCTAGGGGAGAACTGTGCAACTGTGCTTTTCTTCTCCGCTTCAGCCCAGGTTCACACCAGTGTGATCACAGACATCGAATGTGATTCACACCTGCACCTGTGGTGCCGATCACATGCGATGTCTGTGAGATGCGAGTTCAGCCTCACAATTGTATGGCTGAACGCGCATTGGATTGGCACAGAAAAAAAGTGCAGGGACTTGTTTTTCCCTGCACTAGAATCAGATCGCATGGGTGTTCTCACCTATGCGATCCGATTCCTGTGCGAGTTCAAAGTTAGCATTGCGATCTGTGAACGGATCTGGGGGTGTCATTAACAATGTATTGACACCCGCAGCGGTTCGCAGAAGGTAGTGTGAACTTCCTGTGGGAGAGATGCGATGCTGGAAAGGCGCTGGAATCGCGCTGGTTCCTGCATCGCATCAGTGTGAACCTAGGCTTACTGAACACGTGTACAGTGCTGCTTACCTAAATGGTTAAGGCTGCATTCACACCTGAGAGTATTTTTTCAGGCAGAAAGTTACTTGTTTTTACATCGATTTTTGTTGCGTTTTTGCCGCGATTTTGTACAGGTCAAAAGGTCACCAAGGTAAACAGCAGAAAAATGCCTGTAATCTGCCTATAAAAAAGTTCATGTACTTTTCAAGCTCAGGCTCCGTTCACACCCAGGCGTTTTTGGGCTCTCAGCCTGACCGTTCTGTCACCTAAAGGAAAACGCCCGTTGCTCAAAAAAGTACAGGAGCTTCTTTTTTGGTAGATTACAGGCAGTCCCCGAGTTACGAACATCGACTTGCGAACGACTCCTATCGTTAGAACACCAGAAATCGCTGAGTAGCCATCTTACAGAACGGGACACATCCCACACTGCAGTACTATATGTACTGCACGCCCCACATACAGGACTGCATGTCCAGAAGCACCCAGAACACCCCACATTGCACAGCCAGAAGCGCCTATCTGGAGTTACACTTAAAAAGGTACTGTTTCGACATACGAAAAAAATTCGACTTAAGAACAAACCTACAGTCCCTAGCTCGCTCGTAACTCGGGCACTGCCTGTACAGGCGTTTTTCATTCTTTTACATTTGGGGCCTTTTAACCTGTACAAAATCACACCAGAAATGGCAGCAAATATAGCACGACTTTCTGCCTGAAAGTGATACGCTCAGGTGTGAATGCAGCCTCAGGCGTTTTGCTACAGGCGACAAAATGGTCAGATGTGAACAGGGGCCATTTAAATAAATGGGATTTTGCTTGTTGGGCGTTTTTCAGGTGTTTTTGATGGCGTTTTACAAGCTGAAAACCCTCAGGTGTGAATACAGCCTGACTATTTACAGCTCAACATCTGCAGGCTGATGCTTCTGGTATAAATGGAATTTAAAACCTGCTTGTATATATTGGTTAACCTTTCATAACTACCTGTATGGTTCATGCTACCTTCTGACATATGAAGAAAAGTGTCATTTCTCATTATAGATCAGTCTGGATTTTATTGTCCATCCTGCTAACTACATTTAAGACTGACGGATATTTATTTATTTTTAATTTTTTTTGTCTCCATGTCTTTATTCTGAGTGAACGCAGTTTGCTGAAAAGGCCAATAATTTTACCACGCCTCCTTATGATTTATCCAATCCAATGCCTCTGTGCCTGCCCCATCAGCTGTGTCCATACTCCACCCCCTGATGCACATACAGACACACTTTCTGTGTGTATGTTAAGGTGTGAAGGATAGGTGGCAAATCAGAGTACTGGAAAATTGGTTAGTAAGTTTAAACATCACCTCTTCCTAGACAATTACACTAATGCCCCCCCCCCCCCCCCCCGCTGCTCTGATTGAAAAAGACTGCCACGCCCCTGAAAAGCAATTCCCACAGATTTCTTTTCAGAGGCAATTGACAGGCAGTGGATGCAGCGATATGCTGCCTCCTGACCACCTGTTTGGGCACTGGTGAGGCTGCATTGATGGACACTGGTGAGGCTGCATTGATGGACACTGGTGAGGCTGCACTGATGGGCACTGGTGAGGCTGCACTGATGAAGCTGCACTTGGTACCCACTTTAAGCCCACGTTCACATTGGGCCAATTTGGCATGTCAAATCGGCAGCTATTGCTGGCAATGGCACAGTTCGAATCAGTGTGACACCGACTTTGCAGCACTGCACCGATTCCCAAAGTAGTTCCTGTACTACTTTTGGCGACTTTGGAGGCGATTTGAATAGATATCTATGCATGAACCCACACAGATGTCTGTCAAATGGCCCCCGAAGTCGGACTCCATTGCTGGTTTGAAATCGTGCGAGTTCAGCTGAACTTGCACGATTTCAATTCCGCCCTAATGTGAACCTAGGCCTAATGTACAGAGAGGAAGAGGTGGAGCTCTAAGAGGAAAAGGTGGATCCTAAAGAGGAAGGGGAGTGGTTTACAGATGACAGGGTGGGTCTTAAACAGGAAGGGGTGTGGCATCGACAGGAAGGGGTGGGTCATATTTAAATTAGGGGGTGCATGAGTTTAGTCAGGCCTAGGGCAGCACAAAACCCAAATACACCACTATAGTCAGGTATATGGAAATAAGAAGAAAGAGTGTGCCTGGGGGCTAAGTTCTGGACTTTTACAGTTTCTTTTAATATAGGTTCATGAAAGGAAATTTCTAGCATAAACTTTCTATATTTCTGTGGTTTTTCAAATGAATAACAGCTGCTTTATGTACAGTATATTCTACCTACTGTGTAGTATGAGGGAATAGTATCTCATGCTATATGAGGGAAAAATATCAGTGGTGTTCAATGATCCCATTTCCCCTGGGAATATTGTTATGTTTTAAAGCCTATGTTTAGCCTAAATTAAAGAACAGAAAAATTGGCACAAGGGACATCATTTACATTAAGGGCCCTTGCACATTGATCAGTTTTTCTGCAGTTTTTGCCTTACCAAAAGCAGAAGAAAAATGCATGACCATTAAATCCTATGGCACTATTTACACCAGTCACTTGCGGGACAGTTGCCTTTTTAAAAGTCCTGCATGCTGCATTTTTGGTGCTAGTGTGGTGCGGAAAAAAAAAAAACACCTCCTCATTGAAATGAATAGAAAATGCATCTAAAACTCGCCAAACATGCATCAAAAACGCACCCACGTTTGCGTTTTTGGTGCACCTTTTGAGTCACATGTCCTTTTTCACAGGTGCAAAACGCACCGGAAACACGGCAAAAACACAGCAGAAATGCATATCTCTTTTTACTGTGTTTTTGCAATGGAGCAGGGTGAAAGCAGCCTACGTATGACGTGTCCATTGTGCTGACTCAATAACAACAGTGTCAGAGAGGAGGATGCTGTCAAGGGTATGTTCAATCTTGGACAACTCCTTCCATCCAGGAGTTGTCGGAGATTGAACATACCTTTGACAGCATCCTCCTCTCTGATATTGTTGTTATTGAGTCAGCACAATGGACACATCATACTTTTTTTTTCACAAGGAACCCGGACACATCATACTTAGGTTGCTTTCACACTGCTCAGTTAAACACATATGCATTTCTGCTGCGTTTTTGTCACGTTTACGGTGCATTTTGAGAAGTACCTTTGGGGCGCATTCATGCATTTGTCAATACCATGTGTTTATGCAGTATTGATTCAGCATTTTTAAAGCATTCTAAACTATTCTTCAAGGCCTGCCATGATTATTACAATGGTACCACATTCTGCTGTTCACACAGGAGCAGTAGAATTGTGTCATGTTTAACATTAAGCAGCATGTCGCTTTAATGAAGCAGCTACACCTGTCAACCACCTCCATTGGTTTTAATGGTAATGCTCTATTAGGCCTGGTTCACACCTATGCATTTTTTTGTGCATTTTCAGTTTTGCAGAAACACACTACAGCCCATTTAACATGGTTTCCTATGGATGTAGTTCACATCTGTGCATTTTAAGGAAAGGGCCAGGGACTTTTTTCTGGTTTTTGGTTCCATAGACTTCAATGGATCAAAAGTATGTATTGAGAAATGCAAAATGCACCTGGAATATGCAAACTGCAACCTGCATAGGTGTGAATCAGGCCTAACTGCACCTTAAAAGCACCTAGAGCATTTATGGTGTTTATGTTACAGTCAGCATAAATTCCCTTCCAGAACCAACTTCTGGTTGCGCAATGACATCAGCATGTAGCTCAGCCCTACGTCCTACGGGTTTCGTCATAGGTGACAACATCCCTCTTCCTGGAATTTTTTATGCTGCACGGTTATCTATGTTTTAATTGTGTGCATTTTTGTATGTTAATCAATTTTAAACCTTGGATCCTACACTATGTAGGGCCTTTGTTTTTTTTCTTCTCTTAGCATATTTGGAGTTCGAAAACATTCTGGGGGTCCTTTTACTTGCAGCCATTTGAGGATTCTAATGGGAGCAATTGGAGGTTTTACCTGTTACTGAATATTATCATCATATGCGATACATGTTTTTTCTATAATATAAAAGTCACGTTTCACTGGTAAGCCTTCATCTGATGGTAGAGATTCTCTTGCGTGGAAACACACTTCTGGACACTTACTTTTTATTGTCCACCACGTGGTTTTTGTAAGCAAGTGATGGGACTTTAGTACATTTTTGGTTGTTCACATTTCCTTTCTTTTTTGATAATTTATTATAGCATAACACAGTGTTCATATATTACTTGGTTACTATGATAGAAATGTCATAGTGTGGTTGCAGCTTATAGCGTCTACAAACTATGGGATATATTTATGGCGTTTTTATTATTTTTTTTTTTACTAGTAATGGCGGTGATCAGCTATTTTTAGCGGTACTGCGATATTGCGGCGGACAGTTCGGACACTTTTGACACATTTTTGGGACCACTGACATTTATACAGTGATCAGTGCTATAAAAATGCACTGATTACTGTATAAATGTCACTGGCAGGAAAGGGGTTAACACTAGGGGGCTATTAAGGGGTTAAATGAGTTCTCTCGTTTGTGTTTCTAACAGTGGGGGGATGGAACAGACTAGAGGAGGAGACATATTGTTGTTCCTAGCTAGTAGGAGCAGACGATCTGTCTCTCCTCTCCTCACAAAATAGGGATTTGCATGTTTACACACACATGTCCCTGTTCTGGCTCTCGTTCACACGCTCACGCATGGCCGGTGGTCATCGCGACCGCCGGCCTTGCTCATCGACTCCCCCACCGTGCAGCAGGCGCGTGCCTGCTATAGCCATTTAAAGGGCCGACGTACAGCTACGACGGTCTGCAGGATCGTGCCGACCTGCTGCAGTATAATGACAGCGGCTGGTCGGCAAGTGGTTAAAGCACAAGCGCATTTAATATACAGTGGATAAAATAAGCGTTGAACACGTCACCATTTTTCAAAGTAAATATGTTTCTAAAGGTGCTAGTAACATGAAATTTTCACCACGTCGGTAACAACCCGTGTAATCCATAAATACAAAAAGAAACCAAAACATATAAGTTCAGAAATGAAGTTATGTGTAATAAAATGGAATGACACAGGGAAAAAGTATTGAACACGCTAACTGAAATGTATTAAATACTTTGAACACAATCCTTTGTTAGTAATGACAGTAATGACATGTTTAACCACTTCAAAACCAGCCTCGTTTTGGATTTTAGGTGTTTAAGAGTTTAAAACAGGTTTTTTTGCTAGAAAATGACTTAGAACCCCCAAACATTATATATTGTTTTTTTTCTAACACCCTAGAGAATAAAATAGCGGTCATTGCAATACTTTTTTTTGCACCGTATTTGCGCAGCGGTCTTCTAAGCGCACTTTTTTTGGAAAAAATTCACTTTTTTGAAAAAAAAAAAAGAAGACAACAGTAAAGTTAGCCCAATTTTTTTTTATATTGTGAAATATAATGTTACGCCAAGTAAATTGATACCCATCATGTCACGCTTTAAAATTGCGCCCGCTCGTGGAATGGCGTCAAACTTTTACCCTTAAAAATCTCCATAGGTGACGTTTAAAAAATTCTACAGATTGCATGTTTTGCGTTACAGAGGAGGTCTAGGGCTAGAATTATTGCTCTCACTCTACCGGTCGTGGTGATACCTCACATGTGTGGTTTGACCACCATTTTCATATGCGGGCGCTACTCACGTATGCGTTCGCTTCTGCGCGCGAGCTCGTCGGGACAGGGCGCTTTAAAAATTTTTTTTTTTTTTTTTATTATTTATTTTACTTTATTTTATTTATTTTTTCACTGTTTTTTAAAAAAAAAAAAATTTGGATCACTTTTATTCCTATTACAAGGAATGTAAACATCCCTTGTAATAGAAAAAAGCATGACAGGTCCTCTTAAATATGAGATCTGAGGTCAAAAAGTCCTCAGATCTCATATTTAGACTAAAATGCAAAAAAAAAAAAAAAAAAAGTCGTTCAAAAAAATGACACAAAAAAAATTGTGCCTTTAAGAGAAGTGGGCGGAGCCGTCGTAATGACGTCGCTCCGGCCGTCACATGGTATAGAGACGGGTGGGGGCCATCTTGGCCTCACTCGTCTCAGTACCTCAGCAGTGACAGGTCCCGATCTCCTCCGCCGCTACCGACGGCTCCGGTAAGCGGCGGAGGGCGCGGGAGAGCGGCGGGAGGGGGGGTGGCACCTCTCCCGCCGCCGATAACGGTGATCTCGCGGCGAACCCGCCGCAGAGACCACCGTTATCGTGTACAGAATCGCCGGCCCTAAAGATGGACACCTCGGTTGTGGCAGCAGCTGCTGCCGTTACCGAGATATCCATCTTTAAAAAAACAGGACGTCAATATACAGTGGGCGGTCGGGAAGCGGTTAATACTTATTTTGCCCACTGTACAGTGCCTTGAAAAAAGTATTCATACCCCTTGAAATTTTCCACATTTTGTCATGTTACAATCAAAAACGTAAATGTATTTTGTTAGGATGTTATGTGATAGACCAACACAAAGTGGCACATAATTGTGAAGTGGAAGAAAAATGATAAATGGTTTGCAAATTTCCTTACAAATAAATATCTGAAAAGAGTCAATACTTTGTAGAACCACCTTTCGCTACAATTAAAACGGCAAGTCTTTTTGGGTCTCTACCAGGTTTGCACATCTAGAGAGTGACATTTTTGCCTATTCTTCTTTGCAAAATAGCTCTGTCAGATTGGATGGAGAGTGTCTGTGAACAGAAATTTTAAAGTCTTACCACAGATTTCCAATTGGATTCAGGTCTGGACTTTGACTGGGCCATTCTAACACATGAATATGCTTTGATCTAAACCATTCCATTGTAGCTCTGGCTGTATGTTTAGGGTCGCCGTCCTGCTGGAACGTGAACCTCCGTCCCAGTCTAACATATTTTCTTCTAAGATTGCCCTGTATTTGGCTCCATCCATCTTCCCATCAACTCTAACCAGCTTCCCTGTTCCTGCTGAAGAAAAGCATCCCTACAACATGATGCTGCCACCACCATGTTTCACGGTGGGGATGGTGTGTTCAGGGTGATGTGCAGGGTTAGTTTTCCACCTCACATAGCGTTTTGCTTTTAGGCCAAAAAGTTCAATTTTGGTTTCTTCTGATCAAAGCACCTTCTTTCACATGTTTGCTGTGTCCCCCACATGGCTTCTTACAAACGGTAAATGGGACTTCTTATGGCTTTCTTTCAACAATGGCGTTCTTCTTGCCGCTCTTCCATAAAGGCCAGATTTTTGGAGTACACAACTAACAGTTGTCCTGTGAACAGATTCTCCCACCTGAGCTGTAGATCTCTGTAGCTCCTCCAGAGTTACTCTTGGCTGCTTCTCAGAAGTTTGTAGGAGAACCTTAGTGAACACACAGCATCATGAAGGCCAAGAACCACACCAGACAGGTCAAGGATAAAGTTGTGGAGAAGTTTAAAGCAGGGTTAGGTTACAAAAAAATATCCCAAGCTTTGAACATCTTACAGAGCACTGTTCAATCGATCGTCCAAAAATGGAAAGAGTATGGCACAACTGCAAACCTACCAAGACATGGCTGTCCACCTAAACTGATAGGCTGGGCAAGGAGAGCATTAATTAGAGAAGCAGCCAAAAAAAAAGCCAGTGGTAACTCTGAAGGAGTTGCAGAGATCCACAGCCCAGGTGGGAGAATCTGTCAGGACAACTATTAGTCGGGCACTCCACAAATCTGGCCTTTATGGAAGAGTGGCAAGAAGAAAGCCATTGTTGAAAGAAAGCCGTAAAAAATTTTGAAAACCATTTATCATTTTCCTTCCACTTCACAATTATGTGCCATTTTGTGTTGGTCTATCACATAAAATCCCAATAAAATACATTTACGTTTTTTGTTGTAACTTGACAAAATGTGAAAAATTTCAAGGGGTATGAATATTTTTTCAAGGCACTGTACTATTTGGCGTATAGTCAATTGTATTAATTTCACAAGCCCATTTTGCAATCTGCCTGACCAAGCTTTTCTTGATTTGTTTATAGGAGCCTGGTAGCGTAGACAAAATTGTAATTTGAAGTTAATTTGAGAATTTATCACCCAAGGGCTCATCGTACAAATGCAGTATCTTACAGTATCCCAAAAAGCAATATTATTTGGCCAAGTTCCCCAAATGTGGGTCATATTGCCAGGAGCCTGTAAACATCACCAACAAGTGTCAGTGATGAATGGGGCAATTTTATGCAAGATTGCAGGACAGCGATACTGTAATTGTGTTCTTGAGCATGGGGAGAAACAGACATTTTAAAAAAGAGTGTCAGTATTTGGCCCATTCCATATCATCTGCAGATATATTTAAGTCCTGTTCTCATTTTGAAAGAAAAGGGGATAAGACTCTTTCACCAAAATTTGGTACATCTGAGGAAGCGAGTGTTCAGGCCTAGTGGACTTAGAGAGTACTGACTCATAGTCTGTATGAGGTCTATTAAAAGAGTCTTACACAATTTTTTAGTTGAGTATATTCTAGTCAGGTCCTTAAAGGGTTATGACAGATTGAGATTATCGGAGAAAGGGGAACAAGATTCTTACCACTAAAGGTGTGGCATGATAGAGGGTTATCTCCTCTTCGCCAAGAGAGAAATTTAGTACCATTAAGCATTAGGAAAAGGAAGCATTACCAAACAATGGAGTCAAAGGGCTTGGTCTCAAGGAGAGTAGGCCTTTACTTAGATAGTCATCCCACACTTGTAAAGTCACAATGGTAATTTTAGGCAAATGATCTTTCTGGGGCCTATGGGCAGGATCCGTCCAGGGCAAGGTGGTGAGATCTGGGCAATAAGGTAATTTTCTATGTGGATCCATAATTTTGTAGATTTATGTGGTACCAGCCCATCACCCTTATCAAAGATGTAGCCCGGAAGTATAGCAAAATCTGAGTCATGGTAACCCTTCCTCTATTCTTAGGCAAAGACAAGATAGTGCACCTGATCCTGGATTTTTTGTGTCACCAAATAAAAGCATGGATGGCCTTGCTGATTGAGAGATAGAATCCCAGAGAGGGAGGGGCAGAAATAGCTTGTAAGTTATACAGTCATTTTAGCAAGATGTCCATTTTAACTACATTCATACGACCGAACCATAAAATGTTCAGTTTATCATATAATTTGAGATAAATATGGACTGTATGTAAGAGAGGTTTATAGTTAAAGTGGTTGTAACCCTAAAAAAAAAACCATGCTCCTGTCCCTTTAAGGCACGATATACAGCACAGTGCTTCTTTAGTGTCATTTATCCCTTTCCATGTTGCACAATACCTGGTTGATCCTGCCTGCTTCTGTGTTCCCCTCTGTAATCTGATCACGCTTATCATGGCTGCTGATTCATGATAGTGTGGTCAGTTTTTGTCCCTCCATCATCCTGCTCTCTCCTCAGAGTCTCTGCATCTTCCCAACCCCACCTCCCTCCTTTTCTATCATTTCCTTAGTGTGTGTGAAGCCATCTGCTCCCGCCCCTCCACTTTCTTGCTGCTTTCATTGAGTTATTATTCCCTTGCAACTGTTCCTCCCCTCCTCTTTGTTAAAGCTGCAGTGTCTCCCAGAGTTTACCATCTTTGGAGACAACAGCTACCAGGACAGTTTTCCTGCATGGCAGTCTTTTGAAACAATTTAAAAAACGATATTTAATTTAACTAAGGTTTCAAAATACATTTATAAACTAATTACTTCTGCAAAGTTTTTATTCATTATTGCTATACAGTGACGTTGATCATTCGATTATCAAGGCTAAGTTCCTTTCATCAATTGATCAAAGGAAGAATCGGTCAATTGATCGAAGGAACATAGCCTTGATGTCAAATGATCAATGTCACTGTATAGCAATAGTTGATCCATCAGTGTTTTGATTGCGTCTATCTAGCAAGGTTACTTTGTGGTATAAGCAAGGAAGCTGAGACCTCTGCAGTGTGTAAATGTGCTTTTACTATACAAAAACACTGTACATACAAAACTATTACAATATTAGGAATACAATACAAGACTGACAGATATATCAAGCAAGATGTCTAGCAAATAAGCAGAAACTATGGTCTGTAACAGTAGAAGCACGCTTAAAAGTTTCTTAACTCTGGTTACTGTGTGTTTGTGATCTCCATTGACAACAAGGACTCAGGCTACTTAAGCAGTTGCTGGAGATCAGGCGAAAGTGTCTTTAGGTATCTTCTGACTGGTTACAGACTGTCCATGGTGTTTAAGCCATGATAAGTCCTGTCCAGCTTTTGCCTGACAACCTTTTATATGTCAGGTTGTTTACCATAGTTACCAAACAACAGTTACAAACTTGTTTACCTTAACAACAGACTGCTCCAGCTGTCAACAGTTCCCATTGTTTGAGGACAGCCTGTACTACCAAGGCATTTGTTTGAGAAGTATCCACTCAAACACAACCTGATTTTCTGTTTCTGTGACAAACTACTAAACAGATTTCCCCAAGTACAGTTATGTCTGATTAATTTTTTTTAAAAATCATAAATATTTAACAAACGCAACACATACAGTCAATTAACCAATCCTTCCATCGATCAGCAGATTCTGTCTTCGATCGATGGGCCAATCCTTTCTTCGATTAGCCGATCCATCCTCTGATCTATCGGCCAATCCTTCCTTTGATCGACTGACTGATCCTTTCTTTGATCAACTGATCTTTCCTGTGATCGACTGATCTTTCCTATGATCGATCCTTCCAGCGATTGATCGACCAAGCCTTCCATCAATCGATTGACCAATTCTTCAAGTTGATCTATTGATCAGTCCTTCAATCGTTCCTTACATCCTTTGATCAATAGATCCTTCCTTCCTTTGATCCCTTCTTAATTTTTTTTGCATGTATTTTTTTGCAATGTTATTTATCCTTTTCTTTTCAGTAGTATAATACCTGGTTGATCCTGTCTGTTTCTATGACCCCCCCCCCCAATCATGGCTGCCAATCCATGATGGTGTGGTCAGTTTACGTCTTTCAATCATCCTGCTCTCTCTGAAGCATCTCTTTCATTTCCACGGTCTGTGTGAAGCCGATCCTCTCCCCGCCTCTCCTGAAACTAAAACAGCAGAGGAATGTGAGCTCCTCCCGCTGGAGTCCCTCTGTTTGGGAGTAAAGCCTGGTACACACTATTCATTTTATTTTCTTTGTTCAACCCAGAGCCTGGGAGGAGCTGCTGTACTAACTACACAATGTCCCCTACTGAGCTATTGTGTTCTTACAGCGGGACAGCCACCCCCACCAGAACACGCTGGTCCGCACTCTCAGCCATTGGCTGAGAGTGCTGATTGGATGCTGATCGGCAGACCTTTTTCAGTCATGCCCCTTCGACATAAGCCATCCGAACGTCCAGCTTATGTTGGACCGGCTACCATACACACGGGCCGAATGTTTGCTGGTTTCTGTTGAACCGGCCTATGCCGCTCGATATTCTGCCTGTGTGTACAGCCCCTAAGACCCAAGACTGCACAGATGCACTGCTGTTAAAAGGTATTTAGAGATTATATTGCTGGAAAAAAAAAACACTGCCATTACTATTGCCTCAAAGGGAGAACCTATCATGAGAGTTTATTGTGGAGACTTTACAACCACTTTAAAGCATTTGTTACCCCAACATTTCATATTCCTAATACGTGGCCGCTGTACCATGTACTAGTATGTGAAACTATCCTGTTCACTTTGTATTGCCTCCTTTATGTGAAATCCCTGGTGTTCCTGCCAGTCCCTCTGCTTTCCTATTAAAAAATGACCACACTAAGCAGGAGAACACAATGTGGTCAGTTCTCTAGCTGTGCTGGGAACTCAGTGTGCTGTCTTCCAGTGATCAGACTTGTCCTGACATGCCCCCGCTGCACAGCCATTCACTGGGAAGCTCGGTGTGCTGCTGCTTCTCCTCCTCCCAGCTCTTATTCAGCTGAGAACCGAGGGAATGTGATCACTTATAAAGTATGGAGTCTGGAGCTGTCCCAAAGTCCTCAAATGGACTGAAGAGAGACATTGGGTTGGTAACATGGAGCAGAAGGTCATCCGCATAGAGTGAGAGCTTGTATTGACGTTGTCCAACTGGGATGCCCTGAATGCCGGTGTTCTGACGTAAAGCTATTGCGAGGTGCTTCATGGTAAGTATATAGTAATAGAGAGAGGGGGCACCCTTGCCGAGCGCCATTATGGATCCAAATAGGATCTGAGAGAAGACCATTGGAGTGAATTTTTGCTGAAGGACATTCTATGCATTAAGGTGATAAACCTTCTTTGCTGCAGCCTTTTTGCTTACCTGAGCCCGATCCGATGCAGGGATGTGCACGAGCACAGCGGCTCCAGTCGCTGATAGCAGCAGGAGCCCGCTGCTGTCAATCAAATCCTGTGACATAGGAGTGGTGGGCGGGGCCAAGTCTCGCTGCCTGTGTCAATGGATGCAGCAGCAGGACTCAGGCACGAGCACCTGCTGGTGCCCCCACGGAAAGCCGCTTTCCGTGGGGGCACCCAATGAAGAGGAGTCTGGAGCGCCGGCGGGGGACTCCAGAAGAAGAGGATCATGGCTGCTCTGTACAAGAATTGCACATATCAGGTAAGTATAGACATATTTGTTATTTTCATACAATAAAAAAAAGCTTTAAAACCACTTTAAGTCTCGAGCTGTGCTTTTATAACCACTCCCTGTAACACACATATCAGGTCTTGAAACTGGATGGGAGCAACGGTAATGTCAGGCAGTGTTCTTTTAAACAGTGGAAAATGACAGGCTTGAGTTGAGGGTTAATAATCAAGAAATCACAAACCACCACGTATTACAAGATTTATGCATTTATTTAAACCAAAAAAGACATATACAATCCATCCCCATATCGGTCACTTCCATTTTCTTTTGGCAATTTACTGTGATGATCTCCTGAAATACTGTAGATAGTTGGTGAACACAGATATAGATAGATAGATAGATAGATAGATAGATAGATAGATAGATAGATAGATAGATAGATAGATAGATAGATAGAAAAGAGAGGGAGAGAGAGAACGCTGTAGATCTACTAGCATTTAGAGTCTAATGCAGGACCTGGAAATGCTATTAATTTGAAATATGTCACTAAATCATAAATATGTCACCCCCATACCAATTACAACATATGGAACATATAACTACAATTTTTAAAAATGTACTATGAACTGAATTTGAATGCCCCTCATTTTGTTACTCTAAAAAAATGTGTTCTCTATTCTTTTTTGGACTTGGACTTTCCTTTAGAAGACTTTCGTCTACAGCAGCATCTAAGGGTGAAGGCACAGCATTTAATACTTATGAAAAGTGAAGTGACCAAGACGGCAAATAGGAAGGCAAATACATCTATGGAGTGATACTGAATCCAGTTCAAGTCATGGGCAGCTGGGCGCAAGTGAGGAGCTCCTTTGTGTCTCATGACAAACTCTACCCAGTGCACTGCCAGGTCCAGAGGGTGGATGGGCCGGTCAAGATGCAGATCAGAAAGCCGCTGAATGTTTTCTTTGTAACTAAAGAAATAAGAAACATGAGTTGTCACAGAGTCTTGCAGTTTTACTACAGATAAGTAGAAGAAGCTAAAATAAAACCAGGTTTACTTTTCTTATCTAATGTTTAGTTTCTGGCTACAGTCCATACGAACAAACCCGAAAACGGTTGTACAACATCCTCTTAGCCAGAACTAGTTCAGGAATTTTAACCACTTGCCTACTGGGCACTTAAACCCCCTTCCTGCCCAGGCCAATTTTCAGCTTTCAGCACTGTCGTACTTTGAATGACAATTGCATGGTCATGCAAAGCAGTACCTGAATGAAATTTTTATCATTTTTTTCACACAAATAGAGCTCTCTTTTGGTGGTATTTAATCACTACTGGGTTTTTTTTTTTTTTTTTGCTAAACAAAAAAAAACCAACATTTTTGGGAAAAAAAAAAACAGTTTCATAGTTTGTTATACAATTTTGCAAACAAGTAATTTTGCTCCTTCGCTGATGTGTGTGTTGATGAGGCTGCACTGATGGGCACTGATAAGGTGGCACTGATAGGTACTGGTAGGTGACACTGATAGGCATTAGGCAGCACTGATGATGAGGCACTGATTGGTGCCACTGGTGGGCATTAATAAATTGCCACTGGTGGGCATTGATAGGTGCCACTGGTGGGCACAGATGAGGCGGCGGTGGCTCTCTGTGTTCGGGACCGATGTCCCTGTGTCATAAGCCGGTGATCGGGTATTTTTTTCCTGAGGAAAAAAAAGAAGCCAATTACCGTCTCTGTTTACATTACATAATCAGCTGTCATTGGCTGACAGCTGATCACGTGGTAAGGGGTCGGGATTGGCCCTTACTCCGATCTATAATCAGCCAAGTCTCATTGACTCGCTGATCACAGAGCACGCCGTGCACACCCTGTAGGGGGTCCGTAGGCAGCTCATGCATGGGAGGACGTACATGGATGCCAATTGAGGCCCGCGCTGTAGCCATCTTTCGGGCTTAGGGCAGGCACAAAGAGGTTAAACATGAAATAATAGTAATAAAAAGCAAACACACCAAAAAGCGAGTTCTAATTTTTGGTTGAAGTGGATCCCTTTAGGTATTTAGGCTGGGTCCTTAGTGGGGAGCAAGGGACTAACAACAACATCCTAGCAGCTAATCAGAGAACAGCACGCTACTGGTTATTCTGCTGGCCATTTGGCACTTTATGGGCCTGTGTCAACAGTCTTTTTTGCTTCAGAACTGTTTTCTCCCACTACCAGTCTACGGGAATGAAAATGTAACTTATGCCGCGTACACACGGTCGGACTTTTCGTCTACAAAAGTCCGACAGCCTGTCCGACAGACTTCCTGCGGACTTTCGGCGGACTTGCAGCAGACTTTCTAACGAACGGACTTGCCTACACACGACCACACAAAAGTCCGACGGATTCGTACGTGATGACGTACACCGGACTAAAATAAGGAAGTTCATAGCCAGTAGCCAATAGCTGCCCTAGCATGGGTTTTTGTCCGTCGGACTAGCGCACAGACGAGCGGATTTCGGGGTCCGTCGTAGTTACGACGTAAAGATTTGAAGCATGTTTCAAATCTAAAGTCCGTCGGATTTGAGGCTGAAAAAGTCTGCCGAAAGTCCGGAGAAGCCCACACACGATCGGATTACCAGCCAGCTTTAGTCCGTCGGCGTCCGTTGGACTTTTGTAGACGAAAAGTCCGACCGTGTGTACGCGGCATTAGAGTATAAGTTCACCTTCGGGAACATGTTACATGTTTCACCCGGTTTTAGGGTGGAATATGTAACATGTTCTTGCTCCTGCAGCTCTTTCTCCGTTCCCCCTTCCTTTTTACAGCAGGCCGGAAATCTTCTCCCCGTACCCTCTGTCACAATTTGAAAAAAGTGTGGCCGTGTGGGGCTCCGCCCACACATCATTTATTCATGGAGTTCTGTGAATGAATAGACTACCGGTTCGGACAGCCTTTGCGGTTGACAGCCTGTAGTTCTCAATGAACCACGAGGGCGTTCGTGAGCATCCTCATAGTTCATTGATTCTTCCTGGACTGAAGTACCTGCCTGCCCATATTGAAAGTACAGGAAGACAGCTACGCTGACAGTCTGCAGGAGCGTAACATTGCATCCGTGATCTGCTGATCGCGGGTACAATTTTTTACAGGCTCCTAAGAAAAAAATTAATTCACATTTTTTTACCTGCAAAACGGGCAAAACTATAATTTAAAGCAGATCAACTGTAGTTCAAATATATCTGCAAAGAATTCTGGATGATCTCAGAGGAATTTTAAACTGATGTCAAAAGAGTGTTGTGTTTTCTGATCTAAGCCCATCGACATCTAGTGGTTTTTATTACATCACTATAATAACAACATTACATATTGCACTACAGTAGGGTTGATTTGCTAAAGGCAAATCGTTTATTTTGCAAGGGAATTTGCCCAAGAGTTTAGTGAAAGAGGTGAAACTCTGCTGACTTCCATCATCCAATCATGTGCAAGCAAATATGCAGGTTTTTTTTCCCCTTGCACATGATTGGGTATTCTTTGCTAAGTGAGACTGCACCACATTCACCAAACATTGAGGCTAATTTCCTTGCAAAGTAAACAGCCTATTTGCCTTTAGTAAATAAACCCCATTGTTTCTATATATGGACCTGGGTCCACATCTAACCACCAAATATTTATATTTCCTTTACATAGCTGGTCAACACGCGCCCTGCTGAGGTAGAGCTAGAGTTCTCCAATCAGCAGTTAAAGGAGGTTTATTTTTTTCAGAGCTAAAGCCCTGACTTAGCAAGGGGCATGTCAATCCTGTGCAGAGAGACCATTGCTTCAGCTCAGAGCACTGGTCTTCTGGTTCTCTGCAAGCAGTCTGTGTTTCAGGCATTTGTCCTTGGGCGCATATACTGCCCTAAACGTTAGTACCACAGTGCACTGTCCAGCCGCAGCACATTTCAGCCTCTCAGACTTTTACAGGTTGCTGGCAGCAGGGCTGGACAATGCACCTATGCCTTCTACCTGCACTAAAATGTTGGGATCTAATGCACCTGGGCTAAATGACCAGTGTGCATGAATCCTAAGATTTTGAACACTTTTTGTTTTGATGCATCTGGAATTTATCTAGTTGATTTGCACTAATAGTTTGGCTGAGCTTTAAACTCCTAAACACCTAAATGGATACCAATGTTTTTTAGCTAGTTCATCATTTTTTTTCCCTCAATAAACCTGTGCTTACAATCTGCTTTACTTTCTTGAATCCAGTCTGATTTCATTACTGCAGACTATGAAGATAGAAATGGAGCAAATGTCATTTTTTCATTCATACCTTGAATTGTTTATAACAGATGTCAGAGCATTGCTAAGATCTTCAGGTATCAGGTCTAAGACATTCAGTGTGATTCCCCCTCCTCGAGACTCAATCCTCTTAGCGTTGTCCATTTGGTCACCAAAGAGTGGTAACATGACCATGGGGACTGCATTACAAATACCTTCATAGATTCCATGTGAACCCGCATGAGTGATAAAGGCACGGGCCTTTGGATGAGCTGAAAAAAAAAAAAGTACAAAACGTGGTTGCTGAGGAACTTTTCTGCTTCTTTTGTTGTTGCTTGTGTATGAATGCAGCAGCCATCTTTAACCATTTGAGCTCCTGAAGATTTTACCCCCTTTCATGACCAGCCATTCTTTGCTATTTGGCACTGCATCAGTTTACCTGGTAATTGTGCGGTCATGCAACACTGTACCCAAACTAAATTTATATCACTTTTTTCACACAAATAGAGCTTTCTTTTGGTGGCATTTGATCACCACTGGGAAGTTTACTTTTTGAGATATAAATATAAAAAAAAAAAAAAATGAAAAAAAAAAAAAACGTTTTTTTTTTAACTTTCTGCTATAAAACATATCCAAACAAAAAAAAATCGAATTACTTCATAAATCTAATAAGTGGTATCTCTTTCAGCCTATGTGTAGCACCCTAATGTTTAGGCAGGGTTGCTAGTAAATTTATTTGCCAAGTGATAGTTGGCTTGGCTAATTGATAGGAGGTCAATTGACTTGACCCTAATTCTTCTCTTCTGTCACTAGATGGCCAGGTATCTGGTGGCATTAGATAAGACAAGGGCACTGCAAAGACAGATTAGGAATAAATGGGGTGTCTCAGCCAATGGGCAGGGATTTTCTTAGGTCCCTTGGCCTGCTGGGAGAGCCTATTTATTTGGGTGAGGTCAGGTGATCAAGGTTCTGTGCCACCTGGATGGTTGTCTGGGTGGACGTGTGTTGTGCTGCCTCAGGCTGCTAGGCCAGAGTCTGAGGCCTATCCTGGGGACATCTGGCTGCTAGGCTGTCTGAGGGCCTATCCTAGAAGCGAGAGAGCAGCGTAGGTTTGGGATTGCGGCTTACAGTCTAACCAAAAGTGACGGTTCTGCCGGTCGGAGGTAGAAGGGAAGCTGTCCCTACTAAGGGACCATCCACTTTATTACTAGGGGCCACTGTGAGTGACTGAAGCAAGTACCAGAGCAGTATTCTCACCAACCAGGGATGGTGAAAAATTGGGAAACTTCAGCAGATGACAAGCCAGGGACCCAGCCAGTGGAGGTGACGCTTGCAGAGCAGTATTGTGTGTCAAGCCAGGGACCAAGCAGGCTAGTGGGGTGACGCTTGAGGAGTATCAGTGAGTACCAAGCTAGGGATCCAGCAGGGACGCGGGGTGACGCTTGAGGAAAATACCGAATGAGAAGATTGGAAGAGCTCAGGGGATCCAGTGGCAGTGGATCAGCAAGTCTAGTGAAAGACTGGGAGCTCAGCTGAGTGAAGATCTACAATAGGAGATTGTTGAAGAAGTGAATAAGTTCATTACAATCTTTGTTAGAAACGGTTTCAAAATTGTTGCTATAGGAGACAGCAGTCCTGCTGAAGTGGTATCTTGCTGGATGCCTTTTCCTGCATGGCTATCTACCTATAGAAGTCTCTGAGTCTGCCAAATTAACATTGCAACTACTAAAGGGTGTCCTGGCCCTAAACCTCTCTCCCACAGTTCTGTTTAAGAGACCATAAATCTCTTTGCATTCAAGAAGTGTCTGGCGCCCATGAATCTATCTTACACCACCATGCCTCGTAACCCACTCTATACAGAAGGATGTTGGCTGTCCCTTACTCTGGAGGTCACCATTAGGCCTGGAGAGGTACATATGTAAAGTTCAGACTCTGCAATGACTTCTATATGAAGAGAGTATGTCTATATGACAAAAGAACATGTCATCAATATCTATGTTATAAAAATACTAACTTAAGCTACTAGGCCAGCACCAAGCCTCAAGTGCCTCTCTATTGGGCCATGAGGCTACCTATCACTTTGGACCAGTAGAGAGGCATGGGATGTAAAAAGAGAGGAACCAAAGCAGTTGAAGTTTGTGTTAGCATTATGGAGAGAACTACGGGTTTTCTCTAAACTCGGTTAGTTTAGTTTTGGTATTAAATGGAAGAAAATTAAAAAATATTGGTACTGAATGGAGGAAGGTAGTAACCAACTTCGTCCAAAAAACATATTTCAAGAGACAAAGTGCACACCTTTTTGTAAAGTGTAGTAATTACTTCAAAGCATATCAAAAACGTACCCAACAGATCATTCTGTGGTAGCCATTTCACTAGGTGGGTATTTTCACCTAGATTTGAAGGCACTGGTCCTGTATACCTCCATATAACCTGAAAGGAGAACACAATAAATGAGTGATTTATCCATATAGAGAAATAATATGGTAATGATATGGTGTTATAATTTACATCTACTATATTTAAAGCAGCATTTGGGCTAAAACCTTTTGGATAGAGAAAGGGAAGGTTATAATCCCTGTTAGATTTTTTTTCGCCATCTCTGTCCCACTGCAGAGATTCTCCTTCACTTCCTGTCCCATAGGCAAACTGGAAGTGAGAGGAAATCCCTGCAAATTAAAGGAATTTCTTAGGGACCACCGGGTTACCAGAACTAGTGTCCCCATTAGAAGATTTCCCATCTATTACTTTTCCTAGGAAAATCCAAAATGTGGGCTTTTCTTTAACTTTCATTTTCAATGATAACGATAAACAGGACAAATAGAGAGGGTGGATCTCCTTAACGGGGGCACAGACAGCAATAAAAACTGAAAGGTGTTCTAATCCCCTCCCCACTCTATCCAAAACTAATAAAAAAAGTTTTGATTTTAGTTATACTTTAAACGTAATTCATTTTCATTTCCAGTAACAGAAAACTCTGAAGACCCATTCCTATAATGCACTACAATAATAGACAAAGGTTAATGCAATGCATTTCAAGTAGGATGCACTACATTAAGGCATTCAATTTAATTAGTCCTTTAAACTTAAATTAAGTTTAAAGGACTAGTAACACAACTCAAAGCACGAAAAATAAGACCTGCTATTATTATTTTTAACACACCACAACATATTCCACAGACAGTTCACATGCATATGCATTGTTGAGGTTGGGCTGATTTTCAAAATGAATGGCATCTCAGTTTGTAATCTAATGAGAATTGTAGGGAAAACTGCCTACTGTCTGTTTGCAGATTACGAAGATATAAATGGGCCCTAAACCTGATTGTATACAGTACATTACAATCTAATTTGTACAATCTACCAACAACTATGTGGTGCAACGGCCAGCCTGAATGGATAGAAACTGAATAGGCTCTTTACGTACAATACGGGCTGTACTTTCATTAACATACACTCATTTCTTTTTTTAAAAGATCAAAAACATTTTTTCAATTCACTTCAAGTAGAACTAAAAAGCAAAACTGTTTTGGTTTTGAATAAACTAAGGGGGGCTTATATCAGTTTTTGTCATCTGTGTCCCATTGGGGGAATTCCCTTCACTTCCTGTCCCATAGCCAAAACAGGAAGTGAGAGGAAATCCTTGGTTGTCACCAGGGTCACCTGAACTAGTGTCCCTCTTGGATGATTTCCCCTCTATTCCTGTTCTTGTAACAAGCAAACATTGGGTATTTTCTTTTACTTTAACTTTCAGTGAAAATGGTAAAAAATTTTAAATAGAAAAGATAACGCTCCCCAATGGGGACACAGGCAGCAGTAGAAAAAAACTGACAGGTGTTCCAAACCCTCTCCCCTCTATACAAAACTTGAAAAAAGTTTTATTTTTAGTTTTACTTTAAGGAACACAGAAAAGCAGATTTTATTTATTTGTTGCTTTATTTACTGGGCTTTAAACAAGCAATTATCCCTTGCTATGTGGGCACAGTCCCACAACAAGGGATAATTTTATAATTTCCCCATAGTATTGTTGCACAAATCAACTGAATCTTGCATAGACACATAATTTTATTAATATGATATTTTAACACAAAAACAGAATTTTTCACTTTCTTTATGTGAATATCATAGATCCTTTTTGTAAAGAAAATTAAGGGGCTCCATATATTAGACAGATATTTCACAGCATTTTCCATGTTTATGCTATACATGACTTTTGAAGTTTAATAATTTCTAAACTGTACGAAATACATTATAATATTCTGTATAATGAAGCTATCTTCATAATCAAGGGATTGGCCGGATAGAGCCGTGACCGGAAGTGATGTGAAAAGGCGAGGAACAACGCCTAATTTGTTCCCTGTAACATCTGTACTTATAATTTGTAAGAGTCTATGCCGTTTTTTAATAAATATATTTTTTAACCTGACATATTTCACGATTGGAGATCCCTCTTTCCTCCCCCTTGTCCCCCCTGCATTGAGGTACCGCCCTCACTAGGTGATTGGACGAGTGAAGTTCCGGGAAGGAAGACGGATACAATACATAAACAGAGGAAGCACATCCCTTATCTAGAAGCCTCGGGAGATCCCTCTAGTGGTGACTACATGCCACAACTAGCACTGAAGTGAATTACTGCTACCTGTGAAAAAAAGACAGATGCATCAGAGGAATTATACATTAGAACCAGGAAAGACGGGAGATCCCCCTAGTGGTCACTGCAAGCTATAACTAGCATTGAGGTAAGAGTTAAACAAGCTGCAATAAGACTACGAGGGCAAATAATTGATGCTATTATTGAATTTTATTATTCTTCATTGATTACAAGGACTCTGGACTTCCTGATTACGATTTCATTTTTATTTTTTATTTTTCATATTTACCTATCCGCTTATTTTTCATATATGCTATTCAAAGTGCATGTTTATTTAAATTTCACTTGGATATATATACCTAGTTATATCTCCACTAAATCATATTGAATATACACACTAAGACACCATTTTAAATTAATACAATATTTTAATCTAATTCACTACACACATTTGTTTTATTATATTTCAGTCACCATTAACACTTTCTGGAAAATTTTACTTTGGAAATATATTTTGATTAATATTTGTGCGAAATTATTTTATCAATTTTTACTACTGAGTGTTTTGTGTTACACTATAAATTTTGCTGCACATATTACTACTATTTATCTTCGTTATATATTTTATTCACTATCCATAGTAGCACGAGAGCACTTTCAATATCAGTAGTCTTGTTATTGCAGCAAAAGTTGGAACACCTCCTGTCCACACCACCTAGAAGTCTGGAGAAGCTGTGTGGCATAGCTATAAGCTTACCAGCATTTTAACGTATGTAATTGTGCCCAGGGCTATTAAGAGGTCATTCCATCCAAACTAACATTTCAGATTTAGATAGATGCTGGAGGATTAAACCATGCAACAGAATGTCATGTCTTTTAAGTACTTTAGTGATACATCTGAGTTATCAGGTATGCAACCCTGTAGCTGTTATAAAAGATTTAAACCTTAAAGCAGACATCTACCCATATAACTGCTTTTCCCTTCTGATTGCTCCCCCTCCCTCCTCCATGATTAGTGATTGTCCCCTTACTTCTACAAAGTTTTTAACCATTTCAATACTGCAGCCCAGCACTTGCTCCTTCCGCACTTCGGCGAGAAGGACGTTCACCCCTAGCTACCTCCTGGGATGTGTGACGTGGAAATGTGTTGCTGAGGAGCACCTGTGCACTGTGAAATTCCATACATGCGCACATGTGACATCATGCTCTGCCAGACCCATGCGCACACATGGTGCAACCCCCTTCCCCCTCCCTATTGGCACATCTGCACACACATGAGAAAAGTATGCATGGTGCAGAATAGGTGGGGGGGACCCCAATATTGCTGGAGCGAAGTTGCTCTGTAATCTGCTAAATTATTATATCCTTGACCATGCAATAGGGACATTAGGAAACAATGTGTAATTGCCTGAAGAGTAAGGCTGTAGAGTGATTGGGAAATGATGGCGGTGATGGAGAGTAATGGAGGACTACCTTGGAAGTCCTCAAAGATATAAGAAGCCAGCAGGTGATTAGTCTAGCTGACTTTACCAATAACTGCAATACCACATTTATATTTTAAAGACTAGGAAGAAACACTTACCGTTTGAGGAATAGATCTTAAAGCCTCTGCTATATCCATAGCCTTATGTATAGGGATTTCTGATACCATAGATCCAAGTGAGAAAACCACAAAGCCATGATCCCCAGAACTGTTTACGAGCTTCTCAAAGTCCTAAAGATAGACAAAAATTAAAGATGAAACAATATTTCTTAAGTAAAATAAAATGTGATCATACAAGAAATTGTTCAAGAAATTAAAAAATATTTTTTACTGATACCTAATATTAAATGGAAACCTCCACTAATAACACATCTGCTATAGCCTCATTTGTACTGCTAGTGCAATGAGGAACTAACATTTCTTAAGTAAAATGTATGTAAACCCCAACAATGACTTAGTACTATTTGCTACCATAAGGTCTGTTAAAGTGAATGTCCAGGTACATTTTTTTTTCCTTTTCATAGAGTCGGCTTAGACCCCTTGCCAGGTTTTCACTGCAAATATATACTCTCTAGTTTTACTTGTTTACTGTGTGTTTTGCTATACCTGCGCGTTCTGTCCTGTGCATATTCAATGTTATCTCAAGGAGTCTAATTAGCCCACCTAGTTGTTATCTTGAGACTTTGAATAGTTGAGCAAAAGAAAACTGGACATGGCTGACACAACTTAGCCGATAAAATGCTGTCAACCCACAACAGGACTTCTGGTATAACAAAACTGTATTTTTCTGTACCACAACTGGTATTTTTTCTTGTTGGGTCAAGAAGAAATGTGCGTTTATTGCAGAGATGTAGTACATTGTTTTTTTTTTTTTATTTTGCCCTGACACACACTTTATGGCTAATGGGCAGAGCAATATATATCAATCCTGAATGCCCTAGCAGCAAACTGTGCATGCCAATCTGGTAGTTTTTTTTTTATTATTAATTTTTTATTGAGATTTAAGTAACAGAAAAAAAATACTTAACAACCATAGTAAATATCCATTATTGACATACACATATTAATAAAAATTGATATAAAAATCTCAAAATATTTTTATTCGACAATAACAAAAAAGAGGAAAAAGGGGAAAAAATAATTTAAAAAAAAAGGGAAAGGGAAGAAGAAAAAAAAAGCAGGAGGAGGAGCCCCTCAACTAAGAAGCCCTTCCAACTTCTATTCTTCCTGTTGCTATTTAATGTGTAGTATAAAGGATTAACTGACTCTAATAAAAAAAAAAACTCAAACCCAGCCAATCCAAACACCTCAACTTTAAATTGAATTCGTAACTATATAATATGACTTATTAAAGACCAACCTTTATACTTTAATCCCAGAAAACATGTATATATATATATATATATATATATATATATATATATATGTGTGTATATATATATATATATATATATATATATATATATATATATATATATATATATATATATATATATATATATATATATATATATATATATATATATATATATATATATATATATAATATGTGTGTGTATGTATTGAAAAATAATAAAAACAGACTCCGAAGTGAACAATACACCAAGTGCACAAATCAGAAAATATCAACCCTCAAATCACTAAACCAAATGGGAGCTCTTCTCAGAATACCCTAATCTAAAACATGATAAATATAATACACAAAACGTAAGAGTGGATTATATACACAGTACGGGAACCAATAATATCCTTCACACAAGATACAACTTATCTCAAGTACCCAGAGATCCCCGAGTACAGTTGATTAATAGTGCACTGGGCATAATGTACATAATTCTAACATGTGTAACACACGAAATAAAAAAATCGCAAGTGTAATATGTGCCCAATACGCCGAAAATCAGCAGTGCATTGCGTACAAAGTGCAGAATTCAAAAACACTATGAAACATTTAAGTGCAGAAGGCATTTGGGGGACACAATACCCCCAAGCGCTAAGATGAGGATGAGTATAAATTGCTTATTTCATAAATACTTTAAAGCGGGGTTCCACCCAAATTTTGAACAATATCTGTATGTATTCTCTTCCTTGCCTAGATGCTGACATGCCGTTTAAAAAAATTTAAATCGCCGTAATTACCTTTTATTTTTCTATTCTTCTTTGCACTTCCTGGTTCTCCTCCCGTGGGAGTAGGTGTGTTTCTAGCCTCTCCCAGACTCCTGGGAGCTAGTCTCAGGCTTCCCAGGATGCCACTGAGCATGTGCGGGATCGAGCGGTGAATGCTGGGAGCACAGCATTCACCACATCCAGGAAATAAATGCTTGTGGGCTTCAAATGCCCACAATGAAGATGGAAACTGCCTGCAGTGAATAACATAAGTTATTCTTTCCAACGAAATCTGACACAGGTGCACATATTACACACAATATGTGAGTATGTAATGCTGAGAAGAAAAGTTTGTGAATGAACTAAAAAAAAAAAAAACGATAGATAGTTGGACCCCCGCTTTTAAAAAAAAAAAAAAAAAAAAAAAAAAGAAGGACATAAGCTATATAATGGATTCTAAAAAAAAAAAATTCCCCATAAATTATAAGCCATTTCAATTATTATTAAACTCATCCATTAGCAACTTAAGTTACTAATTCCTCTAGACATATAAGATAGATACTATCCCACATATCTCCCTTCAACCTACATATCCTAAATACTAATGTAATTCATTAGGGTAACGGAAGAGGTAGCAACTCTCTATAAATTAAAAAAAAAAAAATACAGAATTAGCAATCTGGTAGGTAATAATATAGATACTGCGTAAAGTGATGCACAACTTGCCTATTACTGTTTCTGCATTATTAGCCTGACACATGATGTTTATGGAGGAGGACTTGGGAGCAATAAGTCAGGATAGGTTAGATTCAGGCAAGTAAAACTAATCACTGATTTCACTCTATCAATATACTGCACTGACATACATCTTTGCTTTTTTCAAATAGAATATATTTATATGCCATCAGTTCTACAAAAATTTCAAAGACAATAAGCTCATTTTAAATTCATTTTATTTGAGGGCTTTTTGGTTTGTTTTGGCCTACTTGCTGTAACCTGCCTGGTTATACTGTCTAACACAAGTCTTCTACAAGTTTAATTTAGGTTAACTAAAAAAAAAAAAAAAAAAAATGCATAGGTATAAAGCTTTAGTGATTTTTAAAGTAACCGGATGTCTACTCTTTACCAAGCTCATTAAAGGTACAGTATATCATAGTCATTTAAATAGTCAGCTTAATTATTTTATACTATTTTCCTTCCTTTTTTGCCTGGCACAAATGTTTGCCTTTAAAAGTAAGCACCATTTCTATTTTAAGTCAAGAGGTTGAATGGAGACCCAAATACATACTATTTGTATTATATATTTCCATTTTTTTTTCTTTTTTTTTGGGGGGGGGGGGCTTATTATTATTTTATAAAAACACATATAAACATCTATTCTGTAATCATTGTACTATAATCATCCACATAGCATCAATATGGAAAGACCAAAGTACTGGAGCAAGGTGATGTAAATAATCTACATTTAAAATGGCTCTCCATGAAAGAAATTTTTATTTTATAAGTTCTATGCTATTACTGCTTACAACATTAGATGTCTATTATTGCCAGCACAAAGGTCAAACAACTTCATACTATGGCCCCATCGTACAAATGCTGAAGAATCACAGTCTCCTTATTTCATTGTGTACTCAGCTGAAATAAATCTTGTTTATAAAGATCATACCCAGCATGATGGCCTTACTGAACTGATATAGCAAACAGATGTGTGCCCTATCAAACTGCTATGGTCAGCATTTTCTGCAAAATATTAGAAGCTAGGTATTTATTGTTTTTATACATTAGTTTAAAAGCAAATCCTTGTATCCTTTAAAGACTACGCTTACCTTTCTTTTTCTAAATTGCAACTTCCCTATGTTCCAATACACCACTAAAGAGGTTCTAAAGGCAGAAGTTTTTTTTTACCTTAAAAGAAGTTTGGGTTTTAACCCCCCCCCCGAATTGGACCTGGATTACAAGAACATTGATAACTCAATGTCTCCCTCCCACATACTGGTATAAAGCTGGCTATACATTATGCAATCTGATTGTACAATCTCTGTATAATTTCCTTTTGATTTACCAAAACTATGGAATAAGAGGATCCACCTGAAAAATCCATTCTATTTTTATCAAATCAGGAAGGCCCTTGCATTACATAGCTGATGATAGATTTAAAGGAGATCGTGAAATCAGATTGAACTGTGTATGGCCACCTTAACCACTTCAGGACCATTTTGCTGCCCAAAGATTTTGCGTCGCGTTAACTGACAATTGTATGGTCTTGGGACGTGGCTCCCAAACAAAATTGACGTCCTTTTTTTCCCACAAATAGAGCTTTCTTTTGGTGGTATTTGATCACCTCTGCGGTTTTTATTTTTTGCGCTATAAACAAAAATACAAAAGTGACAATTTTCAAAAAAACACATTATTTTTTACTTTTTGCTATAATAAATATCCCCAAAAAATATATAAAACAACAATTTTTTTCCTCAGTTTAGGCCGATACGAATTCTTCTACATATTTTTGGTAAAAAAAAAAAAAAAAAAAATCGCAATAAGCGTTTATTGATTGGTTTGCACAAAAGTTATAGTGTCTACAAAATATGGGATAGTTTTATGGCATTTTTATTAATACTTTTTTTTTACTAGTAATGGCTGCAATCTGCGATATTTATCGTGACTGCGACATTATGGCAGACACATCGGACAATTTTGACACATTTTTGGGACCATTATCATTTTTACAGCGATCAGTGCTATAAAATTGCACTGATTATTGTAAAAATGACACTGGCAGTGAAGGGGTTAAACACTAGGGGGCTAGGGAGGGGTTAAGTGTGTCCTAGGGAGTGATTCTAACTGTGGGGGGGGGGCTGTGTGTGACATATCACTCATCTCTGCTCCTGATCACAGGGAGCTATAATCAGTGACAGTGTCACTAGGCAGAATGGGGAGATGCATGTTTACATTAGCATTTCCCCGTTCTTCCTCTCCGTGAGACGATTGCGGGTATCCCCGCGGACATCGAGTCCGCGGGACCCACAATCCTACTCACGGAGCTCACGGCGGGAGCGCGGGCGTGCCGCCGATGACACGGTGGCAAATTCAAAGGAATGTACAGGTACACCCATTTGCGCAGTCGTGCCATTCTGCCGACGTATAAGAACATGCAGCGGTCAGCAAGCGGTTAAAGGAAGAAATAGAAAAGGGGGAGGTGATGCAGTAAGGTAGTGCATAATGGTATATGAAGGTTCCTGGAAGGTCACATGATGATACAGGAAGTCAGCTCAGAAAGCATTTTTATTTTAATTTGTTCTGAGTGGTAAAGAATGAAAGCTGCCATGGACAAGGTAAGTGAGAGATAAGCACAGTGGGCAGAAAAGACATTAGAAAGTGTTTTCTCACTCGAAAGATTTAACATCACAGCTCCATGTCTGAATGGACACAGGGAGCTGTGGCTTGGCTCTGGTGCCACCATAGCAAGCTGCTTGCTGTGGGGGCACTCAACAGGAGGGAGGGGCCAGGAGAGCCAAACAGGGACCGAAGAAGAGGAGGATCTGGGCTGCTCTGTGCAAAACCACTACACAGAGCAGGTAAGTATAACATGTTTGTTATTTTTGACTAAAAACAAAAAGGGGGGCTTTACAATCACTTTAAGGGAAAATGTATGCAGTAAAGGACTGTTTTAAAATAGCAAGCAACATAAAAGAGAAAGGACTTGGACACTGTGTGGTTAGAAAGTCATTTAAAAGATATATAGACAAAGGTGCCCAATATTTTGCAAACATCTCTCCACATGGCAAAATTTGAGGCAGTCAGGTAACAACAATGGCCAAGTCTTGCAGCTAACCAATTGCTTTGTTGTTATGTAACACATACCACCATGTAGTATATCACAGCCTGGTGATTCTAATGTTTTTCCTAAAGCAGAACTATACTCGCCTCCACTACGACAATTCAGTGTCCTGTGGCTCCCCCTTTGGCTGCTGACAGTGTCAGTCTTCTTCCAGGTTTTGATCTTCGACTATTTTGAATGGCTAACCTTACATGACATCACTCCTTAATTCATCCATCTTGCCAGGTGCCAAAATTGGAAACAGGCAGGTAAGAATACTTTAATACAAAAGGAGTCATAGTTTGCCTCTTCTGTATTAAAAAACTGCCTGTTTGCAAATTTGTATTTGTTTAGTAACATTCCACTTAAAGCGGAGCGGCACCGAAAAAAAATTTTTTAAAAGTCAGCAGCTACAAATACTGCAGCTGCTGACTTTTAAAACATGGACACTTACCTGTCCAGGGCGCCCGCGATGTCGGCACCCGAGGCCGAAGCGTCTCTCCGTCCTCGGGTGCTGCCGCCTCCATCTTCGGTAAGGGAATCAGGAAGTGAAGCCGTGCGGCTTCACTTCCCGGTTCCCTACTGCGCATGCGCGAGTCGCGCAGCGCAATACGAATGGTCCCTGCTGCCTCTGGGACCCGTGTGTTTCCCAGCAGGCAGCGGGGGGGGGAACAGGATGTGGCGTAAATACCCGCAGATTCTGCGGCTATCTACGCCGGAAGTGGGTACAGATACCTGTAATATACAGGTATCTGTACCCCCCTCCCCCCTGAAAGGTGCCAACTGTGTCACCGGAGGGGGGGAGGAATCTAATGAGTGGAAGTTCCACTTTTGGGTGGAACTCCACTTTAAATTTCAAAGCTGGATTCTACAGCGTGTTGTGCTCCATATAGTACTTCCACAAACTCATAAGGCTACAGCCCCAGTTTCTCTAGCAGTTAGACCCCTGGTGCCCAACTCTTGGCCCTTTGGTGTATGATGTGCGGCTCGGATCTCAGCAGTTTGTAGTGGGAACGTTGATTAGGGTAATACCATTAATCTCTACTAGCCTCATGTAACATCTTTCCATTTTCATATTGTCTTCTGCAGCATATCCCAAGCCAAAAATGTAGCATTTCCACACTCTCTGACCCTCATCTCTATTAGGTCTTCAGTTTCTGACAGTCCTGTTAAGCATTACATATATTGAACATTATGTGGAGCCTTTTGGTAATGTCAGAGGCCACATTTGAGGCCCCCTTTAGCCCATAAATCGACAACCACCAAGGTAGACCCTGCTGATTACAGATAGACAAGTCATATAATAAAATTTTTCTACCTGGTTTAATGGCTTCCTCTTGACACAATTGATGCCACCTATAAAAACCATGTTTGGCATTATAGGCCTTGGGTACTCAAAAATAAAGTCATATCTCAGAAGCCATATAGAAGCTCGGCTGAAAAGATCTACAGATGTCACATCTCTTTTCAGAAACTCTGAGGCAACCTGAGCGTAGGGGGAATAAAGCATATGACATAGTACATAGTCAAACAATCGGACTAAAACATTCTTCACCCTCTGGCTGAAGTTCATATGGTCAGTGTAGGTTGTGAACAATCTAGGTATATAAGAAGGTGGGCTTGGTGATTGAGAAGCTTCTTCATCCATGCCAAAAGGAGTCCCACGCATGAAGTTCACAGATGGAATAGAGAGGTGCTCAGCTACAATCTGACCACATGGAACAGCCGGGTCACTCAGTAGAACATCAAAGTTGTCTTCTTCCAAATATTTGATAAGTGTTTCATTCTGCAGAAAAAGCTTGCAGGAAGTCAATAGCCAGTTAGCTGAATTTGTAACTCTCTCATACAATGTCTTTAACTTTTGAGGCACTGTTTTATATTCAAACACTTCTTTGCTCACTTGTTTTACCTGAGCTTCCATAAATTCTTTGCTGAAAGGCAAATTATAGGATTGCACTGGAAAGCCCAAATCATTAAGGAAAATATTAGGTTCAGGAACAACCACAACAACCTGATGTCCTTTGTGAGACAACTTCTCCACCATACCACGCATACTGAGCCAATGACTTCCTTCTTGAGGTATCACTAACAGTTTTCCACTTTCAGCCTGTTTAATGGTTACCAAAACAAAAAAGATTCCTATCGTCAAAGAGAGAAACATGTGAATCTGCATAATTGCAGTATATTCACAACTCAGTCAACAACCGCAGCTTCCTTGGTACAATAATCCAGGAATGAAGGCTTGTACTAGTAGCAACAAGGCAGTGTTTAAGGTTCTTTGATCTGCAGGGATATTTAAACTTCAGACAAAACCTGCGATTTCTCAATTTTCACCTGTAATAAAATGCATTAAATAAAAAATTTAAATACCGTTTATGGTATGTACAAAATTGGAAGTGATAGAAAATGACAGAAAAATGCCTTAAAACTCTTGTAAAAATGCTTCGAAGATGTTTTCAAAATTCCAAAAAACAAAAACACAGTGACTTGGACATGTGATTAGCACACCCTAATACGAACATAGTGTAACAAACTATAACTACTAATGCAAATCAGGTCTTACTATGTAAGGTAAGTTTTCTGCCTAAAGCAGGTTAAAAATAAATAGTAAACATAAGGCAATTTTGCACCCAGTATGAATCTTCACAATACTGAAATGTTCTGAGCAAAGTTTTGCTTTTAACAATGCCAGTTTAAATCTATATATACATTATAACCACCCCTCACCAAACCTGCTAGCATAGCTGTGTATAACATGACCCAGTACTTTGGGACCTGCTTTTTATAGTCAACATGTAGGTTCATTTACTTTGCTACAGCTTTACCTAACCTATGCAGTAATAAATGCAAAAACAAAATGTAATGTATTGCAATATAACAATCTTAAAGCGTTAGATCATTAGATGTGGTGGCTGCATTAGCTTTCTTATTTTTAGGCTTTTTTACATGGTGATCTGGCCAGTAACACACCTCCTGTATTAGAGTGCCCCACTGGATGAATGAACACAGGGTTGGGACAAACCATATAACACTTATAGGGTGCTTACAATGTTTTTTTCTTTTAATTACTGTATTTACCGGCGTATAACACGCACCCCAAGTTTAGGAGGGAATTTTAAGGGAAAAAAACTTTTAGGAGGGAAGTTTAAGGGAAAAAAACTTACATTTAAATGCCCATCATTGCAGCCTTCTCAGTGCAGCCTTGCCCCAGTGCAGCCATGTCAGTGCAGCCTTCCCCAGTGTCCTTTGCAGCCTTATCCCAGTGCAGCCTTGCCCCAGTGCAGCCTTGCCCCAGTGCAGCCTTGCCCCAGTGCAGCCTTACCCCAGTGCAGCCTTGCCCCAGTGCAGCCTTGCAGCTCGCAGTTTGAAAATCCTGTGATCCCCTGCGATCCTGAGCTTCAAAATCGCCGACCGCGATTTGAAAATGGCGCCGCCGGCGCCGAAATACACAGAGCCGGTCCTCGGCTCTTCTCGGCGGCTCTTGTTCACTTTCGGCTCCACTCGTAGTCCCGCCCGGGATGGGCGTGACTGTGAGCGGAGCTATCCGAACCTAGCCAAGTACACTGAGCTAGGTTCGGGTGGCTCTCGAGTGAAGCCGAAAGTGGCTGAGAAGAGCCGAGGACCAGCGCTGTGTATTTCGGCGCCGGCGGCGCCATTTTCAAATCGCGGTCGGCGATTTCGAAGCTCAGGATCGCAGGGGATCGGCGTATAACACGCACCCGCGATTTTCCCCTGATTTTAAGGGGAAAAAAATGCGTGTTATACGCCGATAAATACGGTATGTAAAACCAAAATAAAAAAAAAAAAAGATATATAAATATGGATGAATGAATGTACTATATGAAACAGCAACTAACCCATCAAAGCAGCGCTATTTTCAGTCCTCAATGCTGACTGATAAAACAAAGTCTTTGTAAATGCAAGCAAAACACATGCAGGCAGGTAAATTCCAACAAAGACACAGCGGTAGGAGCTCGGTCTGGATTCCCTTATATGAATAGTAGATCTGATGGGTGCACCTTTCACCATCTATTGGGACACCTTGTGCTGCACACACCCCATAGGGGTTCAAACTCACCGGAGCCAGGAGGTTAACAAGCCTTGGATCAAATCCTCTCTCTGTTTACTCCCGAAGTCCTCCAGGGTTGATGATCAGATAACAGCAACAATATCCACATGTAAAAAAGAGACCCCGAATAGTCCAGTACCGTTTTGATAATTTATTGTAAGTCACAAATCAGAGAAAAAAAAAAACGAATAAAGTAAATACACTGTAAAAATCAGTGGGCGCAGTTCCTTACAAAGGATAGCCTTCTAGCTTTCAGTTGGTTGGTAATAGTGGATAACTCAAACTGCTTCTCTCAAAGCACAAGGGTACTGGTTGCAGACTGGATGGATGTTACACACTCACAGCTGATCAGTCCTTCATTCCACTAGTATACAACTACAAGCTTGGAGCGCACTGCGTGTCAGCCAGGCACAGCTGATCCGCACTTCCTCCCTCTCGTGTCTCGTGACACGCAGTGCGCTCCAAGCTTGTAGTTGTATACTAGTGGAATGAAGGACTGATCAGCTGTGAGTGTGTAACATCCATCCAGTCTGCAACCAGTACCCTTGTGCTTTGAGAGAAGCAGTTTGAGTTATCCACTATTACCAACCAACTGAAAGCTAGAAGGCTATCCTTTGTAAGGAACTGCGCCCACTGATTTTTACAGTGTATTTACTTTATTCGTTTTTTTTTTTTTTTTCTCTGATTTGTGACTTACAATAAATTATCAAAACGGTACTGGACTATTCGGGGACTCTTTTTTACATGTGGACATTGTTGCTGTTATCTGATCATCAACCCTGGAGGACTTCGGGAGTAAACAGAGAGAGGATTTGATCCAAGGCTTGTTAACCTCCTGGCTCCGGTGAGTTTGAACCCCTATGGGGTGTGTGCAGCACAAGGTGTCCCAATAGATGGTGAAAGGTGCACCCATCAGATCTACTATTCATATAAGGGAATCCAGACCGAGCTCCTACCGCTGTGTCTTTGTTGGAATTTACCTGCCTGCATGTGTTTTGCTTGCATTTACAAAGACTTTGTTTTATCAGTCAGCATTGAGGACTGAAAATAGCGCTGCTTTGATGGGTTAATTGCTGTTTCATATAGTACATTCATTCATCCATATTTATATTTCTATTTTTTATTAGTGGCTGCTGAGAGATATCTCACTCAGAATATGGTGACATCAGGTTAAATCACTGCGGTTTATTACAATCATTATTTTCCATCTTCATATACCGAATATCCTTTAGCGCTGAGATAGGAGGATTGGAGTAGGGCGTATTGTCTCCTTTTTGTTTGTATATTGGAAAAAAAAAAAAATATTGCTGTAACTGCTTAAAAAGTGTTAGCTGAATTTGGCATTGATTTGTAATAATTTTAAATGCCATCTGAGGCTGGGTTTACACCTATGCAAATTGGATGTGGGTTTCCCCGCATCCATTTCGCATAGCAGGAGATTGTGACCGGCTCTCTATGGAGCCAGTTCACACATCTCCACAGCGGCTCCGGTGCGAATTGCAGAGTATCTCTGTGCGTCTTTTGATCCGTTTCAGGTCCAAATTCAGCCCAACATTCGGGCTGAAATCGGACCTGAAACGGTGAAAGGAGACGCACTGGACTCCTGCTGTGAGCCGCTGTGTGTTCCAGTGTGAACCCAGCCTAAATCTTTTAGTACATCTTATAATACCCTCTCCCCATATTGACAATGCTGCTGTCTAAGGGTGGCTCTGTTGCTCCTCCAAAGAATGGAGCCGCCCTAGGAAGTGTGTTCCTGGCTGGCTAACCAGGTGAAAATAAAGAAAAAAAACCTTAAAGCGGAGTTCCACTTCTTTTTCAGTTTATTAAAAGTCAGCAGCTACCAAAAGTGTAGCTGCTGAGTTTTAAAAAACAGACATTAACCTGTCCCACGGTCCAGCGATGCGGCCGCCCGAAGCCTAGCTACTCTCCCCCTCCTCTCCGCGGCGTAGGGTTGCCACCTGTATGGGATTCACTCAGACAGAATCATGTGTCCAGGTCTCCTTCCGCATGGTACCTGGACACATGATCCAGACTGCACTGTGTTTTCTGTGCTCCATCTGCTCAGCTGGTGGAGGAACATGACTAGTTAATGTTATTAGAAGTAAGTTCCTATCTTTATTCAGCAGTTCTGACAATCGAATCTGAGTCCCGATGTCCACTTTTATACAGATACACCGGGTAATGCAATTGCTGGGATCAGCAGCACAAGGATTACTCCGCCTGAGCCCGAAAATCATCAAATAGTCTCGGCGGAGTAATCTTTGTGCTGCGGTTAATGCCCGGTGTATCTGTATATATATTGACTTTGGGACTCAGATTGTCGGAACTGCTGAATAAAGATAAGAACTTTCTCCTAAAAACATTAAAGCGGAGGTCCACCCTAAAATAAAAAATTACATAATATTCTCAAAAAAATATATAAAAAAAATGTGAAAAAAAAAATGTTTTTTTACTTACCAGAAACCCCTGTTGCTGGGCAGTCTTCCTAATCTGCCTCTTCACATTCCGTGGCGCTGTTCCTTCACTTCCTCCTCTTTGCCGAGCTGCCCCGTTGTCTTCTGGGACATGTGTGTGTCCCAGAAATCAACAGGGCCATTCACAAAGCGCTGCGTGACTCGCACATGCGCAGTAGGAAATGGGAAGTAAAGCTGCAAGGCTCCACAGCCTGTTTCCCTTCGTTAAGATGGCGGCGCCGGCACCCGATCCGATTGACGGATTAGCCTCAGGGGGCCGACATCGCGGGCTCCGACAGGTAAGTGTCCTTATTAAAAGTCAGCAGCTACAGTGTTTGAAAAAAAAAATTGGGAAAACTTATTGACTCGAGTATAAGCCTAGGGTGAGAAATGCGCAGCTACTGTAAGTGGAAAAGAGGATCAACAATGCCCATTTGCAGCCTCACTGTGCCCATTTGCAGCCATAGGTCCCCCGAACTTCAAACTCGCTAGTTAAGGGTTCCTAGATGCCCCCTAGCTGCAGCCAAAATTTGGGGTCTCTGGACCCAAAGGGTCCCGAAATGACATTGCTGCAGATGGACACAGTTGACTGATTGTGGGGCCCCGTATCTCGGGGCCACTTGGTGCAAGGAACCCCAAATTTGGTGTGCAAAGCTGGGGTTCCTAGCACCAAGTGGCCCCAAGATACAGGGCCCCAAATTTGGTTTGGAAAATGTCAAGCACTTTTCTGCAGCAGAGAATGACATTCTCTGAACCGACTTTGGGGCCACTTGGTGCTAGGAACCCCAGCTTTGAACACCAAATTTGGGGTTCCTAGCACCAAGTAGTCCTGAGATACAGGGCCCCAAAGTCGGTTCAGAAAATGTCATTCTTTGCACCAGAAAAGTCCTTGACTCGAGTATAAGCCGAGGGGGGCACTTTCAGCACAAAAAAATGTGTTGAGAAACTCGGCTTATACACGAGTATCCTTATAAAGTATCCTTATGAAGAGCAAATCTAATGTGAAACAAAAAGTGATCAAAACCACTTTTTGTTAAGATTGTTTACTTAAAACTTTGTGTATGTCAAGCATGTATGAGGCAATCACATTTCAGTCAAATAAAGTACATATACAGTACTCACTGCATGCAAAGTTGTGTTTATGTGAATATTTCTGGGGAGGGGGTCCATAGTTTCTTAAAGGGGGAGACTCAAAAAAAAACACGGCTTTAAAGCAGGGGTCTCTAAACTTCTCAGTATGAGGGCTGCAATGTATAATTTACAAGTAATAGATAGCCAAATATTAATATTAGGGTCCCACTTACATCCAGGCCCTGATTAGAGTCCCCTTTACATCAGAGTCCCTCTTACATTAGGGCCCATATCAAAGTTTCCCCTTACATTAGGGTTCTGATCAGAGTTCCCCTATACACTGGTGTCCCCATTCAGAGCTTTTCTTACATCGAACTTGGCCTTAGCAGTACCCCCTTACATCAGGGTCCCCATCAAAATCCCCCCCTTACATCGGGGGCCCCATTGGAGTCCCCCTTACACCAGGGTCCCCATTGTACTTCCCCCTTACATCAGGGTCCTTATCGGAGTTCCTCCTTACATCAGGATCCCCATAAAAGTCCCCCCTTGCACTAGGGTACCCATCAGAGACCATCTTACAACAAGGTCCCCATCAGAGTCCACCGTTACATGAGGGTGCCAAATAGAGTCCCTCTTACATTAGGGTCCCCATCAGAGTTTCCCTTACACCAGGTTCCCTATCAGATTCCCCCTCACATTAAGGTCCCCATCGGAACCAGAGACCATCGGTAGCCTCTGCTGAGTTGCTGACCTAAATCAGTCAAATCCCATAGAGTGCCAGATGTTGCCTAAGGGCTGTATTTTGGAGACCTCTGCTCTAAGGCATATCTTTTTTTTTTTTACACTTTAATGTGCATTTGCAAGTCAGGGAGTATTTCTCTGTGCAACGCTGTGCATTAACATTTTAACATGTGTTTAACATGCTCTGCCATTGATTTCTATGGAAGGTGTGCTTTCTGGAATTGCAGGTCAACCGCAGAAAGCAGAGGCAGAAATGCGGCTTGGATAATCCGTTAAACATCCTCAACATTACAGAACAAGTTGAGCTGAATATGGTCAACTGCTACTAGCTATCCCACGATCGACATTAAAGCGGAGTTCCACACAAAAATGGAACTTCCGCTTTTTGGAACCCTCCCCCCCATCCGGTGTCACATTTGGCACCTTTCAGGGGGGAGGGGGGGTGGGTGCAGATACCTGTATAAGACAGGTATTTCCACCCACTTCTGGGCATAGACTCCCGCGGGAGTCTACGCCTCTTCCTGTCCCCCCCGCGCTGTCTGCTGGGAGACACACGGGTCCCAGAGACAGCAGGTACCATTTGGATTGCGCATGCGCAAGTTGGGAACCAGGAAGTGAAGCCACAAGGCTTCACGTCCTGATTTCCTTACCGAAAATGGTGGTGGCAGCATCCGAGGAGCGAGGGACAGATCGGCTTCGGGTGAGGACATCGCAGGCGCCCTGGACAGGTAGGTGTCCTTATTTTAAAAGTCAGCAGCTGCAGTATTTGTAGCTGCTGACTTTAAAAAAAAAAATTGGCGGACCTCCGCTTTAATAAAAAACCTTAGAGAAAATTGTAACAAGCAGGATTTTGTAACGTACAGGTGAACACTGTACTGCTAAAACAGTGATACCGAACTCGGATTAAAACAAAAAGGAGTTCAGAGGACATAAGTATCATTAAGCAACTTCCCTGGTTATGAAAAATAGGAACATGCTTTCAGCTGTGCAAAGCACCATCTCTTTGAGGAACTTTAAGGGCTTGTTCACACTGTTGCGCTATCATGCATTAAAATGTGTGTTACTTCAATGCACAGGAATGAGTGCACCTTAGTGTATTATATTGCCTTTTAGAGAGCTGCAGCAGACCCTCATTACTAAAGTCACCCTGGCCTGTTATCTATACATTTGTTATCTGTACTTACTGTGCTCTTCTGTCTCCTCCTTGTTTAACTGAACTCTGCACTAAACTATACTAAACATTAAAGGCATAGGGTTCAGTAAAGATCAAGAGACAGCACTGTCAACAAATCAGATTTGAGTGCAGGCAAGTCTGTATAAAGGCAGCCTTAGGGAGCGTAGCAAAATATGCAGAACTTTTCCTCATTGCACTAGTAAAGGCAAGAAGCAGCAACTTCTCAATATTTCTCAATAGGTAACATTTTCCAGGAAAAGATCCCCTGTCCCTTCTCCGTCCCCTCCCAAATCTCTCCAGCTTCACACACCCAGATTCCTCTCCCCTTTTTACAGCCTGGGAGTATATAGGCATTATGCAGACATTTGTCCAATTTGACCTATACAATGTCTTTTTTTGGTTTACAAATGGTTTTTATTATAGAAAATGGTCTCAGTACAAGTTATTTGCATAATGGTATACATGAATCTGGAAAAATTGGTACAAAAGTACATATGTATATCCATGATAACAGAATAGTATATTAATAGGGATGTTCATCAAGTCAAGGATTGATTTGTTTCAAAACGGAACATCACCATGTCTTCAGCCTTGCCTTCACATCATAAAAATAATAAATGGTATTTTATTAGTACATGGCATATAACTGGAGAAAATTTGGACAAAACAATGGAAGAACATTTTTATTTGAAGGTCTGTAATCTATTTCTACATTCTGACATCATAATTTAGACTACCTGCCACAGCACTGTATGCATGGTAGTCGGAGCACCAAACATACAGTGTTAAAACAAGAGAACTGCTTTCCCCTTTTTGATAAAAAACATAGCGCAATTGCCAGTCGAAAAAAAAAAAAGGTTCTTATAATATAAAAATATATAAATTTTATATATATATATATATATAAAAATAGTGAACTAAGCAATAACAGTCATTACTTGCCTGTTATTTTTTACAAGAGCTAAAAGTAACTGTCACTTGGATTAAAGTGATGGTAAATCTTTTTTTTTTTTTTTTTTTAAATACCAAACATATCATACTTACCTCCACTGTGCAGTTCGTTTTGCACAGTGTGGACCCGAACCTCGTCTTCTGGGGTCCACCGGCAGCGCTCGCGGCTCCTCCTCGCATTGGTAAACCCCCTGGGAGAAGTGCTCTCCCTGGGGGTTACCTTGCGGGCACGCTCCCGAGTCCAGCATTTGCGTGCATAGACACAGAATGCCGGACTCGCGCCTGCATCATTTGATTTGATTGACAGCAGCAGGAGCCAATGGCTGAGCTGCTATCAATCTATCCAATCAAGAGCCGAGAACCCCGGGCAGAGAGGAAGAGCGCATCTCCGCCGAGGGAACAAGCGGGCTCAGGTGAGTAAAACGGGGGGGGGGGGGGGGTTATAGGATGCATTAAGGTGAAAAAACACGAGGGTTTAAAACCCCTTTAAGCAAATGATGAGTACGATAGGTAAAACATGTGTATCTCCTTTATCTCCTTTTGATACCAAATACTCTTCACCTATTAGAATCTACCCTGAAAAACCCCGCACCTCACCCTGGACAATTTGAATTACACGTCAATACGTGTAGATGTGCATTGACACACGTTGACAATCACCAACATGGGCTTTCATTGATTTCAAGGCAAATACGTGTGCAATTAAAGCTCATCTGAACTTTCCACATAAATCAGCTAAACACAAACCTCCCAACTTTTTGAGATGGGAATGAGGGACACTTATTAGCAAACGTATATAGTCATAGGACACACTCCCACCATGCCCCCTTAAAGGAGAATGAAACAAAAAAAATATAAGTTAAACCCAGTGTCTTTTTAACAATACTATTCTTTCCAGCCATTATGGCTTTTGAATTTTACAAATGCAACAATTTACAATTTGGATGAAAGGTTTAGCACTAGGAAACACTATTTGAAAGATAAATAACGTATTTTATATAGAACTACATACTGTAGATCAGACCAAAAAGAAGGACAAATGAGGAGGAGAGAAGGACAGAGGGACTTTGTTCCAAATCAGGGACAGTCCCTCAAAATCAGGGACAATTGGGAGCTATGCCCATCACTAAGCACCATTGATCATCCCCCAGTGAGTACCAGTGTTACTCCCTCAAGCCCCACCAATCACCAATGACCCCCATCACTGACAACTGCCAGGGCATACGTCCGGCTATGGACACTCATGCCAGGATTTTTTTTTAACAATGTCAATTTGGGAATTTTTACTTCATAGCTGGTAATTGGTTTGTAAATGAAACAGAGCATATTGATTACTTTCCTATATATATATATATATATATATATATATATATATATATATATATATATATATATATATATATATATATATATATATTGTTAATATTCACTGTCTATATACGAAAGTATTTTTAACAGTGTGCTCATTTTTGAATAGTTATTCAACTTACAAATGAAATAGTGTTGCTCTTATTTTACATTAAAAGAGAAGTATGTTTTTTTTTTTTTGGATTCATACTTAACTAGGTGGATGCAGCATCGGTCCGATGCCGCATCTATCCCCCAGTGCTTCTACACTGAGATCCAAGTGATCGAACACCTCCCATCGCTCGGTTCTCACAGCATTTAGATGTGTTTACACGTGTTTACGCAAATCAAGAGTTTTTTCCACCAAATCACCTCTGCTCCTGGATGCACTGGCAATGAGGTTTTTTTTTCTGCCTCTGAACTCCTCTAAAAGCCTATGTGTGCATTGTTAGTACTTTATATGCCGCCTAGACTGTACTATTGTCAGGTTGAAGAAGGGTATTGTTTCCCCAAAACGCATTCCTAAGCAATAGTGTCCTCTGATTTGCAAAGCAGTAAGTGCAGTCACACACATTACATAGGTAGAAATGGAAGTGTCATGAATTTTTTAATCAGCTCCCACTAGAGGCAGAGTAGTGTACTAGGCTTAGCTTTGCAGCTGGGAAGATTGTGTCGAAAGTCACAGAGTAGGTACAGAGTGCTTGGTGTGCCCAGGGCTGTAACTAAGGGGGCACATGCCCCGGGTGCCAACTTGAGGGGGGCACCAAATTGTCTGCAGTGCAGACACTAGCTGGGATTTGAGAGGTTGGATCGGGCTGGACTGACCTGGCTTAACTGCTGAGCTACATTCGCACCACCTGCTGCTCTGTGAGCCCGCACTGCCGCTGATCGCAGGGTAATCAGGATCCAGGCCCAAGGGATTCAGCCTGCTACCTTGCTGCCTTGAAGTCAGACCTGCATAGGAGGGTCGGCGGGGGGCGGCATTTGCTAGAACCGATTGGCTGTATTTTCCTCTTGCAGCTGCTGAAAGCCAGATCCAGTGGCTGCAGGAGGAAAATACAGCAACTGGTTCTAGTAAATGCTGTCCCTCCACCCCTCCTCTCTCTCCTCCTGCTGCCTGGGCCCCCCCCGTCTTTTCCCTCCTCCACAGTGCTGCCAGCTCCCCCCTCTCGCCTCTCCTGCTGACTGCTGCAGTATGTGTCAGGATAGAGAGCGGGGGGAAGGGGCCAGTAAATATGTCATTTACCGGTCCCTTCTTTTTCTGAATGAACAGCGTGAGTGATCTGTACTGATCACTCACTCTGTTTATTAAATAGTAAACTGTGTTGTTTACTATGGTTCAGTTTGTGAATGAATGGGAAGCTGCTCTGCACAGAGCACTTCCTATTAATTCAGCTGAGGCTGCAGAGAAAGGAATTGAAGAACCTGTGTCCTTAATTCCTTTCTCTGTCTGTGAGACACCAGGGGTCCGTTTATCCTTCTCTCCAGAAGGATTTGGCCTTTCCAACGACCATGCAAAAAAGGATCATTTTTTATGGACCAATTATGGTGTGCTCCATGCAAAATCACCTCCAAAAGGATCTGGCCTTTTCAGCAGCCATCCAAAGGAGGATCATTCATTGCAGGTCAGTGGTGGTGTGCTCCATGCAAAATCACCTCCAAAACTATCTGGTCTTTTCCCCAGCCATCCAAATGGGGATCATTCATTACAGCTTAGTAAAAAGTGTGACTGTCCCAGCAAATCCGGGACAGTTGGCAACTGGTTGCCAAGTTGGAGTTAGTGGAAGGACCAATTCACACTACATGAATGCATAAATCTGTTAATGCATTTTGACTACTTTTAAGACAGTTTGTGCATATTTGTATGCACTAAAAACATGCAAAAAATTATGATAAATGCTGTTCAAATGCATATGATAACGCATAACTGTGTGAAAAGAGCAGGAAGAGTCTTGCATATATCAATATTTCAGTTTAGAGATAAACACCAAAGTATGGTGTAAGGTCAGAACCTCACGTGACATATATAGTTAAAAACTAATAGGGTCAACTAGGTTTCTCAATAAATTGCTCAATAAAAATCAGTACACTCCTAACTTCCATGACTTAGCAGTTCCTGTCATCTGAGACAAAGGTGACACTGGTGAGTAATGGCAGGTACAATATACCATTTAGGGAAAGATTTTTGAGATGAAAGATGAATGTAGAGTCTATACATTCTATCTATAGATTTTTTTTTTAGAAATACATGTTAAAATAACTAATAGATCAGGTCGAAAGACATAATATTATCAATGTGTATTTATGTTTTCAAGCCTTGTGTTCTTTGTATAGCATGTCTTTTTATATACAACTGCATTAAGGCTTAAAAGAGAAGTATGGACTTTTTTAAATTTTAGAATTATACTTACCTAGGTGGATGCAGCATGGATCTGATGCTGCACCTGTCTTCCGCCGGCTCCAACACTGAGAACCGAGCGATCTAACACCGCCGATTGCTCGATTCTCAGGGAACTCTGAGCAGAGAGCTGGTGGCTGTCACTCACTGCTCTCTGCTCTGCCCCCCCTCCTCGCTCACTGGAGCGCTGGGCTATGGAGGGGGCGGGAGCGGCTGGCTCAGGGTGCGGGTGCCGGTCCAGGCATGTGGGTGGATCCCGACTTCATTGTCACAATCTTGCCCGAGCTTGGACCCAGTCTGTGACATCAGCCGACAGTGAACTTCAGCCCGCTGTCAGCTGAAAAGGGTCACAGCAGTGCAGAATGAACTGCACTCCTGTGATCCACAGAAGAAGTGCAGCCAAACGAGCTTTGGGTGTACTTCTCCTTTAATGCGAAGTGCCAGACTATTGTTTCTGAGCAGAGAAAGCTGTGTTTTTGTTTTTTTCTGGGTTTTGTAATCCCGGCTCAAGGACTGGAGCTTGAAGGTCCCAAAGTATCTTGGGATGGACAGACTCTTCAATCCTGTGTACGGTATTGCTGGATACCTGCATCCTGTGTGAATATACAGGTATACAGGGTTCGTATATACCAAGCCTGAGGATAGCTCAGGGCCCCCATATTGGAGACAGAAGGTCTCAGTCAGGGGTCAGGGGTGCCCCAAGCCAAGAGACAGGAGGTCCCATTCCAGTAATCAGGTAGGCTCCTATTGAGAGGTCAGAGTGTGGACCTGTGCAGTGAGGTGCTGCAATCTACAAGGCTGAGCAATCCTGAAGAGCCTGTGGTCTTGCAGACCAGTATTCATAGCACTGGTACTGTGGAAGTGTAGCCAGCTGGGATAGCATACTCTTCAGTGCATGTTTTGAAGTTGAAGAACTGTGTATTAGGAAAAGTCATTTTCTGGTCTAATCTACCCTGCCTCTAGTGACTTTTTTTTTTAGAAATCTCTATATTTAACACAGGAGAAATGCCACAAATTTGCTTTCATCCCAGCTTGATCCATTGATCAACTTCAGTACAACCAGCCTGTCGGATCAGTGATCAGGATCGTTATCAGTGATCATTGTGTTCTGCCGGCACAGAAGAATAGCTCAGCAAAAGAGATTCCCACATCAACACTGACTGTGTTGATGGGGGAATTGAACAATTTTATTTTCTTCCTACTTGTGGTGGAAGGACAGAAAATGATATTATCTATGGCCTGCTTAAGAAAGACTTTCGTGATAAAATTACAATAAACATTTTACAAAGGCAGCAAAATATGGGGTCCCCAGGCGGCGCTCGCGGCTCCTCCTCGCATCGGTAAACCCCCTGGGAGAAGCGCTCTCCCTGGGGGTTACCTTGCGGGCGCGCTCCCGAGTCCAGCCGAGGGAGCGAACAGGCTCAGGTGAGTAAAACGGGGGGGGGGCTGGGGGGGCGGTCAGTGTCCGAAGTTTTTTCACCTTAATGCATAGGATTGGCCTTTCCAATGACCATGCAAAAAAGGATCATTCTTTATGGACCAATGATGGTGTGCTCCATGCAAAATCACCTCCAAAAGGATTTGGCCTTTTCAGCAGCCATCCAAAGGAGGATCATTCATTACAGGCCAGTGGTGGTATACTCCATGCAAAATCATCTCCAAAACGATCTGGCCTTTCTAACAGCCATCCAAAGCAGGATCATTCATTACAGGCCAGTGGTGGGGTGCTTCATGCAAAATCACCTCCAAAACGTTCTGGCCTTTCCCCCAGCCATCTAAATGATGATCAGTCATTACAGGCCAATGGTGGTGTGATCAATGCAAGATCACCTCCAAAACAATCAGACCTTTCCACCAGGTATGAAATCTTCTACCCTTGTTATTTTACCTTTTGGATAGTAAAACATTTTTTTCTGCCAGTAAATACCTTATACAGCCCACTTCCCGTTTCTTGTCTGGTCATTAGCCTAGGCTTATGACATCATGCACAGCTCTCTCTCTCACTCTCGTAAGAGTTTGCCAGGAAGGGAGGGGGGATGAGTCATAAGAGGGCCAAGGAGAGCTGCAGGGCTGCAGAGCTGGAGGCGTGCCTCTGTGTGTCTGTGTAAATCCAGGAAGTGAACAGGCAGCAGTTTCAGCTGCCCACAGTTAAAATGGATGCAACCAGACTCGGTGGAGGGAGATTTCTGCAGCATATTTGGCAAGTACAGAATCACAGAATATATAAAGTAATATGCAAAGTGGTTGGAGAGAAGCTTCAGAATAGCAAAGATGTTCTTATTACAAATTATGTGAGCAGACGCAGTTCCTCTTTAAGTACTTACAGCTGAAGCGCAAGAATAAAAATCTATCTTCAGAGATGGAGGAGGGACACACACCTGGAATGGCAGAAGACGACCAAAATCACAGCGATGACAACGACGGCCCTCCAACTGTGGTAGTGCATTAGAACAACAGAGAAGTGCTCCTATAGTTCCTTCATCCACCTTCTCCACTTCCTCTTTTTTATTCCCCTTCCCCTGTCCCCCTTTCTCTCTAATTCTCCTTCCCTCCTTCTCCCCTTCTTCCCTTCCTCAAAAAAAGGCAAAAATTCTTCCCCCCTCCTTCCCTCTTCTCTTCCCCTCTTCTTTTCCCTTACGCTCCCCTTTTGACTATCGCTAATTTCCCTTCACTTCCCCCTCTCCCATCATTCTTCCCCTCCCATTTTTCCCTCCATCTTCTTCACTTATTTCTGTCTTTCATATCCCTTTTTTCCCTTTCCCTCCTTCTTCTCCCCTTATTTCCTTCTTTCCTATCCCCTTTTCCCTTCCCCGCCTTCTTCTACCCTGCTTTCCTTCCGCAAAAAAAAAACCAAAAAAACATCCTTCCCCTCCCATTTTTCCCTTTCCCTCCATCTGCTTCCCTTATTCCTGTCTTTCATATCCCTTTTTCCCTTCCCCTCCTTCTTCTCCCCTGCCTCCCTTCCTCAAAAAACAAACAAAAAACCCCCCAAAAAAACCCATAAACCCCCCCTTTCCTCTTCTCTTCCCCTCCCCTTTTCCCTTCCCCTCCCCTTTTGCCTATCCCTAATTCCCTAATTTTACTTCCCTTCCCCCCTCCCTTCATTCTTCCCTTCTCATTTCTCCTTTTCCCTTCTTATTCTCCTCTTATTTACTTCTTACCTATCCCCTTTTCCCTTCCCCGCCTTCTTCTCCCCTGCTTTACTCCTTCCGCAAAAAAAAAAAAAAAAAAAAAACATCCTCCCCCTCCCTCTTTTTAGGGAAAAAAAAAAAGTGAAGGGGGTTTCCCTTCTCCTTTTTGCTATCTTCTCCTTCCCCCTCCCACCTTTTCCTCACACTCTTTCTCTCCCCCTTTTTCCATTCCAGCCTTCTTCTTCCCTTCTTCCCTTCCTCAAAAAAAAAAAAAAAAAAAAAACACTTGAAACACATGCTCCAGGGGGCCCTTGTGGCCTCCCTGTCACATTCTGAACCATTTTATTGTGGCCCACGACCAGTTACCAAATCACCTCAGTAGGATGTAGAGGAGTCTACAGAGGTCCTCAGAATATGTAGGGAAGTATTAAGGGGTCAGTATTAGGTAGGGCAGTGTACAGAGGTTAGTAGCAAGTAGGGCAGTGTACAGTGGTCAGTAATAGGTAGGGCAGTGCACAGAGGTCAGTAGGTATGTAGGGCAGTGTACAGAAGTCAGTAGGATGTAAGGCAGTGTACACAGGTCAGTAGTATTTAGGGTAGTAGGGGAGAGGACAAGGCTAACAGGACAGAGAACAGGGGGTCAATAGAGTGGAGGACAGGGGTCAGTAGGACAGAGGACAAGGGGTAAGTTGAGTAGAGTAGAGGAGAGGGGCAGTAGGGCAGAGGACAGGGGATCCATAGGGCAGAGGACAGGGGGTCAGTAGGGCAGAGGACAGGAGTCAGCAGGGAAGTGGACTGAGGGTCAGCAGGGCAGAGAACTGGGGGTCAGCAGGGCAGAGGACCAGGGGTCCGCAAGGCAGGGCAGAGGACATGGAAATTGAGAGGGGTCAGTAGGGCAGAGGACAGGGCATAAGCAGAGTACAGCTATCAGCAGGGAAATGTAGGGGGGCAAGAGGGCACAGTACATGGAGGGAAGGAGGGCACAGTACAGGGGGAGGCAGGAGGGCACATTACAGGGGGGCAGCAGGGCACAATACTGGGGTCAGGAGAACACAGTATGGGGGGGTCAGGAGGGCACAATACTGGGGTCAGGAAGGCATGATATGGGGACGGAGCAAGAGGACACAGTAGGGGGGGCATGAGGTCACAGTACAGGGGGAGGCAGGAGAGGACACGGCCAGCCCGGGACAGCTTAGTTAAGTGTGACTGTCCCAGCAAATCCGGGACAGTTGGCAACTGATTGCCAAGTTGGAGTTAGTGGAAGTACCAAACCACACTGCATGAATGCATAAATCTGTTAATGCACTTTGACTACTTTTAAGACAGTTTGTGCATATTTGCATGCACTAAAAACATGCAAAAAATGATGATAAATGCTGTTCAAATGCACATGATAACACACAGGGCTTTTTTTCAGTGGGAACGCGGGGGAACGCAGTTCCGGCACCTCCAGCACTGAATATATGTAATAGCATGGGGTGTGGGGTGTGCTGGAGGGTCTATTGATGTTGTCTGCTGGGGGACCTATTGTCACTGGTGGGGATCTGATTTTGTGTGAGGGTCTATTGTTGCTGATGGGGAATCTATTGTTGCTGGGGGGGTCTTATGTTGCTGGCTGCTGGGAGATCTGTTGTTGCTGCTGGGGGGTCTAATATTGCTTGGGTGGATATTTTGTTACTGAGTGTGATATTTTGTTCTGGGTGGTTCACTGTTGCTGCAGGGAATCTATTATTGTTGGGGTGGAGTCCATTGTTGCTGGGGGAGTCTATTTTTGTGTGGGGATCTATTGCTTGGATTCTATTGTTGCTGACTGCAGGGAGTCTAATTTACTGCTCTTCTTTTTATCATCAACATGTTTCATACAAATGATTTAGCACCACAAAACGATACTTGGTTCTGTAGTCTCTAAAAGGGGCAGTACTGGTAGGTCGGTAGGGGGTGGAATCAAGGGACGGTGGTCAGTGGTGGGTAGGGGGCAGAGACAAGGGGTGACTCAGAAGGGGGGAGTTCCTGCACCTATTCTCTGAGAAAAAAAAGCCCTGATAATGCATAACCGTGTGAAAAGAGCACAAAGAGTCTAGCATGTATCAATATTTCAGTTTAGAGATAAACACCAAAGTATGGTGTAAGGTCAGACCCTCATGTGACATATATAGTTAAAACTAATAGGGTCAACTAGGTTTCGCAATAAATTGCTATTATCAGTACATTCCTAACTTCCATGACTTAGCAGTTCCTGTCATCTGAGATAAAGGTGACACTGTTGAGCAATAGCAGGTACAATATACCATTTAGGGAAAGATTTTTTAGATGAAAGATGAATGTAGAGTCTATACATTCTATCTATAGATTTTTTTTTTAGAAATACATGTTAAAATAACTAAAAGATCAGGTTGAAAGACATAATATTATCAATGTGTATTTATGTTTTCAAGCCTTGTGTTCTTTGTATAGCATGTCTTTTTATATACAACTGCATTAAGGCTTAAAAGAAAAGTATGGACTTTTTAAAAATTTTAGAATCATACTTACCTAGGTGGATGCAGCATTGGTCCGGTGCTGCACCTGTCTCCCGCCGGATCCAACACTGAGAACCGAGCGATCTAACACAGCTGATTGCTCGATTCTCAGGGAACTCTGAGCAGAGAGCTGGTGGCTGTCCATCACTGCTCTCTGCTCTGCCCCCCCCCCCCCTCCTCACTCACTGGAGCGTTGGGCTATGGAGGGGGCGGGAGCGGCTGGCTCAGGGTGCGGGTGCCGGTTCAGGCATGTGGGTGGATCCCGACTTCATTATCACGATCTTGCCCGAGCTTGGACCAGGTCTGTGACATCAACCGACAGTCGGCTTCAGACTGCTGTCAGCTGAAAACGGGTCACAGGAGTGCAGAATGAACTGCACTCCTGTGATCCACAGGAGAAGTGCAGCCAAACGAGCTTTGGCTGTACTTCTCCTTTAATGCGAAGTGCCAGACTATTGTTTCTGAGCAGAGAAAGCCGTGTTTTTGGTTTTCTCTGGGTTTTGTAATCCCAGCTCGAGGACTGGAGCTTGAAGGTTTCAAAGTGTCTTGGGTTGGACGGAATCTTCAATCTGTGTCCAGGCTTTGCTGGATACCTGCATCCTGTGTGAATATACAGGTATACGGGGTTTGTATTTACCAAGCCTGAGGATAGCTCAGGGCTCCCATATTGGAGACAGGAGGTCTCAGTCAGGGGTCAGGGGTGCCCCAAGCCAAGAGACAGGAGGTCCCATTCCAGTAATTAGGTGGGCTCCTATTGAGAGGTCAGAATGTGGACCTGTGCAGTGAGGTGCTGCAATCTACAAGGCTGAGCAATCCTGGAGAGCCTGTGGTCTCGCAGACCAGTATTCATAGCACTCATAGCCAGCTGGGATAGCATTCTCTTCAGTGCATGTTTTGATGTTGAAGAACTGTGTATTAGGAAAAGTCCTTTTCTAGTCTAATCTACCCTGCCTATAGTGACTTTTTTTTAGAAATCTCTATATTTAACACAAGAGCAATGCCACAAATTTGCTTTCATCCCAGCTTGATCCATTGATCAACTTCAGTACAACCAGCCTGTCATATTTTATTGTATGTGATTACTGCCAGCAGCTATAGCCGCTATCAGTGATCATTGTGTTCTGCCTCCACAGAAGAATAGCTCGGCAGGAGAGATTCCCCCATCAACACTGACTGTGTTGATGGGGGAATTGGACAATTTCCTTTTCTTCCTACTCCTGGTGGAAGGACAGAAAACAATATCATCTATGGCCTGCTTAAGAAAGACTTTCATGATAAAATTACAATAAACTTTTTACAAAGGCAGCAAAATATGGGGCCTGTCATACGCACATCCCTGGACAGACCTCATGTGGATGGATAGTAGATCACTGCATTTTAGGAAACAGCCTCACTGCCACTGGCCAGGTGCAAAAAAACAGGAAGCAGGCTCAGAACCAAGGACCAGGAAGCCAGGGATCTCCGTGGTTCTGAGCCCGCGTCCTGGTTTCTTCTAACCAGCTAGACATGTGTAGTTTGTTTCATTCCAAATTGAAATTCGGATGAATTTTCAGTTTTCAGAAATTCGGATGTATCCGAATTTTCGAATTACAACAGTACCAAGTTTAAATGAATCTGAAATAATGAAAAAAAAATTCGGACACAATTTGAATTCAAAACGATTTGAATAGTTTTAGAATCAATTTCACATAGTTTTCAATCTCGAATAGTTTTCATATTTGAAAAGTTTTGGAATTTGAAAATGTTTTTGATTTGTTTTCCAATTTCCAAAGAGAGTAAAATACAATAGAAAATAGGGGAATAGAATAGAAAAAAAATTGAATAGAAAAGAATAGAATAAAAAAAGAATAGAATAAAATAGAAAGAATATAACCATGTTGTGAAATTCGAATTTCAGTTTTTTTTTAAAACAGTACAAACAATGTTCTTAAGGTTTATATGGAGAAGGAAAAAATCACGAATAAAGTTGACACAGTTAGTTAAGGATAAGGCGTGAGGGGGGTGATCTTAGAAATTATTATAACGCAATTATACTGTCACGAATAAGAGAATGGGCAAAAAATAATAAGGAAAAGAGATGGGTCAAGATGGAAAGCACAATAAGTACTGTCACATTGGGTAAAATAATATGGATCCCGGCACAATAGATAAGAGATACAAGTAGCAATTCAACACCAATATCTTTTTTTTCTGTTAAATTCATTGCTGGTCTTTAATTAAGGCCCATTCACAACTTGGCATGCTGGATTGCATGCATTTCTTTTCACTCAAATATTATTAACACCAATAATTTCTACCTGGTTTAGATGCTTCTTCTTGGCACAGTTGATTCCTCCAATAAATACCATGCTTGGCATTAAAGGTCTTGGAAATTCAAAGACAAAGTCATATCTTAATAACCAGATTGAAGCCCGACTAAAAAGGTCCAGAACTGTGACCTCCCTGTGCAGAAAATGTGATGCCAGTTGGGCAAAAGGAGCATAGAAAATGTGGGACATAATCAGCTCAGCATATCTCAACAGAAAGTTTTTTACTCTTTCTTTGAAGGTCATGTGGTCAGTGTACCCAGTGAAGAATCGTGGCACATAGGAAAGTGGGCTGGGAGATTGGGTTGCTTCCTGGTCAACCTCAAAAAAAGCCCCTCTCATGAAGAACACAGTTGGAATAGATAAATGTTCTGCTAATATCTCTCCACATGGGAAAACAGGGTCAGTCAACATAGCATCAAACTTGAATGTTTCCAAATCATTGATAAGAGTTTCATTGTAAAGAAGGTTCTGACATGCTGCTACACAAGAATTTCTCATATTCACCAACCTATCATACATATACATTGCTTTCTGTAAGCCTGTCCTCTCTTCAAACACTGCATCGGCAATGTCTTTTATCATTGATTCCATATATTCTATGGTGTAGGGAGCAGAAAAAGTTCTCACAGTGAATTGGTCTAAATTCTTAAAGTGAAAGTTAACATCCGGGACAACCACAACACTCTCATGACCTCTGTGGGACAGCTCCTCCACCAAGTCTCGCATGCTGAGCCAATGGCTTCCATCTTGCGGTACAACTAGCAGCTTTCCACCTTCATTCAGTCTAAATGTCACCAAAAAAAAAAGAAATCTAAGAACGTTGCAAAAACTCATGTCTGCCAAGAGGTTCATTCAAAACTCTTTACACAGCACTGTATGCACACATATGCACTTGGTAATCCACTCTAATTCCTTATCAGCTATCACAAATGAACTTTGCTTTTTTGTTGAACTTTTTCAGATAACAAATGTTTCACTATAGCTGTCAGTCTTGCAGTTGAAAGTTAAATTGTTAAATATGCATTTCTACAAAGTTGAGAAAGTAGGTAGTAAGAGAAAAACGATTTAGAATACTTCATATTTGAACTTTCTCTCCAAACTATAATTTATGGGCAAACCGAGAAAGGCATTCAACTTTTTGAGGAAATGTAATTGTCTCTCAGTAAATAATAAAGAGGATGGTTTTGAATATTCTTGTTTACTGGTTTAACAATTGTTAAAAATACAGGAAGTGAGGAGAACTTTCTGCATGGGAACATAGACAACTGTAAAAAAAAAGTTTACAGGGGCTGTAACTGTTCCTCACTCTAATCAAAATTATATTTAAAAAATTGGCTTGAGTTGCACCTTAATTCACAAAGGCCTAGTGTGCTGGTTGAGAAATTCATCCCTGTTATTTACTGACAACAAATAATAACACAACAGTTAAAAAAACAAAGAAATACAGACTTTAAAGGCAGTAGCAAGCATTGCACCTACTTGAGTCAGAGGGTTTCTTCGAACACAATTGATGCCTCCTATAAAGATCATGTTATCTTAGAAGCCAAATGGAAGCTCTACTGAAAAGATCCATAACTGTGACATCCTTTTGCAAGTAGTCTGAAGCTAAACGGGCATAGGGTGCATAGAATAAGCGGCATACAATCTGGTCGATATAACTTATTATAACGTTTTTCGCTCTCTGGCTAAACTCCATATGATCGGTGTACACAGTAAAGAATCTGGGAACATAAGAAGCTGGAACTGGAGACTGTGTTGCTTCCAGGTCTGCACTGAAGAAAGCCCCCCTTATGAAAGACACAGACGGTATAGAAAGATGTTCAGCAATGATTTCTCCACATGGGTAGACGGGGTCATTCAGCATAGCATCAAACTTGTAGTCTTCCAAATACTTGATAAGGGAGTCATTTCGCAGTAAGTACTCACACTGAGTAACTACAAAACTGGTTATGTTTACTATTCTATCATACATAAACTTCACATCCCACAGAACAGGCTGGAATTGAAATATATCATGACCAGTCTCCTTTACCATCGATTCCATAAACTCTTTGTTAAAGGGTACAGTAAAAGTTCTCCCTGACATTATCCATCTTATTTATGTACAAATGTACTTCAGGGACTACCATAACAATCTGGTGACCTCTTTGGGACAACTTCTCAACCACGCTACTCATGGCGAGCCAAAGACTTCCATCTTGTGGTATAACAAACAATTTGCCACTTTCACTTAGTCTAAATGCTGTGAAGAAAAGAAGAATTCCAACAGAACTGAAGCACATGACCCAGGTCCCCATGGCTAGATCCAGAGGTTCCACAGAATGAATGTTACTGTAGCCTGAGCTAAAATCCTTTTCAGAAATGAACTTTGAATACACATTGTATGGCACAAAAAAAAAATCAAAAGCAAATGACCTTGAGACTTAGATAACAGAATGTCAGGTGAATGTTTATGGCACAAATATTTCAACACTTTGTGCACAAAGAACACTGACACACAGGGGTAAGGCTGTGCAGAATGAGTGGTAAGGATTTGTTAAAGCAAACACATAAGTATAGTGTATCTAAAGTCAAAACATCTTTTGGATACAGTGGTGAGGGGGTAGAGCCCCTGTCAGGCTTTATTGCTGCCATTAGGGAAAATCCCTTTCTGTTTGTCTTGGTGACCACTGTCACTTGGAAAGAAATTGAAGGAATATTCAAAATTTTCCGCCAAAAGAGGAATAGAGGGGAAATCTTCCAATACGGCCATTTGATATTTTTTCACTTTTGAGACATTTCCTCTCACTTGCTGTTGTGTTTACTGTGCAACAAGTAACAAAACATTTCCCTAGTGTGAAATAGATGACAGAACAGAAATAGAGAAATTTGACAAAATTTTACCATTCCCTACTCCATCCAAGATTTTTAAAAGTTTGGCTTAAAATTTATTTTGTAAAAAAACGGGACAATAAACCTCATATGTTAGCAAGAACTAATTAGGAAAATTGGCCTGGATTATGCCACTTGCAGCCACCAGTCACATTATTCTGTTCTAAAAGCTGAAATATGTAAGTATGGTATGTTGCTTAGTAAACAAACTATTAGGCCCCTTTCACACGGACGGATAAAATTGTGCTTTTAGCTGTGCTTTCTACCGCAGCTAACGCACACAATGTTTTCCTATGGCCCCATTCACACACTACGTTTAGCTGCGTTTTCATTACATGCAGTTTGGTGCTGATAGAAAAAATAGAATTGACCGCGTCCAGGAGCGATTTAGTACAGCTATCCGCACATAACCGCAGGTAATCACAGTGCACTGTGTCAGCTGCGGATAGCAGCGCGGAGCTGGCTCCCTCTTTGGGAAAGCAAAAATGTTATTTCGTTTTCCCAATGAGCGCCAAGCACGGGGATCCAACTTGGATCCCCGCCAATGCCAGGCACTGTTTGGTATTAAACTTTAGGGGGAACTCCACACCAAATTTTAAATAAAAAACCTACGTGGGGGTCCCCCTCAAAATCTATACCTGACCCTTATCCAAGCACGCAGCCCGGTCGGTCAGGAAAGGGGGTGGGGCAGAGCGAGCACCCCCCCCTCCTGAACCGTAGCAGGCCGCATGCCCTCCACATGGGGGGGTTGGTGCTTTGGGGCAAGGGGAGTGCCCTGCAGGCCCCCCACCCCAAAGCACCTCGTCCCCATGTTGATGAAGACAAGGGCCTCTTCCCGACAACCCTGGCCGGGGGGGGCTCCTCCTCCTCCGGGCTCCTCCGATATCTTCTGCTCTTTTGCTGCTCTTTTGCTAGCGGAGGAGCCCGGTCTTCTGAGACGTCTTCTTCCCTCTTCTCTTCCTGAGATGTTGACACGATGCTCCCTCTCGCTGTAATGCCGTGAGCGAGGTCCGCAACAAATTATATAGGCATGGGGCGTGGCCACTGGGTGATGTCACCTGGTGACCCCGCCCCTTATGTCGTCACAGTCCCATCATGCCCTGGGACTGTGACTTCATAAGGGGGAGCCCGGCAGAAGGAAGAAGGCACCGGAGAAGAACCAGAGGGTGTGGAGACGACCCCGGAGAGAGGGAGAAGAGGCCTGAGAGACCCCCAAAGTCGGAAGAAGACCACCAAAGTCGGAAGAAGACCCCCAGAGCTGCATAATAAATCACTTTAAAAGCCTGTCTACTGTGTTTTTTTTTATTGACACTTTTTTCCCCCGGTGAATGGGTAGGGGTACGATATACCCCATACTCATTCACATAGGGTGGGGGGGCCGGGATCTGGGGGCCCCCTTATTAAAGGGGGCTCCCGGATTCCGATAAGCCCCCCCCGCTCGCAGACCCCGACAACCAACGGCCAGGGTTGTCGGGAAGAGGCCCTTGTCCTCATCAACATATCAACATGGGGACGAGGTGCTTTGGGGTGGGGGCCCGCAGGGTGCCCCCTTGCCCCAAAGCACCAACCCCCCCATGTTGAGGGCATGCGGCCTGCTACGGTTCAGGAGGTGGGCGCTCGCTCATCCCCACCCCCTTTCCTGACCGACCGGGCTGCGTGCTCGGATAAGGGTCTGGTAAGGATTTTGAGGGGGACCCCCACGCCGTTTTTTTGGCCTAGGGGTTCCCCTTAGAATCCATACCAGACCGAAGGGCCTGGTATGCTCTTGGAGGGGAACCCATGCCGGTTTTTTATTTAAAATTTGGCGTATCATACCAAACGGTGCCTGGCATTGGCGGGGATCCAAGTCGGATCCCCGTTCAGTATGAGTCGGTACCCTGTAAGGTTGCTATGGAAATGGCAAACTGCAGCTAAATGCAACCGCGTGTAAACGCAGCTAATCGCACTGTACAAATGCAACTGATCGCAGTACCTGGAGTCTTGAATTTCACAGAAAAAAAAACATGCTTTTAACTGCGGCAGAATAGCCGTCTGTGTGAAAGGCGCCTTACAGGAACATAACTTAATGTGTATATTACATTTCCAAAGCTTAGTTCAGAAAAGCATAACACATTCGGTATATGAATCCTTATGTAAGAAAATCATTTAATTATATTCTAACATTATGATTTTCTAACATTTTCAAAACTCAGTTAACAAACCATTACCACATTTATTATTGCTACCTAAACCTCAGGCTGGTAATAACTGTGAATTTTTTTGAGCTGTATTTTGAGGTGAACATAAACAGTTAACATTTGCAGTTGAGATAAATTAATTAATGGGAATTGGAAGCTTTCAACAGACATAGCTGACCTCCAGGCAGATTTAAAAACAGAGGTTATGGCATTAACAAAATTCATGAAAACTGAAGTTACAGCTGACATTTTGCCTTTCCTGGTTCCTTCATGACTGTCAGTCACCGGCTCTCTGCTCTCCCCTCCAGCGCTCACGGGAGTGCTGGGCTGTGGAGGGCCTGGCTCAGGCTCTCAGTGGCTAGATAAGAAGCTGAGCCAGGTCCCCGTCCAGGCATCTGGGTGTATCCCGACCGATCTTTCCCAAACCTGGACCAACTGAGTGGCGTCTGCCGTCGGCTGAAAATGGGTCACAGGAATGCAGAACAAACTGCACTCCTGTGACCTACAGAAGTATGGCTTTGCCATACTTCTCCTTTAGGGCTGGGGAAGAAAGAGCAAGATGTAAGATGTCCTCCATCCATGAGCAAGGCTTTATCTGATTTGCTGCTTCTGGCTTGCTGAAACTTAGTGTGCGCTACAATCAAAGTACACATTTTTAATACAGGAGAGGCGCCTGTACAACTGTTCAAGTCTGAAGGTAATGCTGGAGTTCAGCTTTAATGTATGTTAACTGCAACTAGTGTAAGTACTTGAATTTGTCTTTATATTAGCCTCTACTAATCTCTTGCACAGCAGCAGCACTCAGACTAAAGCCGGCCATAGACGGTGCAAATTTCTTTCCACAGACAGTGCTGATAGGGGAATCCCCCCTGCTGAGACATTGTATTCTCTCGGTGAGGGGGCGGGGGAGTTCACCATTGTGACTGCCTGAAGGACAGGCCACCCAGGGGCTAGGTTTTTAGGCCAGTTTCCAACCCAGGTGCCTGCATTAGATCTTTGCAAGGGTGGAGCACCATGGCCCAATCCCATCCCACCGGCTCTGTACATGTGAACAGGTTCACTGCAACTTCTCTTCCTAAGGTCTTGTTGTAAACAACACTTACATACTTGGCATTCTCATTTTTATAGGGATCACATTTCAGTATCCCAAATATCCTAGTGACTGCATCAATGAAACCTGTCAACCACTCCACTATCAGATCTGTCATCTACAGACCCCCACCCACTCTTGACCCAAGCCAGCTACTAAAATACACATTTCTGTATTGGCTGTGCTTCTCGCACATGTCATTACATACAGTACCTCCATCCCTAGTAAGTAATAAGCCATTGCAATGGTTTTCATAGAATTTTTCAGGATTTCTGAAAATTATCTTTACAAACATTCTTTTTCTCTGTATTCATTACAGTTGGAAACATTTTGGAATAGTAGGTCCAAACAGTGTGGTAAAACTGCCAGAACATAGTGGTTACAAAGGGTACACATTTTTCAACTTAATGCATTCCCTGCATTAAGAAAAAATGCACCAGCATTTGTATTGCCCCCCCCGCCCTTTTAGATACTTACCTGAGTCCTCACTCGATCAATTGCTGTGCCCATATGTAGCTGTTCTCTCCTCTCTTTCCCTGCATTCACAGGACAGAGGCAGCATTGGGAGCCATTGGCTCCTGCTGATGTCAATCAAATCCTTTGAGTAGGGAACAGGGCTAAGCGCCCTGTGTGTGTCTATAAATGCACACAATCCGGCTCTGGAGCGAGCCTTCAGGTGTGCCACCATAGGAAGTGGCTTCCTATGGTGGCACAACGAGAAGAGGAGGAGTCAAGAGCGCCGGTGGGGGACATTAGAGGAAGAGGTTGGGAACCACTCTGTGCAATTCCATTGCATAGAGCTGGTAAATATAAACTTGTCTGTTATTTTCATTAAAAAAATCATTACAATTGCTTTGATAAGGAATATAAGTTCTCCCTAAACACTACTCAGGAGGCGTTGCTGTGGTGCTCACTTACTTACAACAAAATGTCTCTTGGTGCAATATCATGGGCTTTAGCCTCATGGTGTCTACCCCAAGGGGAAGAGCTCCCCTTCTTCATCTTTTACATGGCTAATCTCTTTTCAGACACAAAATCTAGAACAGCTTCTCCCCAACCTTACACAGCAAGGGGCAGGGAATGAAAATATGAGTGTATATGAGTGTAGTCAGATGTTGGACTATGATAATATGGAGATGGACACACTGCTCTTTATTTACTTCCCATTTTGTGCTGTTGGTGTTGAACTACACAGCTCTCCTCCGGCCAGCAGGTCAGGTGAACTAATAGACCTCAATGTGGCATGCCTGGAACTCTGGGAGTTGTAGTTTGAGGCCACAACCCTGTATGGACTCATCAGCTCTCTGGAAAATTGATCCCACAAGACTCTGTATGAGCAGGAGGAGCCTAAGGGCTCTTTCACATGGGGCGGATCAGTGATGATCCGCCCCGTGAACATCCGCTTGCTCAGCGGGGATTGCTCCGTGGATCCCCGCTGAGCAGGCAGATGACAGGTCTGTCTCTGCACACTGTGCAGCGATGGACCTGTCAGAGTGCCGCTCTCCCCTATGGGGGATCGGGTGTCGATGGACCGCAGAGTCCGTCGTCACCCGATCCGATCACGGATGGAAAAGTAGGTTTTTCCTCCGTTACACTTTTTCGGATCGAAGCGGGTCGGATGTCAGCGGACATGTCACCGCTGACATCCGACGCTCCATAGAGGTCTATGGAGCGTCCGTTCAGGTCCGCCTAAAAAGCTGACAGGCGGACCTGAACGGACAGTCCGTGTGAAAGAGGCCAAGGGTTTTTTTTATTGAATCGCCTGGGAAAGTCTGCTCACTTGGGGCTGGGGGGTCTAAGCATCCAAACCTGTTAAAGCAAGCAGGAGGATGAGGAAACAAGGCCACCCGAGAAAGCCTGGGGGGCAGAGAGGAGATTGCTGGGATCAGCAGCACTGTACATCTGCTCCATACAAGTAGAAGGCGCAAAAACTAAAACAATCTATATCCCTTGAATATTTAGTAAATGTGCAATGTAGGCATAATAATATATGCACGCAATGAAATCCCAAGTTCACAACCTATATGATTGTATTAAAGGAAGTCCATGGGTCAAACGGAATAATAATATAAGTAGGAAGGGGAGGGAAGAAAAAAAAGGGGGGGTTATTAGGAGGGGAGATCATCCACGCTCATGGCAGCCATCCAGGGGGAACAGAAACCATGTTCCCAGTACACTGAGAAAACAAAAGAGGGAGAAGAGGTGCCTCTGGGTGCAGATTTTGTACAGATTTTAATATAAAGTATAGAATGGTGAAATGGCAACTCACATTTTAGCAGTTAAAAACAGGCATTGTATCATCCCAAATAACGGGGATGTCATCAGTGGAGTCAGTCCCTTGTTATCCTGTGGATGTAGGCTATGTTTTCTTCTCGTACACTGCTAGATGGAACTCGGCCGGCCGCGGTGGAGTGTACATCAACACGAGGCTTGAAGCGCAAGCTAGTATCCAGGCGAAGGGAGATGACGTCACTGGGATGCAACACGTTTCCTGAGCGTACAGGCCGTGAATGACACGACGGCCCAGCTCTTTCTTCAAAGCTGATTGACAGGGACATAGTCAAGTGGGATATAAGGGGAGGGAGTGGCTAGTATATAGAATGCACTGTGATTGGATACACCGCATCAGACCAAACCCACGGAATATGAAAGGGGCAACGATGTATTAGATAAATTACAGAATTATTACATAAATAAAAACATAATAACAACAAATTAAAAAACATATTAGGAAACGATCACAGGCTAAAAAAACTTAAATAAACTGGATTTAAGCGTGCAGTAAGTAGAAAAATATGTGACTATGTACATATATAGGAGGAAGAGGGAAACAAAAGGGAGAGGAGGTGGGGGTTTTATGTGACTGGTCACTGCTGTGCACATAGATGAGAATGAGTAGGGGAATTGTTACTATTAAATAATAATAAAGGAAAATGTGTAGATAGATGTACCGGATTGAAGTGGTGTGGACAAATTGAAGAATTCGAATTGTGGTAATGTGGGCAGATGGGGGATAGGAATGGTGAAAAAAAGGGGGGATATGAAGTTAATACGCGCACGCACGTATTAGTAAATACCTGCATGCAGGCTAATGTTAGGATATTGATAAGTGTTTACCCCTCAAAATTGCATACATACATACACATATGAAGCACATATAGTATGTATGTGGAGGTATACCTGGCAGTCATATGAAGGGTAGAGAATATGTGTGGATTGCTTCAAGGGAAGCATGAAGTGGGGGGGGGAGAAGGGGTTATGGGAGGGGGAGAGGGGGGCAGAAAAAAGGGGCGGGGGGGAAAGAAGGTGGGAGGTAAGAAGGGAATGGGGGGGGGGGACAGATAGAAGGGGAAGAGGGGGAGGGGTGTCAAAAAGAGGGGGGTTAGTTAGGGAACGGGGTGGAAAAAAGGAAAATGAAGAGGAATGGGGAGGTTCAGCCATGCTTACAAGTACCCGCCACCCCCATTAAATAAGAAGATGAGGAGACCAACCTGAAGAATGTGTATATAAAACATTGGTTGGATGTAATATAGATGCTGAAAAATTACATATAAAATTAGGTATCGTGGTATAGAATCAAATCTTGAGTATAGCCTCACATATTATTCAATAGTATACAGTATAAAAGTACCATCATCCAAGTTGACGTATAAAAATAGGGAATGTGAGGGCAGTTGCTGAGGCTGACCAATACACATAAACACCTAAGGAAGTTGAATGGACTATCTCGGTACTGATACAATGACACAATTATTATGATATAATGCAAAATTTATTATATAACAACATACAAAAGGTATTAAAAATTATATATATATATATATATATATATATATATATATATATATATATATATATATATATATATATATATATATATATATATATATATATATATATATATATATATATAATATACACCACATATAACTAACTAATAACGGGTCCCCCCCGTAAAGTTTCTGTTAGGGTGGGGTATAGAAAATTCCTCTACCGGTTTCGCGGTGTAAACCACTTCTTCAGGAGGATAGAAGGTCTATAAAGAAAACAATACATTAAAAAGGAGACAATACAATAAAATACAGTAATTGCAAAGCGTAATATATATTACAATCAGTGTTAATACAAGAAAGCCTGCTCACCCGAATGGACCAAAAAATGACTTGCGACAGGATCCCACAATTTTCCCCCGTGGCGGACAAGGGGGATTGTAAGTGACCATCTCTAATTAAAGGTAATAATGATCAAAGTCAATATTGATGGTAAACGTGTGGATTATAAGGAATGGTAAGGTGCAGTGGTAGAAAAACTGGAATGGTGTCTATGTGTGTGAGAAGGAAGAAAGGGGGGGGAGAAAAGGGGGGAGGAGAAAGGAGGGAAGGGGAGCAAAAAAGGCGGGAAAAGAAGGGAGGGAAGGGGGATAAGGAAAAAAAAGGGAGGGAAATGGGAAAAGGAAAAAGAACAAAGAAAGGAGACAGAAAGGGCAAAGGGCAAAGGGAGGGAGGGGGGGAGGAGGGAGTTGGAAGGGGGGGGGAGATGGGGGAAGATGGAAAGGCGAGGACCCTGAAGGGGGACAGAAAACAGGGAGAAAGGGGAAAAAGGGGGAGATTCCCCCTTTTTAATATTCCCCTCTATTCCTCCCCTCCCCTTTCTCCCTCTTTTCTGTACCCCTTCAGGGTCCTCTCCTTTCCATCTCTCCCCCCCCACCTCTTCCAACTCCCTCCCCCCCCCCTTTTCCCTTTGCCCTTTCTGTCTCCTTTCTTTTTTCTTTTTCCTTTTCCCATTTCCCTCCCTTTTTTTCCCCCCTTCTTTTCCCCCCTTTTTTGCTCCCCTTCCCTCCTTTCCCCTTCCCCGCTTCCCCTCCCCTTTTCTCTTCCTCCCCCTTTCTTCCTTCTCACACACATGGACACCATTCCGGTTTTTCTACCACTGCACCTTACCACTCCTTAGAATCCACACGTTTACCATCCATATTGACTTTGATCATTATTACCTTTAATTAGAGATAGTCACTTACAATCCCCCTTGTCCGCTGCGGGGGGGGAAATTGTGGGATCCTGTCGCTAGTCATTTTTTGGTCCATTCGGGTGAGCAGGCTTTCTTGTATTAACACTGATTGTAACATATATTACGCTTTGCAATTACTGTATTTTATTGTATTGTCTCCTTTTTAATGTACTGTTTTCTTAAGGCACCTCTCACACTGGGGCGGGGGCGGCGTCGGCGGTAAAGCGCTTTACTGTTGGTATTCGGCAGCTAGCGGGGCGGTTTTACCCCCCTCTAGCGGCCGAGAAAGGGTTAAAAACCACTGCAAAGCGCCTCTGCAGAGGCTGATTTCAATGGGCAGGAGCGGGGAAGGAGCGGTGTATACACCGCTCCTTCCCCGCTCCGAAGATGCTGCTAGCAGGACTTTTTTTTGCTGTCCTGCTAGCGCACCGCAGGGGCTTTCACACAGGACAGACAGCAGCGGCTGTTTCGGGTCGGTTCGCAGGCGCTATTATTAGCGCAATAGCACCTGCAAACCGCCCCAGTGTGAAAGGGGCCTTATAGAACTTCTATTCTCCTGAAGAAGCGGTTTACACCGCGAAACCGGTAGAGAAAATTTCTATACCCCACCCTAACAGAAACTTACGGGGGAACCCGTTATTAGTTAGTTATATGTGGTGTATATTATATATATAATTTTTAATACCTTTTGTATGTTGTTATAAAATAAAATTTGCATTTTATCATAATAATTGTGTCATTGTATCAGTACCGAGATAGTCCATTCAACTTCCTTAGGTGTTTATGTGTATTGGTCAGCCTCAGCAACTGCCCTCACATTCCCACCTTCCCTATTTTTATACATCAACTTGGATGATGGTACTTTTATTTTTATCATGGTATAGAAATGATAGCAATAATGATAATATGAAATTTAAATTTAAATAAAAAACTCTAAAATTATTACTTATAGAAGGACATATGGTTAGTGTGATGCATAGGTATAAAAGGATAAAAGTTAATGATTAATGGATAGTAGCCAGTTCTATGCATTCATTGATACCCCCTGGTGAGAGGGTATCTAAAGTGTAGATCCAATAGGTCTCTCTCGCACATAGCTTTTTAAAACATTCGGCCATCGAGAGAGATCTAGGGATCTGTTCTATGACCTACACCTGTAGTGGGCGGGGCTATCAATGATCCCCCTGTCCCCCATTCACCGATTGTGTGTTTTTAGAAAATTTGTATACTGTCATTTGACAGGTTTCAGTTTGATTTCTGGTTTACCACAGATTCACTCCAGGCTTATTTGCAATTATTGGTATTTTACAGAAAAACATAATGCTTAAATCCCCACTAAAAGGCACATTATCACAAAGAACACTAGCAGATTACTACATTCTTTAAATTTGTACATTGCACACTCTGTATCTGGTCAACAACTCTCAACACATTTTTTTAGACTGTTGAGCTTGAACACACATATGCCCCGTACACACGGTCGGATTTTCCGACGGAAAATGTGTGATAGGACCTTGTTGTCGGAAATTCCGACCGTGTGTAGGCTCCATCACACATTTTCCATCGGATTTTCCGACACACAAAGTTTGAGAGCAGGATATAAAATTTTCCGACAACAAAATCCGTTGGCGGAAATTCCGATCGTGTGTACACAAATCCGACGGACAAAGTGCCACGCATGCTCAGAATAAATAAAGAGATGAAAGCTATTGGCCACTGCCCCGTTTATAGTCCCAACGTACGTGTTTTACGTCACCGCGTTCAGAACGATCGGATTATCCGACAACTTTGTGTGACCGTGTGTATGCAAGACAAGTTTGAGCCAACATCCGTTGGAAAAAATCCTAGGATTTTGTTGTCGGAATGTCCGAACAAAGTCCGACCGTGTGTACGGGGCATAAGTACACTTACCAGTTTTGCTCTTTTCTTCTCTGGACAGCTATGACACCCGATAAACAACATATTTGGCATTAAAGGTTTAACAGACTCTAGTACAAAATCATATTTGTATAACCAAAGTTCAGCCTGACTAAATATTTCAAGTAACTTCACATCTCTATGTAGGAACTTGGAGGCCAGTCTGTTATATTCAGTATCAATTTGCTGGCAGGCTAAGGTTTCTAAAATGTGAAACAGAACATTCCTCATTCGCTGGAAAATATCCTCCTGATTGTTTCCTAGGTCAGAGTGATCTGAATTTGGGCAATTTACAGCCTTTTTATCCCAAACACAGGGAAGTGAGGGTAGAAAATAAATGGATCAGAGCTGGAGATGTTTTGCAAGGATTGGACCACAGGGAAAAAAGGATCCATGACTGAAACATCAAAACGTCTTTTTTTCCAAGAAACTAAGCAACTCCTGGTCAGCCAGGAGATCCAGACAGGTACAAGATAAAACTGATGCGGTTTACTTCATCCTCTTATATTCTGTACTAATAGCACTTAGCAAACTGTCCATCAGAGATTGACCTGATATAGGTTCCAGATTTATACTGAGCCCAGACTTAAGGAGAGGGGCATTGTACATCTTCACTGTTATTCCTTCAAATGAGCCCATGTCCATCATGTTCCTAGGTATCACCAACACTATCTCATGTCCGTTTTATTGGATTTTATCCACCATAATGCGCATTTCAAGCCACGTATCGGTATCTTGAGCGATTACCAGTACATTTCCACTCTCTGCCAAGGTGGGAAAACCTAGAATGACAACAATCCAGATGAATGTCAGTGAAAGAATAATGGCCGCCGGGGCGCATGCGCGCGATTGCGGGATATGGCTGCCTAGTCCCTGCACTCCGCACCGCCGGCCATTACTAACTCGGCTATCAGAGCACTATTCGCCCGCAGACATGAGCAACTGGGCTCCCGGGATAGCGGACACCGCCAAGTACCCGCGGGTATGTACCGCCCGCAAAGAGCTAAAGCGAAACACCCCAAACAACACAAGATGAATACTACACTGGGGAAGAGCAAGATGGCGCCCGAACCTCCTGAGCCTGATGAGGCTCTCTGCAGCAGGCCCAGCTTCTCTATCCAACAGTCTGCAGCAGTTCCCTTCAGATCTGGTAAGCCCTGAGCAGCATGCTTCAGAGGACATGCTGAACAAGTTCCGCTCCATAGTGCGAGATGAGATCTCTACAGCCTCACGCAAGCTCTCCTCTGACCTCATGCGAGGCCTTAAAGAGCTAGGTCACCGCACAAATCAGCTAGAACAGAGAATGGACTTAACCACTACAGTGCTAGAAGGCCATGAAGAAGAAGTCGATAAACTCAATGCTGAGCTGGAGGTCCTGCGTGACAAATTAGAGGATTATGAAAATAGGGCCCGCAAGGACAATCTTAGAACCCGTGGTATTCCTGAGGTCATAACTGACTTGCAGGGCACGGCCACGGCCTTCTTCCAGGAGGTGGCCCCTGAGATCCCCCTGGAGCGCCTGGAGTTCGACCGCATCCACAGGTCCCTTGCTCCTAAACCCATGGAGGGCCCACCACGGGATGTTATTATAAAGCTACATTTTTACCCCACTAAAGAGAGACTTTTGCAAGCAGCAAGGGAACGCTCGGATCTCTCCTTTCAAAATCATTCTCTTCAGTTGTTCGCGGATCTATCCCCGGTCACGATTGCAAAAAGAAGGAACTTAAAACCTTATCTTCAGGTCCTGCAATCTCAAGGTATTAAATACAGATGGCCACTCGCTACGCGTTACGTCATCACGTGACTTCTTGAAGAAGTCACGTGATGACGTAACGCGTAGGGAGTGGCTGGAGACTGAGCGATACCAGGAAGTGATGTGAGAGCGGCGTTCAGACACCTTAGCAACTGTTTATGCTTATTTCCTTATTTATAAGTGTAAGAGTCCATTTTTAACCTTTTAATAAAGCTTGTGTACTTTAACCATACTACACTATTGGGGCTTTTTCTCTCTTTCCCACCCCTGTTTGCTGCCATCCCTCTCCCCCCCCACTCTGCGGAGGATACGAGGTTACAAGAAGACTTTGGTCTGCAGCGATATCTGGGAGATCGAGTGGATGAAGTAGAGGACCCCCTGGTGGTAGACATTAACATAGCGGATGATACTTTTATTCATGGTTATAAGCTGACACTTCTGATAATTGCAATTTTACATATGCTGGCATGGAGGGCCTCCTGGTGGCAGAAGTTGAAATAACATCAGACAACGGACCTTAGGTCACCATTTTATGCGATTTCAAGCAGTTTATGAAGGTGAGAGCTCTGTGACCATAATTTGTGGGACTTTTTAACCCCTCCTTGTCCATCTTTCATGCATTGCAATCCCCTCTTTACAATTTTTGCCCCTCTTGTGGACAATTTTTCTTTTTCTTTTTGGATAAAGGGGTCAAGAGACTAATATTACTCTAAATCATTGGCCCTGGCTTTTTATGAATATATTTTTTATTGTGCACAATTGTTTACACTGTTTTCCATTATTTTATAAGCTTTGACACTTTATTTATGGTATTGAGTGCATATTTTATATGCTTTTTATATACACTGTAGCGCGGAATCACTTTATAATTATTATTGAGAGTGGATTGTCATACACTTCAGGTTCTGCTGCAGGCGATTATTGTTCAATTGTGTGATTACACTTTATGCACTATAGGCACTTTTAGGATTTGATCACGTTAAGTTAATTATTCACCATTTACCTCATCCACTATTATAGTATAGTAGCGCAAAGGCTTTATATTTTCAACCATACTGACCTATTATGCTCCCAATTCTAACCCGGGACCCTTTTTGTCACACGTTTGCTCTCTGTTGACATCACACTAAAGGGGGACCCTGTTGTTGGCGGGAGACTCAAATGTGGCCTTGGACCCTGTATTGGATAAATACCCCTCTGAAAGAGTAGCCGCATCCTCTGCAGCAAAAACATTTTCACATTCCCTGCGTTGTCATGATCTGGTGGATCTACGGCGGGAATTACACCTGTTGAGTAAAGACTATAAATACTACTCCCACCCTCACCATTCACACTCTAGAATTGATCATGTAATAATGCTTAGAAAACATCTCCCTTTAATAGAATCAGTGTCCATCATAGCGGCCCCCTGGACGGACCACGACCCTCTCCTGGTAGTGTGTCTCTAGTGCATAACCCCCAACATTGCTCCTGGATCATGAATGACTCGCTATTATCTCTACAAGATATTCACGAGGACTTATTAAACACTTCAGTTGAAAATTTTCATCTCAACTCCACCTCTGTCTCATCACCAGTAACCCTCTGGGGGGCCTATAAGGCTGTGCTCAGAGGGCATATCATTCAGATAGCATCAAAACCCTGCCTACCATATCCGAGACACAGGTGGACCTTATAGACCGTGATATTCAGGAAGCGGAAGTTCGAGAATGTATTAAAGAATTAAAAATAGGGAAGAGGCCAGGTCCAGACGGCTTCACTGCACTTTACCATAGAAAACTGGTGGAGGTTAGCCGCCCCCTTGACGGCTATGTATAATTCCACCAAAAATGGCCAGAATTTTTCATCAGATCTTCAAACATCTAATATTGTGATGTTGCCGAAGCCTGACCGTGACCATACCTCATGGGCCAACTTCCGGCCCATATCTTTAATTAATGTTGATATGAAGATCCTTACCAAAATCTCAGCCAATCGATTAAATTCGTTCCTTCCCCGCTTAATCAAAAAGGACCAAGTGGGTTTTGTGCCAATGAGACAGGCAGGGGATGCTATCAGGAGAATTATTCAATTACAGCATATCGCCCATAAGCGTTCCCTAGAAACTATGCTTTTGTCGCTGGATGTGAACAAGGCCTTTGACACCTTGTCCTGGCCATACCTCATGACAGTACTCCGCCACTATGGCTTTGGTACTTCGTTTTTGCGTTGGTTGGCAGCATTGTACGACACCCCTCAAGCTAAAATTAAATACTATGGGTTTAAATCCTCTATTTTTCCTATCCGTAGGGGCACCCGACAAGGTTGTCCACTTTCGCCACTCCTGTTCGTCCTGGCGATGGAACTGCTGGCTGAGGCGATTCGTTCACATCCAGATATAAAAGGTATTAAAGTGGTGGGCTCTAATCACAAGATCTTCTTATTTGCAGATGACATCCTATTGACTATGACATCTTCTAGAATCTCACTGCCTAACCTGTTTTCCCTATTAGAGACCTTTGCGTCTCTTTCGGGTTTACAGGTTAACCCTACAAAATCTAAGGCAATGTCTGTAAATCTTTCTCCTTCAGAACTGACCTCTTTAAAAGAAAATTTCCCATTTCAATGGCTTCCTTCACCACCCTATTTAGGCATACGTCTCACTCCTAAATATGATGGTCTATATCAGGCTAATTTTCCCCCTCTCTTTCGGAAACTCACTATAATGTTATCCTCCTGGTCCCATTTCCCTTTGTCTTGGTTTGGCAGGATCTCAGCTGTCTGTATGACTTACCTCCCTAAACTGCTGTATTTTTTTCGAGTATTACCTGTTCTAATCCCCTCTTACATATTAAGAATCCATCAACGCAAAATTTTGAAATTTATATGGGGTTCTATTCGCCCCCGAATTAACAAGCGGATTATGTATGCCTGGCGGATCAATGGCGGTCTTTCAGTCCCCAATCTTCAGGCATACTATACGGCAGCGAGCATTGCTCCATTAACCCGCCTCCTTGACACCTATCAAATGCCGCTGTGGGCCACTATTGATCTGGTCGAATCGCACCCTATACCCATATCTTCTGTACCCTGGCTCCCACCATTGAAGTGCCCCCATGGGTTGGGGCCATGTATGGCTCACTCTCTACGCCTATGGGACTCTGTTAAGTATTCAACAGGCCTATTATCTTCCCATCTACCTCTATTGCGCCTTATTCACTGCCCGCTGTCCCCCCCAGCTGTGATAACCCTAAACAATTCTCGTGGTGGGTGGATAGTGGATTCACAGATGTCCATTCTCTGTTCACCCCAATGAGGATACTCACGTTTGAAATGCTTAGATCTTCTCATGATATACCCCTACGAGAACATTATAGTTACCTTCAAATCAAACATTTCCTTCAACAACTTATACGGGCTCAACCCACCCCATACACCTTGACTCCCTTTGAAAGAATATGCAGGGCTACCCCTCACTCCCCGGGGGTCATATCCCTACTTTACTCCTCCGTCATCTCTAGTAGGAAACCCCCAGTGAGATCATATCACCTCCAATGGGAGGAACACCTCGGTAAACAGTTGGACCCAGAGGACTGGCAGATTATGACGATATCCCTTACAAAGACCTCTAGAAATGTTCTTACTTTAGAAAATGCATACAAGGTCTTCTATAGATGGTACTACACGCCTGCTAGGCTAGCTTGTTTTATCCCTTCCTATCCTTCTCATTGTTTCCAGGGTTGCTCGCTTGAAGGCACCATGGTTCACATTTGGTGGACATGTCCCAAGGTTTGTAGACTTAGGGTCAGGGTTTATACCCTTTTATGCAATATGCTCCACTCTAATCTGAAGAGAGGTCCATATGAAGCCCTTCTATGCAGACCAATCCTGGAACTTCTTTGCCCAGAACGTCAATTGGCCCTACACCTTTTTAATGCAACTAAGTTGACCATTGCGCGGTCCTGGAAAACCCCTGTACTCAGTGTTGAAACAGAGAAAAATCGAATGAACGATATAATGAGAAATGAGAAACTAACGTCCCTGGCTTCTGACACGCACAGTAAATTTCTTAGAGTCTGGCAACCATGGATATCATACAACCAACCCTCCAGGTTCGATAACCTGCTTTTGTCAATCTAGAGGCCTCCGGATGCGCCCCCCCCCCCCCCCCATAGAATGGACTCCTCCCTATTTTCTGCCTTTCCCCTTTGTTTCTTTTCTCTTTTTCTCTTTGATTCCCCCCTATTCTCTGCTGCCAACTTACTCTCTACCATTTTTGTCTTTTAATGTAATCTCCTTTGTGACTCTTGTTATTAAGGAGTCAATTCACTTATGATGGTTACAGTGATACGAGTCAACAAAAAATTAATAAACTAGACCACATTCTTATTTTTATTTCTTTTATTTCTAATTATCTGGCGGTTGATATAAGAGTAGATGCGCCCTTTTATGTTGTTTCTTCCTCTTTTATTATTTACTCTACCTATACACCCAATAAATAACATATTTTGGGACATTGATTACATGTTTGCTATGATACAATGTAATTGTTCTTTGTCTTTATATATATTCTTATTTTTTCTACATTTTTGTACTGATGAATAATGTACCACTAATGTAGCATCCCTCGGCGGGGATCCTCCCTTCATATTCTGTCTAGGGATGAGCCGAACACCCCCCTGTTCGGTTCGCACCAGAACATGCGAACAGGAAAAAAGTTCGTTCGAACATGCGAACACCGTTAAAGTCTATGGGACACGAACATGAATAATCAAAAGTGCTAATTTTAAAGGCTTATATGAAAGTTATTGTCATAAAAAGTGTTTGGGGACCTGGGTCCTGCCCCAGGGGACATGGATCAATGCAAAAAAAAGTTTTAAAAACGGCCGTTTTTTCAGGAGCAGTGATTTTAATAATGCTTAAAGTCAAACAATAAAAGTGTAATATCCCTTTAAATTTCGTACCTGGGGGGTGTCTATAGTATGCCTGTAAAGGGGCGCATGTTTCCTGTGTTTAGAACAGTCTGACAGCAAAATGACATTTTGAAGGAAAAAACTCATTGAAAACTACTCGCGGCTATTGCAATGCCGACAATACACATAGAAGTTCATTGATAAAAACGGCATGGGAATTCCCCAAAGGGAAACCCCGAACCAAAATTAAAAAAAAAATGACGTGGGAGTCCTCCTAAATTCCATACCAGGCCCTTCAGGTCTGGTATGGATATTAAGGGGAACCCCGCGCCAAAAAAAAAAAAAAAAAACGGCGTGGGGTCCCCCCAAAAATCCATACCAGACCCTTATCCGAGCACGCAACCTGGCAGGCCGCAGGAAAAGAGGGGGGGACGAGAGTGCGGCCCCCCCTCCCTCCTGAACCGTACCAGGCCACATGCCCTCAACATTGGGAGGGTGCTTTGGGGTAGCCCCCCAAAACACCTTGTCCCCATGTTGATGAGGACAAGGGCCTCATCCCCACAACCCTGGCCGGTGGTTGTGGGGGTCTGCGGGCGGGGGGCTTATCGGAATCTGGAAGCCCCCTTTAACAAGGTGACCCCCAGATCCCGGCCCCCCCCCCCTGTGTGAAATGGTAAGGGGGTACATAAGTACCCCTACCATTTCACGAAGAAAGTGTCAAAAATGTTAAAAATGACAAGAGACAGTTTTTGACAATTCCTTTATTTAAATGCTTCTTCTTTCTTCTATCTTCCTTCATCTTCTGGTTCTTCTGGTTCTTCTGGCTCTTCTGGTTCTTCCTCCGGCGTTCTCGTCCAGCATCTCCTCCGCGGCGTCTTCTGTCTTCTTCTCCTCGGGCCGCTCCGCACCCATGGCATGGGGGGGAGGCTCCCGCTCTTCTCTTCTTCTTTTCTTCTCTTCTTCTCTTCTTCATTTTCTTCTCCGGGCCGCTCCGCAATCCATGCTGGCATGGAGGGAGGCTCCCTCTGTGTGACGGCGCTCCTCGTCTGACAGTTCTTAAATAACGGGGGGCGGGGCCACCCGGTGACCCCGCCCCCCTCTGACGCACAGTGACTTGACGGGACTTCCCTGTGGCATTCCCCGTGACGTCACAGGGAAGTCCCGTCAAGTCACCGTGCGTCAGAGGGGGGCTACCCCAAAGCACCCTCCCAATGTTGAGGGCATGTGGCCTGGTACGGTTCAGGAGGGGGGGCGCACTCTCGTCCCCCCCTCTTTTCCTGCGGCCTGCCAGGTTGCGTGCTCGGATAAGGGTCTGGTATGGATTTTTGGGGGGACCCCACGCCGTTTTTTTTTTTTTTTTTTTGGCGCGGGGTTCCCCTTAAAATCCATACCAGACCTGAAGGGTCTGGTATGGAATTTAGGGGGAACCCCACGTCATTTTTTTTTTTTAATTTTGGCCGGGGTTCCCCTTAATATCCATACCAGACCTGAAGGGCCTGGTATGGAATTTAGGGGGACTCCCACGTCATTTTTTTTTTTTAATTTTGGTTTGGGGTTCCCCTTTGGGGAATTCCTATGCCGTTTTTATCAATGAACTTCTATGTGTATTGTCGGCAATGCAATAGCCGCGAGTAGTTTTAAATGAGTTTTTTCCTTCAAAATGTCATTTTGCTGTCAGACTGTTCTAAACACAGGAAACATGCGCCCCTTTACAGGCACACTATAGACACCCCCCAGGTACGAAATTTAAAGGGATATTACACTTTTATTGATTGACTTTAAGCATTATTAAAATCACTGCTCCTGAAAAAACGGCCGTTTTTAAAACTTTTTTTTGCATTGATCCATGTCCCCTGGGGCAGGACCCAGGTCCCCAAACACTTTTTATGACAATAACTTGCATATTAGCCTTTAAAATTAGCACTTTTGATTTCTCCCATAGACTTTTAAAGGGTGTTCCGCGGCATTCGAATTTGCCGCGAACACCCCAAATTGTTCGCTGTTCGGTGAACTTGCGAACAGCCAATGTTCGAGTCGAACATGAGTTCGACTCGAACTCGAAGCTCATCCCTAATTCTGTCCAATGTAACCATCACATTGTTGCATATGTCTGTTGTACTCATTTTTCTATCAATAAAAGCTTTGTAAAAGAAAGAATAATGACCGCCATGTCTGAATGAGTAGTCTGCACTCTCTGAGAACACACCTCAGAAATAGATTCTTATAAATTTGTTTTTCAGTGAGTCAAATAATTTAAATAGCCTGTGTATATCACAATGATTCAAGTGCTGGACACTCCCTTCTATAACAACAATTTTTCAGCCTTATCATAAAATGTGATAACTAATGTATAGTAGCTATTAGAATTATTCACAATAAATAACATTTTAAAAAGATAAAGCAGGTGAGAGCCCAGTGTTCTGGTAAAGTGTAAACATTGAGTGATATTCAAAACTGAATACAGGTAAAGGTAAGGTTAGAAACTTAGGACATTCCTTATTCAAGCGTTTTGCAAACCTCTTGAATTTCTTTGTTTAAATTGTGCTTTCTGTTACATATATTATAATGAAAAATAAACAGTAAAGACAGCAGGGCAATGCAACTGATAAATTTTTATTGCAGCCCCCCAGCAGCATTCACTCATGTTTACACTCCATTCAGTTCAAGCGCCAGGAGTGAAGATTAATACCTGGTACTTCTGGGTGTGGAGACCTAGGGGTTTATTTACTAAAGGCAAATCCACTTTGCACTACAAGTGCACTTGGAAGTGCAGTCGCTGTAGATCTGAGGGGGACATGCAAGGAAAATAAAAAACAAAATTTTTGCTTGCACATGATTGGATGATAAAATCAGCAGATCCCCTCCTTCAGATCTTCCCCTCAGATCTAAAGCGACTGCAGTACACTTGTAGTGCAAAGTGGATTTGCCTTTAGTAAATAAACCCCCAGGTCTCCACAAGTAAGTAGTAAATCAGCCCCCATGTGTTTTACTCCATGCATCTATTGAAATAGTGCTACTACCCCGAAATAAGCCCTTAATAATAAGCAGGATGGGATATAGACTCATGTGCTTGGATAGCCCCAGTACTCAGGCATCCAAACGTCCAATCAAAGAGAAAAAAATCCAGCACCACGATTTTTCAAAAATAAACCATATAAGATTTTATTTACCACTTCAGCCCCGGAAGGTTTATTTTAACTGACAATTGCGTGGTCATGCGACACTGTACCTAAATAAAATGTTTGTCCGTTTTTTCCCACAAATAGAGCTTTCTTTTGGTGGTATTTGATCATCTGTGTTTTTTTATTTTCTGCTCTATAAACAAAATAAAGCAGGCAATTTTTAAAGAAAAAACAATATTTTTTATTTTCTGCTATAAAACATACCCAATACATTTAAAAAAAAAATGTCTTCATCAGTTTAGGCCAATATGTATGCCGCTACATATTTTTGGTAAAGAAACTCCCAATAAGCGTATATTGATTGGTTTGCGCAAAAGTTATGGTGTCTACAAACTATGGAATGTATTTATTTGTTTATTTATTTTTTACTAGTAATGGTGGTGATCAGCGACTTATAGCGGTACTGCGATATTGCTGCGAACAAATGAGACACTTAACTGACTTTTGACATGTTTTGCGGACCAGTGACACTAATACAGTGATCAGTGCTAAAAAAAATATGCACTGTCACTGTACTAATGACATTTGCAGGGAAGGGGTTAACATCAGGGGCGATCAAAGGGTTAAGTGTGTTCCTAGGGAGTGCTTACTAACTGTGGGGGAGGTGCTTTGACTGGGGGAAGATAAAGATCCGTGTTCCTGCTTAGTAGAAACACAAGATGTCCATTTTCCCCTCTCACAGGATGGCAATCTACCTTGTTTACGTAGGCAGACCTCAGTTGTGCCTGTCTCCCTAACGATCGGCGGGTACTGGCGGACATCGCGTGCCTCGGACTCGGAAGTGTCAGATCATGTACTAGGTACGTGATCTGGCACAAAGTGGCTGCCCGCAAGCGTTTAATCCATCCAATATAAGAAATCAACACCAGTAGTTATTGACGCATTTTAGCCTCTTACATAGGTCTTAGTCATGTGTTTTACTCCCTTTTCTTCCACGTAATCGAGCTAGTGCTCTATAATTGCCTACTCAGGCACCCAGTCCTGTCACATGGAGCAGAGAGAGTTTCCTTTTCTCAATCCAGCAGATGAATAGAAGGTAAATACAAGTAATTGTGGGGACCAGGTTCACCAGAATAATGCCCTGTACACACGATAGGATTTTCCGATGGAAAATGTGTGATAGGACCTTGTTGTCGGAAATTCCGACCGTGTGTAGGCTCCATCACACATTTTCCATAGAAATTTCCGACACACAAAGTTTGAGAGCTTGCTATAAAATTTTCCGACAACAAAATCCGTTGTCAGAAATTCCAATCGTGTGTACACAAATCCGACGCACAAAGTGCCACGCATGCTCAGAATAAATTAAGAGATGAAATTTATTGGCTACTGCCCCGTGTATAGTCCCGACGTACGTGTTTTACGTCACCGCGTTCAGAACGATTGGATTTTCTGACAACTCTCTGTGACCGTGTGTATGCAAGACAAGTTTGAGCCAACATCCGTCGGAAAGAATCCATGGATTTTGTTGTCCGAATGTCCGATCAATGTCCGACCGTGTGTACAGGGCATTAGAGTGAATCTGTTGCTTTGCCCTACATTGTCAAGGCACAAGTTCTCTTTAAAGTTGAACTCTAGGAATAAACTGTTTTTGTTTATTTTCTTCTTTTAATTCTAAACACAAGTAAATATTTCACCCTCCTATAAAATCTCATTTACATATCCGTCCTGGTTTGTTCTAACCAGCTAGACATGTGCAGTTCGTTTCAATTCTAATTGAAATTCGGATGAATTTTCAGTTTTCGGAAATTTAGTACCGAATTTAAACAAATCCAAAATAATGAAAAAAAAATTTGGACGCAATTTGAATTCAAAACAATTTGAATAGTTTTAGAATCAATTTTGCATAGTTTTCAAATTCGATTAATTATCAAATTAGAAAAGTTTTGGAATTCGAAAAGTTTTCGATTTGTTTTCCAATTTCCAAAGAGAGTAAAATAGAATAGAAAATAAGGGAATAGAAAAGAAAAGAATAAAAAAAGAATGCAATAAAATAGAAAGAATATAACCATCTTGTGAAATTCTAATTTCAAATAAAATAAATTTGAATTTTAATAAAATAGAAAAGAATAGATTAGAATATAATAAAATAGAAAATAACAGAGTAGTATAGAAAAAAACATCAGAAAAGAATAGAATGAATAGAACCATCTTCTGAAATTTGAATTTTGAATAGGAAAGAATAGAATAGAAAAGAATAGATTAGAATAGAATTGAAAATAACAAAATAGTATAGAAAAAAACAACAGAATAGAATAGAATAAATATAACCATCTTCTGAAATTCAAATTTTGAATAAAGTAAATTTTAATTTTAATAGAAAAGAATAGAATATAATAGAAAATAATACAATAGAAAAGAATATCATTACAATACAATACAATACAATAGAAAGAATATAACCATTTCCCAAAATTCGAAGAGAATCAATTCTAATTTGAATAGAATAGAAAAGAATAGATTAGAACAGGAAGATGGTTATATTCTTTCTATTTTATTCTGTTGTTTTTCTATACTATTATATTATTTTCTATTCTATTCTAATTTATTATTTTCTATTCTATTCAAATTTGAATTGATTCTATTTGAATTTTGGGAAATGGTTATATTGTTTCTATTCTATTCTATTGTTTTTTTAATTATATTGTTTTGTATTCTATTCTTTTCTATTTGAATTGCAGAAGATGGTTATATTCTTACTATTTTATTCTATTCATTTTTTATTCTATTGTATTCTATTCTATTTGTTTCTATTCAATTGTATTCTATTCTGTGATTTTATTTTCTGTTCTATTTTGTTCTGTTTTACTCTATTATATTCTATTCTTTTATTTTCTGTTATATTCTTTTCTATTCATTTTTTTCTATTCTATTCCTTTATCTTCTTTTCTATTGTATTCTCTTTGAAAATTGGAAAACTTTTCAAATTAGAAACTTTACGAATTGGAAAACCTTTTGAATGAGAACATTTTTAAAATTGGAAAACTATTTGAATTTGAAAACTATTTGAATTCGAAAACTATTTGAAATAGATTTGAAAACTATTTGAATTCAATTTGCAAAAATTTGAATCGATTTGAATACAAATAAATTAAACTAATTCCGAAAGCGAATTAAAAGTATTAAACTAATTTAACTAAACAAATTTATGCAAACAACAAATCGAAACAAAACAAAACTATTTTTTTAGTTCTGCACATATCTATACCCAGCCAGCTGCAGTGAGGCTGTTTCCTGGATTGGAGTGATCTGCCATACATCCACGGGGGTCTGTACCGTGATATGCTTATGACAGGTGCCATATTTGCTACCTTTGCGAGTTATTTATTGTCTTTTTATCGTTAAAGTTTTTCTAATGCTGCACGTAGGTGGGTACCTTCTGGTATTCTTTTTAGCACAAACTGGTTATTGATTTTGACACTGGTTTAGAGCATGTCTGCAATCCTCATACAACACAAGAGAGTTGAATTACTAAAGGCAAATAAGCTGTTCACTTTGCATGGGAGTTAGTCCCAGAGTTTAACCACTTGCCACCCGCCATATAGCAGAATGACGATGGCAAAGTGGTTGTGATATCCTGACCAGACGTCATATGATGTGATCAGGATATCAGAGCCGGAACGCATCCGCAGGACCGTGCAGCATGGCGATCGGAGGTGCGGTGTGTCAGTCTGACACACCGCAACTCCAATCGCGGTATGAAGCCTCTGACAGAGGCTTCTTACCACGTGATCAGCTGTGACCAATCACAGCTGATCACAGCGTGAACCAGGAAGTGCCGATAAACAGCTTTCCTCGGTTCATGCTGACGGTTCATTGCTGGTCTTTAATTAAGGCCCATTCACAACTTGGCATGCTGGATTGCATGCATTTTTTTTTCATTCAAATATTTTTAACACCAATAATTTCTACCTGGTTTAGATGCTTCTTCTTGGCACAGTTGATTCCTCCAATAAATACCATGCTTGGCATTAAAGGTCTTGGAAATTCAAAGACAAAGTCATATCTTAATAGCCAGATTGAAGCCCGACTAAAAAGGTCCAGAACTGTGACCTCCCTGTGCAGAAAATTTGATGCCAGTTGGGCAAAAGGAGCATAGAAAATTCGGGACATAATCAGCTCAGCATATCTCAACAGAAAGTTTTTTACTCTTTCTTTGAAGGTCATGTGGTCAGTGTACCCAGTGAAGAATCGTGGCACATAGGAAAGTGGGCTGGGAGACTGGGTTGCTTCCTGGTCAACCTCAAAAAAAGCCCCTCTCATGAAGAACACAGTTGGAATAGATAAATGTTCTGCTAATATCTCTCCACATGGGAAAATCGGATCAGTCAACATAGCATCAAACTTGAATGTTTCCAAATCATTGATAAGAGTTTCATTGTAAAGAAGGTTCTGACATGCTGCTACACAAGAATTTCTCACATTCACCATCCTATCATATATATACATTGCTTTCTGTAAGTCTGTCCTCTCTTCAAACACTGTATTCGCATAGTCTTTTATCATTGATTCCATATATTCTATGGTGTAGGGAGCAGTAAAAGTTCTCACAGTGAATTGGTCTAAATTCTTAAGGTGAAAGTTAACATCCGGGACAACCACAACACTCTCATGACCTCTGTGGGACAGCTCCTCCACCAAGTCTCGCATGCTGAGCCAATGGCTTCCATCTTGTGGTACAACTAGCAGCTTTCCACCTTCATTCAGTCTAAATGTCACCAGAAAAAAAAGAATTCTAAGAACGTTGCAAAAACTCATGTCTTCCAAGAAGTTCATTCAAAACTCTTTACACAGCACTGTATGCACTTATATGCACTTCGTAATCCACTCTAATTCCTCATCAGCTATCACAAAATGAACTTTGTGTAAACGGAATCCACCCCTAAAATGTGAAGATGAATAGTGGCACTATTTATGATCGCATGCTAACCCCCATGAGAGTGGGTTGAGGCTCTGTCCGGCCAAATACAAGAGTGGGAGGACTTAATAGCTGGTGAGTTTGAACTTTAGAAGGGAGTGGAATCACGTCACGGGGTGTGGTGGATGTTTTTGAATCACAGCTGAGTGGATTGGAGACACCCTCTCTTTTGGAATCTCTTGGCATGTCTTCACGATTTATGTGGACTGTTCATTTTGCTTTTTGCTTTTTTGCTTTTTTTTGTTTTTGAGTCATCAATTTATTCACATTAGTTTTTTTCCTCTCAGTCCGGTCTTTTATGCTGGTACTAATATACCAGCTTAACACAACTGTCACGGGGTGTATTATATTCAATCTATTCATTTCACAGTTCAGTCATACTGTTGTTTTCATCATTTTTATTTGTATATAATATTAATATTTTTTGTGTTTCACCTGTGTTAGAATGTCACATTTTATCAAGGTGTGCATATATGGTTTTCACATGTTATAGTAATAGGGGAGGTTACCTTGCTTGTGCACTTTAAACTCTTCCTATATACACAGCCTTTTAAATTCAGTGCACTTCCAGCTCACTTTACAACATCTGGGTGTGCGGGAGTGCCTGTCTCACTCCCACAACAAGGGGGGAAAGCGCCACTATTCATCTTCACATTTTAGGGGTGGATTCAGTTTACACATAATTTATATTTTAAGTGGCAGCTCCAATAGGGTCATCATATTTAGTCAAGCGCAGAGGTGGTAGTGCAGGCTTGGGCGGTGTTTTTGACCTGTTTACCTACAGTTTACACAAAATTAACTTTGCTTTTTTGTTGAACTTTTTCAGATAACAAATGTTTCACAATATCTGTCAGTCTTGCAGTTGAAAGCTAAATTGTTTCATATGCATTTGTACAAAGTTGAGAAAGTAGGTAGTAAGAGAAAAACGATTTAGATTACTTCATATTTGAACTTTCTCTCCAAACTTTAATGCATGGGCAAACCGAAAAAGGCATTCAACTTTTTGAGGAAAAGTAATTGTCCCTCAGTAAATAATAAAGAGGATGGTTTTGAATGTTCTTGTTTACTGGTTTAACAATTGTTAAAAATACAGGAAGCGAGGAGAACTTTCAGCATGGGAACATAGACAACTGTAAAAAAAAAAAAGTTTACAGGGGCTGTAACTGTTCCTCAAAATTATATTTAAAAAATTGGCTTGAGTTGCACCTTAATTCACAAAGGCCTGGTATGCTGGTTGGGAAATTCATCCCTCTTATTTACTGACAACAAATAATAACACAACAGTTAAAAAAACATAGAAACACAGACTTTAAAGGCACTAGCAAGCATTGCACCTACTTGAGTCAGAGGGTTTCTTCGAACACAATTGATGCCTCCTATAAAGATCATGTTTGGCATAATAGGTCTAGGAAATTCAAATACAAAGTCATATCTTAGAAGCCAAATGGAAGCTCTACTGAAAAGATCCATAACTGTGACATCCTTTTGCAAGTAGTCTGAAGCTAAACGGGCATAGGGTGCATAGAATAAGCAGCATACAATCTGATCGATATAACTTATTATAAAGTTTTTCACTCTCTGGCTAAACTCCATATGATCGGTGTACACAGTAAAGAATCTGGGAACATAAGAAGCTGGAACTGGAGACTGTGTTGCTTCCAGGTCTGCACCGAAGAAAGCCCCCCTTATGAAAGACACAGACGGTATAGAAAGATGTTCAGCAATGATTTCTCCACATGGGTAGACGGGGTCATTCAGCATAGCATCAAACTTGTAGTCTTCCAAATACTTGATAAGGGAGTCATTTTGCAGTAAGTACTCACACTGAGTAACTACAAAACTGGTTATGTTTACTATTCTATCATACATAAACTTCACATCCTGCAGAACAGGATATTGAAATATATCATGACCAGTCTCCTTTACCATCGATTCCATAAAGTCTTTGTTAAAGGGTACAGTAAAAGTTCTCACTGTGACATTATCCATCTAATTTATCTACAAATGTACTTCATAGACTACCATAACAATCTGGTGACCTCTTTGGGACAACTTCTCAATCACGCTACTCATGGCGAGCCAAAGTCTTCCATCTTGTGGTATAACAAGCAATTTGCCACTTTCACTTAGTCTAAATGCTGTGGAGAAAAGAAGAATTCCAATAAAACTGAAGCACGTGACCCAGGTCCCCATGGCTAGATCCAGAGGCTCCACAGAATGAATGTTACTGTAGTCTGAGCTGAAATCCTTTTCAGAAATGAACTTTGAATACACATTGTATGGCACAAAAAAGAAATCAAAAGCAAATGACCTAGAGACTTAGATAAGAGAATGCCAGGTGAATTTTTATGGCACAAATATTTTAACACTTTGTGCACAAAGAACGCTGACACGCAGGGGTAAGGCTGTGCAGAATGAGTGGTAAGGACTTGTTAAAGCAAACACATAAGTATAGTGTATCTAAAGTAAAAACATCTTTTGCATACAGTGGTGAGGGGTAGAGTCCCTGTCAGGCTTTATTGCTGCCATTAGGGAAAATCCCTTTCTGTTTGTCTTGGTGACCACTGTCACTTGGACAAAAATTGAAGGAATATTCAAAATTTTGATTTCTGCCAAAAGAGGAATAGAGTGGAAATCTTGATATTTTTTCACTTTTGAGACATTTCCTCTCACTTGCTGTTGTGTTTACTGTGCAACAAGTAACAAAACATTTCCCTAGTGTGAAATAGATGACAGAACAGAAATAGAGAAATTTGATAAAATTTTACCATTCCTTACTCCATTCAAGCTTATTAAAAATTTGGCTTAAAATTTATTTTGTAAAAAAATGGGAAATAAACCTCATATGTTAGCAAGAACTAATTAGGAAAAGCCTGAATTATGCCACTTACAGCCACCAATCACATAAAAGCTGAAATATGTAAGTATGGCATGTTGCTTAGTAAACAGACTATTACAGGAACATAACTTAATATGTATATTACATTTCCAAAGCTTAGTTCAGAAAAGCATAAGCCCCGGTTCACACAGGGGCGACTTGTCAGGCGACCTAGCCGCCTGACAAGTCGCGTCCCGTTCTGTACTACGGAACCGTTCTAATAGGAGCGACGCAAGTCGCTCCGACTTAGAAAAAGGTTCCTGTACTATTTTTGGGGCGACTTGCATTAACTATACAGAAGTCGTTTTGCAAGTCGCCGCTGAAGTCGTATGCAGGTTGCCTCTGTGAGTCGGCCTGCAAGTCATGCCGCCCCTGTGTGAACCGGCACTTACACATTCAGTATATGAATCCTTGTGAAATATTAGTTTTTTGTATGAACACATATTAATGTTTTATGCACTTATGGCAATATTGCACAAAAGAAAATCATTTAATTATATTCTAACATTATGATTTTCTAACATTTTCAAAACTCAGTTAACAAACCATTACCACATTTATTATTGCTACCTAAACCTCAGGCTGGTAATAACTGAGTTTTTTTGAGCTGTATTTTGAGGTGAGCATAAAAAGTTACCATTTGCAGTGGAGATAAATTAATTAATGGGAATTTGAAGCTTTCAACAGATATAGCTGACCTCCAGGCAAATTTAAAAATAGAGGTTATGGCATTTACAAAATTCATGAAAACTGATGACATTTTGCCTTTCCTGGTTCCCTGGTTCCTCCATGACTGTCAGTCACCGGTTCTCTGCTCTCTCCTCCAGCGCTCACGGGTGTGCTGGGCTGTGGGGGTGCTGGCTCAGGCTCTCAGTGGCTCGCTGAGAGGGTGAGTCAGGTCCCCGTCCAGGCATTTGGGTGTATCCTGATTGATATTTCCCGAACCTGGACCAACTGAGTGGCGTCAGCCGCCAGTGGACTTTAGTCTGCTGTCCGCTGAAAATGGGTCACAGGAATGCAGAACAAACTGCACTCCTGTGACCTACAGGAGAAGTATGGCTTTGCCATACTTCTCCTTTAGGGCTGGGGAAGAAAGGGCAAGATGTTAGATGTCCTCCAGCCATGAGGAAGCCTTTATCTGATATGCTTCTTCTGGCTTGCTGAAACTCAGTGTGCACTACAATCAGAGTACACAATTTTAATACAGTTAAGGAGCCTGTACAACTGTTCAAGCCTGATGGTAATGCTGGAGTTCAGCTTTAATGTATGTTAACTACAACTAGTGTAAGTACTTGTCTTTATATTGGCCTCTACTAATCTCTTGCACAGCAGCAGCACTCAGACTAAAGCCAGCCATAGACGGTGCAAATTTCTTTCCACAGACAGTGCTGACAGGGGAATCCCCCCTGATGAGACATTGTATTCTCCCGGTGAGGGGGCAGGGGAGTTCACCATTGTGACTGCCTGAAGGACAGGCCACCCAGGGGCTAGGTTTTTAGGCCAGTTTCCAACCCAGGTGCCTGCATTAGATCTTTGAAGGGGTGGAGCACCATGGCCCAATCCCATCCCACCGGCTCTGTACATGTGAACAGGTTCACTGCAACTTCTCTTCCTAAGGTCTTGTTGTAAACAACACTTACATACTTAGCATTCTCAGGGCTTTGAAAATCCTCAGAGGTTTCAGGTCTAGTCCTTAGGCAAACCCTGTGCTTTTTATAGGGATCACATTGCAGTATCCCAAATACCCTAGTGACTGCATCAATAAAACCACTCCACTATCAGTAATAAGTAATAGTCATTGCAATGGTTTTCATAGAATTTTTCAGGCTTTCTGAAAATTATCTTTACAAACATTCTTTTTCTCTGTATTCATTACAGTTGGAAACATTTTGGAATAGTAGGTCCAAACAGTGTGGTAAAACTGCCAGAACATAGTGGTTACAAAGGGTACACATTTTTCAACTTAATGCATTCCCTGCATTAAGAAAAAATGCACCAGCATTTGTATCGCCCCTCTGCCCTTTTAAATACTTACCTGAGTCCTCACTCGATCAATTGCTGTGCCCATATGTAGCTGTTCTCTCCTCTCTTTCCCTGCATTCACAGGACAGAGGCAGCATTGGGAGCCATTGGCTCCTGCTGATGTCAATCAAATCCTTTGAGTAGGGAACAGGGCTAAGCGCCCTGTGTGTGTCTATAAATGCACACAATCCGGCTCTGGAGGGAGCCTTCAGGTGTGCCACCATAGGAAGTGGCTTCCTGTGGTGGCACAACAAGAAGAGGAGGAGTCAAGAGTGCCGGTGGGGGACATCAGAGGAAGAGGTTGGGAACCACTCTGTGCAATTCCATTGCATAGAGCTGGTAAATATAAACTTGTCTGTTGTTTTCATTAAAAAAAATCGTTACAATTGCTTTGATAAGGAATATAAGTTCTCCCTAAACACTACTCAGGAGGCGTTGCTGTGGTGCTCACTTACTTACAACAAAATGTCTCTTGGTGCAACATCATGGGCTTTAGCCTCATGGTGTCTACCGCAAGGGGAAGAGCTCCCCTTCTTCATCTTTTATATGGCTACTCTCTTTTCAGACACAAAATCTAGAACAGCTTCTCCCCAACCTTACACAGCAAGGGGCAGGGAATTCAAATATAAGTGTATATGAGTGTAGCCAAATGTTGGACTATGATAATATGGAGATGGACACACTGCTCTTTATTTACTTCCCATTTTGTGCTGTTGGTGTTGAACTACACAGCTCTCTTCCGGCCAGCAGGTCAGGTGAACTAATAGACCTCTATGTGGCATGCCTGGAACTCTGGGAATTGTAGTTTGAGGCCACAACCCTGTATGGACTCATCAGCTCTCTGGAAAATTGATCCCACAAGACTCTGTATAAGCAGGAGGAACCTAAGGGTTTTTTTTTATTGAATTGCCTGGGAAAGTCTGCTCACTTGGGGCTGGGGGGTCTAAGCATCCAGACCTGTTAAAGCAAGCAGGAGAATGAGGAAACAAGGCCACCCGAGAAAGCCTGGGGGCAGAGAGGAGATTGCTGGGATCAGCAGCACTGTACATCTGGTCCATACAAGAAGAAGGTACAAAAACTAAAACAAACAATCTATATCCCTTGAATATTTAGTAAATGTGCTATGTAGACATAATAATATATGCACGCAATGAAATCCCAAGTCCACAACCTATATGATTGTATTAAAGGAAGTCCATGGGTCAAACGGAATAATAATATAAGTAGGAAGGGGAGGGAAGAAAAAAAGGGGGGGTTATTAGGAGGGGAGATCATCCACGCTCATGGCAGCCATCCAGGGGGAACAGAAACCATGTTCCCAGTACACTGAGAAAACAAAAGAGGGAGAAGAGGTGCCTCTGGGTGCAGATTTTGTACAGATTTTAATATAAAGTATAGAATGGTGAAATGGCAACTCACATTTTAGCAGTTAAAAACAGGCATTGTATCATCCCAAACAATGGGGATGTCATCAGTGGAGTCAGTCCCTTGTTATCCTGTGGATGTAGGCTGTGTTTTCTTCTCGTACACCGCTAGATGGAACTCGGCCGGCCGCGGTGGAGTGTACATCAACACGAGACTTGAAGCGCAAGCTAGTATCCAGGCGAAGGGAGATGACGTCACTGGGATGCAACGCGTTTCCTGAGCGTACAGGCCGTGAATGACATGACGGCCGCGCTCTTTCTTCAAAGCTGATTGACAGGGACATGGTCAAGTGGGATATAAAGGGAAGGAGTGGCTAGTATATAGAATGCACCGTGATTGGATACACCGCATCAGACCAAACCCACGGAATATGGAAGGTGCAACGATGTATTAGATAAATTACAGAATTAAGACATAAATAAAAACATAATAACAACATAGTAAAAAACCTATTAGGAAACGATCACAGGCTAAAAAAACTTAAATAAACCGGATTTAAGAGTGCAGTAAGTAGAAAAATATGTGACTATGTACATATATAGGAGGAAGAGGGAAATAAAAGGGAGAGGAGGTGGGGGTTTTATGTGACTGGTCACTGCTGTGCACATAGATGAGAATGAGTAGGGGAATTGTTACTATTAAATAATAATAAAGGAAAATGTGTAGATAGATGTACCGGATTGAAGTGGTGTGGACAAATTGAAGAATTCGAATTGTGGTAATGTGGGCAGATGGGGGATAGGAATGGTGAAAAAAAGGGTTGATATGAAGTTAATACGCGCACGCACGTATTAGTAAATACCTGCGTGCAGGCTATTGTTAGGATATTGATAAGTGTTTACCCCTCAAAATTGCATACATACATACACATATGAAGCACATATAGTATGTATGTGGAGGTATACCTGGCAGTCATATGAAGGGTAGAGAACATGTGTGGATTGCTTCAAGGGAAGCATGAAGTGGGGGGGAGAAAAAGGGGTTATGGGAGGGGGAGAGGGGGGGACAGAAAGAAGGGGCGGGGGGGAGGAAAGAAGGTGGGAGGTAAGAAGGGAATGGGGGGGAGACAGAAAGAAGGGTAAGAGGGGGAGGCGGGAGGGGTGTCAAAAAGAGGGGGGTTAGTTAGGGAACGGGGGTGGAAAAAAGGAAAATGAAGAGGAATGGGGAGGTTCAGCCATGCTTACAAGTACCCGCCACCCCCATTAAATAAGATGAGGAGACCAACCTGAAGAATGTGTATATAAAACATTGGTTGGATGTAATATAGATGCTGAAAAATTACATATAAAATTAGGTATCGTGGTATAGAATCAGATCTTGAGTATACAAAGTCGACCAGCCCGAACCATACAACCTAACTATAAGCAGCTGTAGTACTGAGGGAAAAATGTATCAAATCCCAAAAGGCATAAATAGAGAAGGCAGTACAGCGCATGGGAAATCTTAAATAAAATAAAACAATCAATAAATGTCCATAAAAAGATTAAATCCAATTCAAGTCCAGCAATTCCTTCAGTGATAATCGTGACATGCAATAGCTGATTGTGTGACTGTAGTGACATGGACCTCCACCTTCGGTAGCACAAGCCGCTCACCTCTACAGATGGACCCCTGAGTTAATCAGTCAGGTCAAATCAGCAGTTCCCTCACAGGGATAAAAGCAGGGAGTGGTGTATGCAGACCCCGGTCAAACTTCAGCAATAGATACTCTTGCAGTCATGACATGTAAAATATATAAAGGAGATCTAGTGCTCTCTGTAGATCGCTAAAAATGGTTTATTTATAAACAAGTAAAATCACTTACAAGCATCGCACTGTACCCCAGTGCAAAGGACAACAGCATATGTGAAAGGATGATCCACATCGCATGGACGAGCGGAGCGCAGGTGACGTCACGATCCAGACACGTGGGAGGTGCCGTACGCGTTACGTCCCTAAAGGGGGCGGGACTTCCTCAGCGGCAACGGCTGGCTGTGACTACACCCGCTTATATGCATATCAGGGAGAGGACAAAGCCAATCCCCGTCAAAGCGTACCTATCTCCATGGTAACACAGGGAGAGATACTAGACAGCGCAATGTAAGTAAACAGGAAACACTGCAGCTGCCCGCTTAACATTGCTTAATCAGAGACTGACCGTTTTAAAGAGCTTTAGCACGAACATAATAGAAAAAATATATATAAAAAAGATATGTATAAAAAATTTATATAAAAAATATTTTAATAAAAAAATTAATTAATTAATTGTCATCCTGCGCTCTGGACGGCCATCCTAGAAGTCATCCATAATTCATCATACATAAAATATGTAAATTACATAAATTCCTAAAAATCAAACCCTGAAATGAAATAAAACACCGCAAGCAAGGAGGGGAGGAGGAGGGCCAGAAAAAATGATAAATGATTTGACAGTTAACTGCTAGCGATCCGAAATAAAGCAATTAACGTCAAATTCAACGTTCAAGCCCCCAGGGATGAGAACCTTGGTCTCATGAATCCAATGGGATTCCCTGCGACTTAATTGACGTAAAAAATTGCCCCCTCTCCAATGTTTTTTTACTCTCTCAATACCCCAAAAACTCAATCCTCTGGGGTTTTGACCATGCACTAATTTAAAGTGTTTGGAGACATTGTGTGTCTTTAATCCCTTCTTGATGTTGTTGACATGTTCTCCTAAACGCACATGTAGGGGGCGGGAGGTCCTTCCTATGTATTGAAAACCACACTTACATTGGAGCATGTATACGACCCCTACCGTTGTGCAAGTGATCAGTTGGTCAATTTTATATTCTTTACCAGTGGATGTGGCCCTAAAATTCTTGCGTTTTTTATTATTGCATTTAGAATGCCTGCAGGCTGTGCATCGCCCACAGGCATAGAAACCTGAGAGGAAAGAGAACAATCGGTTTTCAGATTGTATAGGAGGATCAACCACTCCTGGGGCTAATCGATCACGCAGAGATGGAGCTTTCTTATAGAGGAACATCGGACGTGGTGGCAGCAGGGGACCCAGCACACGATCCTGTTTCAGGATTGATCAATTTTTTGAAACTAATCTTTCAAACTGTTTATGTTGAACATTATAGTTGAGCACCATTTTGAAACTGGAAACATCAGGGCTAGTTTCTTTGATTTTATCAGCAATCAAAGAGGCCCTATCCATCGCCAAAACCTTCTCAACTTCACTGTTCAAATTGTGTATATTATAGCCTTTCTCCACGAATCTGGACGTAAGCAGCGCAGATTGATCAACAAAATCACTGGCATGCGTGCAATTACGTCTAAGTCTAACAAATTGCCCCCTGGGAATGTTGCAAAGCCAAGATTTGTGATGGCAACTTCCCAGGGGGATGTAGGAATTACGATCCGTAGGTTTCAGGTAATTACACAATCTAAATCCTTCACTCTCTTTCAGGATTTCTAGATCCAGAAAGACTATCTTTTCTTTGCTGTAAACCCAGGATAACTGGATATTTTTGGTGTTACTATCCAGTTTCTGTACAAAGGTATCAAGACCCAGTTGATCACCCTCCCAGATCATAACGAGGTCGTCTATGTACCTTTTGTAACAGACAAGTTCAGGGGGGCGATGCTTGAACACCACGTCTTCCTCCCAGTGGGCCATAAAGAGATTGGCCACACTGGGAGCAAAACGGGCGCCCATTGCAACACCCCTTTTTTGAAGAAAGAATTGACGATTGAACCAAAAATAATTTTTGGCCAAACAAAACTTCAAACATTTCAAAAGGAACTTTTTATGTGCCTCAGGAAGATCAGAATATAGAGATAAGGCCCATTGGACTGAGGATATAGCGTCCTCATGTCCAATGATGGTATATAAGGACCCTACATCGGCCGTAACCATAATACAAGAGGGAGAACATCTGGTTGATTCAATAGTTTGAATGATGTGCTTGGTGTCTTTAAGAAAAGCATCTGTTTTGCTTACCAGGGGCTGAAGAAAGTAATCTATATATTGGCCTAACCTAGAGGAGATGGAATCGATACCATTTACTATAGGCCTCCCAGGAGGGTTGATCATATCCTTATGAATTTTTGGGAGGCAGTAAATGATAGGGGTTCTGCAGAAAAAGGGATCCAAATAGGAAGCCTCTTTCTTAGTGAGAATATTCTCACTTTTCCCCTCCTCTATTAGCCAGTGAAGTTCATCTTTGTAGATTAACATAGGATCTTTGTTCAAAATTTGATAAGTGTCTCGATCCTCCAACAATCTATGCAGTTCACCCAGATATTTAGATTTATCCAGAATCACCAGACCTCCCCCTTTATCCGCAGGGCGAATGACGATGTCATTTCTTTTTTCTAAAGATTTCATGCCCTGCCGGATAGGTAGTGGGTCTGTTGATTTTCTAACCTTCATTTTATCCAGGTCATTAAATAACATGTGGTTGATCCTCCTATACAATCTGAAAACCGATTGTTCTCTTTCCTCTCAGGTTTCTATGCCTGTGGGCGATGCACAGCCTGCAGGCATTCTAAATGCAATAATAAAAAACGCAAGAATTTTAGGGCCACATCCACTGGTAAAGAATATAAAATTGACCAACTGATCACTTGCACAATGGTAGGGGTCGTATACATGCTCCAATGTGAATGTGGTCTTCAATACATAGGAAGGACCTCCCGCCCCCTACATGTGCGTTTAGGAGAACATGTCAACAACATCAAGAAGGGATTAAAGACACACAATGTCTCCAAACACTTTAAATTAGTGCATGGTCAAAACCCCAGAGGATTGAGTTTTTGGGGTATTGAGAGAGTAAAAAAACATTGGAGAGGGGGCAATTTTTTACGTCAATTAAGTCGCAGGGAATCCCATTGGATTCATGAGACCAAGGTTCTCATCCCTGGGGGCTTGAACGCTGAATTTGACGTTAATTGCTTTATTTCGGATCGCTAGCAGTTAACTGTCAAATCATTTATCATTTTTTTCTGGCCCTCCTCCTCCCCTCCTTGCTTGCGGTATTTTATTTCATTTCAGGGTTTGATTTTTAGGGATTTATGTAATTTACATATTTTATGTATGATGAATTATGGATGACTTCTAGGATGGCCGTCCAGAGCGCGGGATGACAATTAATTAATTAATTTTTTTATTAAAATATTTTTTATATAAATTTTTTATATATATATTTTTTCTATTATGTTCGTGCTAAAGCTCTTTAAAACGGTCAGTCTCTGATTAAGCAATGTTAAGCGGGCAGCTGCAGTGTTTCCTGTTTACTTACATTGCGCTGTCTAGTATCTCTCCCTGTGTTACCATGGAGATAGGTACGCTTTGACGGGGATTGGCTTTGTCCTCTCCCTGATATGCATATAAGCGGGTGTAGTCACAGCCAGCCGTTGCCGCTGAGAAAGTCCCGCCCCCTTTAGGGACGTAACGCATACGGCACCTCCCACGTGTCTGGATCGTGACGTCATCCGCGCTCCGCTCGTCCAACCGATGTGGATCATCCTTTCACATATGCTGTTGTCCTTTGCACTGGGGTACAGTGCGATGCTTGTAAGTGATTTTACTTGTTTATAAATAAACCATTTTTAGCGATCTACAGAGAGCACTAGATCTCCTTTATATATTTTACATGTCATGACTGCAAGAGTATCTATTGCTGAAGTTTGACTGGGATCTGCATACACCACTCCCTGCTTTTATCCCTGTGAGGGAACTGCTGATTTGACCTGACTGATTAACTCAGGGGTCCATCTGTAGAGGTGAGCGGCTTGTGCTACCGAAGGTGGAGGTCCATGTCACTACAGTCACACAATCAGCTATTGCATGTCACGATTATCACTGAAGGAATTGCTGGACTTGAATTGGATTTAATCTTTTTATGGACATTTATTGATTGTTTTATTTTATTTAAGATTTCCTATGCGCTGTACTGCCTTCTCTATTTAGATCTTGAGTATAGCCTCACATATTATTCAATGGTATACAGTATAAAAGTACCATCATCCAAGTTGACGTATAAAAATAGGGAAGGTGGGAATGTGAGGGCAGTTGCTGAGGCTGACTAATACACATAAACACCTAAGGAAGTTGAATGGACTATCTTGGTACTGATACAATGACACAATTATTATGATAAAATGCAAATGTTATTATATAACAACATACAAAAGGTATTAAAAATTATATATATATATATATATATATATATATATATATAATATACACCACATATAACTAACTAATAACGGGTTCCCCCGTAAAGTTTCTGTTAGGGTGGGGTATAGAAAATTCCTCTACCGGTTTCGCGGTGTAAACCGCTTCTTCAGGAGGATAGAAGGTCTATAAAGAAAACAATACGTTAAAAAGGAGACAATACAATAAAATACAGTAATTGCAAAGCGTAATATATATTACAATCAGTGTTAATACAAGAAAGCCTGCTCACCCGAATGGACCAAAAACGACTAGCGACAGGATCCCACAATTTTCCCCCGCGGCGGACAAGGGGGATTGTAAGTGACCATCTCTAATTAATAATAATGATCAAAGTCAATATTGATGGTAAACGTGTGGATTCTAAGGAATGGTACGGTGCAGCGGTAGAAAAACTGGAATGGTGTCTATGTGTGTGAGAAGGAAGAAGGGGGGGGGAGAAAAGGGGGGAGGAGAAAGGAGGGAAGGGGAGCAAAAAAGGGGGGAAAAGAAGGGGGGGAGGGGGATAAGGAAAAAAAAGGGAGGGAAATGGGAAAAGGAAAAAGAACAAAGAAAGGAGACAGAAAGGGCAAAGGGAAAAGGGGTGGGGAGAAAGGAGAAAGAGGGGGAGATGGAAAGGAGAGGACCCTGAAGGGGGACAGAAAACAGGGAGAAAGGGGAAAAAAAGGGAGATTCCCCCTTTTTATTATTCCCTTCTATTCCTCCCCTCCCCTTTCTCCCTCTTTTCTGTACCCCTTCAGGGTCCTCTCCTTTCCATCTCCCTTCCCTCCTTTCTCCTTTCCTCATCTCTCCCCCCACCTCTTCCAACTCCCTCCTCCCCCCCTCCCTTTTCCCTTTGCCCTTTCTGTCTCCTTTCTTTTTTCTTTTTCCTTTTCCCATTTCCCTCCCTTTTTTTCCTTATCCCCCCTTTTTTTCCCCCCTTCTTTTCCCCCCTTTTTTGCTCCCCTTCCCTCCTTTCCCCTTCCCCCCCTTCCCCTCCCCTTTTCTCTTCCTCCCCCTTTCTTCCTTCTCACACACATGGACACCATTCCGATTTTTCTACCACTGCACCTTACCACTCCTTAGAATCCACACGTTTACCATCCATATTGACTTTGATCATTATTACCTTTAATTAGAGATAGTCACTTACAATCCCCCTTGTCTGCTGCGGGGGGGAAATTGTGAAATCCTGTCGCTAGTCATTTTTTGGTCCATTCGGGTGAGCAGGCTTTCTTGTATTAACACTGATTGTAACATATATTACGCTTTGCAATTACTGTATTTTACTGTATTGTCTCCTTTTTAATGTACTGTTTTCTTAAGGCACCTTTCACACTGGGGCGGGGGCGGCGTCGGCAGTAAAGTGCTTTACCGTCGGTATTCGGCAGCTAGCGGGGCGGTTTTACCCCCTCTAGCAGTCGAGAAAGGGTTAAAAACCACCGCAAAGCGCCTCTGCAGAGGCTGATTTCAATGGGCAGGAGTGGGGAAGGAGCGGTGTATACACTGCTCCTTCCCCGCTCCGAAGATGCTGCTAGCAGGACTTTTTTTCCTGTCCTGCTAGCACACCGCAGGGGCTTTCACACAGGAGAGACAGCAGCGGCTGTTTCGGGTCGGTTTGCAGGCGCTATTATTTTTTAACAGAAGATTTTATTGAACAAATCAGCATTACAATACAATAAATTAGTACAGTCAATGCGATGAGAATAGTGACAACAGGATCTGCCTTCAGACAAAAGCCACTATTTAGCAGATATTCCAGTTATGCAAACGTCAGAAATTTCACCCAACAATACTCCTTATGGCATTAAAGCGTAATAACCTCTCAGGTAGAATAAAGTAGGTAACCAATATACAGTCAAACCTAGTAGGGATGGCAGGGGGGGCGGGGGAAGAGGGGGGGAGGCGGGAGGGGACCGAGGGAGGGGGAAGGAAGGGGATGAGGGAGGGGGAAGGAAGGGGATGGGGGGGGGGGAGCATCAGAAGAATGAACATGAGATGTAGGATGTCCTCTAATATGTTTCACTTCTTGGTTATGGGGATGGGGGTTCAGGATCCCCGGAGGCGTCCACCCAAGAGGACCAGATTTTATCAAACTTTCCTGGGTATTGCCTACTTTCATACATCAGTCTATAAAGGGGGAGTGCCGTATTCACCGACCGTCTCCACGAGGCCAGAATAGGAGGCTCCACTAGTTTCCATAAGATTTCACGCCTGGCATAGTATAATGCAAAGGTTAGACACAGTTTACTATATCTATCTCCCTCCACTTCCTCCAAATGACTAAGCAGTAGTACCTGGGGATCCACCGGCAAGTGTGAGCCTATGACCTTGCTCAATGTGGAGGCCACTGTTGACCAGAAGGGGTGAAGTTTGGGACAGGACCAGACCATGTGCCAGAAAGTACCCTCCTCCTGCCTACATCTCTGACAGTTGGGGTCTCTTTGATGGTAAATGCGCGCCAGTCTCTGTGGGGTGAAATACGCTCTGTGTAGGAACCTATCTATTGCAGCTATCATGGAGGGAATGTAGGAGATTAAACACTCCTTCCATTCCTCCTCGTTCAAAGAGGGAATATCGATCCTCCACTTTTCCCAGGTTTTGGTTAATTTGGCATCATACTCCACTGTAAGGTAAAGATATAATGTTGAGAGGGGCTTCCCCATCACACTGGAAGTCAAGAGCCGTTCAATGGAGTCTGGTTCCAGAATGTGGGGGGCAGGGAACAGAGCTTCAAAGGCGTGTTTCAGCTGCCAGTACCTGAATTGGAAGGAGGGTGGAATAGCAAAGGATTGCCTCAGGGCTTGGAAAGACATAAGTCTACCCTCTTTGACTATATGTTTTAATGTGAGAATTCCCTTTTTTGCCCAAAGCGAGGGGTCCGGTATGCTGTAAAAGTGGGGGAGCATAGGGTTACCCCATAGGGGCATGTGGGGTGAGATGAGATTGGGCTTCCCATATATTTTCCTGGCCTCCTGCCATACCTTCACGGTAGTTCGCATCAGCGTTGTCATGGACGGGCTGGCTCTAAGTCCACGGAACGGGAGATTGCTCAGGGCCGCATAGGAACCCAAAATAGCTGCCTCCAGAGTGACCGCCGGATTCTGTATGGGCTGGGAGAACCACCACCGAATCGTGACCAGAACAGCTGCCCAATAGTAGATTTGAAAATTCGGTAGCGCCAACCCCCCCCCCCGAAAGTGGGAGATATAAAATCTGCTTGGCCACCCTAGGTGGCCTCCCGGCCCAGACAAAATGTATCAGCAGACTCTCCAACCTTCGAAAGAAAGTCCTAGGGATGTGTATGGGTGTATTATGGAAGAAGTAGAGATACTTGGGAAGAAAGATCATTTTTAGCAAATTGACTCTGCCAACAGGGGTCAATGGAAGGGAACGCCAAGCAGCACATCTAGCCGTAAGCTGTGTCATGAGTGGTCGCAAATTGTTATCCATGTAGTCTTGGACTTTGCCACTAACCTGGATCCCCAAATATTTGAAGTCATCTACCCATTTGAGCTGCGGGTGTGGCACCCTAGGGGTCGAGGGGTGGAGCAGGAAAAGAACCGACTTGTCCCAATTAATGCATATCCCCGAGTACCCACCAAATCGGTTAATCAGGTCCAGTGCAGTCTGTAAAGAGGACGACGCATCCGCTAAATAGAGCAGAGCATCGTCCACGTATAACGATAATTTCTCCTCAATTGGACCTACCTGGAGACCCTTCACACCCGGATCATCCCTCAGCAATATAGCCAGGAGCTCCATCGCCAGAGCAAATAGACCCTGGGAGAGAGGACATCCCTGTTGCGTGCCACGAAACAGTCTAAACTTCCCCGATAGGCATCCGTTGGTACGTAGGGGGTACGGAGGGGCCATGATATAACATGCGGAGCCAGTTCGTAAAACCCGGGCCAAACCCGAATCTCGAGAGCACCTCCCATAGGTAACCCCACTCGACGGAGTCAAAAGCCTTCTCCGCGTCGAGTGAGGCCACCATTCCTTTAGTCGCCTCATCTGCTCTATATATGTGGGTATAAAGGCGTCTGATATTAATGTCAGTTCCCCTTCCGGGCATAAAGCCTGTTTGATCCCTGTGGATGAGGGCAGTAATGACCAAATTAAGTCTGTTGGCCAACACTTTCGCCAGCACCTTTGCATCAACGTTTAGAAGGGATATGGGGCGATACGAGGAGCATAACTTGGGGTCCTTCCCTGGCTTAGGGATCACCACTATAATCGCTTCGCTCATTGTGTCCGGGAGTTTTTCAAGACGCCCCGACGCAGAGAAGAGGTCCTGTAATTTATCAACTAGTTCTGTTGCGTACTGTTTGTAAAACTCCACTGGGATGCCATCAGTACCCGGTGTTTTCCCTGTCTGCATTGATTTAAGTGCCTGGAGTATTTCCAGAGACGTAATTGGGGCGTCGAGCTTGTCGCGGTACATAGCTGTAAGGGTTGGGATATCAATATCATTTAAGTATGCTACTAGATCTTCTCTTCCATAGTCTACCCTGGAGCTGTAGAGGGATTCATAGAATTCCGCAAAACAGCCATTTATCCCTTCTGGTGTATGGATCAGCTGTCCCGATAGGTCTTTAATACATGAGATACTCATCTCACCAGCCTGCAGGCGCTATTATTAGCGCAATAGCGACTGCAAACCGCCCCAGTGTGAAAGGGGCCTTATAGACCTTCTATTCTCCTGAAGAAGCGGTTTACACCGCGAAACCGGTAGAGGAATTTTCTATACCCCACCCTAACAGAAACTTACGGGGGAACCCATTATTAGTTAGTTATATGTGGTGTATATTATATATATCATTTTTAATACCTTTTGTATGTTGTTATAAAATAAAATTTGCATTTTATCATAATAATTGTGTAATTGTATCAGTACTGAGATAGTCCATTCAACTTCCTTAGGTGTTTATGTGTATTGGTCAGCCTCAGCAACTGCCCTCACATTCCCACCTTCCCTATTTTTATCATGGTATAGAAATGATAGCAATAATGATAATATGAAATTTAAAATTAAATAAAAAAACTCTAAAATTATTACTTATAGAAGGACATATGGTTAGTGTGATGCATAGGTATAAAAGGATAAAAGTTAATGATTAAAGGATAGTAGCCAGTTCTATGCATTCATTGATACCCCCTGGTGAGAGGGTATCTAAAGTGTAGATCCAATAGGTCTCTCTCGCACGTAGCTTTTTAAAACATTTGGCCATCGAGAGAGATCTAGGGATCTGTTCTATGACCTACACCTGTAGTGGGCGGAGCTATCAATGATCCCCCTGTCCCCCATTCACCGATCGTGTGTTTTTAGAAAATTTGTATACTGTCATTTGACAGGTTTCAGTTTGATTTCTGCTTTACCACAGATTCACTCCAGGCTTATTTGCAATTATTGGTATTTCACAGAAAAACATAATGCTTAAATCCCCACTAAAAGGCACATTATCACAAAGAACACTAGCAGATTAGCACATTCTTTAAATTTGTACATTGCACACTCTGTATCTGGTCAACAACTCTCAACATTTTTTTTAGACTGTTGAGCTTGAACACACTAAGTACACTTACCAGGTTTGCTCTTTTCTTCTCTGGACAGCTATGACCCCCAATAAACAACATATTTGGCATTAAAGGTTTAACAGACTCTAGTACAAAATCATATTTGTATAACCAAAGTTCAGCCTGACTAAATATTTCAAGTAACTTCACATCTCTATGTAGGAACTTGGAGGCCAGTCTGTTATATTCAGTATCAATTTGCTGGCAGGCTAAGGTTTCTAAAATGTGAAACAGAACATTCCTCATTCGCTGGAAAATATCCTCCTGATTGTTTCTTAGGTCAGAGTGATCTGAATTTGGGCAATTTACAGCCTTCCCAGCCACAGGGAAGTGAGGGTAGAAAATAAATGGATCAGAGCTGGAGATGTTTTGCAAGGATTGGACCACAGGGAAAAAAAAGTATCCATGACTGAAACATCAAAACTTCTTTTTTCCAAGAAACTAAGCAACTCCTGGTCAGCCAGGAGATCCAGACGGGTACAAGATAAAACTGATGCAGTTTACTTCATCCTCTTATATTCTGTACTAATAGCACTAAGCAAGCTGTCCATCAGAGATTGACCTGATATAGGTTCCAGATTTATACTGAGCCCAGACTTAAGGAGAGGGGCATTGTACATCTTCACTGTTATTCCTTCAAATGAGCCCATGTCCATCATGTTCCTAGGTATCACCAACACTAGCTCATGTCCGTTTTATTGGATTTTATCCACCATAATGCGCATGTCAAGCCACGTATCGGTATCTTGAGCGATTACCAGTACATTTCCACTCTCTGCCAAGGTGGGAAAACCCAGAATGACAACAATCCAGATGAATGTCAGTGAAACAATAATGGCCGCCGGGGCGCATGCGCGCGATCACGGGATATGGCTGCCTAGTCCCTGCACTCCGCGCCGCCGGCCGTTACTAACTCGGCTATCAGAGCACTATTCGCCCGCAGACACGAGCAACTGGGCTCCCGGGATAGCGGACACCGCCAAGTACCCGCGGGTATGTACCGCCCGCAAAGAGCTAAAGCGAAACACCCCAAACAACACAAGATGAATACTATATTCTGTACTAATAGCACTTAATAAGCTGTCCATCAGAGATTGACTTGATATAGGTTCCAGATTTATACTGAGCCCAGACTTAAGGAGAGGGGCACTGTACATCTTCTCTGTTATTCCTTCAAATGAGCCCATGTCCATCATGTTCCTAGGTATCACCAACACTATCTCATGTCCGTTTTATTGGATTTTATCCACCATAGTGAGCATGTCAAGCCACGTATCGGTATCTTGAGCGATTGCCAAGGTGGGAAAACCCAGAATGACAACAATCCAGATGAATGTCAGTGAAAGAATAATGGCCGCAAAGAATAATGGCTGAAATTTGCCACAAAAAAGAGTAAAAGTATTTAAATACCTTAAAAAACAACATATTGATGTTGTATGCTTACAGGAAACTCATTTTTCCTCCACCTCTTGCCCTAAATATTTTGCCGCCCAATACCCCCAAGTGTTTTCAGCCAATGGCCCGACCATGAGTTTTAATAGCTTTTCGCAAGTCGGTCCCTTTTCGGTGTGATAGACAGATAGCTGACCCTGAAGGTAGATATCTCCTGCTTGTAGGCAGTATTCAAGATGCAGAGGTAACCATACTAACCTATTATGCTCCCAATTCTAACCTGGACCCTTTTTGTCACACGTTTGCTCTCTGTTGACATCACACCAAAGGGGGACCCTGTTGTTGGCGGGAGACTCAAATGTGGCCTTGGACCCTGTATTGGATAAATACCCCTCTGAAAGAGTAGCCGCATCCTCTGCAGCGAAAACATTTTCACATTCCCTGCGTTGTCATGATCTGGTGGATCCATGGCGGGAATTACACCCGTTGAGTAAAGACTATACATACTACTCCCACCCTCACCATTCACACTCTAGAATTGATCATGTAATAATGCTTAGAAAACATCTCCCTTTAATAGAATCATTGTCCATCATAGTGGCCCCCTGGACGGACCACGACCCCCTCCTGGTAGTGTTCCGGTCTCTAGTACATAACCCCCAACATTGCTCCTGAATCATGAATGACTCGCTATTATCTCTACAAGATATTCACGAGGACTTATTAAACACTTCAGTTGAATATTTTCATCTCAACTCCACCTCTGTCTCATCACCATTAACCCTCTGGAGGGCCTATAAGGCTGTGCTCAGAGGGCATATCATTCAGATAGCATCAAAACGCAAAAAAGAAAGGCAAAAATTACGGACGACATTGGAATCCCGACTGGACTCTATTTCAGCAGCTTTGAAACAATCCCCCACACCAGTAAATCGTAGACTTTTGGACCCCGCTCACACAGAATTAGACTTATGTCTCACAGACCAGGCAGAACGCACTTTGCGCTGGTCTCGTCAGCATTGGTACATTAAAGCTAACAAACCAAATGCGATGCTGGCCAAGAGATTACGTACATTTAATTCCAAACCCACCCCTATTACTTTACGCACTCGACATAATGTGCTTACCAGTAACCTGATCCGTATATTGGACGAGTTCCGCCATAGACTCACTACTCTATACTCAGCCCAAACCTTACGACTGAACGGGATAGGTTGGATTTCCTCCAACACATTTCCCTACCTACAATATCTGAGACACAGGTGGACCTTATGGACCGTGATATTCAGGAAGCGGAAGTTCGACAATGTATTAAAGAATTAAAAATAGGGAAGAGGCCAGGTCCAGACGGCTTCATGGCACTTTACTATAGAAAACTGGTGGAGGTTAGCCGCCCCCTTGACGGCTATGTATAATTCCGTCAAAAATGGCCAGAATTTTTCATCAGATCTTCTAACATCTAATATTGTGATGTTGCCGAAGCCTGACCGTGGCCATACCTCATGGGCCAACTTCTGGCCCATATCTTTAATTAATGTTGATATGAAGATCCTTACCAAAATCTTGGCCAATCGATTAAATTAGTTCCTTCCCCGCTTAATCAAAAAGGACCAAGTGGGTTTTGTGCCAATGAGACAGGCAGGGAATGCTATCAGGAGAATTATTCAATTACAGCATGTCGCCCATAAGCGTTCCCTAGAAACTATGCTTTTGTCGCTGGATGTGAACAAGGCCTTTGACACCTTGTCCTGGCCATACCTCATGACAGTACTCCGCCACTATGGCTTTGGTACTTCGTTTTTGCGTTGGTTGGCAGCATTGTACGACACCCCTCAAGCTAAAATTAAATACTACGGGTTTAAATCCTCTATTTTTCCTATCCGTAGGGGCACCCGACAAGGTTGTCCACTTTCGCCACTCCTGTTCGTCCTGGCGATGAAACTGCTGGCTGAGGTGATTCGTTCACAAAAAAGGTATTAAAGTGGTGGGCTCTAATCACAAGATCTTCTTATTTGCAGATGACATCCTATTGACTATGACATCTTCTAGAATCTCACTGCCTAACCTGTTTTCCCTATTAGAGGCCTTTGCGTCTCTTTCGGGTTTACAGGTTAACCCTACAAAATCTAAGGCAATGTCTGTAAATCTTTCTCCTTCAGAACTGACCTCTTTAAAAGAAAATTTCCCATTTCAATGGCTTCCTTCACTACCCTATTTAGGCATACGTCTCACTCCTAAATATGATGGCCTTTATCAGGCTAATTTTCCCCCTCTCTTTCGAAAACTCACTATAATGTTATCCTCCTGGTTCCATTTCCCTTTGTCTTGGTTTGGCAGGATCTCAGCTGTCCGTATGACTTACCTCCCTAAACTGCTGTATTTTTTTTCGAGTATTACCTGTTCCAATCCCCTCTTACATATTAAGAATCCATCAATGCAAAATTTTGAAATTTATATGGGGTTCTTTTTGCCCCCGAATTAACAAGCGGATTATGTATGCCCGGCGGATCAATGGGGGCCTTTCAGTCCCCAATCTTCAGGCATACTATATGGCAGCGAGCATTGCTCCATTAACCAGCCTCCATGACACCTATCAAATGCCGCTGTGGGCCACTATTGATCTGGCCGAATCACACCCTATACCCATATCTTCTGTACCCTGGCTCCCACCATTGAAGTGCCCCCATGGGTTGGGGCCATGTATGGCTCACTCTCTACGCCTATGGGACTCTTAAGTATTCGACAGGCCTATTTTCTTCCCATCTACCTCTATTGCACCTTATTCACTGCCCGCTGTCCCCCTCCAGCTGTGATAACCCTAAACAATTCTCATGGTGGGCGGATAGTGGATTCACAGATGTCCATTCTCTGTTCACCCCAATGAGGATACTCACGTTTGAAATGCTTATATCTTCTCACGATATACCCCTACGAGAACATTATAGTTACCTTCAAATCAAACATTTCCTTCAACAACTTATACGGGCTCAACCCACCCCATACACCTTGACTCCCTTTGAAAGAATATGCAGGGCTACCCCTCACTCCCCGGGGGTCATATCCCTACTTTACGCCTCCGTCATCTCTAGTAGGAAACCCCCAGTGAGATCATATCACCTCCAATGGGAGGAACACCTCGGTAAACAGTTGGACCCAGAGGACTGGCAGATTATGACGATATCCCTTACAAAGACCTCTAGAAATGTTCTTACTTTAGAAAATGCATACAAGGTCTTCTATAGATGGTACTACACGTCTGCTAGGCTAGCTCGTTTTATCCCTTCCTATCCTTCTCATTGTTTCCAGGGTTGCTCGCTAAAAGGCACCATGGCTCACATCTGGTGGACATGTCCCAAGGTTTGTAGACTTTGGGTCAGGGTTTATACCCTTTTACTCAATATGCTCCACTCTAATCTGAAGAGAGATCCATATGAAGCGTTTTATGCAGATCAATCCTGGAACTTCTTCGCCCAGAGTGTCAATTGGCCCTACACCTTTTTAATGCAACTAAGTTGACCACTGCACGGTCCTGGAAAACCCCTGTATTCAGTGTTGAAGCAGTGAAAAATCGAATGAACGATATAATGATAAATGAGAAACTAACGTCCCTGGCTTCTGACACGCACAGTAAATTTCCTAGAGTCTGGCAACCATGGATATCATACAACCAACCCTCCAGGTTTGATAACCTGCTTTTGTCAATCTAGAGGCCTCCGGATGCACCACCCCCCCATAGAATGGACTCCTCCCTCTTTTCTGCCTTTCCCCTTTGTTTCTTTTCTCTTTTTCTCTTTGATTCCCCCCTATTCTCTGCTGCCAACTTACTCTCTACCATTTTTGTCTTTTAATGTAATCTCCTTTGTGACTCTTGTTATTAAGGAGTCGATTCACTTATGATGGTTACAGTGATACGAGTCAACAAAAAATTAATAAACTAGACCACATTCTTATTTTTATTTCTTTTATTTCTAATTATTTGGCGGTTGATATAAGAGTAGATGGGCCCTTTTATGTTGTTTCTTCCTCCTTTATTATTTACTCTACATATACACCCAATAAATAACATATTTTGGGACATTGATTACATTTTTGCTATGATATGTAATTGTTCTTTGTCTTTATATATATTCTTATTTTTTCTACATTTTTGTACTGATGAATAATGTACCACTAATGTAGCATCCCTCGGCGGGGATCCTCCCTTCATATTCTGTCCAATGTAACCATCACATTGTTGCATATGTCTGTTGTACTCATTTTTCTATCAATAAAAGCTTTGTAAAAGAAAGAATAATGGCCGCCATGTCTGAATGAGTAGTCTGCACTCTCTGAGAACACACCTCAGAAATAGATTCTTATAAATTTGTTTTTCAGTGAGTCAAATAATTTAAATAGCCTGTGTATATCACAATGATTCAAGTGCTGGACACTCCCTTCTATAACAACAATTTTTCAGCCTTATCATAAAATGTGATAACTAATGTATAGTAGCTATTAGAATTATTCATAATAAATAACATTTTAAAAAGATAAAGCAGGTGAGAGCCCAGTGTTCTGGTAAAGTGTAAACATTGAGTGATATTCAAAACTGAATACAGGTAAAGGTAAGGTTAGAAACTTAGGACATTCCTTATTCAAGCATTTTGCAAACCTCTTGAATTTCTTTGTTTAAATTGTGCTTTCTGTTACATATTTTATAATGAAAAATAAACAGTAAAGACAGCAGGGCAATGCAACTGATAAATTTTTATTGCAGCCCCCCAGCAGCATTCACTCATGTTTACACTCCATTCAGTTCAAGCGCCAGGAGCGAAGATTAATACCTGGTACTTCTGGGTGTGGAGACCTAGGGGTTTATTTACTAAAGGTAAATCCACTTTGCACTACAAGTGCACTTGGAAGTGCAGTCGCTGTAGATCTGAGGGGGACATGCAAGGAAAATAAAAAACAAAATTTTTGCTTGCACATGATTGGATGATAAAATCAGCAGAGCTTCCCCTCCTTTCAGATCTTCCCCTCAGATCTAAAGCGACTGCAGTACACTTGTAGTGCAAAGTGGATTTGCCTTTAGTAAATAAACCCCCAGGTCTCCACAAGTAAGTAGTAAATCAGCCCCCATATGTTTTACTATATGCATCTATTAAAATAGTGCTACTACCAAGAAATAAGCCCTTAATGATAAGCAGGATGGGATATAGACTCATGTGCTTGGATAGCCCCAGTACTCAGGCATCCAAACGTCCAATCAAAGAGAAAAAAATCCAGCACCACGATGTTTCCAAAATAAACCATATAAGATTTTATTTACCACTTCAGCCCCGGAAGGTTTATTTTAACTGACAATTGCGTGGTCATGCGACGCTGTACCTAAATAAAATGTTTGTCCGTTTTTTCCCACAAATAGAGCTTTCTTTTGGTGGTATTTGATCACCTCCTCGTTTTTTTTATTTTCTGCTCTATAAACAAAATAAAGCAGGCAATTTTTAAAGAAAAAACAATATTTTTTATTTTCTGCTATAAAACATACCCAATACATTTAAAAAAAAAAATGACTTCATCGGTATAGGCTAATATGTATGCCGCTACATATTTTTGGTAAAGAAAATCCCAATAAGCGTATATTGATTGGTTTGCGCAAAAGTTATAGCGTCTACAAACTATGGAATGTATGTATTTATTTATTTATTTTTTTACTAGTAATGGTGGCGATCAGCGACTTATAGCGGTACTGCGATATTGCGACGAACAAATGAGACACCTAACTGTGACTTTTGACATGTTTTGGGGACCAGTGACACTAATACAGTGATCAGTGCTAAAAAAAATATGCACTGTCACTGTACTAATGACATTTGCAGGGAAGGGGTTAAATGTGTTCCTAGGGAGTGCTTAATAACTGTGGGGGAGGTGCTTTGACTGGGGGAAGATAAAGATCCGTGTTCCTGCTTAGTAGAAACACAAGATGTCCATTTTCCCCTCTCACAGGATGGCAATCTACCTTGTTTACATAGGCAGACCTAAGTTGTGCCTGTCTCCCTAACGATCGGCGGGTACTGGCGGACATCGCGTGCCTCGGACCCGGAAGTGTCAGATCATGTACTAGGTACGTGATCTGGCACAAAGTGGCTGCCCGCAAGCGTTTAATCCATCCAATATAAGAAATCAACACCAGTAGTTATTGACGCGTTTTAGCCTCTTACATAGGTCTTAGTCATGTGTTTTACTCCCTTTTCTTCCACGTAATCGAGCTAGTGCTCTATAATTGCCTACTCAGGCACCCGGACCTGTCACATGGAGCAGAGAGAGTTTCCTTTTCTCAATCCAGCAGATGAATAGAAGGTAAATACAAGTAATTGTGGGGACAGTTTTTATTTATTTTCTTCTTTTAATTCTAAACACAAGTAAATATTTCACCCTCAAATAAAATCTCATTTACATATCCGTCCTGGTTTCTTCTAACCAGCTAGACATGTGCAGTTCGTTTCAATCTGAATTGAAATTCGGATGAATTTTCAGTTTTCGGAAATTCGGAAGTATCCGAATTTTCGAATTACAATAGTACCAAATTTAAACAAATCCGAAATAATGAAAAAAAAATTTGGACGCAATTTGAATTCAAAACGATTTGAATAGTTTTAGAATCAATTTCGCCTAGTTTTCAAATTCGATTAATTTTTAAAATTAGAAAAGTTTTGGAATTCGAAAAGTTTTCGATTTGTTTTCCAATTTCCAAAGAGAGTAAAATAGAATAGAAAATAAGGGAATAGAATAGAAAAATTTGAATAAAAAAGAAAAGAATAAAAAAAGAATACAATAAAATAGAAAGAATATAACCATCTTGTGAAATTCGAATTTCAAATAAAATAAATTTGAATTTTAATAAAATAGAAAAGAATAGATTAGAATAGAATAGAATAGAATAGAATAGAAAATAACAGAGTAGTGTAGAAAAAAACATCAGAAAAGAATAGAAGGAATAGAACCATCTTCTGAAATTTGAATTTTGAATAGGAAAGAATAGAATAGAAAAGAATAGATTAGAATAGAATTGAAAATAACAGAATAGTATACAAAAAAAAACAGAATAGAATAGAATAAATATAACCATCTTCTTAAATTCAAATTTTGAATAGAATACATTTTAAATTTTAATAGAAAAGAATAGAATATAATAGAAAATAATACAATAGAAAAGAATATCATTACAATACAATACAATACAATAGAAAGAATATAACCATTTCCCAAAATTCGAAGAGAATCAATTCTAATTTGAATAGAATAGAAAAGAATAGATTAGAACAGAAAGATGGTTATATTCTTTCTATTCTATTCTGTTGTTTTTCTATACTATTATAGTATTTTCTATTCTAGTCTAATTTATTATTTTCTATTCTATTCAAATTTGAATTGATTTTAATTTTGGGAAATGGTTATATTGTTTCTATTCTATTGTTTTTTGAATTATATTGTTTTGTATTCTATTCTTTTCTATTCGAATTTCAGAAGATGGTTATATTCTTTCTATTTTATTCTATTCATTTTTTATTCTATTGTATTCTATTCTGTTTGTTTCTATTCAATTGTATTCTATTCTGTGATTTTATTTTCTGTTCTATTTTGTTCTGTTTTACTCTATTATATTCTATTCTTTTATTTTCTGTTATATTCTTTTCTATTCATTTTTTTTCTATTCTATTCCTTTATCTTCTTTTCTATTGTATTCTCTTTGGAAATTGGAAAACTTTTCAAAATAGAAACTTTCCGAATTGGAAAACTTTCCGAATGAGAAAATTTTTCACATTGGAAAACTATTCGAATTTGAAAACTATTTGAATTCAAAAACTATTTGAAATGGATTTAAAAACTATTTGAATTCAAATTGCAAAAATTTGAATCGATTTGAATACAAATAAATTAAACTAATTCCGAAAGCGAATTAAAAGTATTAAACTAATTTAACTAAACGAATTTATGCAAACAACGAATTGAAACAAAACAAAACAAAACTATTTTTTTAGTTCTGCACATGTCTATACCCAGCCAGCTGCAGTGAGGCTGTTTCCTGGATTGGAATGATCTGCCATGCATCCACATGGGGTCTGTACCGTGATATGCTTATGACAGGTGCCATATTTGCTACCTTTGCGAGTTATTTATTGTCTTTTTATCGTTAAAGTTTTTCTAATGCTGCTCGTAGGTGGGTGCCTTCTGGTATTCTTTTCAGCACAAACTGGTTATTGATTTTGACACTGGTTTAGAGCATGTCTGCAATCCTCATACAACACAAGGGAGTTGAATTACTAAAGGCAAATAGGCTGTTCACTTTGCATGGAAGTTAGTCCCAGAGTTTAACCACTTGCCACCCGCCATATAGCAGAATGACGATGGCAAAGTGGTTGTGATATCCTGACCAGACGTGATATGGTGTGATCAGGATATCACAGCCGGCGTGCGCCCGCAGCACAGTGATCGGAGGTGCGGTGTGTCATTCTGACACACCACAACTCCGATCGTGGTATGAAGCCTCTGACAGAGGCTTCTTACCACGTGATCAGCTGTGACCAATCACAGCTGATCACAACGTGAACCAGCGAAGTTCTGGTAAACGGCTTTCCTCAGTTAACGCTGAAAACCAATCTCCCTTATCAGTGCTGCCTATCCAGTGCCACCTATCAGTGCCCATAAGTGCTGCCTATCAGTGCCCATCAGTTCTGCCTATCAGTGCCGCATTTTACTTTTGATATTTGATATTTATAATTTCTTTATTTATTTATATCTGTTTTCATGGCAATTTTTGCACATTGATTCTTCATATTGTTATTTTTCACCTATTCAGGTATTAATTCAATAACATTAAGTGTGTACATTGTATCACAGAGTTATTCAGTGACAATTTTTGTGCAAGACCACTTTATTTATTTTTACCACTTTCTAGTGTTTAGTGATAGACTTTGAGGTTTTGCTGCAATTATTGATTTATCACTTGAAGTTCTGTATTAGATTTACTTTTTATCATTACTCTCAGTAGCGCGAGAGACACATTCACAATTTTTATCATTGCCGCCTATCAGTACCGCCTATCAGTGCCCATCAGTTTTTTTTTTTTTAATTGACGGTATTTTTCGTTTATAGCGCAAAAATTGAAAACCGCAGAGGTGATCAAATACCACCAAAAGGAAGCTCTATTTGTGCGAAGAAAATTATAAAAATTGTTTGGGTACAGTGTTGCATGACCGCGCAATTGTCATTCAAAGTACGACAGCGCTGAAAGCTAAAAATTGTCCTGGGCAGGTAGGAGGGAAAGTGCCTGGTATGGAAAATAAAAAAAAATAGCATTTTTCCTTGCACATGATTCAATGAAGGAAGCAGAGCTTCAACTCATTCACTAGGCTCTGGGGCAAATTCCCTTGCAAAGTGAACAGCCTATTTACCTTTAAGCAAATCAACCCCAATAAGAAGAAACTTTGAGGTCTTTTTTCTCCTATGGAGATGTTTTGCTTCTGAGGTGATCTGCTACTAAATTATTTATATTTGCAAGATTTGGCTATATGGTTTTCTATAACTCCAAAATAAAACTTGCAGGCCAGTTCACATCTTTAAGTTAAGTGATACAAGTAGCAATTCAACACCAATAGCTTTTTTTCTGTTAAATTCAGTGCTGGTCTTTAATTAAGGCCCATTCACAACTTGTCATGCTGGATTGCATGCATTTTTTTTTCATTCAAATATTTTTAACACCAACAATATCTACCTGGTTTAGATGCTTCTTTTTTTCACAGTTGATTCCTCCAATAAATACCATGCTTGGCATTAAAGGTCTTGGAAATTCAAAGACAAAGTCATATCTTAATAGCCAGATTGAAGCCCGACTAAAAAGGTCCACAGCTGTGACCTCCCTGTGCAGAAAATGTGATGCCAGTTGGGCGAAAGGAGCATAGAAAATGTGGGACATAATCAGCTCAGCATATCTCAACAGAAAGTTTTTTACTGTTTCTTTGAAGGTCATGTGGTCAGTGTACCCAGTGAAGAATCGTGGCACATAGGAAAGTGGGCTGGGAGACTGGGTTGCTTCCTGGTCAATCCCAAATAAAGCCCCTCTCATGAAGAACACAGTTGGAATAGATAAAAGTTCTGCTAATATCTCTCCACATGGACACCGGATCAGTCAACATAGCATCAAACTTGAATGTTTCCAAATCATTGATCAGAGTTTCATTGTAAAGAAGGTTCTGACATGCTGCTACACAAGAATTTCTCATATTCACCATCCTATCATACATATACATTGCTTTCTGTAAGCCTGTCCTCTCTCCAAACACCGTATCAGTATAGTCTTTTATCATTGATGCCATATATTCTATGGTGTAGGGAGCAGAAAAAGTTCTCACTGTGAATTGGTCTAAATTCTTAAAGTGAAAGTTAACATCCGGGACAACCACAACACTCTCATGACCTCTGTGGGACAGCTCCTCCAACCAAGTCTCGCATGCTGAGCCAATGGCTTCCATCTTGCGGTACAACTAGCAGCTTTCCACCTTCATTCAGTCTAAATGTCACCAAAAAAAAAAGAAATCTAAGAACGTTGCAAAAATTCATGTCTGACAAGAGGTTCATTCAAAACTCTTTACACAGCACTGTATGCACATATATGCACTTTGTAATCCACTCTAATTCCTTATCAGCTATCACAAAACGAACTTTGCTTTTTTGTTGAACTTTTTCAGATAACAAATGTTTCACAATATCTGTCGGTCTTGCAGTTGAAAGCTAAATTGTTACATATGCATTTGTACAAAGTTGAGAAAGTAGGTAGTAAGAGAAAAACGATTTAGATTACTTCAGATTTGAAATTTCTCTCCAAACTATAATGCATGGGCAAACCGAGAAAGGCATTCAACTTTTTGGTTAATCCATCCAATATAAGGAATCAATACCAGTAGTTATTGACGCGTTTTAGCCTCTTACATAGGTCTCAGTCATGTGTTTTACTCCCTTTTCTTCCACGTAATCAAGCTAGTGCTCTATAATTGCCTACTCAGGCAACCAGTCCTGTCACATGGAGCAGAGAGAGTTTCCTTTTCTCAATCCAGCAGATGAATAGAAGGTAAATACAAGTAATTGTGGGGACCAGGTTCACCAGAATTAGAGTGAATCTGTTGCTTTGCCCTACATTGTCAAAGCACAAGTTCTCTTTAAAGTTGAACTCTAGGAATAAACTGTTTTTATTTATTTTCTTCTTTTAATTTTAAGCACAAGTAAATATTTCACCCTCATATAAAATCTCATTTACATATCCGTCCTGGTTTCTTCTAACCAGCTAGACATGTGCAGTTCGTTTCAATCCGAATTGAAATTCGGATGAATTTTCAGTTTTCGGAAATTCGGAAGTATCCGAATTTTCGAATTAAAAATAGTACCAAATTTAAACAAATCCGAAATAATGAAAAAAAAATTCGGACGCAATTTTGAATTCAAAACGATTTGAATAGTTTTAGAATCAATTTTGCATAGTTTTCGAATTCGATTAATTTTCAAATTAGAAAAGTTTTGGAATTCGAAAAGTTTTCGATTTGTTTTCCAATTTCCAAAGAGAGTAAAATAGAATGGAAAATAAGGGAATGGAATAGAAAAAAATGAATAGAAAAGAATAGATTAAAAAAGAATACAATAAAATTGAAAGAATATAACCATCTTGTGAAATTCGAATTTCAAATAAAATAAATTTGAATTTTAATAAAATAGAAAAGAATAGATTAGAATAGAATAGAAAATAACAGAGTAGTATGTGAACAGCCCCTTTCAACCCCAATAAGAAGAAACTTTGAGGTCTTTTGTCTTTTATGAAGATGTTTTGCTTGTGAGGTGATCTGCTACTAAATTATTTATATTTACAAGATTTGGCTATATGATTTTCTATAACTCCAAAATAAAATGCAAACTTGCAGGCCGATTCACATCTTTAGGTTAAGAGATACAAGTAGCAATTCAACACCAATATCTTTTTTTTTTCTGTTAAATTCATTGCTGGTCTTTAATTAAGGCCCATTCACAACTTAGCATGCTGGATTGCATGCATTTCTTTTCACTCAAATATTTTTAACACCAATAATTTCTACCTGGTTTAGATGCTTCTTCTTGGCACAGTTGATTCCTCCAATAAATACCATGCTTGGCATTAAAGGTCTTGGAAATTCAAAGACAAAGTCATATCTTAATAACCAGATTGAAGCCCGACTAAAAAGGTCCAGAACTGTGACCTCCCTGTGCAGAAAATTTGATGCCAGTTGGGCAAAAGGAGCATAGAAAATTCGGGACATAATCAGCTCAGCATATCTCAACAGAAAGTTTTTTACTCTTTCTTTGAAGGTCATGTGGTCAGTGTACCCAGTGAAGAATCGTGGCACATAGGAAAGTGGGCTGGGAGACTGGGTTGCTTCCTGGTCAACCTCAAAAAAAGCCCCTCTCATGAAGAACACAGTTGGAATAGATAAATGTTCTGCTAATATCTCTCCACATGGTAAAATCGGATCAGTCAACATAGCATCAAACTTGAATGTTTCCAAATCATTGATAAGAGTTTCATTGTAAAGAAGGTTCTGACATGCTGCTACATAAGATGTTCTCATATTCACCAACCTATCATACATATACATTGCTTTCTGTAAGTCTGTCCTCTCTTCAAACACTGTATTCGCATAGTCTTTCATCATTGATTCCACATATTCTATGGTGTAGGGAGCAGAAAAAGTTCTCACAGTGAATTGGTCTAAATTCTTAAAGTGAAAGTTAACATCCGGGACAACCACAACACTCTCATGACCTCTGTGGGACAGCTCCTCCACCAAGTCTCGCATGCTGAGCCAATGGCTTCCATCTTGCGGTACAACTAGCAGCTTTCCACCTTCATTCAGTCTAAATGTCACTAAAAAAAAAAGAAATCTAAGAACGTTGCAAAAACTCATGTCTGCCAAGAAGTTCATTCAAAACACTTTACACAGCACTGTATGCACTTATATGCACTTGGTAATCCACTCTAATTCCTTATCAGCTATCACAAATGAACTTTGCTTTTTTGTTGAACTTTTTCAGATAACAAATGTTTCACTATATCTGTCAGTCTTGCAGTTGAAAGCTAAATTGTTAAATATGCATTTGTACAAAGTTGAGAAAGTAGGTAGTAAGAGAAAAACGATTTAGATTACTTCAAATTTGAACTTACTCTCCAAACTATAATGCATGGGCAAACCGAGAAAGGCATTCAACTTTTTGAGGAAAAGTAATTGTCCCTCAGTAAATAATAAAGAGGATGGTTTTGAACGTTCTTGTTCGTTAAAAATACAGGAAGTGAGGAGAACTTTCTGCATGGGAACATAGACAACTGTAAAAAAAAAGTTTACAGGGGCTGTAACTGTTCCTCACTCTAATCAAAATTATATTTAAAAAATTGGCTTGAGTTGCACCTTAATTCACAAAGGCCTAGTGTGCTGGTTGAGAAATTCATCCCTGTTATTTACTGACAACAAATAATAACACAATTGTTAAAAAAACATAGAAACACAGACTTTAAAGCGGTAGCAAGCATTGCACCTACTTGAGTCAGAGGGTTTCTTCGAACACAATTGATGCCTCCTATAAAGATCATGTTTGGCATAATAGGTCTAGGAAATTCAAATACAAACTCATATCTTAGAAGCCAAATGGAAGCTCTACTGAAAAGATCCATAACTGTGAAATCCTTTTGCAAGTAGTCTGAAGCTAAACGGGCATAGGGTGCATAGAATAAGCGGCATACAATCTGGTCGATATAACTTATTATAAAGTTTTTCGCTCTCTGGCTAAACTCCATATGATCGGTGTACACAGTAAAGAATCTGGGAACATAAGAAGCTGGAACTGGAGACTGTGTTGCTTCCAGGTCTGCACCGAAGAAAGCCCCCCTTATGAAAGACACGGACGGTATAGAAAGATGTTCAGCAATGATTTCTCCACATGGGTAGACGGGGTCATTCAGCATAGCATCAAACTTGTAGTCTTCCAAATACTTGATAAGGGAGTCATTTCGCAGTATGTACTCACACTGAGTAACTACAAAACTGGTTATGTTTACTATTCTATCATACATAAACTTCACATCCTGCAGAACAGGCCGGAATTGAAATATATCATGACCAGTCTCCTTTACCATCGATTTCATAAACTCTTTGTTAAAGGGTACAGTAAAAGTTCTCACTGTGACATTATCCATCTTATTTATGTACAAATGTACTTCAGGGACTACCATAACAATTTGGTGACCTCTTTGGGACAACTTCTCAACCACGCTACTCATGGCGAGCCAAGGACTTCCATCTTGTGGTATAACAAGCAATTTGCCACTTTCACTTAGTCTAAATGCTGTGGAGAAAAGAAGAATTCCAATAAAACTGAAGCACGTGACCCAGGTCCCCATGGCTAGATCCAGAGGCTCCACAGAATGAATGTTACTGTAGTCTGAGCTGAAATCCTTTTCAGAAATGAACTTTGAATACACATTGTATGGCACAAAAAAAAAATCAAAAGCAAATGACCTTGAGACTTAGATAACAGAATGTCAGGTGAATGTTTATGGCACAAATATTTGAACACTTTGTGCACAAAGAACGCTGACACACAGGGGTAAGGCTGTGCAGAATGAGCGGTAAGGATTTGTTAAAGCAAACACATAAGTATAGTGTATCTAAAGTCAAAACATCTTTTGGATACAGTGGTGAGGGGGTAGAGCCCCTGTCAGGCTTTATTGCTGCCATTAGGGAAAATCCCTTTCTGCTTGTGTTGGTGACCACTGTCACTTGGACAGAAATTGAAGGAATATTCAAAATTTTGATTTCCGTCAAAAGAGGAATAGAGGGGAAATCTTCCAATAAGGCCATTTGATATTTTTTCACTTTTGAGACATTTCCTCTCACTTGCTGTTGTGTTTACTGTGCAACAAGTAACAAAACATTTCCCTAGTGTGAAATAGATGACAGAACAGAAATAGAGAAATGTGACAAAATTTTACCATTCCCTACTCCATCCAAGATTTTTAAAAGTTTGTCTTAAAATTTATTTTGTAAAAAAATGGGACAATAAATATTTTAGCAAGAACTAATTAGCAAAAGCCTGGATTATGCCACTTACAGCCAATCACAATATATACTGTTCTAAAAGCTGAAATATGCAAGTATGGTATGTTGCTTAGTAAACAGACTATTACAGGAACATAACTTAATGTGTATACAGTGGAACCTTGGTTTACGAGTAACGCGGTTAATGAGCGATTTGAAAGACGAGCAATTTTTTTTTTTTTAAATCCTGACTCGGTTTGCAAGTATTGTCTCACAAAACGAGCAGGATTCAAGCCAACGGGGTGTGCAGTACCGCATTTGGCCAGAGGTGCGGCGGCGCCGGTGACACTCGGAATGGTTCAGAGCCATTTGGAAATACTCAGAATCACTCGGAAATACTCAGTTCCCAAGTGTTTCAGAGCCTTTCCTGAGGGTTTCCGAGTTCAACCGAGCTGTCCCCAAATTTTTCAGAGGCTCTCCCCCCACCTTTGGCCACATGCGGTGTTGCATGCAATAGAAGTCAATGCTGAACAAATTATCTTCGTTTCCATTGACTTCTATGGGGAAACTTGCTTTGATATGCGAGTGCTTTGTATTACAAGCATTCTCCTGGAACGGATTATGCTCGTATTCCAAGGTTCTACTGTATTACATTTCCAAAGCTTAGTTCAGAAAAGCATAACACATTCGGTATATGAATCCTTATGTAATATTTTTTTTTTGTATGAACACAAATTAATGTTTTATGCACTTATGGCAATATTGCACAAAACAATTTGATTTAATTATTTTCTAACATTTTCAAAACTCAGTTCACAAACCATTACCACATTTATTATTGCTCCCTAAACCTCAGGCTGGTAATAACTGTGAGTTTTATTGAGCTGTATTTTGAGGTGAGCATAAAAAGTTACCATTTGCAGTGGAGATAAATTAATTCATGGAATTGGAAGCTTTCAACAGACATAGCTGACCTCCAGGCAGATTTAAAAACAGAGGTTATGGCATTAACAAAATTCATGAAAACTGATGTTACAGCTGACATTTTTCCTTTCCTGGTTCCCTGGTTCCTCCATGACTGTCAGTCACCAACTCTCTGCTCTCCCCTCCAGCGCTCACGGGAGTGCTGGGCTGTGGAGGGGCTGGCTCAGGCTCTCAGTGGCTCACTGAGAGGCTGAGTCAGGTCCCCATCCATGCATCTGGGTGTATCCCGCCCGATCTTTCCTGAACCTGGACCAACTGAGTGGCGTCAGCCACCAGTGGACTTTAGTCTGCTGTCGGCTGAAAATGGGTCACAGGAATGCAGAACAAACTGCACTCCTGTGACCTACAGGAGAAGTATGGCTTTGCCATACTTCTCCTTTAGGGCTGGGGAAGAAAGGGCAAGATGTTAGATGCCCTCCAGCCATGAGGAAGGCTTTATCCGATTTGCTGCTTCTGGCTTGCTGCAACTCAGTGTGCACTACAGAGTACACAATTGTAATACAAGAGAGGAGCCTGTACAACTGTTCAAGCCTGACGGTAATGCTGGAGTTCAGCTTTAATGTATGTTAACTGCAACTAGTGTAAGTACTTGAATTTGTCTTTATATTAGCCTCTACTAATCTCTTGCACAGCAGCAGCACTCAGACTAAAGCCGGCCATAGACGGTGCAAATTTCTCAACCACTCCACTATCAGATCTGTCATCTACAGACCCACACCCACTCATGACCTAAGCCAGCTACTAAAATACACATTTCTGTATTGGCTGTGCTTCTCGCACATGTCATTACATATAGTACCTCCATCCCTAGTAAGTAATAAGTCACTGCAATGGTTTTCATATAATTTTTCAGGCTCTCTGAAAAATTATCTTTACAAACATTATTTTTCATTAATTCATTACAGTTGGAAACATTTTGGAATAGTAGGTCCTAACGGTGTGCTAAAACTGCCAGTACATAATGGTTTCAATGGCTACACATTTTTTAACTTAATGCACTCCCTGAATTAAGAAAAAATGTACCAGCATTTGTATCACCCCCCCCCCCCCGCCCTTTTAAATACTTACCTGAGTCCTCACTAGATCAATTGCTGTGCCCATATGTAGCAGTTCTCTCCTCCTCTCTATCCCTGCATTCACAGGACAGAGGCAGCATTGGGAGCCATTGGCTCCTGCTGATGTCAATCAAATCCTTTGAGAAGGGAACAGGGCTGAGCGTCCTGTGTGTGTCTATAAATGCACACAATCCGGTTCTGGAGCGAGCCTGCAGGTGTGCCACCATAGGAAGAGGAGGAGTGAAGAGCGCCAGTGGGGGACATCAGAGGAGGAGGTTGGGGACCACTTTGTGCAATACCATTGAATAGAGCTGGTAAATATAAACCTGTGTGTTATTTTCATTAAAAAATACTTTACAATTGCTTTAATAAGGGTTATAAGTTCTCCATAAACACTACTCAGTAGGTTGCTGTGGTGCTCACCTTCTTACAACAAAATGTCTCTTGGTGTAATATCATGAGTTTTAGCCTCAGGCTCCTTGCCGCACTCAAGCCTACACCACTACGAACCCAGGGCTGTAGTCATACCAAATCTTTGTTCTTACCTTCGACCCACTTCTACTTGCACTGAATTGAGCTGCACTTCTTGTCATATTACTACTCACAGGGTTGAAGGATTATCACAAGTGCAACAATGCTCAGTTAAAGTGCCCCAATGTAAGCTGGCAGAAGACTAACTAAACGGACTGCCCCTACCATTAGTCTCACAGGTCCCCCCCTAGATTCCTCTACCTTTGTTGATGTTAATTCTAATATAACTGTGCTTACCCATCTGATTTAGGACTACTACTGTCATCACTAGCACACTGGCAAGCTTCGGTATTGTTAGATAAAACCTCACTGCCACCCACTATCACATTTTTGGGTGTTATTGCTACTGTTTATGCTGGTCTGGGTGGCCTAAGCCCTTTTATATCTAGTCCTCATGGTTAGCCATCCTTGATTGACATAATATTCCAGTGTTGCAGGAGTTTATACAGTTCTAAGGCTGTCAGGAGTTCTCATTAAAAGAGCCATACTACAGCTTCTATGAATTACACAGGGTCTATTAAAGTGTTACTTAACCCAGGACCCTGCATTTACTATATCTGGTCTCCCACAGTACAAAGAACATGGAAATGCAATAGTTTAATAAATATAAACTGCTGAATATCTTTTCCCATTAGCAGTTAAAGCAGTCTTGTGACTTCTATCAGTGTCTGGTTAAAGCTTGTAGGAGGAGTTTTCATTCTACCGTGACTGTCCTATTAGGCTGCAGGAGCCCTGACCCTCTGTCTGGACAGTGCTGATTGGCCTTGTGCTGATCACATGCACTCTCTAAAAGAAAATAAAAACTCTCTAGCAACACACATCAAACCGAGCATGTGTAGTTTGTCCCCAAGGTTCTGTTCAATCAGGAGATGGTTTGGGGACTGTGGAAGAAGGGGAGGATCAGACAACACAGGATCAAACAACCTTTTTACACAAGGCAGAGGATTAACCCCTTAGGTTCCACAGTGAGTATAACAAGCATGCTTTACTGCATATACAAACTGATTTTACTGTTGTGGGTTTAGTAACACTTTAATGTAGTGGGCGGAGCTATCCATCATCCCCCTGTCCCCCATTCACCGATCATATGTTTTTAGAAAATGTGTATACTGTTATTTAACAGGTTACCGTTTGATTTCTGGTTTACCACAGATTCACTCCAGGCTTATTTGCAATTATTGGTATTTCACATAAAAACAATGCTTAAATTCCCACTAAAAGGCACATTATTACAAAGAACACTAGAAGACCACATTCTTTAAATTTGTACATTGCACACTCTGTATCTGGTCAACAACTCTCAACACATTTTTTTAGACTGTTGAGCTTGAACACACTAAGTACACTTACCGGGTTTGCTCTTTTCTTCTCTGGACAGCTATGACCCCCGATAAACAACATATTTGGCATTAAAGGTTTAGCAGACTCTAGTACAAAATCATATTTGTATAACCAAAGTTCAGCCTGACTAAATATTTCAAGTAACTTCACATCTCTATGTAGGAACTTGGAGGCCAGTCTGTTGTATTCAGTCTCAATTTGCTGGCAGGCTAAGGTTTCTAAAATGTGAAACAGAACATTCCTCATTCGCTGGAAAATATCCTCCTGATTGTTACCTAGGTTAGAGTGATCTGAATTTGGGCAATTTGCAGCCTTTTTATCCCAGCCACAGGGAAGTGAGGGTAGAAAATAAATGGATCGGAGCTGGAGATGTTTTGCAAGGATTGGACCACAGGGAAAAAAAGGATCCATGACTGAAACATCAAAACGTCTTTTTTCCAAGAAACTAAGCAACTCCTGGTCAGCCAGGAGATCCAGACAGGTACAAGATAAAACTGATGCAGTATACTTCATCCTCTTATATTCTGTATTAATAGCACTTAGCAAGCTGTCCATCAGAGATTGACCTGATATAGGTTCCAGATTTATACTGAGCCCAGACTTAAGGAGAGGGGCACTGTACATCTTCACTGTTATTCCTTCAAATGAGCCCATGTCCATCATGTTCCTAGGTATCACCAACACTATCTCATGTCCGTTTTGTTGGATTTTATCCACCATAGTGCGCATGTCAAGCCACGTATCGGTATCTTGAGCAATTACCAGTACATTTCCACTCTCTGCCAAGGTGGGAAGACCCAGAATGACAACAATCCAGATGAATGTCAGTGAAAGAATAATGGCCGCCATGTCTGAGTGAGTAGTCTGCACTCTCTAAGAACCCACCTCAGAAATAGATTCTTATTAATCTGGTTTTCAGTGAGTCAAATAATTTAAATAGCCTGTGTCTATCACAATGACTCAAGTGCTGGACACTCCCTTCTATAACAACAATTTGTCAGCCTTATCATAAAATGTGATAACTAATGTATAGTAGCTATTAGAATTATTCATAATAAATAACATTTTAAAAAGATAAAGCAGGTGAGAGCCCAGTGTTCTGGTAAAGTGTAAACATTGAGTGATATTCAAAACTGAATACAGGTAAAGGTAAGGTTAGAAATGTAGGAAATTCCTTATTCAGGCGTTCTGCAAACCTCTTGAATTTCTTTGTTTAAATTGTGCTTTCTGTTACATATTTTATAATGAAAAATAAAGAGTAAGGACAGCAGGGCAATGCAACCGGTAAATTTTTATTGCAGCCCCCCAGCAGCATTCACTCATGTTTACACTCCACTCAGTTCAAGCGCCAGGAGCAAAGATTAATACCTGGTACTTCTGGGTGTGGAGACCTAGGGGTTTATTTACTAAAGGCAAATCCACTTTGCACTGCAAGTTCACTTGGAAGTGCAGTCGCTGTAGATCTGAAGGGGACATGCACGGAAAATAAAAAACAAAATTTTTGCTTGCACATGATTGGATGATAAAATCAGCAGAGCTTCCCCTCATTTCTGATCTTCCCTTTAGATCCAAAGTGACTGCAGTGCACTTGTAGTGCAAAGTGGATTTGCCTTTAGTAAATAAACCCCCAGGTCTCCACAAGTAAGTAGTAAATCAGCCCCCATGTGTTTTACTCCATGCATCTATTGAAATAGTGCTACTACCCCGAAATAAATTAAAACAAAGGTGTCCTTCGCGCTCGTCGGATGATAAAATGCAAATAACAGTGATAACTGGGCTATTTTAAAGTGAAATTAAATCACATAACAGATAAGTGACAATATTGCAGCAAAATGAGGGTGTTCACACCAACACTTAGTATAGTAAATAATCAAATAAATTTCGCGCAATATTAATGAGATGTGAATCAACATATATAAAATCAGTGAAAAAAACGAACAAAATTGTGACAATTAGGATAATGGTCAATAGGGGTACTGCTGCAGGGATAAATATCTCTGTATTGCAGCATATAGCTATGGCTACTATCTTATAATTACAGTGATATATATTTAAACATTACCGTGAATGAAAAACATGAATTCCTGTAGCCATTAATAGTTAGTAATAGGTGATATGTGCAAACAATGCAATAAATATTTCCATAGAATATCAAACATAATATCAAAAAGAATGGTGAAAGAAAATCCACTTCAGTGCTGAATTTTAGTGCAAACATTAGCAATGAAAGTTCTTAGGGGAGATAGATGGGTAGCGACATAAAACTGTCTGTAAAGTTCTTTTATTCAATTCTGGCACATAGAGTGTGGTAGATATGTGTCCCTGCTGGTGGTGTCTCCTAATATGGTCTCACAGGACCCTCACCTTCAAATTATAGTCAACAGGCATTAAGTGATTATAGGTTTTGAATGTAGAGGTTGTCACTGGGATCCTCGCTTTCTTTGTTATTATTCCTCCATCGTTCTTTCTATGTATCTCCGATCTAGTTCTGTCAGCGGTGGAGGAGATAAAACAAATAGGGGAGGGGGAGAAAAGAAGGCTCCACTAGCGTAATAAAGTTTTAAAATCGGAGGGGGGGTATTTATTTTAAGTAATGCTCTTACATTTAATGCATTAAAAAAAGGCAGAGTAATGTAAAAAAGGTCTGGCGTTCTCAGTGCCCTCTCACTTGTGCTTCAAAACTGTGTACCGCTCCAGCCAATCCCTACGCGTTACGACACCGTCACGTGTCTTCATCTACTCAGGCACCTATTACTAACTATTAATGGCTACAGGAATTCATGTTTTTCATTCACGGTAATGTTTAAATATATATCACTGTAATTATAAGATAGTAGCCATAGCTATATGCTGCAATACAGAGATAGTTATCCCTGCAGCAGTACCCCTATTGACCATTATCCTAATTGTCACAATTTTGTTCGTTTTTTTCACGGATTTTATATATGTTGATTCACATCTCATTAATATTGCGTGAAATTTATTTGATTATTTACCACGAAATAAGCCCTTAATGATAAGCAGGATGGGATATAGACTCATATGCTATGCCCCAGTACTCAGGCATCCAAACGTCCAATCACAGAGAAAAAAATCCAGCACCACGATGTCTCAAAAATAAAACATATAAGATTTTATTTACCACATCAGCCCCGGAAGGTTTATTTTAACTGACAATTGCGCGGTCATGCGACGCTGTACCCAAATAAAATGTTTGTCTGTTTTTTCCCACAAATAGAGCTTTCTTTTGGTGGTATTTGACCACTTGTGCCGTTTTTATTTTTTGCGCTATAAACAAAATAAGGCAGGCAATTTTTAAAGTAAAAACAATATTTTTTACTTTCTGCTATAAAACATATCCAATACATTTTTTTTAAAAAAATGTCTTCATCAGTTTAGGCCAATATGTATTCTGCTACATATTTTTGGTAAAGAAAATCCCAATAAGCGTATTTTGATTGGTTTGCACAAAAGTTATAGCATCTACAAACTATGGGATATATTTATTTATTTTTTACTAGTAATGGCAGCGATCAGCGACTTATAGCGGGACTGTGATATTGCTGTGGACAAATCAGGCACCTACAGTGCCTTGCAAAAGTATCTTCTCCCTTGGCTTTTTACCTATTTTGTTACATTACAGCCTTTAGTTCAATGTTTTTTTAATCTGAATTATATGTGATGGATCAGAACACAATAGTCTAAGTTGGTGAAGTAAAATTATAAAAATATATACATAAAACTATTTTTCAGAAATAAAAAACTGATAATTGTCATGTGCGTATGTATTCACCCCTTTTGTTATGAAGCCCATAAAAAGCTCTGGTGCAACCAATTACCTTCAGAAGTTACATAATTAGTGAAATGATGTCCACCTGTGCGCAATCTAAGGCTCGATTCACACCTATGCATGTTGCTTTTGAGCGTTTTTGGAGTTTTTTTTTTCATGCTTGCCACGTTTTTGAGCAGCGTTTTTGCGGCGTTTTTGCTGCGATTTGCGTTTTTTTTTTTTTTTTTTACAGTTTTTTTACAGTCTTAAAAAAAATAAAAAAAAAAAAAAAAAAAAAAAAAACAAACGGCAAAAACGCATCAAAAACGCTGTAAAAACGCTGCAAAAACGGTGCACATGCGTTTTTGATGCTTGTCCATTGAATTGTATTACATGCAAAACGCTGCATTTTGCATGAAAAAAAGTCCCTGACCCTTTCCAAAAATGCAGAGATACAAAAAGGCATTGATGTGAACATGTTCCATAGGAAACCATGTTAAAAAATTCCCATGCATTTCTTCAAAATGCAAAATGCATCAAAAAACGCGCTAGTGTGAATGGAGCCTAAGTGTCACATGATCTGTCATTACATATACACACCTTTGTGAAAGGCCCCAGATGCTGCAACACCTAAGCAAGAGGCACCACTAACCAATCACTGCCATGAAGACCAAGGAACTCCCCAAACAAGTAAGGGACAATGTTGTTGAGAAGTACAAGTCAGGGTTAGGTTTTAAAAAAATATCCAAATCTTTGATGATCCCTAGGAGCACCATCAAATCTATCATAACCAAATGGAAAGAACATGGCACAACAGCAAACCTGCCAAGAGACGGCCGCGCACCAAAACTCACGGAGCGGGCAAGGAGGGCATTAGTCAGAGAGGCAGCACAGAGACCTAAGGTAACCCTGGAGGAGCTGCAGAGTTCCACAGCAGAGACTGGAGTATCTGTACATAGGACGACAATAAGCCGTACGCTCCATAGAGTTGGGCTTTATGGCAGATGGCCAGAAGAAAGCCATTACTTTCAGCAAAAAACAAAATGTCAAGTTTTGAGTTTGTGAAAAGGCATGTGGGAGACTCCCAAAATGTATGGAGGAAGGTGCTCTAGTCTGATGAGACTAAAGCTGAACTTTTTGGCCATAAAAGAAAATGCTAAACGCTCTGTCTGGCGCAAACTCAACACATCACATCACCCAAAGAACACCATCCCTACTGTGAAAACATGGTGGTGGAAGCATCATGCTGTGGGGATGTTTTTCAGCAGTCGGGAATGGGAAACTGGTCAGAGTTGAGGGAAAGATGGATGGTGCTAAATACAGGGATATTCTTGAGCCAAACCTGTACTACTCTGTGTGTGATTTGAGGCTAGGATGGAGGTTCAACTTCCAGTAGGACAATGACCCCAAACACACTGCTAAAGCAACACTTGAGTGGTTTAAGGGGAAACATGTAAATGTAATGGAATGGCCTAGTCAAAGCCCAGACCTCAATCTAATAGAAAATCTGTGGTCAGACTTAAAGTTTGCTGTTCACAAGCGCAAACCATCCAACTTGAAGGAGCAGTTTTGCAAGGGTGAATGGACAAAAATCCCAGTGGTAAGATGTGGCAAGCTCATAGAGACTTATCCAAAGCGACTTGGAGCTGTGATAGCCGCAAAAGGTGGCTCTACAAAGTATTGATTTTAGGGGGGTGAATAGTTATGAACATTGACTTTTTCTGTTATTTTGTCCTATTTGTTGGTTGCTTCACGTGTTCTGTAAATTAAATGATGCAAATCCTCAAACAATCTATGTTAATTACAGGTTGTGAGGCAACAAAACACAAAAAATGCCAAGGCAGGTGAATACTTTTGCAAGGCACTGTAACTGTGACTTTAGACACGTTTTGGGGACCAGTGACTCTAATACAGTGATCAGTGCTAAAAAAAATATGCACAGTCACTGTACTAATGACACTGGCAGGGAAGGGGTTAACATCAGGGGCAATCAAAGGGTTAAATGTGCTCCTAGGGAGTGCTTACTAACTGTGGGGGAGGTGCTTTGACTGGGGGAAGGTAAAGATCCTTGTTCCTGCTTAGCAGAAACACAAGATGTCCATTTTCCCCTCTCACAGGATGGCAATCTACCTTGTTTACATAGGCAGACCTCAGTTGTGCCTGTCTCCTGAACGATCAGCGGGTCCTGGCGGACATCACATCCGCCGGACCCTCTGATTGGCTCCCAATGTGTCCAATTACAGCGGGAGCGGGTCGCCGGCAGTGCGCACGCGTGCCTTAGACCCGGAAGTGTCAGATCATGTACTAGGTACGTGATCTGGCACAAAGTGGCTGCCCGCAAGCTGTTAATCTAGCCAATAAAAGGAATCAACACCAGTAGTTATTGACGCGTTTTACATAGGTCTTATGCATGTCTTTTACTCCCTGTTCTTCCACGTAATTGAGCTAGTGCTCTATAATTGCCTACTCAGGCACCCAGTCCTGTCACATGGAGCAGAGAAAGCGTTTACTTTCCTCAGCCCAGCAGATGAATAGAAGGTAAATACAAGTAATTGTGGGGACCAGGTTCACCAAAATAATGCCCTGTACACACGATAGGATTTTCCGACGGAAAATGTTCTATGGGAGCTTGTTGTCGGAAATTCCGACCGTGTGTAGGCTCCATCGGACATTTTCCATCGGAATTTCCGTCACACAAAATTTGAGAGCTGGTTTCCAAATTTTCCAACAACAAAATCCATTGTCGTAAATTCCGATCGTGTGTACACAATTCCAACGCACAAAGTTCCACACATGCTCGGAATCAAGCAGAAAAGCCGCACTGGCTATTGAACTTCATTTTTCTCAGCTCGTCATACGTGTTGTACGTCACCGCGTTCTTGACGTTGGGAATTTTCAACCAATTTTCGTGTGCATACAAGACAAGTTTGAGCCAACATCCATCGGAAAAAAAACATGGATTTTGTTGTTGGAAAATCCTATTGCGTGTACAGGGCATTAGAGTGAATCTGTTGCTTTGCCCTACATTGTCAAAGCACAAGTTCTCTTTAAAGTTGAACTCTAGGAATAAACTGTTTTTATTTCTTTTCTTCTTTTAATTCTAAACACAAGTAAATATTTCACCCTCATATAAAATCTCATTTACATATTCATAAACTAAGACATAACAAGAAAAGAGAAACACTCCACAGAACAGATCCCGGGTGGCCCCAGAAATGGATAGTGTTGTCCCTTTAAGCAGGAATGTAACTAAAATGATGACAAAAGGCTTTTCACCACTGATAACTCTGTTTTTGTCCCAAGAGGTCCCTCGGTGGCCAGCAAAAGGGTCCTCCCTCTCAAGCTTTGGATAACTGAAACACTGGATTCAACTGCAAGAGAAGTGTAGTACTGTACATGCAGTACATAGCCCTCTCTCAGCAGACAGTCTCCACTGCAGCAGCATGTATCTATGAGGCTCACTCATCCAGCACTGGAAAAAGCAGCTGCCTCTAAACATAGTAGCACAATATTCATAGTGACCAGTCACTCTCTCTGCATAAGCTCTCAGTAGTAAAGTCCTCTTGCAGCTTTCCTCCTGCAGCACAGTTTAGGAACAGACAGTCCAAAGCCCTCTCTGGGCTCCAGGCAGCACAGTCTGGGATCACCCCCCCAGGCAGCTCAACTTCCCCTGCAGTTCTCAGCAGACTCCCTCTGTATTCCACATGGGTTTCTGCTTTTTTCCTGAGTAGTGGGTAGGGTTAAGTGTGGCCAGCAGCCAATTAGGTCCTCCTAGCCTACCCAGCCATTAAGAGTCCTCCTTGCCACTGTTGCCGCAGCAAGGTACTCAGAGCACAGTCTAGCCTCCTATCTCCCTAGGCTGTCCAACTCTTTCCTTCTGTTGCACTGCTTGTCCACCACTGCTCATTTTTGCACCCATCTTCCATTACTGCTTACCTCTGCATTCCTCTCACACCACTGCTTGCCTCTGTACACTTCTTCCACAACTGTACCCTCCACTATAACCCCTGTACTCCTCTTCTACTACTGTTCAGCATTGCAACCCTTTGCAGCTATATTCTACCACTGAACTTCTCTTATACTATGGCACCCCCTTGTAACACTTTTACATTACTGTACCCCCTTACCACCACTCTGTTAAAGCGGTAGTGTATCCTGAAAAAAATTAAAAGTTCCGCCCCCCCTGCAAGATAATGGCATAATGTGCTAGTATGCATTGCATACTAGCCAATATTACCTGTAAAACAAAGCCCTCCAGCAGCACACTGACACAGATCACAGGGCTTCGATCTTCAACCAGTTTTCCTCCTGGGTTTGCGGGCTCCAGCCATTCGAATAGCCAAGCCACAATGATGTCACTCCTGCACATGCGATTGCAGCACAGCGCTCTGAAAAGAATGGCATACTGAGTATGCCATCCCTTCAGAGCGCAGTGCACATATGCTGGTGACGTGACCGTCTGAAAAACATGTGAATATCTCCTAAACAGTGAAAAAAACACACACAGGAGGGCACAAATGCCTAGCGCATTACCATCATAACCTTTTATTAAAAGCAAAAACAATATCATACTCACAAATATTAAAAAAAAACAATGCCACACAGTTGAGAGGCTTACACGTTTCGGGGGACAAGCCCCCTTCCTCAGGGCTAACCCAACCACATGGTGAGCCAAAGTTTAGATGTTTTCACATTAAAGACACCCCCAAACACACACACACACACCAAATAGGTACATGGAGGGGGGGGGCAGCCAAGGCCCATAAAAACCTTCCTTACCTAATAGTCCAGAGATGTTATAAACCTCCTTCAGTGTGCATTCCAAAAAAGGTGCACAAAAACACACAAAAAGACAGAATCCAAAAAGCAATAAACTGAACAAAGATTCCTTATGTGGATCAACCAGCACTGATACACTGGAGCAACGCCACAGAACCTCATGTACAGTATGTGTGTAACACAAACTAGTAGAGGTAATAATATTTGTTAAATTCCATGCTTAGGTGTAAGTTAGGCTGCTGTCTCCCCCAAGGGGCTCCAACCGGAGTACCAAAAGTAAAAGTGTATGTAGCGCTTGGTTGCTACTAGTAACTAACATCCACCATGTCACCCTGCTACCAGACCTCCATATATCCCTTCTGAGACAATGAACAGTCATTTTACGTTGTTTTTTTTTTGTTTTGTTTATTGGGGAATATAACTTGGTTGGGGGAGAGGAAATATGGGATGCCCATTGAACAATTGTTTTGCCGTCATATTTATGAATTAGAACAAAAGGTTGAGCTGTGAAGCACTGATGTACAGGTAATATCTACAGGCGCTTCCCCTGCATAACACCATGCAGACTTTTTCTCCTCCTCTGCGTATCTCCTGCAGACTGTTGCTCTCAGGACTTCCACCCTCCTGCACAAACGCCCACTGTAGATTATTACTCTTTCTGTCCTCCTCTTTTGACAAAAGAGACCACACTGAACAGTCTCCGTTGCTGGCTAGAATTGTTTGCACTGTTACTAGGTCAGAGGTCTGCAGTACCTCTCCCCGGCGGCCTAATCATTTAGTAGCATGTGCTGATTGGTGGACTACTGCTCCCAGCTAGTGTGGCTTGCAAATCCTGCGCTCCCTCAGGCCGCAGCGATTTGACACTATCTCCACACAGTCTCTCCTCTGGCTTGCACCCAGCTCCCCTGGCGTGCCTCATCCAGAACTCCACTGTGGTCCATTCACCGACCTTCTCCTGCCCCGAGTCCATGATGGAGAGTTTTAACTGGACATACATTCCGGCAGCTTCTCCAGCCCCTCTGTTCTAGAACACTTCATCCATAACCATGTAAAGATAAAGCTCCCTCACAGCTCTCCCGGGCTCCTTCGCTAGGCCTCACACCCCTCCCCCAGATGGGGATGGGGCCCCTGCTGCTGCCTACAACTCCTCCCCTAGTGGGCTGTTACCCCAGCTTATATGGGAGGCCTGCCCCCTGCCAATTCCAGTTGGGGATTGGTCAGAGCTCCTCGTATGAGCTGCCTGCCACTCCAGTTCCAGGCCCTGCCCCTCTTCCAGATCATTCTTCCTGGAAGCAGGGGGGGTGCCTCAGAAGTAAAGCACAGGTGGTCACACCCACTGCTGCACTAACCACTCCCTGTCCCCCAGATCAAAACAAGCAGGCCTAGCCTGAAGCATAGGCCTGCCCAACTTTACCTGCACTGACAGTTTCCCTTACAAAATCCTCACTCTAGCACCTACCTATGGTAGAGGGTGCTACATGTATAACAAATAGGGGTGAGGGCGCTGCCCCTCACCTGAAGAGTGCTCCTCCAATGGATCACTCTTCCCAGGTGAATGTGCAATAAATTAGTGAAAAAATAGGTGAAAAGATACTGCCATCACCTGAGGGTAAACCGTAAACAGTGAATCACTCTTTTAAGTGGTGGGTGCTGAGTAGTGTGGTTGTTCCCACACAAGATAAACGTTATGGCGGGTGTTCTCACTTTGTTTTTGAGACAGGTTTATACAAAACAAATATATATATATATATATATATTATATATATATATATATATATATATATATATATATATATATATATATATATATATATATATATATATATATATATATATATATATAGTGTATTAGTAAAATACAAATAAGAAAATCCCTAAAGGTGACACTAACTGCAAGCTGGTGTGTCAGCCTGCAATATAAAGTGAATGTGCTTAGTGTAATAATGGGTGTTCACGCCCAATCAGCAATTGTGTTTAGATTTTATCCTAAACAATTTTTCTCAGCAACTTGCAACATAATTCTATTATAAAGAATTTTCCATAGAAAAAGACATAGAAAAAACACCTAAAAAACATATAAAAAACATATAAAAATGGTGGTTGATATAAGTTCAGTCTTTTAGTGGTACAAAAAGTGGCAAGGTTTGAAGTGACTTGTGCTTGTCCAAAAGTGAGTCGTGCCTATGTAACAGCTTAGGTGACTTCTGTGCTCCCCTTCAGTTCCCCACTCACCAGATCCCAGCACCCCTGCAGGGGTAAATCGCATGCAGTGAGTGTAGTGGCAGTTCTCAGGGCATTCACCTCCTCCTTAGCTCCACACGTGATGGGGTATCCAGATCTTTGTACTCCTCCAGGTATAAGCTGTTCCCGATAGATTAGATTATAGTAGTTGCCTCCTCTGTGGTAAACCACAGATTATCCTCATGGACAAAAAAGATGGGTACTTCGTAAACGTGTAAATCCGGATGGTTTTATTGAGATTAAAATATTTAAAAAATTTAAAAAACACCAACCCCTTGATGCAGTCAAGTGTGTAAACTAGCACAGCTTGGTTGCAATACAGGAGCTTGGATCCGGCGTGAGTTCCACTAACCGGAGCTCCGCAACCGAAAATGATGTGAGTGCGTACCAAGCCCCGCCTTACGCGTTTTGTCATAGGACGGCATCTGAGGCGGTACCAACCTGGTGCACCTCACGTCAGTTATAGTGAGTGGTCTTGCGGGGTCCAGCCCCCGTAGGCGGGTTCACAAATTGGGATATTTAGTTTTACACACCCCCTGTATCTAATTATCCTACACGTCCCACACAAAGCTCCACAGATACCGGAGAGGAACATTCCGCCGTATCGCCTCAAATAGTCTACTCTCCATAGAGATCTGTGTATGCTAGGGGCCCTGCGCCCCCGGTGGTCAGATTCTGTATTTACACCCTGCAATTGCGCTCTCCATTACAATCCAGATACTACTAAGTAAAACTTTTCAAATTCAAATCGTTCTAAAATCATAGTATACCCAGATTAAAAGGAAAGAGTGTTGTTATTATTAGTCCTGTTGTTATAATTCTATATGCATTGGCCATGCTAGACAGCTAAGCGGCACATGCTTGTATTTATTATTGCCACACAGACATTTTTCAGGCAAGGCCCGCAATATACTAATGCCCTACATAAGGTAAATTTGCAACTTTTGTGGGGGGAAAAAAGGGAAATATGTATATATACACACAAGTATTTCATGTATCTTTTTGGTTGATGGCTCTCTTACTGCTGTCATATGTACAGCATCCATAAAAAGCATATGTGCATACATATCTCATTGATGTTCATACACATGTATCTCATTGATGAATAGTTATTATTTGTACAACGCCCCTCCTAGGTGCATGTTCCACATGAAAGTACGCAGCAACCAATCCCCCTATGTGTGTTGTGACTAGATGCCCTAATTTAGTCCTCCAATCTTTTCATACACCCCTCTTTATCATTTATAGGGTTTGGCTCATGGTTGTAGAAAGTAGGCTCTGTTATATCTATTTATTTCCTACAGAAGAAAACAATAAACTAATAGGTGTTGGTTAGAAACTAGTGGAATTCATATTTAGAAGTTGGATATAAAGCAATTGAGGTCTATATCGAGATTGGGGCCCCCAGGCGCCAGAGACCCCAATCTATATATCCACTTAGTCTCATTCTGTGAAACCAGAATTTTCTTATTGCCCCCCCCCCCGTGGTCTTTAATATGGTCTATTCCATAAAATATCAGTCCTGTCGGGTCCCTGTGATATACTTCCTTGAAATGTCTGGAAATGCTATGTTTTGGGAACCCCTTCCTTATGTTGTTAATGTGTTTCCTGATTCTCACACATAGGGGCCGAGTGGTCCTACCTACATACTGGAGGTGACACGGACATTCAATAACGTAGGTGACATGGGTGCTATTGCATGTTATAAGCTCCCTTATTTGGTATCCCTTATTAAAGACCCTAGATTTAAATGACTCTCTCTTCCACGGTTGCTTCTTGCTCACTCTACATGGAAGACATTTTTAGCATCTGTAGAATCCCTTCATTTCTGAGAATATTTTGACAGGTTTTGGGGGGTGGATTACATTATGGACTAGATGGTTTCTAATGCCCCGTACACACGGTCGGATTTTCCGAGGGAAAATGTGTGATAGGACCTTGTTGTCAGAAATTCCGACTGTGTGTAGGCTCCATCACATTTTCCATCGGATTTTCCGACACACAAAATCCATTGTCGGAAATTCCGATCGTGTGTACACAAATCCGACGGACAAAGTGCCACGCATGCTCAGAATAAATAAAGAGATGAAAGCTATTGGCCACTGCCGCGTTTATAGTCCCGACGTACGTGTTTTACATCACTGCGTTCAGAATGATCGGATTTTCTGACAACTTTGTGTGACCGTGTATATGCAAGACAAGTTTGAGCCAACATCCGTCGGAAAAAAACCTAGGATTTTGTTGTCGAAATGTCCGAACAAAGTCCGACCGTGTGTACGGGGCATAAGAGTAGGAGCTCTTCTGTACACAAATCTAGGTTTCTTTGGTAAGATTTTAGATAGAACCCTATCTTCTTTTAGGATAGGCCAGTATTTTCTGATGATGTGTTCTATAGACTGGTATTGTGTGTTAAACCCAGTAATATAGGCCACATCGGTATGGTTTTCTTCTTTTTTATCTTTTTTGATCAATAGTGTATTTCTGTCCACTTTCTTTTTCATTTTTCAACTCAATACTGAGCAAGAATGAATCTGACTATCTAGTATCAGATTCTATATATTATGTGCCGAAAATCCACAAGAGGGTAGATCTCCCTCCCTCCCACCTTCCTCTTCTCCTCTCCTGTCTTTCTCTTTTTTTTTTCTCTAATTTCCCTCAACCCCTACTTTCCTAACCCAGCCACTAGTTCACATCTCGGCCTACTACTTCTTTCTGTGTTATATGTACTAATGCAGGGGTAGGCAACCTTTTGAGCACAGTGTGCCAAAAAATGTTTTCAAAGAAATTGAGCGTGCCGATTTTATAACAAAAAAATGTCAACTTCACACTCTCAATCACAAAAAGTATTTTTTTAATAAAGTAAATGCTGTAAACTACTTTAGTAGTGAGAAATTAACATCCTGCACTCTCACGCCTCAGATCAGCCCCAATTCCTGCAAATCCACACTTCAGATGAGCCCCAATTCATTCACCTTCACACCTCAGATCACTGCCCCCCCTGCAATTCCGTTTCACCACTGTACCCCCCTGCTCATCTGCCCCACCACTGTAGCCCCCTGCACATCTTCCCCACCACTGTAACCCCCTGCATATCTGCCCCACCACGGTACATCTGCCCCACCACCATACTACCCTGCACATCTGCCCCACCACTGTACTACCCTGCACATCTGCCCCAACACTGTACTCCCTGCTCATCTGCCCCACAACTGTACCCCCCTGCACATGTGCCCCACCACTGTACTACCCTGTACATCTGCCCCACCTCTGTACCCCCCTGCTCATCTGCCCCACCACGGTACCACACTGCTCTTCTGTCCCACCACTGTAACCTCCTGCTCATCTGCCCCACCAATGTTCCCCCTTTCTCATCTGCCCCACCACTGTACCTCCTTGCACATCTGCTCCACCACTGAACTATCTTCTCATCTGTCCTAACACTGAACCTATCTGCTCATCTGCCCCATCACTGTAACCCCCTTTCTCATCTGCCCCACGACTGTACCTCCTGTTCATCTGCCCCACCTCTGTTCCCCCTGCTCTTCTGCCCCACCACTGTCACACCCTGTTCATGTGTTCCACCGATGTACCTCCTTTCTCCTCTGCACTCCTCTACACATCTGCCCCACCTCTGTAACCCCCTGCTCATCTGTCCCACCAATGTACCTCCTTTCTCCTCTGCCCCAACACTGAACCCCCTGCTCATCTTTCCCACCGCTGTAACCCCCTTCTCATCTGACCCAACACTGAACCCCCCCTGCTCATCTGTCCCACCACTGTAACCCCCTGATCATCTGCCCCATCACTGTACCCCCCCTGCGTTTTCGTCCCACCGCTGAACCCCCTTCTCATCCCTCCCACCACTGTACCTCCTGCACATCTGCCCCACCACTGTACCCCCTTGCTCTTCTGTTCCACCACTGTAACCCCCCTGCTCATCTTCCCCATCAATGTACCCCTTTTCTCATCTGCCCCACCACTGTACCTCCCAGCACATCTGCTCCACTGCTGTATTCCCATGCTCTTCTGTCTCACTACTGAATCACCTTCTCATATGTACTAACACTGAACCCATCTCCTCATCTGCCCCACCACTGTAACCCGCTTTCTCATCTGCCCCACCAATGTACCTCCTGCACATCTGTCTCACCTCTGTACCCCCCTGCTTTTCTGCCCCACCACTGTTCCCCCTGCTCTTCTGCCCCACCACTGTTCCCCCTGCTCTTCTGCCCCACCACTGTAACCCCTGCTCATCGGCCCCACCAATACACCTCCTTTCACATCTGCCCCACTGCTCTACTCCCCTACTTTTCTGCCTCAACACTGAACTCCCCTGCTCATCTAACCCAACACTGAACCCCCCTGCTCATCTGGCCCATCACTGTACCCCTCCGCCCTTCTGTCCCACTGCTAAACCCCCTTCTCATCTCTTTCACCACTGTACCTCCCTGCATATCTGCCCCACCGCTGTACCCTCCTGCTCTTCTGTTCCACCTCTGAACCCCTCCTGCTTATTTTTCCACAGCTGTACCCTCCTGCTCATCTGTTCCACCGCTGTACCCTCTTCTCATCTATGATATGCATGATATGCAGAATGGTGAAAGGAAGCAGAGATGAGACACATCTACCTGCTCTGGCACATGCATCCTGCTGATCCAACTCTTGCATCCAGCCCACGTGCTTGTATGTGATGTATGTGATGTCACATATAAGCATCTGGAATGGAAGCACATTGATGAGCTCAGGTCAGGGGCAATGAAAGCAGTGGTCCTGTGTGCAGGATCATAAGTTTGGCCCCCGCAGCTGAGAAAAAGTGGTTGGTTGTGATTTTCATTGCGCTGAATACTGGCTGTGGCTTAAAGGGACACAGAGTGCCAGGGTTCAGTAGTAAGTGACGCAAAGGTTCAGGAATAATTTCAACAAAGTTCCCAAAAGCTCAACAGTAATTCCACAAACTGTCACCTGATTGTGGTTTTCTCAATCACAGTGAAATCCCTTCTTTCTGAGATTGGTAGTGGCAACCAAGCGAGTCATCTTCCTCCAGATGGTGGACGGGGCTAGCAGGTCTGTGATTGGGTTTAGCAGTAGCCAAGACAGTCCTCCTCCTCGTGGAAACAGGGACTCCCCCCCTAGCAGAACTGCACCCAATCTCTTCTCCATCACAAAAGCTGACGATCGCAGCTTCAACAAAGTTAGAGAACCAAACAATGTTTCCCATCTATTACAATGTGTGGCGGCACAGTGCCTCCCCCTCAGTGCAGGTGCGATGTGGGAGATTCTGAAATTGGAATGCATTAGTGTCTCAGTGACACTTCCCTGCACTGCTCTGCTGATGGGGCGGGAGTTGAGTGCCGGAGGCTTTGTGTGCCTAATGCATATGTATTGCTGTCTCTTGTAAAACAAACAAAATATGGTGGAATGCAACATTTTTTACTAATTTCTGGCAGCTCTTTGCTGGGTCATACAGCCTATTGTATTTACTGAGACATATGTTGTTTTTTCCCTTTTTTTAAATTATTATTATTATTTTCCTGTATACAAACATGTCCTGTTATGATGGATGTCCCTTACCTATCTTTTTTCCTCTATTGACTGGTTCCCACTCAGGACAATGTTACCTGGTAATGTAATATGTGCTGGCCGCTTTGTATTGCTTTGCTGAATGCTATGCTTAAATAAAGAATAAAATAAAAGGAAAAAAGCTTAATAAAAATAAATCTAATCCAACCACCACAACTAAGCACTGATAAGCTGCAATTTAATATGTTTTTGTCTTTAGGTTTACTACTACTTTAAGTAATCATTCACACCAGATGCGTTGGCAATGCAAGGACCTGTAAAAAATAAGATATGTGAAAGGGAGCAGGTCACACTGGTGCGTTGCACTGATATGTACTTGTTTGCAGTGGAAAAAAGTAGAGCAAGCCCTACTTCTTTTCAGTGAAACGTGAAGCAAAGCGTGATATTGCTTGTTGGCGCAATATGTTTCAATGCACAGGAGACACAGCAGGCCAACACAAGTTTGTCTTTTCTGCCTTGTTCTGTCTTGTGGTGGGACTGCGCTAGAATAGCCGCCCAACGCAGTCCCACCACACCTGGTGTGAAAGGACCCTCATGGTATATCAATATTTACATTGAAATATTTAGTGAATGCGGCTGTCTAAATTCATATTTGGTAGTTGGCACTAGGTGCAGATTTTTATTTAGATGGTTTATATGCAGTATATACCAGCAGGCAGATCTTGCTTCAAGACCCTTTATATGTTTTCAATTCTCTTGTTATGCCCTGTTGCAGAAAGTTGAATAGCTCAAGCTGACCTTAGAGGTCCATTCATACATTTTTTCAATGCAAGGACCTGTAAAAAATAAGGTATGTGAATGGGAGCAGCTCATACTGGTGCATTGCTCTGATATGCACTGGTTTGCAGTGGAAAAAAGTACAGCAAGCATAACTTTATTTTAGCGTGATGCAAGGCAACACATGGTAACGCTTGCCAGTGCAGAGCAATTTGTCTCAACGAATGGAAAAAACAGTAGGCCAGCACAAGTTTGGCATTTCAGCCATTCCGTAGACCCTTTTTATGTTCCAGAAAGTGGGCAGAAAAGTGCATGTTAAAATGCACTGCAATGCAGCGTACCAATACACATCAATGCACATGTGTTTACCTGCGCTCAGTGTACACTTTTGGACAAGTGTGAATGGACCCTTAAATATAACTAAATAAGTTTACACAGTGACTCATTCCAACTCACTCCCACTCCTCTCCCTACTATGTGTTCAGATGTTTCAAAAGGAGAAATCTTACCAGAAAGGAGATGTAGCTGCTCTGCCAAAGTTGGAGTGCCATTATAGCAAATTTAGTAAGAGGCTGCTAAGCTAAATGCCAGCCTGAGCTCTGATTGGTATTGTTTTCTGCATTCATTGGGTTTGCCCTAAACTCAGAATATTGTTTGCTTTTGCCTGTTGCTAGCAAGTGTCCTCCAGTAGACAGAAAAAGAAGAAATAATGTTATGAGTTATGAAGATTTATTTTGTGGCTAATCACCATGAGATTTGTTTCCAGTACTGTGTGCTAGACATGTGCAATTTGTTTCATAACAAATCGAAATTCGGCCGAATTTAAAAAAATAAAAAAATGTAACGAGTTTCAACTAATACGAAAGAAATTATAGCGGATATAACTAATGAATTCGACATGATTCATTATTGGATTACTGGCAAAGTGCATTCCTGAGAATTGAGTGAGAAGTGTGTTGTATTGTATTTGAGCAGAGGAGAAGAGATATTGTCATTGTGTGTGTTAAAAGATTCAATAAACAAATGACTTTTCAAACTACGAATCATTATCACGAATATATATACATACATAAATATCGAATTTCAACTAATACGAAAGAAATTATAGTAGATATAATGAATGAATTCAACATGATTCGAGATTCAGTATAACGAACATCGGCACTCTACAGAAATAACGAATTATCCGAAAACAAATTAACGTAACATAACGAATATAGGAGAATGAAATTATGTATTTTACCAATGACTAGGAAACTAAACTAAACTAAATTTTCCGTTGTGCACAAGTCTACTGTGTGCTAGGGAAGGACATAAGTATTCAGAGAGCCCTTCTAAAAAGGTCATTGCCTTCAAGACTTTGCCTTGAGAGGATGTGACTCCAGGAACCCGGTAACCACACCCACACACATATATATATATATATATATATATATATATATATATATATATATATATATATATACACATAATATATACTAGAACATCAAATGCTTAGAATCCTCACCTGATTTAGAGGCTTTCTTTGAACACAGTTAATTCCTCCTATAAAAACCATATTGGGCATCACTGGCTTTGGATAATCAAAAGCAAAGTCGATTCTCATTAGCCAGATGGCTGCATGACCTAACATTTCATGTAAATTGACCTCCCTTTGAAGGAACTCAGAAGCCAGTTGCTGGTATGGAGAGTAAAGTAAATTACACAGAAAATGTGAAACTATTTCAAAAAAGATGTTCTGTAGTCTTTGAGGGAAAGCCATATGATCAGTAAGGCCTGATAACTGCCGTGGTACATAAGAAAGTGGTGTTGGACACTGAGAAGATATTGCATCTTTCTGACAGGGTATGGAACGCAAAAAGTACACAGAGGGTATTGCCAAATGCTCTGCAAGGATCTGGCCACATGGAAGCATGGGATCTGTGAAAACAACATCAAAAGTCGTCTCTTCCAAGGTCCGTATTAACTCTTTGTTGTTCAGTAGTCTAACACAAGTATCAAACATTAGGGCTGTTCCTTGTTTCATCTCCTCATGGATTTTCAGAATCTTCTGCAGAAGAGGTCTGTTTGTAAAAATTTCAGCTGAAAAACTTTTAAAATGACTCTGAAGATCTTCACGGGAATATGACACAGGGTAGAACTTGATCTTATAACCTTCAGAGGCTTGAATATGGATATTGAAGTCTGGCGCTACTACAAAAATCTGGTGCCCTTTTTGCCTCAACAAATCCACAACTGCACGCATGCTAAGCCAATGGCTGCCTTCAATAGGTACTACAAGCACGTTACCAGGCTCAACAAACGTTACATATCCGAAAGAAAATAATATAAGGACAGCTGTGACTTGTACATAGTGAAACATTTTGTCCGTGTCTTCTGAAAGAAGCTTATCTGTAAACTGCTTTTGAGCATTTTTTATTTAATGTTTAACAGTCTTCATTACGTCACTATGTAATAAACCCGAACATAGAGTTTAGAAAGTTCATTTGTATATTTGTATTGGTCTTAAAGGGCAACAATGTTAACTTTATGCACAGGTCATATCCCAAGGCTTCAAGACTTTGATGTACAATATACAGTATATTATCATTTAAACTGAAATAAAAATAATTCTGATCTTCACATGTTGTTTAGCTATATATTAAAGCAAAGAACTTGAAAAATAATATTAATAAATTGGATATAAAGCAGATCATTTTGAGTAAAAAGATTTTATATTTGAAATAGAAGCGTGACGAAAGAAAAAGACCATGTAGTCCATCGAGACTGCCCCATTTTTTTTTTAACAATTTTTTTGTCTGAATATAGATTTATGCTTATCCCAAGCATGTCTGAATTCACTTCATGTTGGCTGACTTGCTACTTCTGCTGGAAATCTATTCCAAGCATCAACTACTCTTTCTGCAAAATAGTACTTTCTAAGGTTAGTTTTGAACTTTTCTAAATAACTCTCCTAGAAATATGTTTCCCCTTACTAGAATATCAGATTTTGGATTTATTATTTTGTAATTTTTTTTGGAAAATTTCTTTTTATAACATTTTAGAAGTCACTCACACGGCTAAGCATGGCCCAACAAGTTACATATGACAGTCAATCTAACTAACATAAACTCTGACTTAAAATTCAGAGAACAATCCCAGTGCCCCCCTCCCACACCCTCCAACATCCCAAAGCTCAGTACTCTCATGCTCCCATATGTCATAATCATCCAAAGAAAAGTGCACCTAATATATAAAACTTGATATAAAACCTTTGAGGATTGTTTGTGGGTATCTCATTCACCTCCCACAATAAACTCTATCATCTATTGCAGCTGAAAAACCACAGATGCATTTTCAACCCCAGTATATGCAGGACGTTAAGTATCTCCAACCTCTAACCAGTGTATTGAGGGGATGAAAACTCAAAAACTGTTGATTTCTTCAATCCTTTTTACCCCACTGTTAAATCAGAGTTATACCATGTCTGCCACACTTTATCCAATTTCTTCCCACATCCTCTTGATAAGCAAGTTGCCTTATAATATGGCATCATTGAATTCACAAGCCCTTTCCAGAAGGGCAAGCTAGGGGCCTCCAATTTCCTCCAGTGTAACAAAATGGCCTTCCTATCATAGAATAGTAGGATATTAATCAGAGTTCTATGTGCCCGTGATGGAACCACCTCCTCCACCAGACCCCGAAGACACACCCTGATTGTCAATGGAATTGGCACCACTAGGACCTCTGCAATGCAGGAGGTAACCTCAGTCCAGAACTTTTGGATCTGCGGGCACCTCCAGAAGATGTGGTCAGCAGCCGCCAGTGAGAAGGAACACCTCCAACAGTCCACCGGGACAGATGGATAAATTGCAGCCAGCCTAGCTGGTGTATAATAAATTTTATGCAAAAACTTAAAGTGCATCAGTCTATCTCTTGCAGAGACCAGATGCTGAAAGGGGTGATCTCAAATGTAATCCCACTCTTCCCCTGGATGTCAGATATTTCTGCCTCCCAACAGGGCCGATCCTAGGGTCACAGACGCCTGGGTGCAGAAATATTTTGGGCACCCCCACGGGGGTGTGGTCATCTTACTAACTCCTCCCCTTTGCAAATGTTTCTATGGCAACGACTCAAACACAGATGTGCTCCCCTAAGGAGTCTTTGTTAACCTGGGATCCTCCCATGATCTCTTAACAATAAAGAGAACAAGATAGTCAGAGACTGCAGACATAATACAGGAGATGGTCAGAGACCGCAAACATAGGACAAGAGATGGTCAGAGACTTCAGACATGATACAAGAAATGGTCAGAGACTGAAGACATAGTACAAGAGATGGTCAGAGACTGCAGACATGATACAAGAAATGGTTAGAGACTGCAGACATGATACAAGAAATGGTTAGAGACTGCAGACATGATACAAGAAATGGTTAGAGACTGCAGACATGATACAAGAAATGGTTAGAGACTGCAGACATGATACAAGAAATGGTTAGAGACTGCAGACATGATACAAGAGATGGTCAGAGACTGCAGACATAATACAAGAGATGGTCAGAGACTGCAGACATAGTACAAGAGATGATCAGAGACTGCAGACATAGTACAAGAGATGGTCAGAGACTGCAGGCATAGTACAAGAGATGGTCAGAGACTGCAGACATAGTATAAGAGATGGTCAGAGACTGCATAAATAGTACAAGAGATGGTCAGAGACTGCAGACATACTACAGAAGATGATATGATACAAGAAATTGTCAGAGACTGCAAACATACTACATAAGATGGTTAGAGACTGCAGATATGATACAAGAAATGGCCAGAGACTGCTGACATAGTACAAGAGATGGTCAGAGACTGCAGACATAGTACAAGAGATGGTCAGAGACTGCAGACATAATACAAGAGATGGTCAGAGACTGCAGACATGATACATAAGATGGTCAGAGACTGCAGACATGATACAAGAAATGGTCAGAGACTGCAAACATGATACAAGAAATAGTCAGGGACTGCAAACATGCTACAGAAGAAGGTCAGAGGCTGCAGTTATGATACAAGACATAGTCAGAGACTGCAAACATAGTACAAGAGATGGTCAGAGATTTCAGACATGATACAAGAAATGGTCAGAGACTGCAGACATAGTACAAGAGATGGTCAGAGACTGCAGACATGATACAAGAGATGGTCAGAGACTGCAGACATAGTACAAGAGATGGTCAGAGACTGCAAACATAGTACAAGTGATGGTCAGATATTTCAGACATGATAATGGTCAGAGACTGAAGACATAGTACAAGAGATGGTCAGAGACTGCAGACATGATACAAGAGATGGTCAGAGACTGCAGACATAGTATAAGAGATGGTCAGAGACTGCATAAATAGTACAAGAGATGGTCAGAGACTGCATAAATAGTACAAGAGATGGTCAGAGACTGCAGACATGCTACAGAAGATGGTCAGAGGCTGCAGAGATGATACAAGAAATGGTCAGAGACTGCAAACATACTACATGAGATGGTTAGAGACTGCAGATATGATGCAAGAAATGGTCAGAGACTGCAGACATAGTACAAGAGATGATCAGAGACTGCAGACATGATACAAGAGATGGTCAGAGACTGCAGACATGATACATAAGATGGTCAGAGACTGCAGGCATGATACATAAGATGGTCAGAGACTGTAGACATGATACAAGAAATAGTCAGGGACTGCAAACATGATACAAGAAATGGTCAGAGACTGCAAACATGATACAAGAAATAGTCAGGGACTGCAAACATGATACAAGAAATAGTCAGGGACTGCAAACATGATACAAGAAATAGTCAGGGACTGCAAACATGATACAAGAAATAGTCAGGGACTGCAAACATGCTACAGAAGATGGTCAGAGTCTGCAGTTATGATACAAGAGATGGTCAGAGACTGCAGACATAGTACAGGAGATGGTCATCGACTGCAGACATGATACAAGAGATGGTCAGAGACTGCAGACATACTACAGAAGATTGTCAGAGACTGCAGATATGATACACAAGAAGTGGTGGGAGACTGCAGCCATACTACAAAAGATGGTCAGAGACTGCAGACAAACTACAAGTGATGGTCAGAGACTGCAGACATACTACAGAAGATGGAAAAGGCAAAAAAGGAATCCTACATTATTGGTTAGTGAACCATAAAGGTAAACTGACCCACCGATTCACCCTTAGGGCGGTTTATCTCCCAGAAAGCATGCAGCCTAGGACATGGGGGGGGGGTTAAAAGGTGAAGTAACTTCACCAATAAAGCTTCTATTAATTCATTCATATACCGTGGCTGATCTCCCTTGATTGTTTCTTAGGATTACCATTTAAACCCCCCCCCTTTATGTCCTCTACTACAGAAGATGGTCACTGACTGTAGACATGATACAAGAGATGGTCAGAGACTGCAGACATACTACAGAAGATGGTCAGAGACTGCAGACATAGTACAAGAGATGGTCAGAGACTGCATACATAGTACAAGAGATGGTCAGAGACTGCATACATAGTACAAGAGATGGTCAAAGACTCCATACATAGTACAAAAGATGGTTGGAGTCTGCATACATAGTACAAGAGATGGTCAGAGCCTGCATACATTGTACAAGAGATGGTCAGAGCCTGCATACATAGTACAAGAGATGATCAGAGACTGCAGAAATACTACAGGAGATGGTCAGAGACTGGCTGCTTTTGATGGGCACAGTGGCTGCGTTTGATGGGCACAGTGCCTGCGTTTGATGGTCACAGTGGCAGCGTTTGATGGGCACAGTGGCAGCATTTGATGGCACAGTGACTGCGTTTGATGGGAACAGTGGCTGTGTTTGATGGGCACAGTAGCTGCTTTTAATGAGCACAGTGGCTGTGTTTGATGGGCACAGTAGCTGCTTTTAATGGGCACAGTGGCTGCGTTTGATGGGCACAGTGGCTGCGTTTGATGGGCACAGTGGCTGCTTTTAGGTGGGGCACAGTAGCTGTGTTTGATGGGCACAGTAGCTACGTTTGATGGGCACAGTAGCTGCTTTTATTGGGCACAGTGGCTGCATTTGATGGGCACAGTGGCTATGTTTGATGGGCACAGTAGCTGCTTTTAATGGGCACAGTAGCTGCGTTTGATGGGCACAGTGGCAGCGTTTGATGGCACAGTGGCTGCGTTTTATGGCACAGTGGCAGCGTTTTATGGGCACAATGGCTGCTTTTAATGGGCACAGTGGCTGCTTTTAGGTGGGGCACAGTGGCCGCGTTTGATGGGCACATTGGCTGCGTTTGATGGCACAGTGGCTGCGTTTGATGGCACAGTGGCTGCGTTTGATGGGCACAGTGGCTGCATTTGATGGGCACAGTGGCTGCGTTTGATGGGCACAGTGGCTGCGTTTGGTGGCACAGTGGCTGCGTTTGATGGGCACAGTGGCAGCATTTGATGGCACTGTGACTCAGACTGTGTTTGGTGGGAACAGTGGCTGTGTTTTATGGCACAGTGACTGTGTTTGATGGGCACAGTGGTAGCGTTTGATGGGCACAGTGGCAGCGTTTGATGGGCACAGTGGCAGCGTTTGATGGGCACAGTGGCTGTGGTTGATGGGCAGTGGCAGCTTTTGATGGGCACAGTGGGCGTTTGATGGGCACAGTGGCTGCTTTAAATGGGCACAACTTTGTCACCTACCTCCTTGACCGGCCTGGTGCAGTGCAGGGACTGGAGACTGGAGACAGTCACAGCAAGGCACAGCAGCAGCAGCGCTCTCTCTTCAGACACGCTCCATCCGCTCCGCTCCCTCTCTTAGCCATGCTGTCTGAAGAACATGGCAGAGGTGGGCGGAGCTTGCCCACTAGCCGCAGAGGCTGCGTGCAATGAATGCTGGGGCGGCTGCGGTCTCTCACTGACGTGACTGGTTGCTAGCTAGACGCCGGCCGGGTGGCCGGCGATTCTAGCAAGCCAAGTGAGCAACCAGTGCAGTCAGTTTCGGCAGCGGCGCCCCTCTTTTGCAGGCACATTACAGCGCTGGGACGCGGTGCACCCCGTGCACCCCGGCCAGGATCGGCCCTGCCTCCCAACGTTCCCTACATTTAGTCACTGCCAACAGTCGCTTTTGAAATAACTCTTTGTATGTGACAGATTGTGTTTTAGGAAGTTCCTCAGACATAAGCAGGTTTTCTAAATCTGAAGGAAAGGACTCAATGCTTCTGTCCCTAAACTGGACCTGAAAAACATGATGCAGCTGTAGGAACCTGAAATAATACGAATTGGGAAGGTCATGTCTGTGCTTGAGCTGATCAAATTCCCCATCTCTTGTGAGATCCTTACGTAGTTTGATTCCTTTAATCACCCACACTATGGGATCTGCAAAAGTATAAAAGTGAGGCAGTCTGGGATTCATTCACAAGGGAGTTAAGGGAGAGAAGTCCAGATGATTGGGACAAGCTATCCTGACCGCTTCGTCCCAAGCTTTGATGGTGGCTTTCATAGACAACGTAAGGGGAAGATCCGACTTAGTACCTGTATGAATGGCCAATCGTAAGGACTCATACGACCCCAAGTGAGCCGCCTCTAATACCGTAGCCGAGTCCCCATCATCTGAAATTAACCAGTGGTGAGCAAACACCATTTGACTTGCTAAATAGTATTTCAATACAGATTCCAATCTGGCAAGGCTAAACCTTTCTGTCCCCATGGCTCCTGCAGTACCTTCAGCCCTATCCTGGGTGGTTTAGGGGACCATAGAAATGAACTTGTGATGCCATCCAATTTTTTGAAATAGGATTTAGGAATCCATGAGGGGGCATGTCTCAAAAAATATAATATAACCGGGAGAATTTTCATCTTAAGTAGGTTTATCCTTTACTATCAGAGACAAAGGAAGCCTCTGCCAAACCCACCGCAATGGTAAGTCAGGGTCAGCTACCTCCCTCGCCCCTGGGTCTAAAGGCAAGATAGATGACTTGTTCCAGTTAACCTTCAAACCCGAGAAAGTAGTGCCGCTTTCAGCGACTCTCCCGGGTGTTTTAGGAACAGCAACAAGTCGTCCGCATAAAGTGCTAGACCTTCATCAATGTTTCCTACTCTGATAGCCTCAACCTCCCGTGATGATCTAAGTGCAACTGCCAGTGGCTCCATCATAAGAGCAAAGAGGAAGAGGGACAGAGGGCAACCCTGCCTAATACCTCTATTCACTGAGAAGAAAGTGGAAGTAGAGATGCCCAACCGAATCGCCACCCTAGGATTACTATACAGAAGAGAGATCCATTGTCGGAAGACCATGCCGAAGCCCATCCTCTCTAGAACTTTAAGCATATACTGCCAATCGATCGATTTGAAAGCTTTTTCGATTGACACTATAATTCTAGTAGGGGAAATCGAGTCCAGTAAATGAGAGGATACCTGATCATTTTGCAACCAGCCAGGAGAAAGACTCCAGCCCCCTGACCTCTTCCCCAAAGGGAAGGCCAAGGAGAGAGAAAGAGGATTATGATCAGATATGCCCCCAACCAAATATTCAATCCCTTGTATAAATAGTAACAGGGCTGAATTGCCAAAAGCTAAATCTATCCTGGCTGATGAGTGATGAGACATCGAGAGGTGCAAGTAACATCTATCGGTGGGGTTTTTTGAGCGCCAAAGCTCAGTCAGTCCAAATGTACTGCAAAATGTGTGGCAAACTTAACATGTCATCATCGATAAGAGCCCATTCACACAGGGGCAACACGACTTCCAGCGCAACTTTGGTAGGCAACTTGGACACGACTTGAGTATGAATCACAGCACGACTTGGGGCAACTTACAACACAACTTGAAGTCGCATGCAGGACAGGGAACTTTACAAGTGGCCAATCAGAGCTTATCAGCTGTGTGTGAGAAGGAGGGGGCTGGCTGTTTAGTGGAGGAAATTACTTTCTGTTTCCTTTCTGCTTCCTGTAAAGTTGCCTCAGTATGAACAGTGATCAGACTTGGAGACAACTTCCATTGAAATCAGTGGGTACAAGTTGCCTTCAAGTCCGATTGAAGTAGTACAGGCTCGGTTCACACTAGGACGACTTGTCAGGCGACCTAGTCGCCTGACAAGTAGCGTCCCGTTCTGTACAATGGAACCGTTCTAAGGGGAGCGACGCAAGTCGCTCCGACTTAGAAAAAGGTTCCTGTACTACTTTGGGGGCGACTTGGGGCGACTTGCATAGACTTCTATACAGAAGTCATTTTGCAAGTCGCCCAGGCAGTCGTGTGCAGGTTGCCTCGGTGAGGCGACCTGCAAGTCTTGCCGCCCCTAGTGTGAACCGTTGCGAACCTTTTCTGAAATCGGAGCGACTGCAGTAGTGTGCATTAAGACGAATCCATTCACTTACATTGATTTTTTCATGTAGCGTGACTTGAGGCGACTAGGGGGCGACTTGGGGCAACTTGAAGTCGGATCCAAAGTTGCCCCTGTGTGAATGGGCTCTTACTGTCATCCAGGGAAGCCTGTGCATCCATCCACAGTGCTTTCCTCTCTGGTTTCTAACACTGATGCAGCACTTTTTACTGGCACTTTATGCACTTTTATACAGTACTGTGCAAAAGTCTTAGGCAGGTGTGAAAAAAGCAGTAAATTAAGAATGCTTTCAAAATGGAAAGTAAATGAACAGGAGTGAAATCCAAATCAAAATCAGGTGTGACCACCCTTTGCCTTCAAAACAGGATCACTTCATTATTTCTTCTAGGTACACTTGCACACAGGTTTGGAAAGAACTCAGGAGGTAAGTTGTTCCAAACATCTTGGAGAATTTACTACAGATCTTCTGTGGATGTAGGCTGTCTCAAATCTTTTGGTACTTCCTGTAATCCTAGATAGACTCGATAATGTTGAGATCAGGGCTCTATGGGAGCCAAACCATCACTTCCAGGACTCCCTGTTCTTCTTTACACTGAAGATAGTTCTTAATGACATTGGCTGCATGGCTGGGGTCATTGTCCTACCGCCAAATAAATCTGGGGCCCATTACATGTCTCCCTGATGCTATGGCATGATGAATAAGTATCTGTTTGTATTTTGTAGCATTGAGGACACCATTGATCCTGACCAAATCTCCAACTCCATTTGCAAAAATGCAGCCCCAAACTTTGCAAGGAACCTCCATCATGCTTCACTGTTGCCTGCAGACACTCATTGTTGTACCGCTCTCCTCCCCCCAAACTGCTTACAGACACTTATTATTGTATCACTCTCCTTCCCCCCCTTCCCCCAAAACTGCCTTTTGCTACAGCCAAATAATTCAAAATTTGACTAATCAGTCCAGAGCACCTGCTGCCATTTTTCTGCACCACAGTTCCTATGTTTTCATGCATAGAACATGGAAACAAGGCTAAGCGACTCAACTATGTACAAAGGGGATTTCTTATTTACTTATTTTAACCTATTGTGTTTTTTTACATAACTGTTTATTCAAAGCGTAACTCCACTTTTGTTGAGAAAAAAACATTCCCCTCTGGGTGATCTATAAACATTCCCCTCTGGGTGATCTATGTACATTGCAAGGATTATACTAACCTTTGTTGCAGATTCCTACCTCTTGTTATTCTGAAGTAATCCATGTGTGTCAGTCTGTGCCTCTGTACTGAGTGGGTCTAATGGGAGTGGTTTCATAATTAACTGTCAGGTGTGCAGCTGCAGGGCACTAATGAGGAAATCTGCTGGGCCTGCATCCCTTTAGATGTGCTTTTATTGAAAGTATCTCTCCAAAAATGACATTTTTGTTGTAGGGAATGCCTGAAATCTGACTTGTATCTTAAGCAGACTTCTGGGAAAATTGATGAGCCAATCACATAAGCAGGGAATTATGTTTCTGGGGAGTGGTCAGCACACACTCTGTGTACAGAACAACTCCATGTAGCCATTTTGCAATGCATTCTCAGAAAATTACAGTGGCTTCAGATTGAAAAGGAAAGGTCATTTTTAACAACATTCAATCACAATATGATTAGTGTCGTAATTATATATGCTATATTATTTTTTCTTTATTTGCTATTTTGTTTTTCCCCACAAAAGTGGAGTTATCCTTTAAGTAAGAAAATGTTCCACGTTTTTATAAGAAAAAAATGTAGGAAAAGAGAAAACATTTCACAGGTATGTAGCACAGCAGTGTAATGATGTACAAATTACATTGTTATTTATTTATTACAGGTACTTATAGCGCCATCAATTTACTCAGCTCTTTTACATATATATTGTACATTCACATCGGTCCCTGCCCTCCAGGATTCATACATACATATACTAGGGCCAATTCAGACAGGAGCCAATAACTTATCGGCATGTCTTTGGAATGTGGGAGGAAACCGGAGTGCCTGGAGAAACTCGAGGAGACCCACGCAGGCACAGGGAGAACATGCAAACTCCAGGCAGGTAGTGTTGTGGTTGGGATTCGAACCAACATATCATAAAATATCAAAATAAACAGATTTCCGTATATCAAAAATATCCATGAGCTGCTATAAGGCCATTATGTACCCTCAAAGCAGTTCAAGCCATACAACTATTCAATACTTTATGTGTTTTTTAATTGTTAAAAATATTTGAGCAAGGTGTTACAAAATTATAATTGGCTGATTTTGTAACCCCAGCTGCTTTTTTTTTTTCTATGTTTATACACAGATTTTTGTAAAATTTTAAGAAAAAATATTATGTAGGTTCACTGAAACGGCAAGCAGAACATTTTTGTGTTTTCTATTTTGAAAGCAAGCTTTAACAGTGTTTTTACCAACTAAAATAATGGCTAATATAGTGTGTTTTTATGTTTTTCTAATGCAAGAGAATCTCATTTTAATACTAAACATACACTTTCAAATGTTGTAAAAATGCTGATTTGTTTTTGTTAGGCAGTTTTTTTTTTTCCTGGAATTATAGTTCATGAAAAACTGCCAAGAAGATAAAAGGCGATGGGAGCAATCGGAATTAATAATATCTCTTTCTGTAATAGGTTACTTATTAGGTTTACTACAATATTTGTATTAAGTGAATTGTTCTAGCTTAAATGTTTTTTAGACTAAGGATACCCCAAGAATAAGAATTATAAGTGGGAAAATATAAAATATTCCATATAAATTTATATGTATTTATATACATATCTTAAAACTGAAAAGTGTTGCGCTGTTCCTTTAAAACAAATACCTCTTACAAGCAAATCAATAGTGCATCAATTGTACTTGCAAAAAACAATGAAAATGACAAATAGACATTCCACAAGTGCCCATTCAATGTGTGAAGCAAATCATTAGTGAAAACACCAGATACATGTCCATAAAAACCAATGAATGCACCAGAGTAAAACACACATAGATGCAGTGCTTCTATTCAAAGTACTTCAATATTCCACCACCATCAAACACTTCCGCTTACCTGATAGACAAACCCTTTAACTCAAGAGGTCTAACAGCACTCAAAATGTATCAAGAGTAGGGATGAGCTTCGTGTTCGAGTCGAACCCATGTTCGATTCGAACATCGTCTGTTCGATCGTTCGCCGAATTGCGAACGATATGGGCCGTTCGCGCCAAATTCAAGTGGCGCGTCATGGCCCATAATTCACTGCGGCATCGCAGTGCATTGCTGGCTGATGATTGACCAAGCATGCACTATGACCCGCATGCTTGGCCAATCACAGCGCCGTCTGTACAGAGAGCTGTAATTGGCCAAAGCCAGGGTGGCTTTGACCAATTATGGCTCAGGGGGTTTAGTACACGCCCCACACTATATAAGGCCGCCTGCACTTTGGCCCTGTGTAGTGTGTACCGGCGTTGAGAGACAGAGACAGAGAGACAGTGTCATTTGATTTAAGTTAGATAGATTAGGCAGTCAGTTAGCTGCACTTACAGTGTATTGTGTATATATATATGCATCCCAGGTGTTGTATATATATCTATACACTGTATTCAGTTTAGCTAGATCCGTTCCTGTTATTATCTTCCTACTGACAGGCAGGCAGGTGTTGTTACAGTATTTGAAGAAAATTGCTGGTGTTCTTCTGATCCTATTAGTCTTATTAGCTACAGTATTTACAGTTAGTGTAGTGCGTCCTCTGCACAGTGTGCACCTAAAGCTACCTGTAGAAGATTGGTGGTATTTTTCTGATCCTATCACTACCACAGGCAGCTACATTATTTTTTAGTGTAGTGCGACCTCTGCACAGTGTTCAGCTAAAGCTACAAGTTAGTGTAGTGCAACCTCTGCACAGTGATCAGCTAAAGATACAAGTTAGTGTAGTGCGACCTCTGCACAGTGTTCAGCTAAAGCTCCAAGTTAGTGTAGGGCGACCTCTGCACAGTGTTCAGCTAAAGCTCCAAGTTAGTGTAGTGCGACCTCTGCACAGTGTTCAGCTAAAGCTCCAAGTTAGTGTAGTGTGACCTCTGCACAGTGTTCAGCTAAAGCTAAAGTTAGTGTAGTGTGACCTCTGCACAGTGTCCAGTTAAAGCTCCAAGTTAGTGTAGTGCGACCTCTGCACAGTGTTCAGCTAAAGCTCCAAGTTAGTGTAGTGCGACCTCTGCACAGTGTTCAGCTAAAGCTCCAAGTTAGTGTAGTGTGACCTCTGCACAGTGTTCAGCTAAAGCTACAAGTTAGTGTAGTGTGACCTCTGCACAGTGTCCAGTTAAAGCTCCAAGTTAGTGTAGTGCGACCTCTGCACAGTGTTCAGCTAAAGCTACAAGTTAGTGTAGTGCGACCTCTGCACGGTGTTCAGCTAAAGCTCCAAGTTAGTGTAGTGCGACCTCTGCACGGTGTTCAGCTAAAGCTACAAGTTAGTGTAGTGCGACCTCTGTACAGTGTTCAGCTAAAGCTACCTGTAGAAGGTTGGTGTTGTTTTCCTGATCCTATCACTACTGCAGGCAGCTACATTATTTACACGTTAGTGCAGTGCGACCTCTGCACAGTGTTCAGCTAAAGCTACCTGTAGAAGGTTGGTGTTGTTTTCCTGATCCTATCACTACCGCAGGCAGCTACATTATTTACACGTTAGTGTAGTGCGACCTCTGCACAGTGTTCAGCTAAAGCTACAAGTTAGTGTAGTGCAACCTCTGCACAGTGTTCAGCTAAAGCTACAAGTTAGCGTAGTGCGACCTCTGCACAGTGTTCAGCTAAAGCTACCTGTAGAAGGTTGGTGTTGTTTTCCTGATCCTATCACTACTGCAGACAGCTACATTATTTACACGTTAGTGTAGTGCGACCTCTGTACAGTGTTCAGCTAAAGCTACCTGTAGAAGGTTGGTGTTGTTTTCCTGATCCTATCACTACCGCAGGCAGCTACATTATTTACACGTTAGGGTAGTGCGACCTCTGCACAGTGTTCAGCTAAAGCTACCTGTAGAAGGTTGGTGTTGTTTTCTTGATCCTATCACTACCGCAGGCAGCTACATTATTTACACATTAGTGTAGTGCGACCTCTGCACAGTGTTCAGCTAAAGCTACAAGTTAGTGTAGTGCGTACTTTGCACAGTGTTCAGCTAAAGCTACCTGTAGAAGGTTGGTGGTGTTTTCCTGATCCTATCACTACTGCAGGCAGCTACATTATTTACACGTTAGTGTATTGCAACCTCTGTACAGTGTTCAACTAAAGCTACCTGTAGAAGGTTGGTGGTGTTTTCCTGATCCTATCACTACCGCAGGCAGCTACATTATTTACACGTTAGTGTAGTGCGACCTCTGCACAGTGTTCAGCTAAAGCTACCTGTAGAAGGTTGGTGGTGTTTTCCTGATCCTATCTCTACTGCAGGCAGCTACATTATTTAAACGTTAGTGTAGTGCAACCTCTGCACAGTGTTCAGCTAAAGCTACAAGTTAGTGTAGTGCGACCTCTGCACAGTGTTCAGCTAAAGCTATCTGCAGAAGATTGGTGGAGTTTTCATACTAATAATACTACAGGCAGGCAGTTGAATTTGCTAGCTGCAGTATCAGTATATACATATATATACAGTATATATCCCAGCTTAGTGCAGCTACATCTCACTGCAGGCCATTAGTATGTCTGGAAGGCCAACAAGGAGAGGCAGACAGTCACAAGCCAATAAAAGAGGGCAAGCAGGCCTGGACATGGTGCATCCTCATCAGCACGTGGCCGTGGGACACGCTTGGCCTTTTTTTCGGCAGCTGGCCGTGTGGAGCTGCAACATGCGGAAGACTTGGTCGAGTGGATGACCAAGCCGTCATCATCCTCCTCATCCTCTCTCACCCATGCTCAGGGTACTTTGTCTGGCAAAGCAGCTGCCAACGCGGCCTCTTCCCTCGGCTCAATGGCATCAGTGACTCCTTCCCTAGTCCCACCATGTCCTCCTGAGGAGTCCCTCGAACTGTTTGACCACAGTGTTGGGTACATGCTCCAGGAGGTTTCCCAGCGTTTAGAAGGCTCTGATGATGATACTGAGCTAGATGAAGGCAGTTACGTGAGCACAGACAGAGGGGGTGCCCAAGAAGGACAGCAATCTGGCAGTCATGTTCCCCCTGCTGCAGCATACTGCCAGGTTTGCTCCAGTGATGAAGAGGGAGGGGATGATGAGGTCACTGACTGGTGCCTGATAGGAGAGAGGAGGAGGAGGAGGAGGCACATCACCGATGAGGTAGGATGCCCTCCAGGGGCCAGCCTAAGAGCAGCACACTGACTGCATCACACCTCAGAGCTCCGCATGTGCAGGGCGCTGCTGTTTCTGCGCGTTATTCCAAAAGTTCTTTGGTGTGGGCCTTTTTTGAGACAAGTGCATCAGATGGCACCGCTGCTATTCGCAACATATGTCTCAAGCGTATCTCGCGTGGCCAAAACATCTCCCGCTTGGGCACCACATGCTTGACCAGACATATGTTGACCTGCCATGCAGTTTGTTGGCAAGCATACCTAAAAGACCCACACCAAAAAACAAAGAGGACCTCTTCTTACTCCTCATCAGCTGGGATCTCCAACCCCACTATACCTTCAGTCCTCTCTGAGACCTGCACTGAGAGGAATGAAGGTGTAAAATTAGGTGTGTCACAGCCAAGTACTTGCGGGCAATCTGCTATCGGTACACCGACATCAGATTGTACCAGGCAAATTTCCCTGCCCCAGCTGCTGCACCGCAAAAAGAAGTTCGCTCCCAGCCATCCACATGCCCAGTGGTTGAATGCTAGCTTGGCAAAATTGCTAGCACTTCAACTGCTACCTTTTCAGTTGGTAGACTCTGCCCCTTTCCGTGAGTTTGTGGAATGTGTGGTTCCTCAGTGGCAGGTTCCCAAACGCCACGTTTTCTCACGGAAGGCGATTCTGGCTCTCTACCGGCATGTGGAAGGCAATGTCTTGGCCTCGCTGGACAGGGCGGTAAGGTGCATATTACCACTGACTATTGGTCCAGCAGGCATGGACAGGGACGTTACCTAAGTTTCACGGCGCATTGGGTGACTCTTCTGGCAGCTGGGAAGGATGCAGGACAAGGTGCAGTAGTGTTGGAGGTTGTTCCGCCACCAGGCCTCCAAAATGCCACTACTAGTGATTCTGACACACCTCTCTCCTCCACCCCCCCTCTCCTTCTTCCTCCATAGCCTCTTCCTGTGCTTTGTCCTTGGAACCAGCGGTGCTCCGTAGGCGTTCAAGGGGCTACGCAAGTACGCAGGCCAAAAGATGCCATGCGGTGCTTGAGCTGGTGTGCTTGGGGGACAGAGGTTCTGTCAGCTCTGCAGGGGCAGGTTTAGAGGTGGTTGATGCCACACCAACTTAAGGCAGGAATATTGGTTTGCGATAATGGCACCAACCTCCTCTCTGCCCTCCGACAGGGACAACTTGGTGTTCTTGGGCAGGTACCCGTGCTTACAGGATGTCCTGAGGCAGACCAGGAAAGTCTGTGTGCATTTCCGCCAGTCATATAATGCCAGTGCTCGGCTGGCAGACCTCCAAAAGGAATTTAATCTGCCCAAGAACCGCCTAATCTGTGACATGCCCACCAGGTGGAACTCAACGTTGGCCATGCTGCAGCACCTGCACATGCAGCAGAGGGCCATCAATGAGTACCTGTGCGACTATGGCACCAGGACAGGGTCAGGGGAGCTTGTTTTTTTTCCCCACGTCAGTGGGCCATGATCAGGGATGCATGCACTGTCCTGTCACCATTTGAGGAGGCCACGAGGATGGTGAGCAGTGACACTGCATGCATCAGTGACACTGTCCCTCTTGTCCACCTGTTGGAGCACACACTGCATGGAATAATGGACAGGGCACTTGAGGCAGAACAGAGGCAGGAAGAGGAGGACTTCCTTAGCTCTCAAGGCCCCCTTTATCCAGACAGCATTCCTGCGTGCCCACCGATCACACAGGAAGAGGGCGAGGAGGAGGAGGGAGAGGATTGTGTCAGTATGGAGGTGGAGCCTGGCACTCGCCATCAGCAGCAGTCTTTAAGGGATCATTTACAGTCCCAAGAAACACATGGACTTGTACGTGGCTGGGAAATGCCCTAATTCCACTGCCAAAGCGCATGATCATCATTGACATTTATGTGGTACCCAAGCACTGCATTATGAAGTCCCAACCAGCATTTGAGCTCATCTGTGCATCGTTGCACCAGTTTTTTCTCCACTCTGGTCTTGGCTAATGGGTATTGGCAGGTCTCATTGAGAGAGCAGAATAGGGTGTTAGTGAAAAATCCAAATTTCGAAAGAGGAAGCAAACTGGAGCCTCTGTGGGAGATCACCCCGTATTGAGTAGAAAAACGTCTGTTCCCACCATTCCCCATATATGATGCAGTGTCTGAAGGCCCCGAAGCTGACAGGAAACATCTTCATAGAAACCTACTAAGGTCCTGTGTGCTGAGTGGGGATTGTTCTGTCAGCTACCCCCTTGGATTGGAAGGATTTCTACACTATAGACCTTCCTCCTATCCAAGAGGTTCCTACAGAATAGTACTTGCCCCTGTAGAGGCTACAGCTCTGGATCCTGACGGTCCTGTAGGAGAAGACCCCACCGTTCCTCTTGAGGATTGGGCCACGGACTGAAGTGAGGAACCTGAGTGTCCTGTTGAGCCTGTGGATTCCTTTGGGGATGCAATTGTTGACCCAGGTGAGGGTATTATACCTGACCCTGAGGGTATTATACTCATGCACCTGAGGCTTTTGAGCAACCTTCAGTGAGAGAAAATTCTGATGTTGAGTCCGAGAGTATCAGAAACCATGAATCAGACTGAGACAGAAGTACAGTTAAATCACACTTGTTTAATAATAATAAAAAAGGTAAATAGTGTAAACGTAGTCAAAACATAGCCATAGTTCAGGAACCGGAACTGATAGTCAGACAAGCCAAAATGTCAGGGAGCCAGAAGGAACGTCAGCCAAGCAAGTCTTTTAATCAGAACACAGGAGAGCGCCTCTAGAGATGTGACCAAGGTGAAGGCTGAGATCATCTGGACTGGACAGCTTAAGTAGGCAGGACCGACAAGCAGGATCATCAGCAGGTGAGTCACTGTGGAGAGATAGGAGCTGGCAATTAGCTGATAGCTGAGCGGCCAACTCAGAGAAGGAAGGGCTGAGCCCAGCCCTGACAGTACCCCCTCCTCAACGACCCCCCCCCATTGAGAAGGTCAATTGAGCAATCATACGACCGGTGTGGAGGCAAACTATCGGCTTGACCTTTGTCAAAGACATTGCTAAAATCAAGGTACTCCTCCGGGAGGGAGGAGAGTGAAGAGGTGCACAGGACCTTGGCTACCTCCTGGAAGCATGTCTCACTCCATTGTGGTGACCAGTAGAGAACCTCAGCACAGAGCCAATCAAAAGGGGGTTGTGCCTCTGTAACTAAGGATAACCAATAACCAGTGGAAACTTAGGTGAGGAAATAACTTGGAATTGGAATATCTCATGGTAAAGAGCCCCTATGGCCATGGACAACGGAACCGTCTCATGAGTCACATGGGCAGGCTGTAGAGGTCTCCCGTCAAGATCCTCAATGGCAAGTGGAGTCTCACGCAGCTGCAGCGGAATTGAGTCCTTCGATACAAAGGCAGCATCAATGAACATGCCTGCAGCCCAAGAGTCGATTAGAGCCTGTATCTCGACGGACAACTCAGCCCAAGAAAGGGTGACCAAAAGCAGGGGCTTATCCTTCTGGATAACTGGGAATGAAACAACTCCACCTAAGGTCTGTCCATGACAGGATCTCAAGGTTTGGGCGTTCCCTGGACGGGTAGGACAAGACTTCAAAAAGTGACCTGCCTGGCCACAATAAAGGCACAATCTCTCCCTCCTCCTAAAGGCTCTCTTATCCGCAGAGAGACATGTAAAACCCAAGTGCAAGGGTTAACCTTCACTGACCGACTTCGTACCAGGAAACATGGGAGGTGAGGGAGGCACGGGTGGGACCGCAAAGCTCAGAGACAAACGTACAGGAGGCTTCCGCAAGCGCTCCTTGAAAGAGAGTCTTTCTCTGAGTCTGGAGTCAAAGAGGATGGCAAACGTGATCAACCTCTCTATCTCAGTGGGTATATCTCGGGCTGCTATCTTATCCTTGATGGTATCCAAGAGACCATGAGAAAAAGCAGCCACGAGGACCTCATTGTTCCACGCAATGTCTGCTGCCAGTGTACAGAATTCAATGGTGTAGTCAGCAACAGTTCTCGTACTCTGTTTGATGGACATGAGGCACTTGGCAGCTGAAGTGGAGGATGCCGGAACGTCAAATACCCTTTTAAACAAAGACACAAACTCAGGGTAGCTCAAGACAACAGGTTTTTGCGTCTCCCATAGAGGGTTTGCCCAGGCCAAGGCTCTCTCAGAAAGCAAAGATATCACGAAACCTACTTTGCTTCTGTCCGTGGGAAACGCCTGGGGCAGCATCTCAAAGTATATCCCAACCTGGTTGAGAAACCCTCTGCATTGGACTGGATCGCCCCCAAATTAATGGGGAAGTGGAGCGGAACCAGACATGGCTCTTATAGAGGTAATACTTGAGGCAGTGCCTGCAAAGAGACTGGAGCAGCAGCAGGGTCGGCCTGCAACATAGGTTGTACCGGGGCGGCCACAGTGGGAGATTCCAGGTAAGCCGTGCGACTCAGGAGCGTTTGTAACGCTATGGCAAACTGATCCATGCGGTGATCCAGTTCATCCAATTTGGAAAAAATATTACCAACAAGTGGATTGACTGCTTCCAAAACTTAGGAGTTAAACTTTTGGCCTCATTTATTTATTTATTTATTTATTTTACCACTTCAGCAAACACTATCAAGAAGCATAATCAGTTAAACGTTCATTTTACTGTCTCCTTCACGATTTCACATCATTGTGGTAAATACTTACAACTTTATTATATTTGCTTTCTTGCATATTATTTATTTATTTATTTATTTATTTTGTTTAATTTATTTATCTTTCTTTTCTTTTTCCTTTTCTCTTTTTCTTTTCCCTCTCTTTAAAAACTTTGGACAGACAGAAAACAAGAAAATAATTAAGCGTTGTCTAAATTAAAGTAAAGTATAGTAGAGTTTTCATATGCGAGCCTACATATCTAAAAAAGTATTATACAAACTAAATAAATAACGTGGTTCCTACATTTTACACCCTTCCCTCCCACCTCCCCTACCACCACCCCCCTCTCCTCTCAAAATACTCGTGGTTTAAATACAAATCCAAAAAGGGGAAAAAAAAGAAAAAAAAAAGGAATTTTTACCACTAGACTTCTATTAGCAATTATTAAGCCTATTGCTCCATTATTTTCTATGTTCCCTATTAAGGCGGCCCATCTTTTCCAACCATGGCCTCTACATTCTGTCAAATTCCTGGAGGTTGCCTCTCTTAATGTACTCTATTCTTTCCCTACAAAGAGTTATATTTACTGTAGCAATCCAATCTTTTACTGTGGGGGGTTCCTTTGATTGCCACCTTGATGCAATCATTTTCCTAGCTTGAAACAAACATCTCAAAATTGTCAGAGTGGTGTTCTTCCTGAAATCCCCAGTCCCCCGGCATCTGGGGCAACTATCATTAGGTCTTCTTCCAAACTTAAAGAGACGTTTAGGTGTATAATAGGCTCTATTCAACAGCATCAGGTGCGAGATCTTCTGTGGGGGGGAAACTGATAGAAGGGGTCCCTTCTCCAAAATTCTCTCCCACTGTGCCTGGGACAATACTCCTACATCGGGACTAGAAAAAGGAAGTTCAATACCAAGTGCGCCACCCTTTGGGCTCCTTCTACTAATCTTGTGTTAAAACCCCCCCAAATGACCCCATTTTGGAAAGTAGACACCCCAAGGAAATTGCTGAGAGGCATGTTGAGCCCATTGAATATTAATTTTTTTTGTTCCAAGTGATTGAATAATGACAAAAAAAAAATTACAAAAAGTTGTCACTAAATGATATATTGCTCACACAGGCCATGGGCATATGTGGAATTGCACCCCAAAATACATTCAGCTGCTTCTCCTGAGTACGGGGATACCACATGTGTGGGACTTTTTGGGAGCCTAGCCGTGTACGGGGCCCCGAAAACCAATCACTGCCTTCAGGATTTCTAAGGGCGTAAATTTTTTATTTTACTCCTCACTACCTATCACAGTTTTGAAGGCCATAAAATGCCCAGATGGCACAAAACCCCCCCAAATGACCCCATTTTGGAAAGTAGACACCCCAAGCTATTTGATTTGAGGCATGTTGAGTCCATGGAATATTTTATATTTTGACACAAGTTGCGGGAATGTGACAATTTTTTTTTTTTTGCACAAAGTTATCACTAAATGATATATTGCTCACACAGGCCATGGGCATATGTGGAATTGTACCCCAAAATACGTTTAGCTGCTTCTCCTGAGTATGGGGATACCACATTTGTGGGACTTTTTGGGAGCCTAGCCGCGTACGGGGCCCCGAAAACCAATCACCGCCTTCAGGATTTCTAAGGGTGTAAATTTTTTATTTCACTCTTCACTGCCTATCAGAGTTTCGGAGGCCATGGAATGCCCAGATGGCACAAACCCCCCCCAAATGACCCCATTTTGGAAAGTAGACACCCCAAGCTATTTGCTGAGAGGCATGGTGAGTATTTTAGGCAGTGAAGAGTGAAATCAAAAATTTACGCACTTAGAAAGCCTAAAGGCGGTGCTTGGTTTTTGGGGTCCCGTACGCGGCTAGGTTCCCAAAAAGTCTCACACATGTGGTATCCCTGTACCCAGGAGAAGCAACAGAATGCATTTTGGGGTGTAATTTCACATATTCCCATGGCATGTTTGAGCAATATATCATTTAGTGACAACTTTGTGCAAAAAAAAAAATTGTCTCTTTCCCGCAACTTGTGTCACAATATAAAATATTCCATGGACTCGACATGCCTCTCAGCAAATAGCTTGGGGTATCTACTTTCCAAATCGGGGTAATTTGGGGGGGTTTTGAACTGTCCTGGCATTTTATGCACAACATTTAGAAGCTTATGTCACACATCACCCACTCTTCTAACCACTTGAAGACAAAGCCCCTTCTGACACTTTTTGTTTACATGAAAAAATTATTTTTTTTTGCAAGAAAATTACTTTGAACCCCCAAACATTATATATTTTTTTAAAGCAAATGCCCTACAGATTAAAATGGTGGGTTTCATTTTTTTTTTTCACACAGTATTTGCGCAGCGATTTTTCAAACGCATTTTTTGGGGAAAAACACACTTTTTTAAATTTTAATGCACTAAAACACACTGTATTGCCCAAATGTTTGATGAAATAAAAAAGATGATCTTAGGCCAAGTACATGGATACCAAATATGACATGCTTTAAAATTGCGCACAAACGTGCAGTGGCAACAAAATAAATACATTTTTAAAAGCCTTTAAAAGCCTTTACAGGTTACCACTTTAGATTTACAGAGGAGGTCTACTGCTAAACTTACTGCCCTCGATCTGACCTTCGCGGTGATACCTCACATGCATGGTGCAATTGCTGTTTACATTTGACGCCAGACCGACGCTTGCGTTCGCCTTAGCGCGAGAGCAGGGGGGGACAGGGGTGCTTTTTTTTTTTTTTTTTTCTTTCTTTATTATTTTTTTGCTTTTTTGTCTTATTTTTAAACTGTTCCTTTCATTTTTTTTTTAAATCATTTTTATTGTTATCTCAGGGAATGTAAATATCCCCTATGATAGCAATAGGTAGTGACAGGTACTCTTTTTTGAAAAAATTGGGGTCTATTAGACCCTAGATCTTTCCTCTGCCCTAAAAGCATCTGACCACACCAAGATCGGTGTGATAAAATGCTTTCCCAATTTCCCAATGGCGCTGTTTACATCCGGCGAAATCTAAGTCATAAAATGCTCGTAGCTTCTGGTTTCTTAGGACATAGAGATGTTTGTAGCCACTCTGGTCTCTGATCAACTCTATGGTCAGCTGGCTGAATCACCGGCTGCATTCTCAGGTTCCCTGTTGAGACAGGAGAGCCAGAGAAAAACACGGAAGACCGTGGGGGGGGGGGCATTCCCTCCCACTGCTTGTAAAAGCAGTCTAGAGGCTAATTAGCCACTAGGATTGCTTTTACATGAAAGCCGACCGCTGGCTGAAAAGAATGATACCAAGATGATACCTAAACCTGCAGGCATCATTCTGGTATAACCACTCAAAGTCGTGAATGGCGTACCTGAAGACAAAAAAATGGTTAACAATAAAGCACAGTAAACGGTAAAGTATAAAAAATTGAATACCTGAAAAGTAAACATGATAAAACATAACAATAAAACATTGCAGAATAGAATACAGTAAAAAAGAGCAGAACAATAGAGAGAGAATAGAGAGAGAGAGAACAATAAAACGACAACTATTTTTTTTTATTTTATTTTTTTTTGTGGTTTTTTTTTTTTTTACACTGTTTTTGTAACTGTAACTTTTATAACGGTAACCGGTTCCAGGTTCGGGTCTCTCAAAATGCGATGGAATCTTGGGAGACCCTGTGAAAGTGTGCCTAGTCTGTGCAATGCTGTACCCTACGCTAATACTCAACTAATGCATGGTAGTGTTCAAAACATTCACCAATGCAAAGATCAGGATTGTCAGGACAGGAGGGACAATAATAGCGGGTGTCACGCCTATATCCGCGCTTGCTGCAGACACAACATCTTTTTTGGGGGGTTCGTTGGGTAGGGGTACTCGGGAGGACATAAAGAAAATGCCTCTCATGCAGCCGACTGCATTTAGTTGGGGATGTGAATGGGGGAAGTACGGGCGCTGCAGAAGTGGTGGGTTCCCAATTAGGATTGGCGAATGCAGCAGGAAGGGCATTATGGGCACGACGGCCTGTGTTTGTCTTCTTGGTGGCAGCGGGACACTACTTGTGCTTGCCACCTCACCAGCTTGAACTGCACTTATGGGACTTGCCACGTCACCAAGTGTTACTGCAGTGCTGGTTTGACTATGACCGGGGTGTACTAGGCCGCTGGCGCTTGCCAGTTCACCAAAATGCTACCAAAAAAACTGTTAGCGATCGCAGGGATCAGGCCTGACTCTGCGAACGCTGCAGTTATGCGTTTAGTGTTTTGTAAGTGACAGTGATCGATCGATACTGCACTTGTGTGGGCTGGGCTGGGCCGGGCGGAGGGGCAAAACGCAGGTCCTAGCAGGTATCTGGGCTGATCCCGCTAACACTGCGTTTTTTGGGAACCCTAAACTGCTGGGGACGCTAGTATAGATCTGATCGGATCAGATATTGATGCGTTCAGATACTATACCACTAAGGGAGGCGTATGCTGCGTGCGTGGGTGTTAGCGGTACTGGCGCTAATCTGATGCTGCCTGGGGCGATGCATATCACCATCGGGCAATCAGGGGGCTAAACCTTTATTAGGTAATAAACGGCGGGTGCCCTGACACTATAAAAAATAAACGAACTAACCAGCGTCACCCGTAACGGTTATACGGTGATCAGTGGTGAAAGGGTTAACTAGGGGGCAATCAAGGGGTTAAAACATTTATTAGATAGTATATGGGGGTCCCTGTCGCTATAAAACGCTGACGGCGAACCTAAATATTTACCTCCCTAACTAGCGTCACCAGTGACACTAATACAGCGATCAGAAAAATGATCGCTTAGGCCCCTTTCACACTGGAGTGGTTTTCAGGCGGTATTGCGCTAAAAATACCGCCTGAAAACCGCCCCTAAACAGCCTCCGCTGTTTGTTCAGTGTGAAAGCCTGAGGGCTTTCACACTGAAGCGGTGCGCTCGCAGGACGGTAAAAAAAGTCCTGTGAGCCGCTTCTTTGGAGCGGGGAAGGAGCGGTGTATTCACCGCTCCTAAACCGCTCCTGCCCATTGCAATCAATGGGACAGCGCGGCTATACTGCTGTAATACCGCGGCTATAGCCGCGCTGTACGAGCGGATTTAACCCTTTTTCGGCCGCCAGCGGGGGTTAAAACCGAACCGCTAGCGGCCGAATACCGCTGCAAGAACGACGGTACAGCAGCGCTAAAAATAGCGCTGTTGTACCGCCGACGCCCCCACCGCCCCAGTGTGAAAGGGGCCTTAGCGACACTGGTGACGGGGGGTGATCAAGGGGTTAAAACTTTATTAGGAGGGGTTAGGGGGGTACCCTAGACCTAAAGGGGGCTAATACTAACTGCCCTACCACTTCTAACTGTCACAAAATGACACCATGCAGTAATCAGAAAAAAAAAACTGCTTGGTGTCAGTGTGACGGGGGGAGGGGTGATTGGGGGGTGATCGGGGGGCGATCGGGGGGGGATCGGGGGTGTAAAGTGTGCCTGGTATGTTCTACTGTGTGTGTGTGTTTGTGCACTTACTCAGATGTCTTCTCTCCTCGGCGCCGGAACGGAAACTGCCGAGCCGAGAAGAGATGACATCACATCCTCCCCCTCATCTCTGATCGCTGCCAGACCAACGGTGACCACCTCAGGCACCAGGGGGACCCCCGCCCGCGGGAAGGCAATCACGTACCAGGTACGTGATTTTGCCTGCCCGTGCCATTCTGCTGACGTACATCAGCGTGAGGTGGTCGTCAAGTGGTTAAGGTAAGTGTTATCCTTTAACATCACATTCTATGTATTTAATGTTTGCTAATGTATTGTATTTCTTTCATCATTCCCTAATTACCATGATTGTAATATGCTGTGAACGTCCTCTTTATCCTCGTGCATGCTGGAAGTTTTTAAAGTACCTTTTTTGTCCTTCATGCATATTTGCCTTCACTAACCTCCCCAGCATGCTATCCTGGGCCCATACACACCTAGCCTAGTCACTTAACAATGTATTTTGTCAGCTCCATTGTACTGCTTTACCCTAAACACCCCCTAAAATGTGTTTAAATGTTATTGTTGTCCTTAAATTCAGGCATAGTGCCAGAGGCTTTTTTTGGGCTCCCAAACTCATTTGGAACCCCACCCCCCAATCCCTAAGTCAACCGATACCAATATTCTATCTGCTGACTTTGCCAAACCTATACACACTATATCTACCTCTTTTGTGGTGAGATTTATGGATGAATTCACCAAAGCATGTAGTAAAAGGGCCTGCCTGAATACTTTCAAATGGTATTGTTTAAAGTTTTGTTCTCCTATTATCTTGATAGGTAATTGCAGAATGTAAAAATGTGCTTCAATTTGTACAGTGTGTATTCATATTTTTGTATTATGACACTTCTTACCTATCCAGTGGGCTGCCAATAGTGTAAATAAGGAGGGACTGGCCAAAGTAAAACACATTATTTATGCATTCAGCTCTCAATGAAGTGGAGAGGGTTACCTGTCCAAATCATAACCCCCCCCTAAAATTTTTACAATGGGCCTTCAGAGGGGGTGAGGAATCTGATAAGTGGACCTTATACTTTTGTCTTTAAATACTCCTTAAAATCAATGTTATACTGATGTTGGCCAAGAATGTTTTTGTCTAATCTGCTTGCAACGTTATGCGCAAAAGTACTAATTTTTTTTTTCTTGTTGCACTCCACAGTTTCCTTCAACGCCACAGGAATGGCAGACTGCGGCTTCCCAATTTGCCTAGCGGTGGGACTTTCCCAATTGCGGAGGGGCAATTGATGGGAAACACGTCCACATCATCCCACCCCCCAACTCGGGTCATACTATTATAATTATAAGGGGTTTAATAGTATTATGTATTTTGCAGTGGTGGCGGCGACATACGAGTTTTTGTATGTGGATGTGGGGAAGAATGGCCGGATGTCAGATGGTGTCATCGCCCAGACCGAGTTCTACGGACAGCTCCAGAGTGACAACGTGGCTAGTCTACCGTTCGTCTTTGTCATTGATGAAGCGTTTGGGCTTGGCGAACACCTGATGTGGCCATTCCCCATGAGGATCCTCACCCCGGACCAGAGGGTTTTTAACTACCGGCTGGCCAGAGCCAGAAGAGTGGTGGAGAATGTTTTCGGCATAATGGCCAGCTGGTTCCACCTATTCCTGACGCCAATCAACATGGCAGAATATAAACTAAACCATATAATACTTGCATGCTGCATTCGACACAGCTTTGTAAGGAGAAATGCTATGAACTATGTGGCCTCAGTTGGGCCTGAGGCCGGATTTCAAGAACAAACCCTGAGGGCACTTGAAGCTGGCCGTCCTGGCTTGCCCCCCGAAAGTCCATCAAAAATATATGGAATACTTTGCGGGTAGGGGGGCCATTGATATGCCAGCAAATGTTTAAGAAACATTTTTCAAATACATTTTTATTTTAAACTGAACTCATATTTCATTTGATTTACTGCTTGTGTTTCTTTTAGCTGTCTCCTATGTCTCCTAGGTTCTCCAATGGTCTTTTCTTTTTGGCCATTTTCTTCAATAGTGCAAACCGAATTTATTTGATATATGAGGTGACAATCTCTTCTTCAGCTAACTATTTTATGTTGTGGGTCTGCTACACACACACCTTGTTTTTGTTGTTAATGTAGGTAATGCATTAATTATAAAAATAATCAGCCTTTTCAGCACCATGAATTAATTGTTTTGAGTCCCGAAAATGGCCTGATTGGGGGCAAATTTTAGAGCACTGTAGGGGTTATTTACTAAAGGAAATTCCACTTTGCACTACAGGTGCACTTGAAAGTGCACTGAAAGTGCACTGAAAGTGCACTTGTAGTGCCAAGTGGATTTGCCTTTAGTAAATAACCCCCATTGTCACTGTAAACACCAACTTACTCCAAAAACTGGTATTGAGCATTGAAAGAAGAAGCCACACATTGTTGAGTATAAAACATTTTACTCCGTGCACATTCACATGTGCATTAGAAAAGGGTTTTTGAACAAACCAACATATTTGTTGTATAACATTTTTAGGTTTGACAGTATATAGCCTTTTTTGGGTTAAACAGGCATGTTTAAAACCATAAAACATACACAACTCAGGAACTTACAAAGTTCAACTTTGACAAAGTGAAGGCAAAAGGAGACATTAGTATGTCCAAACTGTGTTGATCTTGCCTTCATCAGATGGGGTGATCTCACCCCTGTGAAAGCCAAATTTTGAAGATGTACACAAATTGGGAGTCAAAATGGGGATTTCTCTCCTGATCCCATGCCTAATGTCAACATGTGCTAGCTCCCATCATGGGGGATAAATGGACGTGTTTCAGGGGTGCAACCAGTTCCTCTCATCTGCTTTAGTTGCGAGGAACAGGTTGCACCCACAAAACGCCATGATGGCATGATGGCAGATAGCACATGTTTGGCAAAATTTGGCATTCAAATTACATTAAAATTGTTTGAAAAATCACAAATTTTACATCAATCTTTAATAATTTTGGGGTGTTTTAGATTCTGCCTAAAACATCAATGATGTTTTTGAGTCATTTTTCAACATCATTGATGTCTTCCTTGATCTTCTGTAATTCACGATTGTACACCATTATCTCCCCATTGAGGACTTGTGCACTTGCACTTGTACTCCCTATTAAATGGACTCCTCGGGCTACCAATTTTGCCTGTCAAATAATTGATGTGTGCCCTGAGGTACAAAGGCTTCGCCAATTTCACCAGTTTATCCAGCGTTGCCTTCCTCTTTATTTTGTTATGACCCCTAATAAATGTCTATTTTTTTATCACAAATACTTGACTATGTGTTTTAGTTCAAAAAGGACAGTTTGTTTCTGAGTAGGCAGGTACATTTCAAAAAGACAATGGCAAATTAACAAGGGACAACAACCAATCTCCTTGAGGTTAAAAAATATAAGATAATAATGGTGTTGTGGTAACTTGACACACAAAACGAAAAAAAAATATTATGGAGATCACTGGAAAAAAAATTAAAAATCAGGAGATCTTGATTAAAAAAAAAAGTAGATCACTAGAAAAAAAATATAAACATTATTCTGGAGATCTGGCAAAAAAAAAATAATAAAGATTATTCATGAGATCACGAGAAATAATAAAGAAATAAGTTTGTCAGAACTCTGTGTGAATATCAGCAGCAAAACAACTTCATTATTCTAGCATTATAAAGAAGAAGAGAATGCGCTGCATTAAAAGATTAAAAACTTTGCAGCATGACGAATGGATATCTCCATTACAAATGCTAGTTTTACCAGACCGAGCGCTTCCCTCTCATACTTGATTCAGAGCATGCGTAGAATTTTGTGCGTCAGAATTGTCTACACACGCTCGGAAATTTACGACAACGGATTTTGTTGTCGGAAAATTTGAGAACCAGAAATTCCGACAAAAAATGTCCGATGGAGCTTACACGCGGTCATAATTTCCGACAACAAGCTCACATCGAACATTTGTTGTCGGAAATTCCGACCGTGTGTATGCGGCATTAGAATTCATGCCTGGAAAGAATTTTGCTAAGCGGGAGGGAGACTTATACCATCTTGACACAATGTTATAGCAATTGAGTTTTGGTGCTAATAGAAGATACAGTATCTCACAAAAGTGAATAGAGCCCTCACATTTTTGTAAATATTTTCTTCTATCTTTTCATGTGACAACACTGAAGAAATGACACTTTGCTACAATGTAAAGTAGTGAGTGTACAGCTTGTATAACAGTGTAAATTTCCTGTCCCCTCAAAATAACTTAACACAAAGCCATTAATGTCTAAACCACTGACAAAAAAAAGTGAGTACATCCCTAAGTGAAAATGTCCAAATTGGGCCCAAAGTATCAATATTTTGTGTGGCCACCATTTTTTTCCAGCACTGCCTTAACCCTCTTGGGCATGGAGTTCACCAGAGCTTCACAGGTTGCCACTGGAGTCCTCTTCCACTCCTCCATGATGACATCATGGAGCTGGTGGATGTTAGAGACTTTGCGCTCCTCCACCTTCCATTTGAGGATGCCCCGTAGATGCTCAATAGGGTTTAGGTCTAGAGACATGCTTGGCCTGTCCATTATCTTTACCCTCAGCTTTTTTAGCAAGGCAGTGGTCGTCTTGGAGGTGTGTTGGGGTCGTTATGTTGGAATACTGCCCTGTGGCCTAGTCTCTGAAGGGAGGGGATCATGCTCTGCTTCAATATGTCGCAGTACATGTTGGCATTCATGGTTCCCTCAATGAACTGTAGCTCCCCACTGCCGGCAGCATTCATGCAGCTCCAGACCATGACACTCCCACCACCATGCTTGAATGTAGGCAAGACACACTTGTCTTTGTACTCCTCACCTGGTTGCCGCCACACACGCTTGACACCTTCTGAACCAAAAAAGTTTATCTTGGTCTCATCAGACCACAGGACATGGTTCCAGTAATCCATGTCCTTAGTCTGCTTGTCTTCAGCAAACTGTTTGTGGGCTTTCTTGTGCATCATCTTTAGTAGAGGCTTCCTTCTGGGATGACAGCCATGCAGACCAATTTGATGCAGTGTGCGGCGTATTGTCTAAGCACTGACAGGCTGACTCCCCCACCCCTTCAACCGCATTCATACGTCTATTTCCCAAAGACAACCTCTTGATTTGAGGCTGAGGATGTGTACTCAACTTCTGTGGTCGACCATGACTAGGCCTGTTCTGATTGGAACCTGTCCTGTTAAACCGCTGTATGGTCCTGGCCACCATGCTGCAGCTAAGTTTTAGGGTCTTGGCAATCTTCTTATAGCCTAGGCCATCTTTATGTAGAGCAACAATTCTTTTTTTCAGATCCTCAGAGAGTTCTTTGCCATGAGGTGCCATGTTGAATTTCCAGTGACCAGTATGAGAGAGTGAGAGTGATAACACCAAATTTAACACAACTGCTCCCCATTCACACTTGAGACCTTGTAACACTGACGAGTCACATGACACCGGGGAGGGAAAATGGCTAATTGGGCCCAGTTTGGACATTTTCACTTAGGGGTGTACTCACTTTTGTTGCCAGCGGTTTGGTCATTAATGGCTGTGTGTTGAGTTATTTTGAGGGGACAGCAAATTTACACTGTTATACAAGCTGTACTATCACTACTTTACATTGTAGCAAACTGTCATTTCTTCAGTGTTGTCACATGAAAAGATATAATAAAATATTTACAAAAATGTGAGGGGTGTACTCACTTATGTGAGATACTGTACATGAGAATGTCGTAATATGTGTTGCTGTTGTTTAGGAGTGAATTCCATGTTAAGTTTTCTTTCCCTTTCCCGGACAAAGTAAGGAATCCGACTGAATGTGTAAGGAAAAGTTTATACATTCTTGAAATATGTTGTGTACCTTGATCTTTAGCACAGAGATATCCAATGGAGGGCAAGTCAGCCACCAATCTAAATTTGGGAGTCAATTTCTAGATAAAATCTCCAGAAATGGAGTGAAAACCTCCTTAAGTGCCCTCTCAATGTTTCCAGCAGAAAACTTATATGAATACACAGATGGCACTGATCGAGCAGCTAAAATTCGACAGGGCTGTTGAACAGAAATCAATTGGTAGAACGACTTCTGTTTAACCAGTTGACGACCGCCGACTGCCGATATACGTTGGCACAATGGCAGCGGTGGGCAAATGGGCGTACCTGTACATTCCCTTTAGGAGCCGGGGATAGCAGACGCGCGCGCCTCCGCGTACAGTGTGACTGTGCCCACGGGACTGGCGGACTCGATGTCTGCCGGTCTCCCGACGATCGTGTCACGGAGCCTCAGAACAGGGAAGTGCCTATGTAAACAAGGCATTTCAACGTTCTGGCTTGTGTCATGACAGAGATCACTGCTCTCTATCATCGAGAGCAGTGATCACTACTATGTTACTTGAAGCTCATCCCCCCCACACAGTTAGAATTATTCCCTAGGACACACTTAACCCCTTCTTTGCCCCATAGTGGTTAACCCCTTCATTACCAGTCACATTTACACAGTAATCAATGCATTTTTATAGCACTGATAGCTGTATAAATGACAATGGTCAAAAAATAGTGTCAAAAATGTCCAATGTGTCCACCATAATGTCGCAGTCCCGATAAAAATCGCAGATCGCCGCCATTACTAAAAAGGAAAAAAAAAATAAAAAATTAATAATAAAAATGCCATAAAACTATCCCCTATTTTGTAGACGCTATAACTTTTGAGCAAACCAATCAATATACGCTTATTGTGATTTTGTTTACCAAAAATATGTAGAAGAATACATATCGACCTAAACTGAGGAAACATTTTTTCTTTTATGTATTTTTGGGGGATATTTATTATAGCAAAAAGTAAAAAATAATGCGTTTTTTTCAAACTTGACGCTCTTTTTTTGTTTATAGCGCAAAAAATAAAAACCACAGAGGTGATCAAATACCACCAAAAGAAAGCTCTACTTGTGGAAAAAAAAAGACGTAAATTTTGTTTGGGTGCAACGTCGCACAACCGCGCAATTGTCAGTTAAAGCGACGCAGTGCCGAATCGCAAAACGTGCTCTGGTCAGGAAGGGGGTAAAATCTTCCGGGGCTGAAGCGGTTAAACAAAGTAATCACACATAGATCAAAACTTGGCAAGTCACTGCTGAACCAACCAGATTTCAATCCATGTATGGGCAGCTTAAGACTAGTACCAACTAAATTCAAAATGCCACTCCCCTATAAAACCTCCTCCTCACCAAATAGTCTCCTTTTTGACATACTGTATTTTATAATTCATATATAGCTCCACCCTTCTGTTCCCTGTGGCTGCATTTCCGGCCTCATCGCTGTCCCGGTTTTGGTTGGTACACGCTGGGAGTGACAAAAGGTTTTTGGGTCATTTTGAGGGTAAGCATTATATCAATGCTGTTTCAGAGATGACACTGCGCTGTTTTATGTTCTTTTTTTTTTTTTTTTTTTTTTTTTTTAACCACTTCAGTTACTTTAATCAGAGACATCTTTCAGATTGATAGTCATGGTTGTCTCTTGCCAAGTCACATCATTGTGGCCGTTAAAACTTTTTTCTTAATTAGATTTGTGCATTCAATATATAGAGTTGCATTTATATAAAAGTGTAATATAAGAAAGAGAAGAAAAAAAGAAGAAACACCCACGCTAAACGCTGTACATCTCAGCCACACAAACTCTTGCTATTTACATGCATGGTTATATTTAATGCTTTTAGAACTAGTGATCCCTCCCCCACCCCCTCCCCCCAGTGACCCACCCCAGTTATTCCATTACACACCTTTTCTTTTCTTTCTTTTTCCTTTTTCTCTCCTCCCTTCCCTCCTCTCCTCCTCTTAAGCTAGTATCTATGTTTTCCCTCCTCCTCCTCTCACATTCTCTCTTGACTTCTTGTCAATAAGCTATGGAACAGCATCCCCACCCTGGAAGGGAGGCTGTTGCCCTCGGCACTAAGGTATTATTGATAGAGGGCGCGGCATTGCTTGAACCCATGGGTTCCATAGTTTCATGAATAGGTTATAGTTGCCTAACCTGATGTAGAAAGTCCTTTCGCTCTGTATTGTGGAGTTAACCGTTCCAACCCAGGCTTCCGGGGTTGGAGGTGTGCTTGATTGCCATGCTTGAGCGATTAATTTTCTGGCCTGAAACAGGCATCTTACTATCGATATGGCCGTGCTCCTGTCCCTCATTTCTCTACCGATATAACCCAGCACACAGATTTTGGGATCAGGTTCTAAGTCCACTCTAAACGTAGCATTTATTTTCTTTATAATCTCGGTCCAATACCTAACTAGTTTAGGACATCTCCAAACCATGTGAATTAGGTCACCTGTTCCTCTACATCTAGGGCATTCGTCGTTGGTTCTACGGCCAAACATAAACAGCTTTTTTGGTGTGTAATAGGATCTGTGTAGCAACATCAGGTGAGAGGCTTTTTGTGAAGGAGAAACTGACACCTCTGAACCAAGCTCAAGAATTCTCTCCCATTGCTCGTCTGTTATCGTCCCCACATCTACCGCCCATCTGCCCCTTCCCCCTAATAGACCTGCCTTCGTATTACCTCTCTTTGTTAATTGGGTGTATGCCACTGTGATTAAGCCCTTGGTAGTCTCTGATTTGATTATTGTCTGTAGTAGTGGGATCCCACACCATATTGGGGGTTGTCTACCAAACTGCTTACTCAAAGCATGCCTGATCTGCAGGTAGCTGTAGAGCGCCTGGCTTGGCATCCCGTACTCGCGTCTTAGGTCCTCAAAGGGTTTCGGAGTGTCCCCTTCGTATAATTGTATCAGCCGGCTTACCCCACAGTTTTCCCACAGTCTGTTCCTTTCTACTGTTGATAATTCATGCAGTCGCTTATTATTCCATAGTGGCACATATTCTGATATACCTTTGTACCCCATTATTTTTTTAGTAGTCTGCCAGACCTTGGTGATCATTTTAAATGTTGGAATTTCTCCTTGTAGCGAGTCTGCCTCCAATGCTCCCACTAATGAGGCGTGCGGATTCCCCTGCAGAATGATTTTAATATTGCTGTTTCCCCCACCCTCGGCAGCACAGCCGCCCAACTGCTGCAGCTGGGCTGCCAAGAAGTAGATAAATGGCTGAGGGACCCCCAGTCCCCCCTCTGTGTCAGGGCGCTGCAGCTTTCGTAAGCCAATCCTAGCCTGCCCTTTTTTCCATATTAGTTCCCTAAAGAGGGATTGGATTTTTTGAAACCACTTTTCTCCGATCCAAATTGGGGAGTTGTGAAGTAAGTATAACAGCTGGGGCATCCAAACCATTTTTATCAAATTGGCTCGACCTGCCACCGACAAAGGGAGTCTACTCCAAATATCGCATTTCCTCTTGAATTTCGTTAAGAGGGGGATCAAATTATCCTGAATAAACATACCGGGGTCCTTAGCCAGCACAACACCTAGGTATTTCATTTTCTCTGTGATCTTCAAGTGGGGCAAACACATCGGAATGGAGTTGGCCAGTGGATCTACCGGTAGAAGCGATGACTTCTCCCAGTTGATAACTAGTCCTGAAAACTTGCCAAAGTCTTCTACTAAGTGCACCACTTTCTCCAACGAAGAGGTCGTGTCCCCCAGGAAAAATATAACATCATCTGCAAAAAGCGCTATTCTCTCTTCTCTCTCTTTTCTTTGAAATCCCTGTATTTCCGTGGATGATCTCACTGCTCCCGCCAATGGCTCCATAGCCAGAACAAACAGCAATGGGGACAGGGGACATCCCTGCCTTGTCCCTCTTTCGAGGGAGAAGCATTCCGAATATTCGCCGTTGATCATGAGCCTTGCCCTTGGATGGTTGTATAGGGTTTTTAGCCAGCTGATAAATACGGGGCCGAATCCAAACTTCTCTAGCACCCTCCAAAGGTATTCCCACTCCAGGCTGTCAAAGGCCTTGGCGGCGTCCAAAGACAATATGGCTCTGGATTCCGCATTTTTTGTTGGTACCTGTAGGTTCAGGTAGGCCCTTCTAATGTTTATACTAGTGGACCTACCGGGGATAAACCCCGATTGGTCCGGATGCACCAGTTTATCGATGCATTTATTTAGCCTAGATGCAAGCACCCTTGCAATAATCTTGGCATCTGTGCACAACAGCGATATCGGTCTGTATGAGGCAACTTCCGATTGATCTTTCCCCTCCTTTGGAATTACTATTATATCAGCCTCTGACATTGATAGGGGCAGCCTACCATCCCTGGTCGCCTGCTCTAGTACTTTTAGAAGTTCCGGGAGCAGAGTCTCCCCATATTTCCTGTAGATCTCCAATGGTAGCCCATCCGGGCCCGGAGATTTCTGCCCTGACATCTCCGCAACTGCCTTTTGTAACTCCTCTAGGGTCAAGGGGGAATCTACCTCGCTTCTATCGGTCTCCGAGAGTGTGGGCAGGTCTATTCCTTCCAAGAACCTGTCCATCTCGCACTGGTTCAAGCCCTGACAGGACCTGTACAGGTCTCGATAGAATGTGGAGAAGGTTTCTAAGACCTCGGTCGGGTCAGATGTAATATTTCCAGCTGACGTTTTAATTGAAGAGATGGCTGGTGAGAATAGATTGGACCTAGTTAGGAGAGCAAGCATCCGGCCTACTTTCTCTCCCTCCCCAAAGTAAGTTTGCTTCTGGAAAAGTCTCTTATTTTCTACTCTTCTATTAATTACCTCTTTATACTCTTGTTGTTTATTGAGCCAAGTCTCCTGTTTTTCTCGGGTTGGGTCTGCCACATATTGTGCTTCTGCTTCCATGACTTCCCTGCTAGCCCTTACCTCCCGATCCCTTGATATTTTTTTTACCATGACGACCTGCTGGTGCAGCAGTCCCCTAAGATATGCTTTCAAGGTATCCCACACCACCCCCACCGGTGCTGTACCTGTGTTAAATGTTATAAACTCTTTTAACTTAGAAGAGATTTCTGTTGGACTGCTGATCAGATCCAGCCATAACGGATTTATTGTCCACCTCTTCCGACTAGTTCTAGTGCTTAGGTTTAGAGTCAGAGTCAGGGGAGAGTGGTCCGATATTCCCCTCGGTCTATACTCTATGTTTCCTATTATTCGCATGGCTTCACTATTACCCACTGCCATGTCTATACGCGAGAGAGTGGAATGTGACCCTGAGTGGCAAGAGTACTGCCGAGTATTTGGATTATAAGATCTCCAGAAATCGCACCATCCGATCTCAGCGAGCAGCTGGGCCAATCTCCCCTCTGGTACTCTTTCCACGTGGGTCACGGGTGGGAATCGGTCCATGCTACTATCTAAAACTGCATTAAAATCGCCTACCGCTATTATGGGAATGTCCACCATACCATCCACAAACTCTAACAATTCCAAAATGCACTCTGTTTTAAACGGAGGAGGGATGTAAATACTTGCTATCACCAAAGGTTTATTTTCTACCACACAGCTCAGAAAAACATACCTTCCCAACGGGTCTATCCTGACTTTCCTGCAGGAAAATGAAATACCTCTCCCCACCAAAATGCTCACCCCTCTTGAGTAGGAGGTGTGGACCGAGTGGTACTGTTCTTGGAATTTCTTACTCCGAGCATGTATTTTCGTCTCATTAGTGAGGTGAGTTTCCTGCAGGCAAGCCAGTCCCACACCATAGTTTTCCATCATCGAAAAGACAGCTGCTCTCTTAGCGGGATCGCTCATGCCCCTAATGTTCCATGAGCCTATTTTTAAAGTTTTAGAGGGCATCTGCTAAAAAAGAAAAAAACAAATACAAAAAGAAAGAAAAAAAAAAAAAAAAAAAAGAAAGGGAAAAAAAGAAAAGAAAAAACAACAGGGGGAATGGCTGACCCCCCGGGGAATAAGAACAATTCATTTGTGCATTTGTGTCTACAAACCTTGCCATAATATCTAAGGTTGTGTTAAAAATAAGTAAAAAATATAGGGTGAGGGGGTAAGGGCCCCCGCATCCAGGAACCACTCCCTCCCCTCCTCCCGTGTTATCTAGTTGCAAGCGTGTCCAACCTGTGCCAATGTGCTTAATTTTTGCAGACTCTCTCCTCTTGAGTGCGTGTGCCTTTCGTTCACCGCAATATCTAACCCCGTTATTTTTTGTGAGCCCCCCTCCCCCCCCTCTATTTAGCCTACCCCCTTCCCCCCCCTCAGCTTTTGCCTGGCCTGACCCCCTTCCCCCCACTCCCCTCTGTGTCCCCCCCTCCTGCCTAACTAGGCTAGCCCTAGGGGCTATGCGTGTGACCATTTTATTCCCTTCCAACCATTCAAAAAAAACCATTTCACTCACATGTTGACCAAGTGCTTTGTAACATACTTCCAAACTCCTCCCCCCCTCTCCCCCTCCCCCCACCCAATTCCAAAACACCAGAGCGATATTCAAGAAATGTAAACCTGGTGAAATCACATCTTTCATCCGTGCTTCCATCCAACACACCCCCCTCTTACCCTCCCCTCCCCGTGCCATCCGCTATATGCTGCAAACAAACCCCAAAAAAAGAAAAAACGAGAGAAAAAAAAAAAAAAAGGCAGAATGAAACATAAAAATTCAGCAAGTCCTATGTGACCCCTAGCTCTGCAGGGCCATTTTGTTATCTTCAAGCCATTTTATTACCCCTGTTGTTGTATCAAAAAAGTGGGTAGCCCCTAGGGCAGTGATGCGCAGGCGTGCCGGATATAGCAGGGCATATTCAATTTTATAGTCCCGTAATTTATGCTTAATATCCCTAAATTCTGCCCTACGTTTCTGCAGGTCTGGGGAATAATCAGGGAAGAATGAAATTTTCGCCCCGTTGTATAGAATAGCCCCTTTCTCTCTAGCCCTGCGCATCAATGTAACCTTGTCTCTATAATTCAGGAGTTTCATGATTATTGGTCTGGGATGTCCTCCTGATGGCGGGGGCCTAGTTGGCACTCTGTGGGCTCTTTCGATAGAAAAAAGGTGAGAAAAGGTTTCGGTTCCAAATATTCCCTTGAGCCACTTCTCTATGAACTCTTCGGGGTGGGGACCCTCGCACCTCTCCGGTAGGCCCACCACCCGCACATTGCCCCTACGAGACCTATTTTCCATTTCCTCCATCTTGGCTTTATGCAGGTCAATCTGCGTTTTCATTGCCTTAAGCTCTTGCTTCAATGGGAACAGATCGTCTTCAGCCTGGCTCATCCTCACCTCTAGTGTGGCTGTTCTTGCAGCAGTCCTTTGTAATTCTTGGCTTACTGTACTTAGCTCTTCCTTTAACCCCTTCAACTGGTCGCATAATACATTTAGGGAGGCTTTGCAGGAATTGACGGCACATAAAACATCTTTCAATGTCGGCTCCGCTGTTAAGGATATATTTAGCTCGGCGGCGTTGCTGGTAGCCATTCCTGAGGGTTCACCCGCTAAGCTTTTATTACTCGTAGCTTTTGTCGTGTGTGATACCGACGACCCTTTTCCTAGACTCTTCCTGTCCCCAAGGCCCCCCACGTAGGATTTCTCCTGCTGTTGGAGGGTACTTTTGGATGGGGAAGAGGCAGAGGGGTGCGCAAATTTTTCCAGCTTGGCCGCTGCTGCTGCTGCAGTCTGATTTCCCTTTTCTTTTGAAGCGCGGGTACTTTGAGAGCTACTGTTCTCCTGTTGCTGCGGCTCCTCTCCCTTTTTTCTAGTCATGGCTTAATATGCAGTCCAAAGGGAAATGCCTGTGGGGTTTTAGTGGCCAATCAGACTAATCTTTCCCTTCCCTTTCCCAGGTCAGAGATGTTAATACAGTCCCAGTTGTATCTTTCACGTACTAGGTTGCAAGCAGGGCTAGCACCTAGCCTAGCACTACACCTAGTACAGCAGTTGGCGGGTAACTTGATATAATCGGCCCTTTTATTTCACTGCCATGGATATACGTTAATATTTATGTTTCCCAGCTCCAGCCAGCATCCCCCTCCCCCACAGGGGCAAGCCGCTTTCTCCTCACCAGATAGACCCCCTCTGCTTCAAGCAGCTATTCAAGAAGAGGGAGAATAGAGGGCCAGACAAGTAAAACAGTCTTATATCAAAAAAAACACTCGATACCTTAGTGCTGCCAAACTGTCTGGGCAGTGCTGGGACGTTCCCCACTGATTGCTGCCGCCGCTGTTTAATAGGCGCCGTCACGGTCACTAGCGTCGGATCCGTCGCCCCGGCAACCCTCCGATCCCGGCCGGCGTTACACACTCTCCTCGCCGCTCCAGGGAGGGGGGTCACCGGGGGATCGCTGGCGGCACCTGTCTTGTGGACTCCGATGAAATATACAGCCTGAGCCGGGGTGAGAGGAGCCAGGCGGCTGAGCGATATATACAGCCGGCGAAAGAGCTTCTGGCTGGGCTTAAGCCATGAAGCTGATGCGGATAGTCACGGAGGCTTCAGGTCAGAGGGAGGCGCCAGCACTGCCTCTCACTCCAGCATCCGGTCACGCCCCACCCTGTTTTATGTTCAATTATTGTGTTACTTTGTCTCCCCATGTAAATCACAATGTCATTTTTGTTAATTTGTATTTCTCTAGAATCAATAGGAGTGTTGGATGATATCACCTTCAGCTTGCATATCCCTTGAAAAAGCGACAATGCGAAACATGTCGGACTAGTATGCAATAAATATCATCTCCCAAACTTTATATACACTCATATCCCATTGGACCACCGTGTTTTTATCAAAATTGAAATTTCATGAATTTTGTGCAAACTGTATGTCTTTTAATGATTTGAATTAAAAAATTGTTTTTTAAGAGAAAAAAAAAATTCTTTCATGTCAAGTTTGCCTGCACCGTTAAAATCCCTTTATTCCTTTTGTAACTTATAATCATGTCCAGGGATGTGGTGCCTATTTCTTAGGGTGTTTTACCCGTATTCGGAACCAAAACCATAGTCCTCTTTTTTATGTTTGCTCCTTCTTCCTCCTCAGCTACCTCTCTTCTTATCCTTTCCTTTGAACTTGACCAGGCCTTATTTTTATACTGTGTTCCCCTAGGGCAGTGGTTCTCAACCTTCTAGTGCCGTGACCCCTTAATAAAATTTCCCAAGTTGTGGGGACCCCTAACAGTAAAATTATTTTCGTTGCGTCGGTTGTCAGCACCCAAGGCAAGACAAGTATTTTGCGCCCCCTAACCCACGGACATTTAGCGCTCCCTGAGTCCCTTCCACTCATACAATATTAAAACTCCTTATGGTACATTTTAGGATGTACCACTCTTTCTCTTTCTTCTCATTTTATCTCTCTCTGTCCTAATTTCTTGTTTTTTTCCCCCATCCCCCTCTCTAGCCATCTTTCTTGTTCTTTCTCTTATTCTTTCCTCTCCCTTTTTCTTTATTCCTCCCCCTCTTTTCCTCTCCCTTCCATGTATTCACTATTTTTATTCCTTCTGGTAATCCTTTGTGGGTGGGAGTAATGGGATGAGTGGCAGTTCTGGCAGGGAGTTGAGATGAGTGGCAGTGCTGGGGGGGAGTTCTGATCTGCCAACCTAGGTGCTCTTGATCAAGGTCATCTGCTGATCTGAGAACTGTAGTGGGGACTTTAACGGCAACTATAATCACAGGTAGTGTCACTCACTGTGTCTGACTTTGCGGTGTCTCGTAGCAGTGACACCTATGCTGAAATCAGGCGATAGGGTCTCCTCCAGCCCCTCCCACTTCACATTCCTCACCAATCAGCTGACCTCTAGTTGCTGCCCCCCCAGCCATGCCGTGAACTGAATGGGCAGCTACGAACAGGCTAAGTGGGTGACTGCGGGCTCCTGGAACAGACCAGCTGGGCGGCCACAGGCTCCAGGGACAGCCCTGCTGGGTGGCCGCGAAAAGGCTGGGAGAGCCACGTGGGCTTCAGGAACAGCCCAGGATTCGGTGACCCTTGGCAAATCGTAATTTGACCCCCGAGGGGGTCCCGACCCCCAGGTTGAGAACCTCTGCCCTAGGGGATTGCTGTCATCTCCAGTGTTGCTACTCTGTGGTCCCATTAGTATAATAAATACAGGCACTATTTCTCCCCTTGACATTTCATTCAGAAATAAAGCAAATCTGTTAGTTAAATGGATAGGGCTATAATTGGATGAGGAAGCTATTCTTTCCATCCACATAAAAGTATCCCTATGATCCACAACGCCCTTCCCCTTAGGGGATCTACAGTGCCCTCCCTCCCCATCATTACATTTTTATGGGAGTATTTATGTTTCTGAATTGGAGTAAAGGGAACATTTCTCTGTTCAATATAATTTTGTTTTTAATTTTTTATCGGCTCCAATTCTGAAGCAACTTTCTCTATTTTGCTGGGACCTGAATCAGCTTCTACATCCCCCTGCCACCTAATTGTACCTTAAGGTTTTAGTAAACCCTTTTTTTTGTGTACTATTTAGGAGATTCTCTAGAGAGCAGCAGTCGGTGACTTTACTTGTGCATGTGCTCTGAAGGAACAGGCCTGTCCTGTTCCTTTGGAGCTGTGTGCTATGGGTGAGACTCCTGCACGCATGCAGTGACGCCATCCAGTCAGACGGCAGGAGTCTGCGAACCCAGAAGGAAGACCAGGGGAAGATGGAAGCCTCTGCAGTGGTGACAGCGTGCCGCTGGAGGGCTTCATTTTAAGGTAAGCCTTTCATAATGTGCTAGTATGTGACGCATACTAGCACATTATGATATTGTCTTGCAGGTGGAAACTTTTTTTTCTGCTTTAAAGTGTCACTAAACCCAAATCATAAAAAAACTATCAATAAATGCTGTATTACATGCTGTTTATACTCACTCTGTCACTAGAGATTTGTTTTCTGTATTCTGCAAAAAAACCTGGTTTATCCTGCTGTTATCTATCTCCCCCTTCTGTCCATGTCCTCAATTCAGCTAGGGATTTTGCAGAGCAGTGTTGGCAGCTCTGCACATGTATAGTTTTCAGTGAGTTTCTATGCAGAACATTTCCTCCCTATCATATCTGAGCAGCCCATGCATATTTGTATGACAACTTAAAACAGTTTATTGTTATTAATTATTTATTTTTACTCTGCATTCTAAAGGCTTTTTTTTGTGACTAGAAGCTCCTCCTGCTTATGTTTCACTGTAGACAGGCTGGGAAAGAGCTGGGTCATGTGACAGCTGTAAATTATATATATATATATATATATATATATATATATATATATATATATATATATATATATATTTTTTTTTTTTTTTTAAATAACTACAGTGCTATCATCCATATACAGAAAAGGAAGGGACAATGTAAATGAAACAGTGTGTGTGTTTAGTATCACTTTAATGTTATTAATTTCTTCATCTACAGTATATTGAAACCATTCTTTAAAATGATTGTAAAGCTTTATTTTTTTTAAATGAAAATATTAAAACCTGCCATACTTATCTGCTCTGTGCAATGGTTTTGCACAGAACAGCCCTGATCCTATTCTTTTGGGATCCCCTGCTGGCGCTCCTGGCTCCTCCTCCTCCTTTGTGAGTGCCCCCATAGCAAGCTCATGTGGGCCCCATCCCAATCCATATATATCTATGTATAGACACAGACAGCGAAGCTTGGCCCCACCCCCAGGTCCTTCGTCACAGAATTTGCTTGACATTAGTGGGAGCCAATGGCTCCTGCTGCTATCAATCTGCCCTATGAGGGAGAGAGTGGAGAAAACTGCTTCTCTCAAGCACAGCACTGGATCGAAATCAGGCTCAGGTAAGTATTTTTGGTGGGTCCTGATCACAGGATTTTTACCTTAATGCATAGAATACACTAAAGTGTAACTCCACTTTTGTTGAGAAAAAAACATTCCCCTCTCGGTGGTCTATGTACACTACAAGGATTATAACAACCTTTGTTGCAGATTCCTACCTTTTGTTATTCTGAAGAAATCCATGTGTGTTTCTCTGTGCCTCTGTACTGAGTGGGTCTAATGGGAGGGGTTTCATAATTAACTGTCAGCTGTGCACCTGCAGGGCTCTAATGAGGAAAGTTGCTGGGCCTGCATCCCTTTAGACGTGTTCCTATTGAAAGTAGCTCTTCAAAAAGGACATTTTTGTTGCAGGGGATGCCTAAATTTGATTTGTATTTTAGGCAGACTTCTGGGAAAATTGGTGAGCCAATCACACAAGCAGGAAATTATGTTTCTGGGGTGTGTCCAGTATACATTCTGTGTATAGAACAACTCCGGGTAGCCATATTGCATTCTCAGAAATTTACAGCGGCTACAGATTGAAAAGGAAAGGTCATCTTTAATCACATTCAACTACAATATGACTTGTGTCGCAATTGTATGTGCTATATTACTTTTTCATTATTTGCTATTTTTTCCCCTACAAAAGTGGAGTTACCCTTTCAGGTATAAAAAACACAAGGCTTTAGAACCACTTTAAGTTCTTTATCTTGTTTTTTTGAAAAAAACATTCCACCTCAAGCTTCTAGAAACCATTCCATCTGAAATTTATTTTTCAAGGAACATAATATCCATGTGTGCATTTCAGTCACTATAATATTTTTTTAACCAAATGAAGGTACCCCTGATATCCAATTGGTCTCATTGTGATGTTCAAAAAGTTTTTCTGCATCAATTTTTCTGTTATTGCGATATTAAAAAATATCCATAATTTAACGCATCAGCAGCAAGAAACTGTATATTCAATTTGTCAAAAAAAAATTTAAGAAAAAATGTGCACTTAGTGCAAACTAACAAATGTAAAATTAGACAGCCGCAGTCACTAATATTATTAAAAAATATTGATGTATCATAAAACTAAAAAGTGTTGTGCTGTCCCTAAAACAAATATCTCTTATGAACAAATCAGTAGTGCATCAGTATTGCATAAATCGTACTTGTGAAACACAATGCAAGTGACAAATAGACATTTCACAAGTGCACATTCAGTGTGTGAAACAAATTATTGGTAAAAACACAAAATAAATGTCCATTAAAATACATGAATGCACCAGAGTAAAACCCACAAAGATCGAGAGTAAAACCCACAAAGATCGGGCGCTGTTCGATGACCCCTGCTGCTCCACTGGAAAAAGGTACTACTGCACACAGTACTTATTTTCAGCACACACTTTCTGCACATCATCACAACAAAGTGGTCTAAACAGGCACATTGGAGACAAGGCATTTTGCCTGGTCTTGTCTTGCAGTGGGAGTGTGGTGAGACTGCACTGGAATAGCCGCCCAATGTAGTCCCAACACATCTGGTGTGAATGGACTCTCATGCTATATCAATATTTCCTTTCAAATATTGAGTGAATGCAGCTGTCCAATTTCACATTTGGTATCTGGCACTAAGCACAGATTTCTAATTCTAAATGGTTTATAAATGGTTTATACACAGTACTTGCAAGAAGATGGTGCTTCAACACCCTTTACACATTTTTAATTTTCTTCCTCCTGTTGTGGAGAGTTTGTTGTTTACAGTGTGTAAGTTGTGTAAGTTGAAAAGCTCAAGCTGACATTAAGGATCCATTCACACCAGATGCACTCACAGATTTTGTTCAATGCATATCAATGCAAGGACCTGTAAAAAATGAGGTATGTGAATGGGAGCAGCTCAGACTGGTGCATTGCGCTGATATGCACTGGTTTGCAGTGGAAAAAAAGTAAAGCAAGCGTCAATTTTTTTCGCCGTAATGGGAGGTAACGCAAGGTAACGCTTACGAGCGCAGCACAACATGCCTCAACGAAGAGGAAAATCAGCAGGCCAGCACAAGTTTGACATTTCAGCCATTCCGTAGACCCTTTGCATGCTCCAATAAGTTAGGAGAAATTAGCCTGTTAAACATGCAACTCAACGCAGCATGCCAACACACATCAACACATGTGCATTTACCTACACTCATCATACACTTTGCAGTGTGAATGGACCCTTAAACACAATTGAATACATCTAATCAGGGACTCATTCCCTCTCACTCCCACTCCTCTCCCTACCACTCCTTCTGAGGTTTCAAATGGAGAAATCTTGCCTTAAAAGAGGTGCTCTGGCAAAGTTAGAGTGCCACTAGGGTAAATATAGTGGGAAACTACTAAGCCAATTTGTTGGGTTTGTCCTAAACTCTGAATATTGTTTGCTTTTGTCCAGCTGATGTCCTCCAGTAGATAGAAGAAGAAACAATGCTATATATTTTTTCGCCCTGTCCAATCACTAAGAGGTTTTATTCCAGTTCTGTGTGCTAGGGAAGGGGATAGTTAGGGAGCTCTTCAAAAAGGGTCATTTCCTCCTAGACTTTGCCTGGAGAGGATATGAGTCCAGGGACCTGGTAGCTACTTACACATATAACTCCAAAATATATACTAGCACATCAAATGCTTAGAATCCTCACCTGATTTAGAGGTTTTCTTTGAACACAGTTAATTCCTCCTATAAAGACCATATTGGGCATCACCGGCTTTGGATAATCAAAAGCAAAGTCGATTCTCATTAGCCAGATGGCTGCATGACCTAACATTTCATGTAAATTGACCTCCCTTTGAAGGAACTCAGAAGCCAGTTGCTGGTATGGAGAGTAAAGTAAATTACACACAAAATGTGAAGCTATTTCAAAAAAGATGTTCTGTAGTCTTTGAGGGAAAGTCATATGATCAGTAAGTCCTGAGAACTGCCGTGGTATATAAGAAAGTGGTATTGGACACTGAGAAGATATTGCATCTTTCTGACAAGGTATGGAACGCAAAAAGTAAGCAGAGGGTACTGCCAGATGCTCTGCAAGGATCTGGCCACATGGAAACAGGGGATCTGTGAAAACAACATCAAAAGTGGTCTCTTCCAAGCTCCGTATTAACTCTTTGTTGTTCAGTAGTCTGACACAAGTATCAAGCATTAGGGCTGCTCCTTGTTTCAATTCCTCATGGATTTTCAGAATCTTCTGCAGAAGAGGTCTTTCTGTAAAAAGCTCACTTGAAAAACTTTTAAAATGATTCTGTAGATGTTCACGGGAATATGACACAGGGTAGAAATTAATCTTATAACCTTCAGAGGCTTGAATATGGATATTGAAGTCTGGCGCTACTACAAAAATCTGGTGTCCTTTTTGCCTCAACAAATCCACAACTGCACGCATGCTAAGCCAATGGCTGCCTTCAATAGGTACTACAAGCACGTTACCAGGCTCAACAAACTTTACACATCCAAATGAAAATAATATAAGGACAGACGTGAATTGTACACAGTGAAACATTTTGTCCGTCTCTTCTGAAAGAAGCTTATCTGTAAGCCGCTTTTGAGCATTTATTGTTTAATGTTTAACAGTCTTCATTACATCACTATGTAATAAACCTGAACAGTTCATGTGTATATTTGTATTGGCAAAATGTTAACTTGATGCACAGAACATATCCTGGGGCCTTGTGTTGCGTTTGTTACAATATGATTTTTTTTTTTATTAATCAGACTTACGATACATGGGACATAACATTACACAATAGTGGTTGGTCATAGAGATATTGTCAGTTTTTGTCTTGAGTAGATTTCTCAAACAAATGCTGTTTTATACAATGGGGGTAAATATCATTGTTGTATTGTATTGTTACAGTTTTCAACAGGCTATTGTCTCTATTGATACAGTACACGAGAAAGAGATTTAGTTGTTTGAGGTCCTTTCAGCTCTCAAGCTCTCAAACTGAAAGAATGACTGTTAGATTACTGTCAGGTGTTGGCCTGATTAGGCAATGGGTACGTAGATGCAGTTTTCAACAGTCCATTGTTTCTACAGCTACAGTAAACAGGCATGTTTTCTGTTGTTTTGTAGCTATGGCAAACAGCCTGACATAAGGGGGTGAGTAGGGACACACACACACACACACACACCATCATGCTTTGAAGATCAGAAGCCGCCACTCATGATACAAGAACACTGCCTGGTGTGCAAGAAGCATCGTTGCCAATGGAGATCACGAACATACAATAACAGAAGATAAGTAACCTTTAAGTGTATTTGTACTATTATAGACCATAGGCTGTTCAGTTTGCAAGGCATTTTGCTTGTTATAGATATCTGTCAGTCTTGTATTGTATTCCTAATATTGTAATAGTTTTGTATGTACAGCATCTTTGTATAGTAAAAGCACATTTACACCTTGCAGAAATCTCAGCTTCCTTGCTTATACCACAGAGTAACCTTGCTAGACAGACGCAAGCAAAACATGTGGGGGCTCGTCCGGGATCTGTGCTATAATTCAACTGTGTTGTGTAGCTTGTGCTAGGTAAAATGCTGTGTAAGCTGTTTAGGAAAAGCAAGGCTGCAGAGGGTTCTGGTGGCCAGAAGGAAGTGTGCAGCTTACTTATCTGGGCCAGAGACAATGAGTGTGAGCCTCTTGCTAAAGAATTTGTGAAGTATGCTTCTCCCTTGAAGCTGACTTGGGGTGTCAAAGTCTCAGATCATTTTGCAGATTTTAGCCTTAAGAGGTTGGATTTAAGTAAAAAAGAGAAGAGGACAGTGTCCACAGTGGGCTGGTATTTCCTTAATGCTATTTACACTGAATCACAAAGAAGGGAGAAGGCAGAGGCAGAAGTTAAGGTATTAAAAGACCAGCTAGCAGTTGCTTCAGAGTGTGTGCGTTCAACTGCTAGTCGGGCTGATGATTTACAAGACCGGTGTGCAGCCCTCATGACCAAATCAATTAATGCCTTAAGGAAAAGGAAGGGCCGTAAACCTGTTAGTAAAGCCAGGGTACGTGCCATTGTCACATCCCAAAATTGGGATTGTGAGGATGTGCTTTCCTCAAATGATAATGATGATGAGGAGACAGAGTTTGATATTTCGCATGATGATCTGCTAGTGCGAAAGAAAAAGTATGCCAGACCTCTCATTACTAAGCATAGGAAACGGCAACATGATAGAGAGTATATGGCAGATGGGGAGGTGCATTATCACAACCCCAGAGATGTTGAATTTGAAGAAGTACGGGAGTTTACACAAACTGAACTCTATGAGCTGGCAAAACAATACAAACAAAGGTCTGGGGAACCCCTAGTGATTTGGCTCTTACGCTTATGGGATGAAGGGGCGGACAGTGTTGTTTTGTCAGGTAAGGAAGCAGTGACTATGGGAGTGTTAACCCATGATCCACAATTGCGTCAGGCAATGCGAAAAGCCAGAGAGTTTAGCGTGAATTTTTCACTGTTAGACCTCGTGAGAGATGGAATAGTCTGGATTAAATAAGTTTCCAGAATGGATTGGGTCCAGATATGGAACCCTTTACGTCTGCTCTGCGCTCTAAGCTGATGAAGTGTGCGCCTTTTAATCTTAGGGCTCTATTATTGTCCTTGTTGGGAGGCCTGGCATTAAACAGCAAGATTCATGAAGCCACAACCCTTTTAAGCCAGTTGGGGGAGCTAGAGGAGATTAAAACAAAACCTGTCAGGGCAGTAGATAAGGTCAAGGCCAAACAGGAAGAATACAAGCAGAAAAGAACAGAGAAGAAAGGGAATGGGGTAGAGAAGACAGGAGGTGAAGAGAAAACCAGGCTAGTTATTTCTAGGAAACAAATGTGGGTGGACCTATTAAAGGCAGGAGTACCTAAAGATGAGACAGATGGGATTTCTAAAGCAGAAAGAGGTGGAAACATTTAGTAGGGAAAACTGTCAGGGTTAGAAACACTACTCCTAGTGAAGATAACATCAGCCTAGACTTAGAGGAAACAGAACAGACCCCTCCTGTTAGCCCCAAACCAATTCCCAAAACTGAACATGAACCCAAACCCATATCCCTTTATCCTGGGGAGGAATTAGAGAGAATCAGAAATGGGGATTGGGAGGTTCCTTATCCTTTATGAAAGGAAGGTGAGTCTCCTGTAATAGCCGTGAGGGCAGTGACAGCAGGAAACCGACGCCCATATGCACCTGTCACTGTATGGTGGGGGAAGTCATCTTCTCCTACACATGTAATGGCTTTAGTTGATAGCGGAGCTGAAGTTACACTTTTGCAAGGTAATCCTTCACATCACAAAGGAGAATTGATTTATGTTGAAGGTTTGGGAGGGCAAACCACACTAGCAGTTAGGATACAGGTGAAATTGGCTATAGGCAAGGGATCAGGATTGTTTTGGGATCAAATGTTTTGGTATCAGAGTTACCCGAAAATATTCTTGGGATGGATGTACTTAAAGGTCAGTCAATTCAGACTGAAAGAGGTACATTCACATTTGGGTATCCTGATAAAGCGTATCTGGTTAGGGCGGTGAAGGCTGTGGTCAGAGGTCATGCGAAATAGTCCCCTGTCTACATTCCTCCACCAGAGAAGCCAGTCTGTCTCAAGCAGTACAGACTTCCTGGAGGCTACAAAGAAATTGGGGAGACCATTCAAGAATATTTGAGAGTAGGGATCCTTAGACCTGCTGTAAGTCTTTTCTCATCTCCGGTGTTCCCAGTAAAGAAACCCGATGGGACATATAGAATGACTGTGGATTACAGAGGTCTAAACAAAGTGGCACCTCCATTGAAGTCAGCTGTACCAAATATGATCTCAATTGTTGAGAAAATTGCTAAAGATGCAGGAGAATATCATGCTGTGATAGACCTGCCTAATGCTTTCCTCTCGATTTTGATAGACTCAGAGTGTCAAGACCAGTTTGCTATAGTGTGGGACGGCCGCCAGTACACTTTCACCATGCTTCCTGAAGACTATGTTCATTCTCCAACGATTTGTCATGGACTGATTGCCCGAGATTTAAGTACCCTGAGTTTGAAAGTCGCTGTGTTCCACTACATTGATGACATCATGATCTTTGGAACAAAAGAAGATGTAACTGAAGCACTGCACCTGCTGATACATCACATGGAGAACAGAGGGTGGGCTATCGACAAAGACAAAGTCCAAGGACCTGCCACGGAAGTGAAATTCCTGGGAATGATGTGGACTGGGCCGCAGAGGAAAATTCCAGAGACAGTTGTGCAAACTATCCAGGTTCTGTCGCCCCCTACTACCAAAGAGAAGGCGCAGAAGTTCATTGGAGTTGTGGGGTTCTGGAGATCGTTAATCCCCAATCTTGGACTGATTCTGAGGCCTATATATAATGTCAGCAGAAAAAAGACTGTGTTCTCGTGGGGTTCAGAGCAGCGGACTGCATTCCTGGCTGCTAAAGAAGCTATTTTGCAGCATCAGGGATTAGGACCCATGAGACAAGGAGTACCATTTCAGCTGGATGTAGTGGAGCAGAATGGTACCATATCTTGGAGTCTGTGGCAGCCAAATGAAAAGAAAGGGCTGAGAGCAATACCCATTGGATTTTGGTCCAAACAACTGACAGGGGCACAGAAGAGATACACGCCCCTAGAGAAGTACCCGTTTGGGGCCTACACAGCACTTCAACATGTAGAGACCATTACAGGAAAGAACACGGTCACCATCCATACTGCATTGCCAATAGCAGGATGGGTGAGACAATGGACTGACCACTAGGGCAGCTGTAGCCCAGAACCAGACACTGATGAAATTGAAGTGGTGCCTTCAAGAAAGAGGGGGTATTGCAGCTGGGGATGTTAGAGACATTTCAAAACAGTTGGCTGGGCTTGTGACTTTTACCAGCACCCGGCCAGAAGAAGAAATTCCTGTGCTGCAGTCATCCCCCATTCAAGAGGCTCCACCCTTTGAGTCTCTGTCAGAAGACATGAAGCAGTCAGCATGGTTCACTGATGGTTCAGCCATAGTCACCTCGTCTGGCCGTGAATGGACAGCAGCAGCCTACAACCCAAGTACAGACACAGTCCTGCAGGAGACCGGAATTGGAGGGTCCAGTCAGTATGCAGAGTTGAAAGCTGTGGTGATGATGACTCTTCAGGAGGATCCTTCTTCCCATGTCACTATCTACACTGACAGCTGGGCGGTTTTTTGGATGCCCACTTGGAAGTCCAATGAATGGATGATTCATGGAAAGGTGGTGTGGGGAGGCAAGGAAGTCTGGGACTACATCTGGAAGGAAGCTCACTCCAGACCATAAAAGTGGGGCATGTTGATGCACATGTGCCCCTAGTCCCAGACTTTGAGAACTATAACAGAGTTGCAGATGAAATCGCAAAAGTGAAGGCAGTTGTGCCAATTGATCCTGTCTTGATGAACTTGGCCAACTGGGCCCACAAACAATCTGTACATTTGGGGCAGAAAGCAACATATGAATGGGCACAGCAGAGAGGATTGCCTATATCCATGGACATGATAAAGACTGTAATAGGGAACTGTACAGTGTGTGGAGAAGTACGACAATGGCCATTGCAAAAGTACTCCACCGGGTTGATTAAGAGGGGTGAGAGACCTGCAGGGATCTGGCAGATTTACTTCATCGGTCCCCTGCCCCGGGGAAACAATGGACTGAGATATTGTGGCACTGCAGTGGACACCTATTCAGGACTTATGCTTGTTCATCCTTGCAAACGTGCAGATCAAGCTGCAATGCTTCAACTGCTCCAGAAACTTGTTGTTGCTTATGGTTGTCCCAAACAAGTCCAAAGTGATAACCGCTCACACTTCACCGGATCAACAGTACAGCAGTGGGACAAAGATTCTGGAGTGTACTGGTTGTGCCACATCCCATACCATCCACAGGCAGCTGGTTTGATTGAAAGATACAACGTGCTATTGAAGGACCAGATACGCAAACTTACACCCACACATACACTAAGGTGGTGGGATCGGGTACTCACACAGGCAGTCATGTTGTTAAATTCTAGGCCAATAGCCAAAAGCACACCATATGAGAGGATGGTAGGGGCTGGGGCACACATTCCACAGCTGGAGTGCAGAGTTCAGTATTTATGTAAGGTTCCTGAAAAAACAGGGCTTAACAGATACCATGTTACTGCTTCCCATGACATAGAAACCAAGAGTGATGTATCTGAAGCTGATGCCTATCTAGGAATGAGAGGGAATCTGGCAGGAAGGTTTGAAGTTACATTTGCATTGACAGATGAGATTCAAGACAGTGGCTGGGACTCTGACTGGTTAGTGGATACTTCTCAGGAAGAGTGGAAAGTGAGGCTACATAACAGCAATCCTTCCAAAATAAACAGCAGTGATCTTCTGGGAAATATCAATATATTTCCTCTCCTCACTATTGATGTTCTTTAGGAGGGTCAGAAGTGGGTACAGGCAGGGGGCAAAGTGTTAGTCAGATATCCAGGCAAGAAGCCATTTAGAGGAGAGATTTTAGCTGAAGGGCCTGGATTTACTATGTATGTATTATTAGAAGGAACAGATAATCCTATTTGTTTTCCACTCCAAAGGCTGTCTCCGATTTGATCCATAGGAAGACCAGAGAAAAGTGATTACATGATGGAAAGAATGACGGAAGATCGCAAGAGCTGTGGAGAGCAAGGCCTTTGATGTATTACAAGCCTGCACTTGTTTCTAAAGAACTTTAGAATGGACTTTCTAATGAACTTTTTTAGACTGAAACACCTTCTCAGTGACAGAAATGGGAGGTGTTGCATTCAAGGAAAATTAATGTTTAGAATGAGTTTAGTAATGAAGAGATTTTGTGTGTAGTCTGAGAAAAAAAATCTAGGGCGGAATGTGTTGCGTTTGTTACAATATGATTTTTTTTTATTAATCAGACTTACGATACATGGGACATAACATTACACAATAGTGGTTGGTCATAGAGATATTGTCAGTTTTTGTCTTGAGTAGATTTCTTAAACAAATGCTGTTTTATATAATTGGGGTAAATATCATTGTTGTAATGTATTGTTACAGTTTTCAAAAGGCTATTGTCTCTATTGATACAGTACACAAGAAAGAGATTTAGTTGTTTGAGGTCCTTTCAGCTCTCAAACTGAAAGAATGACTGTTAGATTACTGTCAGGTGTTGGCCTGATTAGGCAATGGGTACGTAGATGCAGTTTTCAACAGTCCATTGTTTCTACAGCTACAGTAAACAGGCATGTTTTCTGTTGTTTTGTAGCTATGGCAAACAGCCTGACACATAAAAGGGGGTGAGTAAGGACACACACACACACACCATCATGCTTTGAAGATCAGAAGCCGCCACTCATGATACAAGAACACTGCCTGGTGTGCAAGAAGCATCGTTGTCAATGGAGATCACGAACATACAATAACAGAAAATAAGTAACCTTTAAGTGTATTTGTACTATTATAGACCATAGGCTGTTCAGTTTGCTAGGCATTTTGCTTGTTATAGATATCTGTCAGTCTTGTATTGTATTCTTAATATTGTAATAGTTTTGTATGTACAGCATCTTTGTATAGTAAAAGCACATTTACACCTTGCAGAAATCTCAGCTTCCTTGCTTATACCACAGAGTAACCTTGCTAGATAGACGCAAGCAACACAGGCCTTCTAGGCTTAGATGTACAATATACAGTATATTATAATTTAAACTGAAATGAGATAAGGTTGATCTTCACATGCTGTTTAGCTATATATTAAAGCAAATAACTTGAAAAATTATATTAATAAACTGGAAATAAAGCAGGTAATTTCTAATAAAAAGATAATACGGTATTTTTGAAATAGAAGAGTGATAACAAAAGCGTTTTTTTTGTCTGAATATAGACTTATGCTTATCCCAAACATGTCTGAATTACCTTACTGATGACTGACTCGCTACTTCTGCTGGAAGTCTATTCCAAGCATCAACTACCCTTTCTGCAAAATAATACCGGTACTTTCTAAGTTTAGTTTTGAACTTTCCCAGAAATAACTTGCCTAGAAATATGTTTCCCCTTACTAGAACATCTTTTGGATTTATTATTTAAACTTTCTGTGGGCATGACCACAGAATATAACGAATGTACAGATGGGCTCTATGTAAGAGTGGACCAAGCACTGACCTTTCAGCAATTCAGAAAATAAATATCTGCAAAGGTGAGTACTTGTAAGTTTTACAAAATGCATCTACAAGTGCTTATTGTAATCCAGATACCTACTATAAGGTCTGTGCTGTGTAAAAAGAGGCTGATAGCAGAATGGTTGATATAAAAAAATACCCTATGAAACCATAAAAATAATCACCTGCAGCACCACCCAATCAACAATTATCACATAGTGCAGCAATTGATCGCATAACTATGTAAAGTGCAAAAATCAACATGAATATAATCAATCCTAAAGTGAAGTATTATATAACAATAATAATAAAGTATATATGTATAAAAGTGCATAAAGTGCCAGCAAAGTGCAAAAAAGTTCTGTATAGTCCAAAAAACATATGTATTACAAATCCTCCAACAACTCAAATTGATGCCAGACTCTTCCCAATGTAAAGAAGCACCAGCCACTGAGCCGTGGTAGCGCTTGCTCTGGCTCTGCCCCCACCTCCACCTGACTCTACCCTTGGCCACTGGTTGCTAGAGCCGCCTAGCATCTAGCAACCAGTGATGTCACAGCCACAACTCCCTCCCTGCCCAGCATTCAAAGCGGAGGAGGACTCCACTTCCTAGTCCTCTGCGCTAGTGCTCGTGGGGCCTAAAGAGTTGAGCCCAGCCCCCTTGTCATGGTCCTGGACTGAAGCGTCCCACTGCTGGTCCGATGGTGGTGGGGTGCAGGACAGCGGCTTCAAACAGGGAGGGGGAGGCCTGGGCAGCCGGGAAGAGTCCAGGAGGGAGTGAGAGAGAGAAGAAAAGGCCTCACCACCTCCCAGAGCCTGCACTCCTTCTCCAAGCTCCTCTCCCAGCTGTCACTGTCATGGAACAGGAAGCAAACAGGCTGACCGAGGATGTTCGGTAGGTGAATCACACACGCCTACCCACACAGATAGGGACTGGGACAGTAGGGACTGCAGGCAGGGCTAGGGAGTCCTTCTTTCCCACCCCCTCTCTCTCTTTCACCCCCCTCTCATCCACCCCCTCCTTCTCACCCTTTCTCACCCTCCCTCACCCCCCTCTCATCCACCCCCTTTAATCCACCCCCTCTCACTCTGGGGACCCTGATGTATGGGGAGGCTCTCTGGGGACCCTGATGTATGGGGTGGCTCTCTGGGAACCCTGATGTAAGGGAGGCTCTCTGGGGACCCTGATGTATGGGGGGGGCTCTCTGGGGACCCTGATGTATGAGGAGACTCTCTGGGGACCCTGATGTATGGGGAGGCTCTTTGGGGACCCTGATGTAAGTAAGGCTCTCTGGGGATCCTGATGTATGGGGAGGCTCTCTGGGGACCCTGATGTATGGGGGGGTTCTCTGGGGACTCTGATGTAAGGGAGGCTCTCTGGGGACCCTGATGTATGGGGAGGCTCTCTGGGGACCCTAATGTATGGAGAGGCTCTCTGGGGACCCTGATGTATGGGGTGGCGCTCTGGGGACCCTGATGTAAGGAAGAGACTCTCTGGGGACCCTGATGTAAGGAAGGGGCTCTCTGGAGAGTCTGATGTAAGGGGGACTCTCTGGGGACCCTGATGTAAGGGGGATCCGCACTCAGATATGTTTTTTTTCTGCCTTGAGTCTATAGGTGTGTTGGCTGCTTTTCACTTTTTTTCTAAACGTAGCGCTGTACTTAATTTTTATTTTTGCTTTCTATACATTAGACATCTAGTATAGCTGCAGCGTATAATATTTCACTTAATATGGATATTTTTGATTATCGTGCATCCAGAGTAGTCAATACAGAGGGTGTATTTGTTGCCACCTCCAACGACACAGAAATTGGTGGGTTATTCATGAGATTAAAAAATGTCATGGTCTCTGAACTCCATTTGTAATGGGATTTAGCCTTCTTGGAGCAATATGTAACAGAAGGTATGATCCCACAGAGTCTTAGATGGGATGTTTATCCCCAACAAGGGGAAGTAGATCTTGACTCTTGGTTTACTTATTTCAACGATGCTGGCATCAAGTTCCTGGATTTCCTTATCAATAGGAAACGTATTCGTCTCTCTGTTTTGGATCAGGAGGTTAAGGAACTGAAGGATAAATTACTTACCCATAAAAACTCAGTTGAATATAATACCCTGTCCTCCAATTTGCAGGCACATCTCATAAAGGAGGATAAGGAACAAAAAAAACAAAAAACAAAAAAAGTATTCCCGTGACACCGGGGACTACAAGGCTGGCAAGGTATTCGGATGGCAGAAATCCATTACAGGATCTGCTTCACAGCCACCCATGGAGACTAATGTCCACAGCCAAGATACCCTTAAATAAGCGCCACACTTCTTTTGTTTTTTTCTGCCTTGAGTCTATAGGTGTGTTGGCTGCTTTTCACTTTTTTTCTAAACGTAGCGCTGTACTTAATTTTTATTTTTGCTTTCACACACGTGGTATCCCTGTACTCAGGAGAAGCAGCAGAATGTATTTTGAGGTGTAATTCCACATATGCCCATGGCATGTTTGAGAAATATATAATTTAGTGACAACTTTGTGTAATTTTTTTTTTTTTTGTCATTTTTCAATCACCGTTGACAAAAAAATAAAATATTCAATGGGCTCAACAACAAGCCTCTCAGCAATTTCCTTGGGGTGTCTACTTTCCAAAATGGGGTAATTTGGGGGGGAGGGCGTTTGTACTGCCCTGGCATTTTAGCACCTCAAGAAATGAGATAGGCAGTCATAAACTAAAAGCTGCTTAAATTCCAGAAAATGCACCCTAGTTTGTAGACGCTATAACTTTTGCGCAAATCAATAAATATACGCTTATTGACATTTTTTACCAAAGACATGTGGCTGAATACATTTTGGCCTAAATGTATGACTAAAATTGAGTTTATTGGATTTTTCTTATAACAAAAAGTAGAAAATATAATTTTTTTTACATGTTCAGTAATTTTCCGTTTATATCGCAAAAAATAAAAATGGCAGAGGCAATCAAATACCATCAAAAGAAAGCTCTATTTGTGGGAAAAAAGGGACGCAAATTTAGTTTGGGTACAACATGGCAAAATTACCAGTTAATGCAGCGCAGTGCCAAATTGTAAAAAGTGCTCTGGTCATTGAGCAGCCTAATCTTCCGGGGCTGAAGTGGTTAAATGGCTTATACGCAGTTAATACCTGCAAGGACATGGTGCTTCAAGACCCTTTACACGTTTTCAATTCTCTTCTTACCACCTGTTATAGAGAGTCTGATGTTTAAAAGTAGAACAGCTCAAGCTGACATTAAGGGTCCATTCACACCATATGCGGTGACACATTTTTTTCAATGAATGTCAATGGTTTGCAGTGGAAAAAAGTATAGCAAGCTCCACTTTTTCCCAGCATAACGCAAGACATGTTAACACTTACCAGTGAATCGGAACATGCCTCAAATCAGCACAAGTTTGACATTTCAGCCATTCCATAGACCCTTTTACATGCTCCAGGATGTGTGAACTTTTCATGTAAAAATGCAACTCAACACAGCATGCCAACACACATCAATGCACATGCATTTACTCGACATAGACTTTGCAGTGTGAATGGAGTTAAAAACAACTGAATCAGGAACTCATTCCCCCTCACTACCACTCCTTTCCCTACCACTCCTTCCGAGATTTCAAAAGGAAGAATATTGCCTGAAAAGAGGTGGAGCAGCTTTGACAAAGTTAGAGTGCCACTAGGGTAAATTTAGTGGGAAACTACTAAGCTTATAGCCAACCTGAGCTCTGGTTGCTATTGTTTTCTGCATTTGTTGGATTTGCCCTAAAATCTGAATTAACTTTTGTCTAGCAGGTGTCCTCCAGTAGATAGAAGAAACAATTATATGCTTTATTCCAGTACTGTGTGCTAGGGAAGGAGATAAATATTCAAGGAGCTCTTCTAAAAGGGTAGTTGCCTCCAAGACTTTGCCTGGAGAGGATATGTGTCCAGGGACCTGGTAACCAAATACACATACAGTATAAATTCATAATAAATACTAGCACCTCAAATACTTAGAATTCTCACCTGATTTAGAGGTTTTCTTTGAACGCAGTTAATTCCCCCTATAAAGACCATATTGGGCATCACCGGCTTTGGATAATCAAAAGCAAAATCAAGTCTCATTAGCCAGATGGCTGCATGACCTAAAATTTCGTGTAAACTGACCTCTCTTTGAAGGAACTCAGAAGCCAGTTGCTGGTATGGAGAGTAAAGTAAATCACACAGAAAATGTGAAACTATTTCAAAAAAGAAGTTCTGCAGTCGTTGAGGGAAAGTCATATGATCAGTAAGGCCTGATAACTGCCGTGGTACATAAGACAGTGGTATTGGGCACTGAGAAGATATTGCATCTTTCTGACAGAATATGGAACGCAAAAAGTATACCGAGGGTACTGCAAGATGCTCTGCAAGGATCTGGCCACATGGTAGCACGGGATCTGTGAAAACAACATCAAAAGTGGTCTCTTCTAAGGTCCGTATTAACTCTTTGTTGTTCAATAGTCTAACACAAGTATCAAACATTAGGGCTGCTCCTTGTTTCATGTTCTCATGTATCTTCAGAATCTTCTGCAGAAGAGGTCTTTCTGTGAAAAATTCAGCTGAAAAAGTGATAAAATGGCTCTGTAGATCTTCACGGGAATATGACACAGGGTAGAATCTGATCTCATAACCTTCAGAGGCTTGAATATGGATATTAAAGTCTGGCGCTACTACAAAAATCTGGTGTCCTCTTTGCCCCAACGCATCCATAACTGCACGCATGCTAAGCCAATGGCTGTCTTCAACAGGTACTACAAGCACGTTACCAGGCTCAACAAATGTTACATATCCAAAAGAAAAGAAAATAAGGACAGCCGTGACTTGTACATAGTAAAACATTTTGGCCATGTCCTCTGAAAACCAGCTGATATGTAAGCTGCTTTTAAGCATTTGTTATTTAATCTTTAACAGTTTTCATTAAATCACTGTGCAAAATACTTGAACACTAAGTTTAGAAAGTTTATCTATATTTTTTTAGTCTTATAGGAAAAAATGTTAAATTGATGTACAGTACATAAATTGGTGCCTTCAAGACTTCGATGTACAATATATGGTATAATATAATTTTAACTGAAATTGAAATAAGGCTGATCTTCACATGTTGTTTAGCTATATATTAAAGCAAAATAACTTGAAAATTAATATGAAATAAATTGGATATAAAACAATAGTACATAAACAGGCAATTGTACCCATATATCCCCCACATCCCATCCCTGGGAGCATGCAGCGGCGCAACCTGTGCCCACTGTCCAGTACACTGGTTATTGTACCTTATTATGTTATTGTGTAACAACTGTAGTAGCCAATCAATGATCACATAGCTAGTAGTAAGCAATGCCATTTCCCATCATCATAGTTTATTACTGTGTGATCTCTGTGATCGGTCACAGAGATCACGTGGCACAAGGTCACTCACAGCAGCACTGTACCATGTGATAGCTGTGACCAATCACAGCTATCACAGTATTTCTCAATGGCTGCAGGAATGCAGCCAGGGAGAGTGAGAAATGATTGTTTTTACAGCCATCATGGCTGTAAAACAATCACTGTTTAACCACTTCAATACAGGGCATTTTCACCCCCTTCCCGCCCAGACCAATTTTCAGCTTTCAGCACTGTTACATTTTTGAACGACAATTGCGCGGTCATGCAACACTGTACCCATATGAAATTTTGATACTTTTTTTCCCCACAAATAGAGCTTTCATTTGGTGGTATTTGATCACCTCTGCGGTTTTTATTTTTTGTGCTATAAACAAAAAAACCGACAATTTTGAAAAAAACACAATATTTTTTACTTTTTGCTATAATAAACATCCCATTAAAAAAAATCAAAAACAAATTTTTTCCTCTGTTTAGGATGATATGTATTCTTCTACATAAAAAATCGCAATAAGCGTATATTGATTGGTTTGCGCAAAAGTTATAGCGTCTACAAAATAGGGGATACATTTATGGCATTTTTATTGTTATTTTTTTTTTTTACTAGTAATGGCGGCGATCTGCGATTTTTATTGTGACTGCTGCGGACACTTCGGACACTTTTGACACTATTTTGGGACCATTCACATTTATACAGCGATCAGTGCTATAAAAAATGCACTGATTACCGTGTAAATGTGACTGGCAGGGAAGAGGTTAACACCAGGGGGTGATCGAGGGGTTAATTATGTTTCCTAGAAAGTGATTCTAACTGTAGGGGGCGGGGACTCACAAGGGGAGGAGACCGATCGGTGTTCCTCTGTACTGGGAACACACCATTGTTCTCCTCTCACCTGACAGGACGTAGATCTGTGTGTTTACACACACAGATCCACGGTCCTGCTGTGTTCACGGGCAATTGCGGGTGAAAGACAAAGGGTTCCTGCCGCCGTCATATGACAATGCACGGTAGGGAACTGGTTAAAAAAAAATCCTGATAACCCTCCCACAGAGTAATGCAGTGTCGCTATGATGACACTGTACTGCTGGGGTGACAGTATGTAAAAGCAATGTAAAAAAACATTTTAAAACTTACTGTTACCAGTCAGTGTCCCTAATAACTGCCATCCAATCAAAGTGAGAGATTGCAGTGCATTGATTGCTGCTAATTGGCCAAAGCAAGCACCTGACCTGTATGCTTTGGCCAATCACAGAACGATGTACTGTGAGAGCCATGATTGGCCAAAGGCAGGGTGCCTTTGCCCAATCATGGCTCAGGGGCTAAGTCCATGCCCCCATACTATATAAGGCTGCTTACATGGCAGCCGTGTATAGTGCTGTGTATTAGTGGAGATTAGGCAGGTTAGTTAGTGTATTGTGCGGTCAGTCAGATTAGTGTATATAATACAGTGTAGTGTAGTGTATATAACACAGTGTAGTGTGGTTTATATAGCACAGTGTAGTGCGGTGTATATAATACAGTGTAGCGCAGTGTATATAACAGTGTAGTGCAGTGTATATAACACAGTGTAGTGCAGTGTATATAACACAGTGTAGTGCAGTGTATATAACACAGTGTAGTGCGATGTATATAACACAATGTAGTGCGGTGTATATAACACAGTGTAGTGCAGTGTATATAACACAGTGTAGTGCGGTGTATATAACACAGTGTAGTGTGGTGTATATAGCACAGTGTAGTGCGGTGTATATAGCACAGTGTAGTGCAGTGTATATAACACAGTGTAGTGCAGTGTATATAACACAGTGTAGTGCGATGTATATAACACAGTGTAGTGTGGTGTATATAGCACAGTGTAGTGCGGTGTATATAGCACAGTGTAGTGCAGTGTATATAACACAGTGTAGTGCGGTGTATATAACACAGTGTAGTGTGGTGTATATAGCACAGTGTAGTGCAGTGTATATAGCACAGTGTAGTGCAGTGTATATAACACAGTGTAGTGCAGTGTATATAACACAGTGTAGTGTGGTGTATATAGCACAGTGTAGTGCGGTGTATATAGCACAGTGTAGTGCAGTGTATATAACACAGTGTAGTGCAGTGTATATAACACAGTGTAATGCCGTGTATATAACACAGTGTAGTGCTGCGTATATAATAGTGTAGTGCAGCGTATATAATGCATGTAGTGCAGTGTATATAATACAGTGTAGTGTTGTGTGAATAACACAGTGTTGTGATGCTACTGAAGTGCTGGTGTGTTCAAATGCAGGTGTGCTGCCCAGAAGCCTAACAGCAGTTTACAAGCATCTCAAAAGTACAAAATTCTTAAAAACATCAGCCATATCCTACAGAATTAAAACAAACTCATGCTGCAGAACTTCATAGAAATTATGATGTGAAAGTTACCACAATCAGTTTAAAGTGGAACAAAACTCTCTTAATCAACAGTGACTATGTATAATCCATTCATATAATCCATATATAATATATTTTTCCATCTGGAGGAGGACAGGAGGGGATTTCTCACCTCAGCATCTCCTCCTGCCTACATGTCTGAGCTAGGGGCAGATGGATTAAGGGCAGAAATTAAATGCTACATGTATCATCTGCCCTTACTCAACCAAAGCTAGAATATTAGAGGGTTCAACACGATTTGTCAACAAAATAAAGCATGGTAGAAACATTGATTGATGGATGAGTTTGCTTTAAATATTAAAAATGAACTAAATGGCGTTTTTAGTTTGTGGATCTCAGATACAGATAAGTTCCTCCTTAAATTCATCTGCATGTATCTACTACACTTGCATATAAAACACGGCATTAAAGTCACAATGTTTTCAATGAACTTTGTCTCACTCAAAATAACATCCAAGAACACATGACATTTGGGCATATTTGCAGTTTGTAGGAACATGCCAAATAGCATTTTAGAAGTATGATGTGCAACCAAGTACAATTTGCTAATTTTGCATTTGTACACTAACATAAATGTCCTGAACTATATACAACATACACAAACTACAGAATCAATTGTGCCTCTGCAGTCTGATGATACTACTTTTAAGTTGGGTGCACACTATAATAAAAATTGGAAGAAAAATTTTGTACGATTGTTCGATCTCCGTATAGCGTGTATACAACTTTCGACCCGATTCAGACTTTCCAAACAAAAATTTCCGAAGGGACGAGCTCTAAAAATTTTCTAACAGCACTAACGATCTAATATAAACAAAAAAAAGCCTTTTTCAAACGAAAATTGTCATATAATCAGTATCTTCCTTGGGTTCGACTTGCTGTAAAACCAGACGATCATTCGCCTGATTTTTTTATAGTGTGAACCCAGCATTAATTACATTTTATTGGTATGTAGCTTACAAAATGGGAAAATAAATCTCTAATAGTAAACAAGAACACAGCACAATCTTTTTTAAGGCTGGGTTCGTATATGTGTGGCTGCAGTTTCATGCCTGGGGTCCGATGCATGTCTGTTCACTGATTCAGGTGCGATTTAGGTGTGATTTTTTTAATTCGCACCTGAATCGGACCCAAACACCCACAGGACTCTTTTTGAAAGCGGGCCGCGGCCGCCCCATGCCTGTGTGAACCGGCTACATTGAGAGCCGGTCACACTCGCCTGTCACGCGAACTTACCCGCATCCAATTTGCATATATGTGAACCTGGCCTTAATCAGAAGTGAATATTTGTTCATGTGCAAATATTGTTGTACTAGTAGTATTAGCAGGGCTTTGTTATTTAAAGCTTGCAGTAGGAAAATCTCAGATAACCCTATGTATTAGCTCTTCCCCATGTAAATTTGTTAAATTAAAGTGTACAGCCATGGCCAAATGTTTTGAGAATGACACAAATATAAATCTTCACAAAATTTGCTGCCTCAGTTTTTATGATGGCAATTTGCATATACTCCAGAATGTTATGAAGAGTGATCAGATGAATTGCAATTCATTGCAAAATCCCCCTTTGCCATGAAAATGAACTTAATCCCATAAAAAATTTCCACTGCATTTGTGAAGAAGGCTTCAGGGCGTCCAAGAAAGTCCAGCAAGCACCAGGACCCTCTCCTACAGGTGATTCAGCTGTGGGATCAGGGAACCACCAGTTCAGAGCTTGTTCAGGAATGGCGGCAGGCAGGTTTGAGTGCATCAGCACGCACAGTGAGGCGAAGACTTTTTGAGGATGGCCTGGTGTCAAGAAGGGTGACATCACCCGGTGACCACGCCCCACGCCTATATATATGTCGTTGCGCACCGTGAACAAAGCATTACAGTGGGAGAGAGCGTTGTGTCAACATCGGAAGAAGAGAGCAGGGAAGAAGACGATGGAGAAGACCGGGCCACCGCTGGCAAGAGAGCGACAAAAGATCAGAAGATAGCGGAGGAGCCCGGCAAAAGAACCGGAGAGCAGAAGAGAAAAACCGGAGACCTGGAGAAGAGGCCGGAGACCGGGAGAAGAGGCCAGAGAGCGGGAGAAGAACCGGACACTGGGAGAAGAGGCCGGAGAGAGTGGAGAAGTCAGAAGAGACCCCCGAAGTCGGAAGAAGACCCCTGGAGCTGCCTAATAAATTACTTTAAAAACCTGTCTAGTGTGTGTTTTTTATTGACACTTTTTTCCCCAGGTGAATGGGTAGGAGTACGATATACCCCATACTCATTCACATAGGGCGGGGGGCCGGGATCTGGGGGCCCCCTTATTAAAGGGAGCTCCAGGATTCCGATAAGCCCCCCGCCCGCAGACCCAGACAACCAACGGCCAGGGTTGTTGGGAAGAGGCGTTTGTCCCGATGTTGATGAGGAAGGGGGGCAGGGCGCCCCCCTTCCCCAAAGCACCCACCCCCCCATGTTGAGGACATGCGGCCTGGTACAGTTCAGGAGGGGGGGTGGCGCTCGCTCATCCCCACCCCCTTTCCTGACCGGCCGGGCTGCGTGCTCGGATAAGGGTCTGGTATGGATTTTGGGGGGACCCCCACGCCGTTTTTTTCGGCATAAGGGGTTCCCCTTAAAATCCATACCAGACCTGAGGGCCTGGTATGCTCTGCGACGGGGCTCACAAGGTGTTAATCTCGCCGATAAAAGCGGCAAGATTTACTTCCTTTTCTAGTCCTGTCGTACCTCATCACGTTCAAAATGAACGGACTTTAGTGCGTGTGTGGACAAGTCCATTAGTTCAGAAGTCTGCCGTAACTCCGTTGAAAGTCCATTGGGAAGATCGTCAGACCTATTCTGCTGGAAAGTCCAGTAGTGTGTGTGCGAGACCGTTTGTTTGGAAAGTCCGTCGGGAAGACCGTCGAACCTAGTCTGCTGGAAAGTCCGGTTGTGTGTACAGGGCATAAGAATACAGCCATGAATAAAGAATGGTGCAAAAACATCCTCAGAGAGCAACTTCTCCCAACCATCCAAGAACAGTTTGGTGACAAACAATGCCTTTTCCAGTATGATGGAGCACCTTGCCATAAGACAAAAGTAATAACTAAGTGACTTGGTAAACATAACATCAAAATTTTGGGTCCATGGACGGGAAACTCCCCAGACCTTAACCCCATTGAGAACATGTGGTCAATCCTCAAGAGGCGGGGGAACAAAAAAAACCCCAGAAATTCTGACAAACTCCAAGCATTGATTATGCAAGAATGGGCTGCCATCAGACATGATCTGGCCCAGAAGTTGATTGACAGTATGCCACGGCAAATTGCAGATGTCTTGAAAAAGAAGGGTCAACACTGCAAATATTGACTCTTTGCATAAACTTAAAGTGGATGTAAACCCTCACATATACCCAGTGAAGTGAACAGCCTCAGATGATACACGGGGATGAAACAAATCTCCCTATATAGGTTTTACATGTATATCTGCTGTCTTCAGCTTGCTATATTCTTTAGAAAGTGAACATCATGTTAGACTTTGTTCTTCCTGTTTCAGCAGTGGGAGCAGTGGGAGTCTTGGCTTACACTGTGTGACAGCAGATTGGAGGAAAGAACCCCCCCCCCCCTCCACATAAGCAGAGGAAGGAAGATACTTGCACAGCTGTGCTTTGAATAGACCAGCTCTCTGCTAACATATTTATAGCACCCTCCCCGACACAAATTTACAAATTTTCAGCTGCTTTTATTTCATGTGTCGGAGAACTTGTCAGAAGTTATCATGCTGATAATAGAAGAACAGAGCAGCAGAAAATCACTGGACTTAGTGCTTTGGAGAGAGATAAGTAAACACTGCAGATATACAGTGGGGACGGAAAGTATTCAGACCCCCTTAAATTTTTCACTCTTTGTTATATTGCAGCCATTTACTAAAATCATTTAAGCTAATTTTTTTTCCTCATTAATGTACACACAGCACCCCATAGTGACAGAAAAACACAGAATTGTTGACATTTTTGCAGATTTATTAAAAAAGAAAAACTGAAATATCACATGGTCCTAAGTATTCAGATCCTTTGCTAAGTATTTAGTAGAAGCACCCTTTTGATCTAATACAGCCATGAGTCTTTTTGGGAAAGATGCAAACAAGTTTTTCACACCTGGATTTGGGGATCCTCTGCAATTCCTCCTTGCAGATCCACTCCAGTTCTGTCAGGTTGGATGGTAAACGTTGGTGGACAGCCATTTTTTGGTCTCTCCAGAGATGCTCAATTGGGTTTAAGTCAGGGCTCTGGCTGGGCCATTCAAGAACAGTCATGGAGTTGTTGTGCAGCCACTCCTTTGTTATTTTAGCTGTGTGCTTAGGGTCATTGTCTTGTTGGAAGGTAAATAGCCAATAGCTCAGTTTGGCCAGAAGGCCAGCTCTAGGAAGGGTTTTGGTCGTCCCAAACGTCTTCCATTTAAGGATTATGGAGGCCACTGTGCTCTTAGGAACCTTAAGTGCAGCAGAAATTTTTTTGTATCCTTGGCCAGATCTGTGCCTTGCCACAATTCTGTCTCTGAGCTCTTCAGTCAGTTCCTTTGACCTCATGATTCTCATTTGCTCTGACATGCACTGTGAGCTGTAAGGTCTTATATAGACAGGTGTGTGGCTTTCCTAATCAAGTCCAATCAGTATAATCAAACACAGCTGGACACAAATGAAGACGTAGAACCATCTCAAGGATGATCAGAAGAAATGGACAGCACCTGAGTTAAATATATGAGTGTCACAGCAAAGGGTCTGAATACTTAGGACCATGTGATATTTCAGTGTTTCTTTTTTAATAAATCTGCAAAAATGTCAACAATTCTGTGTTTTTCTGTCAATATGGGGTGCTGTGTGTACATTAATGAGGAACAAAAAATGAACTTAAATCATTTTAGCAATTGGCTACAATATAACAAAGAGTGAAAAATGTAAGGGGGTCTGAATACTTTAAATCCCCACTGTATGTGCCCAGGTCAAATTTCATGAATCGGGTTTACATACACTTTAATGTCATTGTCAATAAAAACCTTTGTTACGTATGAAATGCTTGTAATTGTACTTCAGTATACCATAACATCTGACAAAAAGATTCAAATATACTGAAGCAGCAGACTTTATGAAAATTTTTATTTGTGTCATTCTCAAAACTTTTGGCCATAGCTGTATTTCAACTTTAAGAAAAACGTTTTAGATATATTTTGACTTACAAGTATAACTGTGGTGGCTGAATTAAAGTGATTGTAAAGTCTCGTTTAAAAAAAAAAAAAATAACAAACATGTCATACTTACCTGTTCTGTGAAATTGTTTTGCACAGGGCAGCCCAGATCCTCCTCTTCTCGTGTCCCTCTTCGCTGCTCCTGGCCCCTTCCTCCTGTCGAGTGCCCCCACAGCAAGCAGCTTGCTATGGGAGCACCCAAGCTGAGCTGCAGCTCCTTGTGTCCATTCAGACATGGAGCTGCCATTCGGCCCTGCCCCCTCTCTCCCCTGATGGGCTAACTAACTTTGATTGACAGCCATGGGAGCCAATGGTGCCACTGCTGTGTGTCAGCCAATCAAGGGGGAGAGTCCTGGACGGCCGAGGGACTCGTGGACATCGCTGGACAGAGAGGGGACACAGGTAAGTATTAGGTAGTGCTGGGGGGACTGCTACACACAGAAGTTTTTTTTATTTTAATGCATAGAATGCATTAATATAACAAAACTTCTGCCTTTACAACTCCTTTAAATATATTTTTGAAGGATTTTTTCTCTTTATCTTTACCTGGTGATCCTGCCAGTAACACATTTTCTGCCCTAGGGTAATACTACTCAATCACTGTACTGTACCTCTGGGGGTTGATTTACTAAAGGCAAATAGGCTGTTCACTTTTCAAGGGGCAGTTGTAATAGAATTGACCCCAGAGCTTAGTAATTAAGATGAGGCTCTGCTGATTTCCATCATCCAATTGTGCAAGCAATATTTTTCTTTTATTTTCCTTGCAGGTGATTGGATATTCTTTGTAAAGTGAAATTTCACCACATTCACTTGGTTCTGGGGCAAATTCTCTTGCAAAGTGAGCAGCCTATCTGCCTTTCGTAAAGTAACACAATAAGGTCAACATAGGACAGGAAGTCTGTTAGAACTACAGAACTCTAAAGAGCTCTCAAAAGAGAACACAGGCATGGTTTGAGAATTCAGTGCAACTTTGTTAACTCACTGTTAGAGTTTAACTACACATTAATGCAACACATACATTGTAGATGTCAAGCCACCCTATGGGTATTCTTATCGGTGTAAGCAGGTGTGACCACATCTGTGTAGCTGCACAAAGGCTATAACTACATTTTTTTGGGAGCACAGCAAGTGACAAAACCATACAACACTACAAACGTTTACAAGTAAAAGTGAACACGTGATAAGTGAAACCTAGTGTAACATAACCTTATTATCTAACTAACTATATACAATCAGGGGGAGAGATCTGGTAGGGCTGAGTCAGGTGGGAGGTGTACAGTAGAACATGTGAAATGGGTCAAGAAGGAGGCCAGGACAGGGATCAGGTACAAGGGGAGGAATTAGAGACAACAGGATCATGGTAACAGGTATAAACAGTAGGAACAAGATGAAAGGTTGAAGGCAGCTGGGTCAGTGACAGGGTGGCAGGTACAAGACATACTGGGTCAGGAGCAGGCATAAAAGACACAGAGAACAAACACTTGGACATGGGGAAAACCTAAAGGAGGGACTAAGTATCCTTCCAGCAGCTTATATCAGGTGGAGACTAATTGCTGGGTCTGTCAGGTACCGAAAGATACCAAAACTTAAATAATAATAATCATGTACTGCAGGCTATAAGAATTGTTGGTTTTCATTTATCATGTGCCAATTGGTTATGACAAAAATGGTTAATGTAAGGGACAGAGAGGGATCAATATCCATTACAGAATAACTCCTGAGAATTTGCCATTACAGCTAATCATTCCATTTGCCTTTATTCTGTTAAAAAAAAGAAATTATTTTATTCTGAACAAATATTGAGTGGAGTGAAATAAAGAACGAATTGCAATTGAAAGTCATCAAGAGACTGGCTATTGTTGTAGGAATGGGCATAGCTCTACTGTGAATTTGACATTTGCTCTTTGGAATACCATTAACCACCTGACAGCTATAGTAGTGGTATTAAGGAAAATTCCCCTCTTCAGCTTGATCTCCACCAGGTACATGACAGATAAATAGGACAAATAGAGGGGGCGAATCTCCCTACAGGGGGCACAGACAGCAGTAAAAACCTGACTATTGTAATATTCCCTCTCCACTCTATCCAAAACGAAAACAAAAAAAAAATGCTTATAGTTTTGGAAACAGTGATGTAAAAACACATAAAAATATCTGAAGTACACTTACTTTTTGCAGAACCTTCCCTTCCTTGCAATGGATGCCTCCAATGAATACCATGTTAGGCATTATAGGTCTCGGATACTCAAAAACAAAATCATATCTCAAGAGCCATACAGAGCTTCTACTTAGAAATTGCACAGGGGTGAATTCTCTTTTGAGGATATTTGATGCCAGCTGCACATATTGTTCATACATTGGTCCACAATAATATGGTTCAAGCACATTGATCATGACATTTTTCACACGTTCCATAAAGGTCATCTTGTCTTCATTCTTACTGAACAATCTTGGTACATAGGAACGTGGAGTTTCACACTGTGCACTTACATAGTCCAAAGAACAGGGCAACCCTCTTAAGAAATTAACAGAGGGCAGGTCAAGATGTTCCGCTAGTATCACTCCGCACAGTAAAAATGGATCGGTAAGGACAACATCAAACTTTTCTTCCTGAAGTTCACGTATTAAGTCTTCATTAAGTAACATTCTCTCACACATGGTGTAGAACATCTTAAATACAACCATCATGCTGTTGAGCATTGTAAAAGCAGTCCCAGGAAAATAATTGGGAGCAGTAAAGTGTTCATTGCCCATTTTCTGAAGTATTGCATCAATCTCTTCAGCGGTGTATGGGACAGGGAATGTCTTTACATTGTATAGATCAGACTTTCTCATTGATAAACTGCTTTCAGGCATGACCACCACAACATGATGGCCATTTTGACCCAGCTTTGCTACCAGTGAACGCATGCTGAGCCAGTGACTGCCATCCATAGGAACAACAAGCAGCCTGCCCCCATTGCCTTTACTAAGAGCACCCAAAAAGAACAAAAAGACAGCAAGGCTGCGTGGCAACATCGCTATAGATGATCAACCACAAAACACAAAATGCTTTAATAGATCATGTTGGTAACCTTGATAGCTTCCCTTTATCTTGTGGAGGAGCTTGGAATTTTGTCAGGAAAAGTTGCTGTTTAACCTGTTGTTTAGTTTGTGACTCGTCAGTGTTTAGATCTAAAATATCAGGAGCTAATCAAGTATGGGTCTGGTACTTGAAATGATGAAACTAACCACCGGTTTTGCCCAATGCAGAAATACTTAAAGCGGTATTAAACCCAAAAACAAAAGTGTAATATATTGCAGTTTACCAATCCTTAAAGATGAATTGCAGGTATGGTATATTTTTACATAGTTACATTGGTCCAGTGTTCTCTGATTGGCATTGGCATTTTCTCAGTGGCATCCATGCTGAGCAGCCTGCAACCTGAAAGCAAATGGCGATCACTGGAGTAGCAGTGTCTACTTCAGTGACTTCCATCTTCCAGGGGAATTGGCCAATTATAGTATATAGTATATACTGTAAATATATATATATATATATACAGTAAAACCTCGGATTGCGGTTAACAATCGTTTCACAATACGAGCTATTATTTTTTTAAAATCCTGACTCGGTTTGCAAGCGTTGTCTCGCAAAACGAGCAGGATTCAAGTCTCTGCGGTGTGCAGTACCGCATTTTGCCAGAGGTGCGGGGGCTGGTGACATTTGGAGCTGCTCGAATGCACTCGAATGCACTCGGATGGACTCGGAGCCACTCGGAAACACTTGGAAACACTCCGTTCCCAAGTGTTACTGAGCCTCTCTGAGTGTTTCCGAATGCATCTGAGCAGCTCCGAGCGGTTTCCGAGTGTTTCCGAGTATCTCTGGCGCCCCCCTAGCTCTGGCCACATGCGGTACTGCATACCACAGAAGTCACTGTGGAACGATTTATCTGAGTATCCATTGACTTCTATGGGGAAACTCGCTTTGGTATACGAGTGCTTTGGATTACAAGCATACTTCTGGAACGAATTATGTTCATAATCCAAAGTTCCACTGTACAGTATATACAGTATATATTTACATTGGTGCAAGCTGTAACTATGTTAAAATATACCATACACGACATTCCTTTTTAAAGGATAAGTTCACTTTTGAAACATGTTACATATTCCACTGGTATTTAGGGTGGAACATGTAACATGTTTCAGCAGCTGCAGCTATAGCCTCTCCCCCTCCCGCCCATGACAGCGAGCGGGGTATCTTCTCCCTCTCCCTCCTGTCACTATTTGAAAATAACGTGATCATGTAGGACTCTGCCCACATGGCTGCTTCATTCATTCACAGTTTCCTGTGAGTGCACAAACCACAACTACCGTCAGTCATTTCGGCTTGTAGTTTTGAATGGACTGCAAGGTCGCTGTTGAGCTGCCTTGCAGTTCATTTATAAGCCCTGCTGGGCTTGTCTGCAGGAGTCTGGCATTGCACCCCTTATCCACTGATCACGTGTACAATGCTTTCCATGCTCTATAGTGCTCTTCCACACGGGGCGGATCCACCCCGTGAACACCCGCTTGCTCAGCGGGGATCGCTCCACCGATCCCCGCTGAGCAGGAAAATGACAGGTCCGTCGCTGCACATTGTGCAGCGACGGACCTGTCAGAGCGCCACTCTCCCCTATGGGGGATCGGGTGATGACGGACCGTAGAGTCCGTCGTCACCCGATCCGATCACGGATGGAAAAGTAGGGTTTTCCTCCGTTACACTTTTCGGATCGGAACGGGTCAGATGTCAGCGGACATATCACCGCTGACATCCGACGCTCCATAGGGATACATGTATGTCTGTTTTTCATCCGAAAACAGAAGGATGAAAAACGGACATACGGATCCTCCGTGTGAAAGAGCCCTTAGGGAAATATTATAAATGCACATTTTTTTCTTGCAAAACTTTGTGCATTTATTATTTTTTTCCCAAAAGGTGAACTTATCCTAAATGTGGTGGCTACATTAGTTTAGTTTTTTTTTTTAGTATGTATTCCCTTACTTTCACCTCATTTAGCATGTATTCTTTTACTTTCATCTGGTGATCCCACAATAACACACTGTCTAACCTAAGGAGTCTCCACACCATTAGAGGAGCAACTGAGACCTTAGATGGCAGCTCTGTCTTTTTGTGAAGATGGTAGTGTTAGCTGCACTAGCAGATTTAGATTGACTTGACTAACAAATTAAAGCTAAGCTCCAGCTAACACTTTTTAGAGATAAAGGTTTTATAACTGAATAAACAATGACCATTGTAAATATCCGTCAGTGGTAAATGGTTTGTCCCAACCCTCTAACTGACACTTTTGCTGCACAGTTTGGACTTTTACAGAAAATTAAAAAATAACAGACCCACTGACAGAATCACCAGGTGAAAATAATTGAAAAAAAGCCTTAAAAAGAACATGAATGCAGCCACCATATCTAAGAAATGGTAAGCTGCAATATATTACATTTTTGTTTTTGGGTTATCACTTTAATTCTTGTTTGGCCTCACTACTGCGTACCCAACAAAAGTCATTAACAACAATTAACCACTTGGCCCCTGGAAGGTTTTACCCCCTTCATAACCAGGCAATTTTTTGATATTCAGCACTGCACTACTTTACCTGCCAATTGCGTAGTCATGCAGCACTGTATGCAAATGAAATTGATATCATTTTTTTTCATTCAAATTGAGCTTTCTTTTGGTGATATTTTATCACCACTGGGTTTTTAATTATATAAATGAACAAAGACCACAAATTTTGAAAAGGAAAATAAAAAAAAAAAAAATAAAAAAAATCACATTGCTTCATAAATCTAGGCCAAAATGTATTCTGCTAAATGTCTTTGGTTAAAAAAAATCCCAATAAGTGTATATTAACCACTTCAGCCCCAGAAGATTTTACCCTCTTAAAGAGGAAGTAAACCCTAATGGGTTTACTTCCTCTTTGTTTCCCTGCAAAGGTAAAGCATAATGGGCTACTATGCATCGCATAGTAGCCCATTATGTGTCACTTACCTGACACAGGAGCCTGCGAAGTCACCGCTGTCCCCTCTGCTACAGAGCATCCATCTTCTTCTTGGGTATCGTGGCTCCAGGGCTGTGATTGGCCGGAGCCGTGATGACGTCACTCACGCGCATGCGCACGGGAGCCGCCACTAACGGCATATCGCCGTTAGCAGCGGCATGCTCTGTGCGCCTGCGCGCCGCACGCGGCGTAGACAACGGTGCCTGTCTTTCTGCAAATATCTCCTAAACCATGTAGGTTTAGGAGATATTTCTTGGACCTACAGGTAAGCCTTAATCTAGGCTTACCTGTAGGTCAGCGTGATCTGTAAGGGTTTACAACCACTTTAATGACCGAAGCATTTTTTGCGATATGGCACTGTGTCGCTTTAACTGACAATTGCACGGTCGTGCAATGCTGTACCCAAACAAAATTGACATCCTTTTTTTAACACAAATAGAGCTTTCTTTTGGTGGTATTTGATCACCTCTGCGGTTTTTATTTTTTTGCGCTATAAACAAAAAAAGGCCAACAATTTTGAAAAAAAGCAATATTTTTTACTTTTAGCTATAATAAATATCCCCAAAAAATATATAAAAAACACATTTCTTTCTCAGTTTAGGCCTATTTTGGCACCATTGACATATATACAGCGATCAGAAATAAAAATAGCCACTGACTACTGTATACAGTGCCTTGCAAAAGTATTCACCCCCTTGGCATTTTTCGTGTTTGTTGCCTCACAACCTGGAATTAACATGGATTGTTTGAGGATTTGCATCATTTAATTTACAGAACATGCCCACAACTTTGAAGTTGTTTTTTTTTTTTTTTTTTATTGTGAAGCAAACAACAAATAGGACAAAACAGAAAAAGTCAATGTGCATAACTATTCACCCCCCTAAAGTCAATACTTTGTAGAGCTACCTTTTGCGGCTATCACAGCTCCAAGTTGCTTTGGATAAGTCTCTATGAGCTTGCCACATCTTACCACTTGGATTTTTGCCCATTCCTTCTTGCAAAACTGCTCCAGCTCTTTCAAGTTGGATGGTTTGCACTTGTGAACAGCAATCTTTAAGTCTGACCACAGATTTTCTATTGGATTGAGGTCTGGGCCATTCCAACACATTTACATGTTTCCCCTTAAACCACTCAAGTGTTGCTTTAGCAGTGTGTTTGGGGTCATTGTCCTGCTGGAAGGTGAACCTCCGTCCTAGCCTCAAATCACACACAGAGTGGTACAGGTTTTGCTCAAGAATATACCTGTATTTAGCACCATCAATCTTTCCCTCAACTTTGACCAGTTTCCCAGTCCTGACTGCTGAAAAACATCCTCACAACATGATGCTGCCAGCACCATGTTTCACTGTGGAGATGGTGTTCTTTGGGTAATGTGATGTGTTGGGTTTGCGCCAGACATAGCGTTTTCTTTGATGGCCAAAAAGTTAAATTTTAGTCTCATTAGACCAGAGCACCATCCTCCATACATTTTGGGAGTCTCCCACATGCCTTTTCGCAAACTCAAAACGTGCCATTTTGTTTTTTGCTGAAAGTAATGACTTTCTTGTGGCCACTCTGTCATAAAGCCCAACTCTATGGAGCATACGGCATATTGTCGTCCTATGTACAGATACTCCAGTCTCTGCTGTGGAACTCTGCAGCTCCTCCAGGGTTACCTTAGGTCTCTGTGCTGCCTCTCTGATTAATGCCCTCCTTACCCAGTCCGTGAGTTTTGGGGTGCAGCCGTCTCTTGCCAAGTTTGCTGTTGAGCCATGTTCTTTCCTTTTGATTATGATAGATTTGATGGTGCTCCTAGGGATCATCAAAGATTTGGATATTTTTTTATAACCTGACCCTGACTTGTACTTCTCAACAACATTATCCCTTACTTGTTTGGAGAGGTCCTTGGTCTTCATGGCAGTGTTTGGTTGGTGCCTCTTTCTTAGGTGTTGCAGCCTCTGGGGCCTTTCAAAAAGGTGTGTATATGTAATGACAGATCATGTGACACTTAGATTGCGCACAGGTGGACATCATTTCACTAATTATGTGACTTCTGAAGGTAATTGGTTGCACCAGAGCTTTTTGGGCTTCATAACAAAGGGGGTGAATACATACGCACATGCCAATTATCAGTTTTTTATGTATATATTTTTCAAATTTTACTTCACCAACTTAGACTATTGTGTTTTGATCCATCACATATAATTCAGATTAAAAAAACATTGAACTAAAGGCTGTAATGTAACAAAATGGGTAAAAAGCCAAGGGGGTGAATACTTTTGCAAGGCACTGCAAATGTCACTGGCACAGAAGGGGTTAAACACTAGGGGGCAATCAAGGGGCTAAGTGTGTTCCCTCAGCGTGTTCTAACTGTAGGGGGATGGGCTACCACTGACATGACAGAGACATGACATGACAGAGATCACTGTTCCCGATGACAGGGAACAGAAGAACCCTGTCATGTAACTAGGCAAAACAGGGAAATGCCTTGGTTACATTTCCTCGTTCTGCTTTTGCGGACCGTCAGTTTGCGCAGGAGTGCCATTCTGCCGACGTATATCAGTGTGAGCTGGTCGGCAAGCGGTTAATTGGTTTGTGCGGAATTTATAGCGTCTACAAACTATGGTAAATACAGTGTACTGGAATTTATGCAGTTAAATATGACACTATACTGGCAATGGCGGTGATCAGAAACCTATAGTGGGATTGTGTTAGTGTGGCGGAAAATCTGGTGCTAACAGACCCTCACTGGGAGGTATACTAACTGACTAACTTAGATTAATAGTGACGCTAATATAGTGATCTGTGATAATACATTGTCACTGTACTAATGACACTGGCTGGGAAGGGGGTAACATCTAGGGCAATCAAGGGGTTAACTGTGTGCCTATCAAGTATAATGTGTGTAATATGTGTTGCTTTTACTGAAAGATCTGGCTGTTTTTTCTCCCTGCTGTGCGGGGAGAAGAAACAGCCTGATGGTGCTCTGTGTATAGAGTCCGGAGTAAAAACAGGGCTCTGTGTTCTGATTGGACACAGCTGATCAGCAGGTCTCAGCCATAAATCATTGGCCGGGACCTGCTGACAAAATCGCAATGTGTTCAACCACAGCGCTGGTCAGCAATTACATAATGTTCTAGTATGCATCGCGTACTAGCACATTATTAAATGCTTATAATTAGTACATTGTGAGATGCTTATCTTAGACCGATGCCCACCAGAGGCGTGCTGTCCCCGCTGACGGCTTCCATCTTCACCCAGGTCTTCCTTCCAGGTTCGCATGCTCCGGCCATCTGCTTGGCCGAGCCACGACGACGTCACTCCAACGCATGCGCATGGGAGTCACAGTCGAAAGAAACAGAGCTCTGAAGGGATGGCACGGGTGTGTCGTCCCTTCAGAGCCCTTCAGAGCACATGCGCTGCTGACGTCACCGGGTGCATGCAGTGTAACTATTTCCTAAACAGTGCAAGTTTAGGAGATATTTACTGTACCTACAGGTAAGCCTTATTATAGGCTTACCTGTAGGTACAGGTGAAAAATAAGCCTCTACTAGCATTTTAAGACAGTAGGTGTATTACTGGCTGATCTCCAGGTAAAATAAAGGAATAAAGGTCTGTATAAAAAAGAAAACAAATGCAATTACCACATCCAATCATCGGTTTGTTACAATATATGAAATTCATATTTTTGGGTTTAGTTACACTTTGGTCTGGGGTGCCTTCAAGGCTACCATGCACGGCTCTTTGCAGGCCCGCAAGGCGTCTCATTCCAGACTAGTGGATGTGGAGGGGGAGCTTCGAGTGGCGGAAGCTGCCTACTCAGCATCCCCTGTGCCCGAGACACACACTGTCTGGCGACACAAGGCCAGAGAGTTAGACATGGTATTACTTGAACGAACCCAGAAAAAACTGTTGTATCAAAATCAGCGACTCTTCGAATGTGGCGACAAAAATAGTCGCCTGCTAGCTTACCTGTCTAGGCCTGACTATCAGCCATGCAATCCCTAGAATCAAGAACTCTGAGGGCATAATAGTGGAACAGACGAAGGAGGTAGTGGAGGCTTTCGTTACATTTTACTCTACTCTCTACTCCACCAGGGCCCACTATACTATTGTGGAATTAGACGATTATTTGCAGGATATCTCACTTCCAAAATTGCTAGATTCTCAGGTTTCATTGCTAGATGCCCCTTTAACGTCCGATGTAATAGGAGATGCCGTCAAGTCCTTTGCTAGAAATAAGACACCAGGATTGGACGGATTCCCTATAGAATGGTATACGCAATTTAGAGAGCTACTGGTCCCACATCTACTCAGGGTATATAACTATGCCCTGAAGACAGGACAGCTACCGCTCTCTATGTCTGAGGCACTAATTGTCCTTATCCCCAAACCTTACAAGGACCATCTTCTCTGCGCATCATACCGACCGATTTCCCTAATTAACTCGGAAATAAAAATTGTAGCCAAAGTACTTGCCCAGAGATTAAATTATTAAATACGGTCATTACTGCTGTCATTGGAGCGGATCAGATGGGATTTATCCCCCGGAAGGTCTACTTCAATTAATTTATGACGGCTCTTTACCAACATGCAGGCCCTCATGACTCAATGGGCTCCAGGGCTGTTTTAGCCCTGGATGCTCAGAAAGCCTTTGATTTGGTCGAATGCCAATATCTATTGGAAGTCTTGGCAAAATTTGGATTCGGTAGCACATTTATTAAATGGGTTCAAATATTATATCACAAACCTACAGCTAGCTTGAGACTGAATACAGCTATTTCTGAACCCTTCATGATACGCAGAGGCACCAGGCAGGGGTGCCCTCTGTCGCCACTACTATTTGCATTGGTGATAGAGCCACTGGCAACGCTGATCAGATCTATTGTGGCGGTGATGGGACTGGGGATTGGGGGCCTGGAAGAAAAGGTGTCCTTATATGCGGACGACATGCTGATATATTTGGTGGACCCCCAGTCGTCACTCCCTACTCTACTGGATGTTATTCTGCGCTTTGGGCGCTTTTCTGGCTTCCAGGTAAACTGGGACAAATCCTTGTTGTTTATGCTAGACCAATCCACCTCAATTTCACTTTTCTCTACTTAGGTATTGAGATACATCTCCTCATACATCAAAATGAACTTAGATCCACTCATCAGTAGAATGAGGACTACGCTTAAGATCTGGGCCAATCTTCCCCTGACACTGTTGGGTAGAATAAACATTTTTAAAACAATCTTTCTACCACCCTTTTTATATATTCTGAGTAACTCCCTAATATACATCCCTAAAAGCAAATTCAAAGAAATCGAGACAATCTTTATTACATTTTTTGGGGGGGGGGGAGGGGTATCTAGTATAGCAAAAAACATGTTACAATTACCAATTTTGGTGGGGGGACTGGCCCTCCCTTGCCTCCAAACTTACTATGTGGCCTCACAGCTTGTTTGTGAACACTGGTGGTTCTATCCCGAGGAAAACAATGCGGCTACAGCATTAGGGGCAGCCATCCTCCCTTCCTATGAATCGCTCCAAAATCGAATACATCACCTCTCCATTAGGGGATGGGAGGGTACGAAAGTTCTCTTCATGACCCTATGGTTAATTACGCTTTCGAAGCTATTGCCATCCAAAACACATACCACACATTACCCCACTGCTCCATTATGGGGAAACCCAGGTCTACCAGAACTCTTCTGCAGAACAGACAGTGGGTACTGGCTCAAACGGGGGGGTTCGATTAATTTCTCACTTATTTATAGTGAACACTTTTTGATCTATTGCTGACTTTCGCAGGGACTATGGCCTTCCTCCTACGGCCTATTTCCAATATCTGCAGATATGCCATACCGCTGTGACACAGTTTGGCTTTCGAAACATCAATATTCAACCCTCCCCACTCGAACGTTTATTGCTTGACCCTTCTCACACCAAACCCGTTTCCACGTACTACAAAACCCTTCTTCATACTACGACAACTAGGATTAGCACCACAGAAAATAAATGGCGCTCTGACATACCAGAGCTGACGGAAGATGTTTGGCAGGAAGTGCTTCCCCACCAGGTATCGTCTGTCATCTCTTCCCGACATAAAGTTATTCAAACCAAATTATTATACAGATCCTACTTTACTCCTTGTTTACTCTACAGATTAAAGAGACTACCCTCCGCAACATGTTCCTGATGTGGCATGGCTGATGGCACATTTTTCCATTTAATTTGGGAGTGCCCGCCAATTAGGAATTTCTGGTTGGGGTCACGGACCTTATCAGCTCCCTCATTCAGTTTCCTAACATCTGTAACCCCTTGGGATGCTTGCTAGGATATATAGATGATGACGGTTTCGAATTATCCTGTTCTATGCAAAGAAAACGATCACTATGCATTGGAAATCTCAATCCCCACCTACTATAGCCTTCTGGCTCACTATAGTCAATCAAGCTATACCTTTATACAAATTGACGTATGAGGCCAGAGGTTGCCCAAAAAAAATTAGTTAGTGAGTTAAGATCGCACTAAACCACCTGCTCCTTGAGTTCTTGAAAAATATTAGCTGAGTCTTTGTCATCATAATGGAACTTAGAAGGTAACAATGAGACTCCTCTATTAATCTGTACGATAACTGGATACTATGTAACTGTACTTCATTTATGATTGAGCGCTGTTTGCTCCAATAATTCTACATATGCATCTGTGTACCTGTTTGTATATAAACAATAAAATTATACCTTTAAAAAAAAAAAGACACAGATTACTGGAACCATGTCCTGTGGTTTGATGAGACCAAGATAAACTTATTTGGTTCACATGGTGTCAAGCGTGTGTGGCGGCAACCAAGTGAGGAGTACAAAGACAAGTGTGTGTCATGAAAAGGTTCACCCATTGGCACTGTCTGCCTTTTGGATCGCAGTACCAGTGTCCACCAGCGGGTGTCTTCCATCACCCAGGACCTGTAATAAGAGGATTCACCTGCTGGTGACACTGTTGCATCCCTGGGCTGTAGTACCAGTGTCCACCAACGGGTGTATTCTGGCAGTATGGAGCAGACAGCACCTTCTGCGCTCAGGTGTAACGTGAGGACAATTACTGCAGGCTGATAAATACCCGGCAAGCCCTCACATGCTTGCCTTGGTGTCTCACTCCCTTCATTCTGACCTTGCTGCCTGTTATTTTGACCTTGAGCCTGCATCTGCCCTGCCCTGCCCTGATCTGCCCTGCCCTGCCCTGATCTGATCCAATCCCTATCCCGAGCCCTTCCTGGTCCTGTCACTTCTGTTCCTGGTTGCCTTGGATCCCTGCCCTGTATCCCATCCATCCATCCTCTCCCTGTTCCTGTTGGTTTCCCGTCCTTGCCATCTGCTGCATACTTACCAACTATCACGAATTTTCCGGGACATTCCCGGGATTTAGACCCTTTTCAAGGATTTAGTCATTTATCCCGGGAATGTCCCGGGAATGTCCCGGGAAATTCTTATTTTACTGTTTTGTTTTTTTTTTCACCGCCGCCACTGCCGCTAGAGGTCTGTGGCCGACGGAGACAATGTCTCCACCGGCCACCACTTTCCTGAAGACCAAATTGCTGTTTATCAATGGCTGGGTGGCTGCCTATAGAATTTGAGCTTTGGCACCACCCACCTCCCCCCCGCTGCCGTCTGTCTATAATCTGATGTGGGAAGGGGCGGGGGTGGGCGGCACCGCAGCTCAATTGCTATTGGCAGCCACCCGGCTATTTTGTCCCATTATCTTTAGTAATGGTGGCGGAGAGAGGCTCCACTGCTGGGAATGCCTGATGTAAGGAAAGGAGGGGCTCTATTGGGGGATGCCTGGTGTAAGGGGGGACTCTGCTGGCAATGCCTGTTGTAAGGGGGGACTCCGCTGCAATGCCTAATGTAAGGGGGGACTCTGCTGCAATGTCTGATGTAAGGGGGGACTCCGCTGTAATGTCTGATGTAAGGGAGGACTCCGCTGGCAATGTCTGATGTAAGGGGGGACTCCGCTGGCAATGTCTGATGTAAGGGGGGACTCCGCTGGCAATGTCTGATGTAAGGGGGGACTCCGCTGGGGACACCTGATGGCATCTGGTGGCAGGCGACGTGGCAGGTGACACGCTCAGGGCTTCCACTGATTCAGCATTATAGTGAGTTAAATAATTTCATTCTATATTACAATGTAATAATAGAAATAATGCACTTCAATCATCCTGACACCATAACAACCATGGTGTCGGGATGATTGAAGCGCTAACACCAGGTGTTTGGAGTATCTTTATCTGCTGATTGTTAAACTTTCTGGAATACAGATATTTCTACTGTTGTGTAGGATCTGGGCCTGCTGTCACTCCATCCCTCTTTCTTTCTCTCCTTTTTCTTTCTCTCTTTCTTTCTTTCTCTCTTTCTTTCTTTCTTTCTCCCTCCATCCCTCATTCATCTCATACCACACCCCTTCTCCACCGGCCGCCACTTTCCTGAAGACCAAATTGCTGTTTAGCAATGGCTGGGTGGCTGCCTATAGAATTTGAGCTTTGGCACCGCCCACCTCCCGCCCCGCTGCCGTCTGTCTATAATCTGATGTGGGAAGGGGCGGGGGTGGGCGGCACCGCAGCTCAATTGCTATTGGCAGCCACCCGGCTATTTTGTCCCATTATCTTTAGTAATGGTGGCGGAGAGAGGCTCCACTGCTGGGAATGCCTGATGTAAGGAAAGGAGGGGCTCTATTGGGGGATGCCTGGTGTAAGGGGGGACTCTGCTGGCAATGCCTGATGTAAGGGGGGACTCCGCTGCAATGCCTGATGTAAGGGGGGACTCTGCTGCAATGTCTGATGTAAGGGGGGACAGGCGACGTGGCAGGTGACACGCTCAGGGCTTCCACTGATTCAGCATTATAGTGAGTTAAATAATTTCATTCTATATTACAATGTAATAATAGAAATAATGCACTTCAATCATCCTGACACCATAACAACCATGGTGTTGGGATGATTGAAGCGCTAACACCAGGTGTTTGGAGTATCTTTATCTGCTGATTGTTAAACTTTCTGGAATACAGATATTTCTACTGTTGTGTAGGATCTGGGCCTGCTGTCACTCCATCCCTCTTTCTTTCTCTCCTTTTTCTTTCTCTCTTTCTTTCTTTCTCTCTTTCTTTCTCTTCCTCTTTCTTTCTTTCTCCCTCCATCCCTCATTCATCTCATACCACACCCCTTCCGAGCCATGGCCATTCAAGACACGCCCACTATTCCACTCAAACCACGCCCATTTTTTTGCGGCTGTGCGCTTCGTGCGACACAGTTTTCTGTTACAGTATGCCCCGCCTACAAAAGAATACCACACCCCCTAATTATAGCAAGGCTCCGCCTACATGCAAAAAAGTATCCCGAATTTTTTTTTTGCAATGTTGGCAACTATGCTGCTGATCTCCTGGTGTATGACCTTGGCCTGGCTTCTGTTTACGGTTCCGGTGTCTCCCATTTTATTGTGTATACTGTTTTGTTGTTTGTGGTTCTTGTGGTTGGTTGTGCACTGTTATGTTCACTTATCTGTCATGTATGTAAATAAACACCATTTTTATTCACTTATATACGTTTCTGGTTTCTTCTGTGCAGTCCACACAGTCTGGTTTACTAATTCCTTGACAGTGTGTCTTGCCTACAGTCAAGCATGGTGGTGAGAGTGTCATGGTCTGGGGCTGCATGAGTGCTTCCGGCACTGAAGACTGGAGCTACAGCTAATAGAGGGAACCATGAATGCCAACATGTACTGTGACATACTGAAGCAGAGCATGATTCCCTCCCTTTGGAGACTGGGCTGCAGGGCAGTATTCCAACATGATAACGACCCCAAACACATCTCTAAGACGACCACTGCCTTGCTAAAGAAGCTGAGGGTAAAGGTGATGGACTAGCCAAGTATGTCTCCAGATCTAAACCCTATTGAGCATCTGTGGGGTATCCTCAAATAGAAGGTGGAGGAGTGCAAGGTCTCTAACATCCACCAGCTTTGTGACGTTGTCATGGAGGAGTGGAAGAGGACTCCAGTGGCAACCTGTGAAGCTCTGGTGAACTCCATGCCCAAGAGGGTTAAGGCAGTGCTGGAAAATAATGGTGGCCACACAAAACATTGACACTTTGGGCCCAATTTGGACATTTTCACTTAGGTGTACTCACTTCTGTTGCCATCGGTTTAGACATTAATGGCTGAGTGTTGAGTTATTTTGAGGGGACCGCAAATTTACACTGTTATACAAGCTGTACACTCACTACTTTACATTGTAGCAAAATGTCATTTCTCCAGTGTTGTCACATGAAAAGATATAATAAAATATTTACAAAAATGTGAGGGGTGTACTCACTTTCGTGAGATACTGTATATATTCAGCATATTACTTCTTGTTCTAGTTTACATTTGTCCACATTTACATGCAGACCAAGCTGTCCAAATTAGAAGGCAGTGAAAGGGGGTTGGTGAATAAAAGGTGACCATTTTAAACAGTTTGTCAGGAAGGCACTAGACATAGTACAAATGAAGGTTCAAGGTGCATACAGATGCACAGGCACAAGCTTGTGGGTGCTCGTTTTGCAGTGCATGGCCATGCGCATATGTGCGGGCGCGTGAACATTTGCTGCTAACACTGGCGCCAAATGGACTATTTAAAGCGACGTTCCACCCAAAAGTAGAATTTCCACTTATTTGATTCCTCCCCCCTCCAGTGCCACATTTGGCACCTTTCGGGTGGAGGAGGGGGGAGTGGATACCTGTCTTTGACAGGTACCCTGTCCCCACTTCCATGAGAGCGGGCCGCAGCGAATTACGTCAGAAGCTCGGACCCCCTCCTCCCTCCCCTTCTGCCGGGCCAGTGAGAGAATGTAGTGCGCTCCGCGCTTGTGCAGTAGGGGCCCAGGCGTGAAGCCGAAAGGCTACACTGCCGGGTTCCCAGGCAATGGTGGCGGCAGCACGCGACCAGCCGATGGAAACATCAGCTGCGGTGCCGACATTGCTGGACTCCAGGACAGGTAAGTGTCCTGATGTTAAAAGTCAGCAGCTACAGTACCGCTGCACATACCTCCACTTTAAGTGCAGCGGTTGCACTAGTCAGTGCTGTCTGATCTACAGCTCTCCCTGTGTTCCTGTGTCGTCTGTTCCTGCATCTGACTCCTGTGATTGACCTGACTTGCCCTGACCATGCTTAAACGCTACCTGCCCTGACCTTGGCTTGTCTCTGAACTCTGCTCTGCTTCCTGCTCATCTGCCTGCTCCAGTGTTGCTCTACCTGTATCCTGATATTCTCTTGTCTGCTTTCCATACCTGAATCTGACCGTCTGTTGCTGACCTGGCTCATCTGACCATGCATCCTGCTATCCGTCTGTTCATCTCTGCACGCTACTTACCTGGTCCTTGCTGGTCATCCACTTGCCACATGCCACCAGTCTACTCTGCACCTGTAACCAGTCACCTGCCAGCCCAATCAACTGCCGGCCTGTTGTCTGCCAAGTTCTGGGTCTGCTGCTCCTGCCGCCATCTGCTGTACTGGCTCTCTGATACATTCCTGATGTCTCACTACCAGTGGTCCTTGAGCCAGGGTTGTAAGAGAGACCTCCCTCTACACATCAGGCTCTACTGTACTATACTCTACTATATAAGGTGCGTGACAGTATCAGACAGATGTGTCCTATCCTTTGGACAAGATCTGTCAGCACCTTGCGGCCCTCACACAAACCATCAAGACTCTGCAGGAGGAAAATGCCCAGCTGGAAGAACATGTGCAGTCCCTAGCCACAACTGCAAGCCCTGCCACAACTGCCACTTCCTCTTCCGCTTCCACACAGAGACTGCACAAAAAATACTCCAAAATCATTATTAGCATACGTGAACATAACTATCCTTAACAAAATTCCTGCTAAACCTAAAAGATAAAAATGTATTGAGTTAATAAATAGAGCTCTGTGTGTGGATGAGGTCTTGGGACTCATTCATACTGGCACTGTGGCCTGAACAGTCTGGTAGTGTGAGTCTGTGTTTTTTTTATGTGGCTAGTGCTGGGTGAAGGCTATAGGGACACAGCAGGTGAACGAACACAGCCGCAGGTCCTTATTTGAGAGGCAGGCTAGTGCAGGTCTCCGACCCCAAACACAGTGTGTATTTGGGAACACTTACCCAAACCTGCACATCCGTCAAATTAGGACCTGTGGCTGTGTTTGTACAGCCACTGCATCAACATGGAATAAAAGTTGGCTCCAGCCACACAAACAAACTGCTCATTCATACTATATGGGTCATAGAACCTGTGTGAATGAGTCCTTAATCGTTTTAACATTTTTTAAAATGTTTAATTATTTTTTTATTTTTTCACAACACTATTTAGCGGGGCTTTGGTAAAATATCAGGAGTCTAAACAGACCCATGATGTCTCACTTTTGAGACCAAGAAAGGAATTGGGGACATAGATCCCCAATACTTTCTTTGCAGCCTCAGCTGCACTGCAGATGAATGAACAGAAGGCGCTCCATACAAAGGCTTCTTGTTCATTGACAAACTATTGGATAGTAAACACAGTTCACTATGCTTCAGTTATGAATAAATTCAGTGAATGATGGCTACCGATCAATCGCTGTGTTCATTCAGAAAAGGACATGTTTACCGACCCATCCTACTTTTCATCCCGAAACAATCTCCTGTGTCCCTCAGCAGCCAGCAGGAGGAGGAGCCTAGAGAAGGTGATCCTTGACAGGAGGGGTTGATTAGTGCGGCAGGGGGTGCCTTTACTAGAACCAATCCCCTGTACTTCCCCCCCCATGCAGCAACTGAAAGCCACCAGGAGGGAAAGGAGGAGAAGCCGGCTTCTTGCCTGTTTGTCAGATGCCCAGGCCTCCCTGCTGAACTGATAGGGCCCAGAACCCATACAGAACCATAGAATTTGATAGAACTCTGGTTAAGAGAGGCAAATGTATTAAAAAACTTATAGGAGTGTTTCTAATACATTATTGACCTAGCCCTTAAAGTGGTTGTAAAGGCAAAAAGTTTTTAACTTAATGCATTTTATGCATTAAGACAAAAAACTTCTGTTGCAGCAGCCACCCTCAGCCCCTCTAATACTTACCTGAGCCCCATCTCTTTCCAGTGATGTCCACGAATGCCTCAGCCATCCAGGACTCTCCCCATTGAGTAGCTGAGACACAGCAGTAGCGCCAGTGGCTCCGACTGCTGTCAATTAAAGTTAGTTAGCCAATCAGGAGAGGGAGAGGGTGGGGCCGAACCGGGGCACTGTGTCTGAATGGACACAGGGAGCTGTTGCTCAGCTCGGATGCCCCCATAGCAAGCTGCTTGCTGTGGGGACACTCGACAGGAGGGAGGAGCCAGGAGAGCCGAAGAGGTACCCGGGAAGAGGATGATCTGGGCTGCCCTGTGCAAAACCACAGCACAGAGCAGGTAAGTATAACATGTTAGTTATTTTTATAGAAAAAAACTTAGACTTTACAATCACTATAAGCATTCCCTAACTAGGAGGGGGGGGGGTAGTGTATTAGAAAATAATTTAAATTTTTAGGAGTTTTTAAATCGACTTTAATTTTGGATTGCTTTATATGTATATGTGTGGTTTTCCCTCCTTTACATACAACTGACACTTCTACCTTTTAGTTTGTTATTAAATTTAACTTTCCTTTCTTATACACATGCTTTGACCAAGAAAACTCATTTCTAATGTTGACTCCTACCTTAGGTAGACTCTTCTGTTTGACACAATTTATTCCTCCTACGAAGATCATATTGGGCATTATTGGTCTTGGATACTCAAAGATAAAGTCATATCTCAGAAGCCAGATTGAAGATTTGCTGTAGAGATCCAGTAGAGTAACTTTTCTGTTTAGGAAATTTGATGCAAGGCTCTCAAATGGCTGAAACAGGAAGTCACAATAGTAAGGTTCTATAAGTTTGACCAATACATTTTCCACACGTTGAATAAAAGTCATACTATCCGAGTTCTTAGTGAAAATTCGAGGGACATATGAAAGGGGACTATCACACTGTGCACTTACATATTCATAGGCACAAGGCAATCCCCTTAGAAAACCCACATAAGGAATGCCTAAATCTTCTGCTAAAATCAAACCACAAACCCATGCAGGATCGGTGAGCACAGCATCAAATTTCTCCTCTCGAAGGTCACTGATAAGATGTTTGTTGCTAAGCAGGCTCTCACAAACTTTGTGGAAAAGTAAGATCAATTCTTGCATGTCTTTAAGCATTGTATAGGCAGCACCAGGGAATGGAGGATCAATAAAGTGCTTTCTTCCAAACTCTTGTAAATGGGCCTTCATATCTTTATTTTCATCAAACACCGGGTAAATTTTAACTGTGTAAAGTTCAGATCCACTTATTGATAAACTACTTTCAGGCATCACCATCACAACCTGATGCCCCTTCTGTGCCAATCTTTCCACCACATGACGCATACTGAGCCAATGACTGCCATCCATAGGGACAACTAGCAGTTTACCACCATCTGCCAAGTTAAATATTCCTAAAAAGAACAGCCATATTCTAAAAAATGAAAATAATCCCATGCTGTAGAACTTCTCGGAAAGATTGCTGTGAATGTTACCATAATCAGTTTACATTCATCTGCCTTTATCTACCACTCTTGCATAAAAACATCTAATTAAACTCACAAAGTTATCAATTAACTTTGTTTCACACAACAAAATTTATGAACATGTGACATCTGGGCATAGTTGTAGTTTGTACTATATCTTTGGGGTCGACCTAGGACAGGAAGTGTGTTAGGACTACCAAATTACTAGTACAGAGCCAACGAGATCTAAGTCAGGGGTGACAAATTTTTTTGAGATTTCTGTGCAACTTTGTTAGCTCGATGTTATTGTTTTGTCATTGGTTAATGCAACTGATAGATGTGAAGCCAGCCTATGGATCTTCTCATTTGTGGGTACAGTAAACCTAATACAAAAAAAAAAAAAAATAGCAAACTCTTTTCTTTAAACTGGCTTTGGCTGACTCTCTGAATCTGTTCTTCCACTGCAGACAGAACACATCCCCTAAAATACCCATGTCTTCTCACAGCAAATGAAAAATCTATATTGTAGTCTTTTACATAAACCACCACAGCCTGGGCAGCACAAATATTTTACACTTCACCAACTCTGAGGTGCTTTTTGGCCATCAGTCCAGTAACCTATAACATAAAATAATCAGAAGACCATCTTTTTGTAACCTAAACATTGATATTGCATAGTTACCTAGGGGGTCATTTACTATAGCGCCGAAAAATGATCATGCAGACCCAGAAAATAGGACAATTAAGACTTCAACTCTCACAAACTGAGCGCTAATGCAAATGGAAAGCAGGGCTATTGCGGGCAAAAAATGCCTGTCAGATCACATATGCGGGAATAGTGGAAGTCAATGGGGCTCGAACCTGCAAAATCCAAAGTTCTCACTGAAGGCTTATATCCCAGCCATAAAAAGTGTTTGGGGACCCGGGTCCTGCCCCAGGGGACATGTGTCAATTGGCAAAAATGTTTTTAAACGCCTGTTTTTTTTTTTTTTAATGGCGTAGGAGTCCCCCCCAAAATCGATACTGGTATGGATATTAAGGGGAACCCTGCGCCAAAATTTGAAAAAAAAATGGTGTGGGGGTCCCCCCCAAAATCCTTACCAGACCCTTTTCTGAGCATGCAACCTGGCAGGCCGCAGGAAAAGAGGGGGGACGAGAGAGTGGCTCCCCCCTCCTCCTAAACCGTACAAGGCCACATGCACTCAACATGGGGAAGGTGCTTTGGGGTCCCTTAAGCCAGGCCTTCTCGTTCAACATCGGTGCCTGGCCTCACAAATGCACTTCTGAAAGAATGGTCCAACATTCCCATAGACACACTAAACCTTATGGACAGTCTTCCTAGCCTTCTCGGGAGCTGTTCTAGCTCCCAATCAATTTTTAACCCTATGGACTAAGACTGGGCTGGACATTAAAGTTAATGTGTGTGTAAAGGCAGGCATCCCAATATTTTTTGACTAGTGTATCTGGCAAGATTTACAATGGTGGTGGAACCCTCCTACTCATAAATACTATATTTAGACATAGTTTTAGGACCTGAGAGATGAGACAACTTCTCTACATGAAGCAGCATGTTTGGGAATCAAACCCAGATGCTCAGGGATGCTAAGCAGAAGTTCTAACCTCTAAGCCACAGAGCTGACACATGTGAGAACCTCCTACACATAAATACACATAAATACTGCATTTCTTTGGATAGGTGATGGAATTACATTACTTAAGAGTTATTCTTCTTAATTTATTTTGTGATATTTGGTGTTTTTTTGTGGGTGAGTGTATAGTGATATTAGTAGTGAATAGTGATATTACCCTCAAATTTTTGGGAATTACTTGATTTCTGATGTTGGTACACAGATCACATTTTTTGGGCTCAAATTATGATTATTCGGAAATGATAAACAGCACAAAAAAATTGTGATTCATTTTAAATTTGCATCAGCAATGGTATTTTTGTGGATTGTAAAGACACCTGTGTGAGTTTGGGTTGTGAGATGGAGAGTAACAAGTGAAAGTGACAGAGAAAAATATATTTTACCAAAACATCAAAAAATTCCACATTCTAGCATTCTAATGCCCCATACACATGATCGGACATTGATCGGACATTCCGACAACAAAATCCATGGATTTTTTCCGACGGATGTTGGCTCAAACTTGTTTTGCATACACATGGTCGCACAAAGTTGTCGGAATTTCCGAACGCCAAGAACGCGGTCACTTACACCACGTACGACGAGACTATAAAAGGGCAGTTCAGTACTAAGCGTGGCACCGTTTGGGCTCTTTTTGCTAATCGCGTGTTAGTAAAAGTTTGGTGAGAGACGATTCACGCTTTTTCAGACTTGTGGTTTTCAGATCGTATTTCTGCTGTTCAGTTTGTGCTTGTGGGTTTGTATCTGTTCTTCAGTGCGTGCAGCGAGTTCCCATTGACTTGTCATTGTGTTCTTGTTCGTTCGTAACTGATTTTCAGATCGCTCTTCACAGGCCTTGCTGTTCTTCAGTGCGTTCTGTTACTTCGTTCTGAGCAGCTGACCGTTTTCTAGCCATGTTGCGTATACGTACTCCTCGTAGAGTTCGTGCTGTGCGGGGGCTTGGTGTTGGGGTCCTTACTTTGACACAAGCCCAGTCCATGAAGAGGGTGGGGAGGAGTTCATAGACCAAGAATTGGTTGCTTCAGCGTGACCAGTTCTGTCACATGCTTTTGCTCCGTGAGATACGTGAGAATTATCCTGACGATTTCAGGAACTTTCTCCAGATGACAGACCCCGTATTTCACCGCTTGTTGGCTTTGCTGATCCCCTATATCAGCAGGCAGGATATCTGCATGAGGCAAGCCATCACTCCGGAGCAGAGGCTAGTCGCCACCCTGCGGTACTTGGCGACGGGGAGAAGCCTGCAGAACCTCAAGTTCTCGACAGGCATCTCCCCCCAGGCTCTGGGGATCATATCCCAGAGACCTATTCTGCCATCATCCAGGTCCTGCAGAAGGAGTATATGAAGGTAAGATTTATACTTTAACATCACATTTTATTGTATTTAATGTTTGTTAATATATTGTTTTTCTTTCCTCATTCCCTAATTACCATGATTGTAATATGCTGTGAATGTCCCCTTTGTCCTCATACATGCTGGAATTTTAGGGTTTTTTTTGTCCTTCATACATATTTACCTTCACTAACCTCCCCGACATGCTCTCCTGGGTCTATATCCACCTCATCTACTCAATTAACTATGTATTTTGTCAGCTCCATAGCAGTGCTTTACCCTAAATACCCCCTAAAATGTAGAAAATTGTGATGTGTGTATTACAACTACAAGGGGTTAAATGGTATTGTTATGTTGGCGGTGGTGTCGTCTACTTACGAGTTCCTGTATGTGGACGTGGGGAAGAATGGCCGGATGTCAGATGGTGGAGTCATCACCCACACAGAGTTCTACAGGCATCTCCAGAATGGCAGCTTGGACTTGCCACCTCCAGAAGACAATGCAGAGGGACTCCCATTTGTCTTCGTTGCAGATGAAGCGTTTGCGCTGGGGGACCATCTTATGTGGCCATTCCCTATGAGGACCCTCACCCCGGACCAGAGGGTTTTTAATTACCGGCTGGCCAGAGCCAGAAGAGTGGTGGAGAACACGTTTGGAATAATGGCCAGCCGGTTCTGCCTATTTCTTACACCCATACACATGGCGGAGTATAAACTTAATCACATCATCTTGGCTTGCTGTGTTCTCCACAACTTTTTAAGGAGAAATTCTGTGAACTATGTTGGCTCAGTTGGGCCTGAAGCCGGAGTTATGAATCTTAATGAACCAACCCTGACGGCGATTGAAGCTGGCCGTCCTAGCTTGCCCCCCCTGAGTGCCCGCGAGGTCCGTCTAAGATACATGGAATACTTTGAGGGTAGGGGGGCCATCAATATGCCAGACAATGTCTGAGACATTTTTTAAATAAAAAAAAATTTTTAACAGAAAAATTATTTGCTTACATTTACTGCTTGTATTTCTTTTAGCTGACCATTACTGAAATTTGGGCAGTCCTGAAAATGGCGTGATTGTGTAAAATGTGAAAGCACTGTTGTGTGTTATTTACTAAAGGCAAAGACACTTTGCACTCCAAGTGCACTTGAGACTGCACTGAAACTGCACTTGTAGTGCAAAGTGGATTTGCCCTTAGGAAATAACACCCATTGTCACTGAAAACAAATTTTCACACAAAAAAGTTTAGGAGCATTGAAAAAAGAAGCCACACATTGTTGATTATCAAGATTTTTTATACAAGCACAATCACATGTGCATTTAAAAAAGGTTTTTAAAACAAACCAACATGTTTGTTGTATTAAATATTTGTAGGTGATATTAATAATACAACTAGAAATGTCAGTTTAAGGTAAAACAGGCATGTTTAAAACCAACAAGAAATACACAAATCTGAAACTTACAAAGTTCAACTTTTGTAGAAATTAAGGCAATATCAGACATGAGTATTTATAACTGTGTTTGATATTGCGTTCAACAGATGGGGTGAAGTCACCCCTGGAAAAGCCAAATTTTGAAGATGCACACAAATTGCTGAATGTCAACATGTGCTAGCTGCCATCATGGGGGATCAAGGGATGTGTTTTGTGGGTGCAACCCCTTCCTCTCAGCTACTTTATTATTGAGGAAGGGGTTGCACCCACAAAACGCAGACATTGATCTCCCGTGATGGCAGATAGCACATGTTGACACACTGTGTGCATCTTCAAAATTTGGCTTTTCGAGAATATATTTAAAAATGTGCAAAAAAACTTTCTGGAAAAAAAGCCAACAAAATTAGGGATTTCAATAGGTATACTTAGCACACAGATATTTGATTGCAGAAATAGGAATATGAAACATTGCTTGGAAGTGGGGTACAATTGTCTGTTTTGGCAGAGTTGCAAGATGAAGAAATATTTTGTAACTTTGGCAAGCTTGAATACTTACCTGTTTTGTACAAGCTTCACAGATGGAGACACCCCTATAGTATACACTGGAGCACCTGTGTGGGGCCCCCTAAAAAAAGGGTGCTGGTAGGTAAATTGGATCTAGTATTTGTATAGTATCTCATGAAAGTGAGTACATCCCTCAGATTTTTGTAAATATTTATCATATCTTTTCATGTGACAACACTGAAGCAATGAGACTTTGCTGCAATGTAAAGTAGTGAGTGTACAGCTTGTATAACAGTATAAATTTGCTGTCCCCTCAAAATAACTCAACACATAGCCATTAATGTCTAAACCGTTGGCAACAAAAGTGAGTACACCCCTAAGTGAAAATGTCCAAATTGGTCCTAATTAGCCATTTTCCCTCCCCAGTGTCATGTGGCTCATTAGTGTTACAAGTTCTCGGGTGTGAATGGGGAGCAGGTGTGTTAAATTTGGTGTTATCGCTCTCACTCTCTCATACTGGTCACTGGAAGTTCAACATGGCACCTCATGGCAAAGAACTCTGAGGATCTGAAAAAAAGAATTGTTGCTCTACATAAAGATGGCCTAGGCTATAAGAAGATTACCAAGACCCTAAAACTGAGCTGCAGCACGGTGGCCAAGACCATACAGCAGTTTAAAAGGACAGGTTCCACTCAGAACAGGACTCGCCATGGTTGACCAAAGAAGTTGAGTGCACGTGCTCAGCATCATATCCAGACGTTTTCTTTGGGAAATAGATGTATGAGTACTTCCAGCATTGCTGCAGAGGTTGAAGGGGTCAGCCGGTCGGTGCTCAGACCATACGCCGCACACTTCATCAAATTGGTCAAATTGGCTGTCATCCCAGAATGAAGCCTCTTCTAAAGATGATGCAAAAGAAAGCCCACAAACATTTTGCTGAGGACAAGCAGACTAAGGACATGGATTACTAGCGTGTGTGGGGGCAACCAGGTGAGAAGTACAAAGACAAGTGTGTCTTGCCTACAGTCAAGCATGGTGGTGGGAGTGTCATGGTCTGGGGCTGCATGAGTGCTGCCGGCACTGGGGAGCTACAGTTCACTGAGGGAACCATGAATGCCAACATGTACTTTGACGTACTGATGAAGAGCATGATCCCCTCCCTTTGGAGACTGGGCCGCAGGGCAGTCTCCGAAGTTAGTTTTAGCTGCGCTTTTCGGTACGCTGTCAACCCCCGCTGGTCGCCGAAGAAAGGGTTAAATGCGCCTGAAAAGTGCCGTTGCCGAATCGCTTTTCAGGTGCTTCGGCAGTGGTGCCCATTGATTTCAATGGGTAGGGGCAGTGGAGGAGCGGTATACACCGCTCCTAAACCGCTCCAAATATGCTGCTTGCAGGACTTTATCTAACGTTCTGCAAGCGCACCGATCCAGTGTGGAAGCAATTGGGCTACAGGGAAGGCATTTTTCAGGCACTTTACAGGCGCTATTTTTAGCCCTTTAGCTCCTGAAAAACACCTCCGGTCTAAATGAAGTCAGGCCAGAACATCCTTCAGATGAGTGGATAAAGACCAAAAAGCTCACAGCACAATGAGGCTGATTTACAAAAGCTGTGCGCCATCAGTAGATGCGCACATCGAGGCGCAGAGCACATTTTCATATTTACGAAACGGTGCGTCGGGAACAGAGCGCGAATCCCCCATTTACTATAGTGATCTCGCCACACGGGAGAATGCAATCTGTACGCCACTATGGACATGGCGCACGGCATCTTCAATTCAATATTAACAGAAGATGGAGGTTCCAATATTATGGGGTGACGTGGGGTGATGTGAGGATGTTTATTAACAACTGCCCAAGTAACAAATATGCCCAAAATAGAATGAGAAAGTAATTTTTTCCGAGCAAGCCTGCTGTGCCTGCAAGTACGTTTAGAACTGCGCAAGATCAATGTAAGCACTGCGCATGCGCAAGCGGCTCCTGCGCTCATTCAAATGCGTTTGTTCACTGCACGGCCAAAAGCTTAGTAAATGTCAAGCAACGTAAATGCAATTGCGTGGGTTAAACGGGCGCACCTATAAACTTGACAACTTTTTTTTATGCTAGTTGACCTTTATGTATTATTATTATAATACAGGATTTATATAGCGCCAACAGTTTGCGCAGCGCTTTACAATATGAGGGCAGACAGTACACTTACAATACAAATCAATACAGGAGGGATCAGAGGGCACTGCTCGTTAGAGCTTACAATCTAGAAGATTTATGTATTTATGTATTTTTTTTAAGGATAATTGCACACAGGTCATGTTAGCATGTTACGTTGCCAATATGTGACATCACCCATTACCCACTTACCACCTTACCATATTACAATAATTAAGCCAGACAACTTATTTTTGGGTTTAAAATGGCCATAGCAGCCTATTTTATTACACAAAAAACAAACCATAACAAACAACTTTAATAAAAAGAAATAACTGAAATGAACAACTGCATAAGATTTTTGAAGGCACCCTTTACTGCTCAAATCTCTGTATCTGGCACTACATCGCCTATTACGGCCCCCAGCCGTGCTTTACGCCAGCTCTGGGACAAATTTAGGCAAATTCACCAGCCGATACAGCCAACTATTACTTCCGCCCTTATTAGGGCAGGTACACCCCTACCAGAGATGGGCCCAACCCATCTTTTTCCAAAGAAATTAACTATCCCCGCCTTCAAAAACCCTATGACCTCTGCCAAAACGCCCGGCGTGAAACCTTACGCCTGAGCGGCCCGCCACACCCACAGAGCTCTTTGAATACCGTCTGGTAAGCCCAGGAACCAAAGATCAATCCCCACCGCATTCAAATGAACCCCGTCCCCTCTCAAGTACAACTACGGATCCTGCTCCAATTCCCTGTGACGGATTGCGAAACCTCCATTGCGGACAAAGAACTTTGCTAATGCTTTATTGATCTTGATCCTGGCTTAATTAATCCGCTCCACAGATACCGCTAAACGCCAGGAGGCCCTAGCCACCATGTCCAACCATACTACAATTGTGTCCGGGAACAGGGTACGCAATCTTAATAAATCATATTTAATGTCCCTGCATAATTCCCTGGAGGCCCGGAGCCCCAAATCATTTCCCCCCACATGAAGCAGAAGCACGTCGGGGGGCCTGTCTAGCCTGGCGTAATGGTGCACTTCTGGAAGAACCCTGGACCACAACATGCCCTTGACCCCGATCCACCTGATCCTGACCTGTTCTCTGGAGAAGCCCAACTGGCGACCATCATCCCTAACCTCCGCCCTCTTAGCCCCCCAGAAAACGTAAGAATGGCCCAGGATCCACACCAAACATTCCGGACCTGTAAGGCAACACAAAACATAAACACAAATCCCCAACACCAAAACGCCACAACATGAACCCAACAAATGAACACCCACAAACATGAACGAAAACTACAAGAAACATAAACACACGTAAAATTTGACCACCCTTCTCTGCCACCTTCCCAGTGCCTTCCTACAGCCTACCCAATCTCACAATAGGTGAGGCCGCACACACAGCTTGAAACGTTGTGACTCCTATCGACCAATTTGTCGCACCAGCTTGTCTTTTAGGCCCCCATCGGGCCGCTTCAGTGGCCGCTCCAATTCTGAACGAATGGGAGGAGTAGATCTGCGTCGAGAAACCCGCAGCCAGGAGACACTTCTTAAAAACTGCCCCAAACTGAAACCTAGACAACGCGGACCCATTTCGATGTTGAAGAAAAGGACCTTGTTCCGTGCCCCTGATATCTAACCATTCCCAAACCGCCCGAACAGGGCACACTGGCGAGCCCCGTACTGCTACTAAAGTAACCCATGCACCTTGGTCAGTTTTGGACCTGCGAATGAAAAGGGACACCACGTCACCCCTGAGCACCACATCAGCCCAGTCCAACCCACCACCTCCCCATTTTGACCTGCACACTAATTCTCCAACTCCAAATGCCCCAAAAAATGCCAATATAAATGCCGTTCTAAAAAGTGCAGCCTCATAAGGAGATGAGCAAACCTCACCCATGATACCTGTGATAGCACCTAGCATGCTGAAGGAAACCTGGCGGCGAGGATCCCGTGTGGTCTTTCCCCATCTGTAGCCCCGTAAAACCCTTTTTACCAACGCATGCTTAGTGACATCCCCAACCCCCGACAATTGAAACCAAAATGCTAAGCCTGACAGTTTTTGACCCAATTTGGAGACGGAAACTCCGAATTCCAAGTTCCTGCCAATGAATTCTAGCACCAAGCACAAACGGTCACCTTCGCTAGGACACCCTCCTACCTCCTGTTCGAGTGCGAGCCACTCCCCCCATACCTTCTCATATGCGGTCCACGTGGCAGTGCACACTGAATCCCTAATTAGCCCTGTTACCGTTCGAATGTGATGTCCCATAAGTGGTCCGGGCAAGGCCAGCCATGCTGCTCCGCTCCCGGCGCCAACACTCTGAATCTGTCCCACTGTAAGCGAGACAATGCATCAGCCACATTATTGGTCACACCTGGCACATGTACAGCACGAACGTAACAATTCAGACACAAACATAAAAGCACTAAATGCCTAAGAAAACGCACTACCGGGGGGGGGAAGATGCAGAAATTTTATTAATAGCCTGCACGACCCCCAGATAGTCATAGTGAAAAAGAACCCGTTTGTTCCTGAATTCCTGCTGCCAAATTTGCACCGCCAGCGCTATGGGAAATAGCTCCAACAGCACCAGATTGCCCAGCAAGTCCGCCTTGCGCCACGAGTCTGGCCATGTACCAGCACTCCACTGACTCCCAAAGATCGCTCCATAACTTACTGCCCCGGCCGCATCTGTATACAGCTCCAAGTCGCACGCAGAAACCATCTCATTCATCCACAAGGACCTACCATTATACTGTGCCAGGAACAACTGCCATACCCGTAAGTCGTCTTTGTGTGCCTTAGACAAACGCACAAAATGGTGCGATGCCTTGACCCCCGATGTGGCTGCAGCCAAATGCCTGCAGAAAATCCTGCCCTTGGGCATAATACGGCACGCAAAATTTTACTTGCCCAACAAAGACTGCAATGAACGCAAGCGAATCTTGCTGCTGCCGAGGGCAAAGGACACTGCTGCCCGCATGTCCTCACCTTGTCAATGGGGAGCCGGCATTCCATACGCACCGTGTCAATCACAATCCCCAGAAATTTTAGCGTGGTGACCGGCCCTTCATTTTTTTCTTGCGCCAGAGGGACGGCGAATAACTCAAAAACGTATTTCAAAGTGGTCAGCAGAATATGGCACCCCCTGCCCGCCGAAGGGCCAATCACCATCGTCCAGGTAGTGAATTATGGAATGCAAACCGGACACGTCCTTCACCACCCATTCCAAAAATGAGCTGAATGTTTTGAAAACTGAAAAAGAAACGGTACAACCCATGGGCAGGCAGAGATCGACAAAATAATAACCCTCCCACATGCATCCCAACAAACGGAAGCTGTCAGGATGTACCGGAAGAAGGCGGAAAGGCGACTCAATATCTGTCTTAGCCAAGAGAGCCCCCCTGCCGAACTTGTGAACCCATCTAACCGCCTTGTCAAAAGATGCATAAGAGACCGCACAAAACTCTCGGTCAATGGCATCATTAACCGACAAACCTTGCGGATATGAACGATGGTGGATCAACCGAAATGAATTGGGTTCCTTCTTGGGAACCACCCCCAACGGAGAGACAACCAGCTCCGCTAAAGGGGGTGCATCGAAAGGGCCCGCCATCCTACCCAAGGCCACTTCCTTAGCCAATTTCGCCAACACCACCGATTGGTGTTGTCGTGCGGACAATAAGTTATCAGGGACAGGAGGAACACAGGATAAAGTGCAAGGGATCACAAAACCCACAGAAAAAACGTGTAAAAGAAGCCGTGCCGCTGCTTGGTCAGGATACCTACTTAGGAGTGGAGCCAGTTTTTCCACCTTCACCGGCGTCCTCCCTCTTGCCAGCTTCACCAGACTTGTTTTGCTTGAAGCATTTTGCGAGCAGATGAGATCCCCCGCAGCCCGAGCATTCATGTCGGAACCGACATGATCCCCCGAATCTGCAGTTCCCTTCATTGAACAGAAACAGAAACCTTTCCGCTTTCCGGCTGATGGTGACGCGGTTCCTGCTCCCCCATCAGCCCCCCTTTGAAAGGGAGTGTTGGTCGCCCTTGCCTGGGTCATCAACTACATCCACAAGCTGATATCCTTGTGGTCCCACCTAATCGATGGCCTGAGCGCCTTGCGTTGACGAAATTGTTCATCGTAACGCAACCATGACACTGCCCCATACACCCTCTGCGCCTCACCAATAGCATCCGCATAGCAAAACAGCGTGGAGCACTGGTCTGGAGATAGACTCGCCTATCACGCTAGCAAGAATATTGAACGCTTGTAGCCAATTCCCAAACGTCCTGGGAATAAGCCGGTAGCGTCTCTTCTCCTCTTCCTCCTTCTTACTCTCATCCGGCTTGACCTTGTCCAGGTTGAACTTTTCCAGAGGTAACAGGGAGAATATCTCCATGTACTCACCTTTCCAAATCCGGTCTCGCACTTCCTGTTTTAAATGAGATCCCAGTGGTCCCTCGAAGCACACATAGACTTCGCATTTTGCGGTGTCCGCTAAACGCACTCCCTCGGTGTCCCCCGTTGACTTCTTTCCCTCCTCGGCCGCTTTTGCCGGAGTCTGCGACAATGCCACTTCGGAGGTCGTAGCCACTACCACTTGCCCCGCCCCCACCTGAGGGGACGTTACCGACACCCCTCTTGCTAGCCCCCCTGGCGAGCCCTGGCTGGCCACAGCCCCTGATGAAACTACTGGAGACAGCGCAGCCCACCATGCTGACGCTGGGGAAACAACCCCAGCCGTACCTGTCCCCGTGTCGCACCTAGCTAGCACCTCGCTGAAACCGGCCATAAATGCTTGTAGCAAGCCGGCCACACTATTCACCCCGGTTTCCGGCTCCGGCACCACCTGAGGCACCCCTGTCAAGATACCCCCCTCACAGCGGTGCCCTGGAAGGCTCCCTCCCTCACAGCAGTGTCCTGCCTTAGCCCTGTCACAGCACCCCCCCCACAGAATGCTGTCCTCCTTCTGCCACCAAGCCTCCCTTTTCCTGCACCTGCCCCTGTAACAACATCCCTGTACCGACCTCAGACAAAGACGACACAACATCAGACAAGGGAGACACATAGGGATTATACTCACCAGGCTGCCCAGACCGTGCAGCCGTCGCTCCGGATCCCTGTAGCTCATCCTCCGGTCCTCTCACCGAGCCGTCATCCGCCCCCACCTCTCTATCTTCCGATGACGTCAGTTCACCTTCCGACCACTCAGCCTCCTCCTGCACATCTTCCCGGTGACAGGCGCCGGCCGATGACATCACTGGAGGCCACCACTCCGTTCTCCTTTACGTTCCTCTTCCCCCGCTGTGCTCTCTGCCTTGTTGTGGTGACAGAAGCGGCACGCTGGTCCCGCTGAGCAGTATACTCGGCGCAGGCTCCCCTCCTGGTACCTCCGCTTATCCTGCTGGCAGTCCCGGCCGTCCCAGGCATCAGGCCGGCACTGGGCGATCTTCCTCTCCCACGCAGGGCTGCTCTAACGGCGGGCAAAGCACCCGCAGAGCCAGCCGCACTGTCCCACATATCTGTAGAAGGGGGGTGGGATCAGGTGGCTAACCCACTTTTTCCCCCAGGGGCACGCCTGTGAAGGGGATTCCTCCCAGCCCCGCCAGCCTGCTGAGAAGGCGTTCTCTTGGCCGCGGAAGCTGAAGGGTCCATTACTGGGCTCCCAGCGCGGCGACACCCCCTCGGGGTCAATTCAGGGCTCAAACGCTCAGGAGGCCGTGACCTCCTAGCGCATGTAAGAGAAGGGGCAGGTGTAGCAATTACCTGCCCCGACCCCGGCAAAAGTCCCGAAAGTTGATCAAGCAGCCATTGCGGTCCATTGGCAACCGCCGCTGCGCGAATAGTGGCCAGCATATTTTCAAGATCCTCCATCCTAAATCTGTTCACTGCAGGGCACAGAGAATCTTCTCAGAGAATCTGCTCAGTTGCTGTACAAATTCCAAGTGATGCTGAAAGACCAACACCCACCTAGCAACCCATTAGGACCACCCAGCCACACCCTGCCCCACCCTACTATCCTCCAATGGGGTACCTTTTATCATATCCCTCCTAATTCTTATCCCTCCTACCAACTGTATCAATTTATTAAACAACCCCCACCTTGCTATAGCCTTATAGGGAAAACCCCATCATGTCGGCCCTACTCTTATGCTGCGCTTCAGCTCCAGGTCTATACTCCTTGTTAAAATTATGTAAAAAGACTCTGGCTCCTCTAGCTCCTCCTAAAAGGGTATTTAACCTTCCCCCTCTAATGCATATAATTACCTTGGGCTAGCTTTTGTCTCCCCCCTCTAACCCCTTGGATTTCCATGGGCTAGCTTTTGCTTTTAAAGGGGAACTCCACACTCCATTCTACAATGCTCTTGTCTCCCCCTTCTAATGCATATGATTTATTTCGGCTAACTTTTGCTTTTAAAGGGGAACTCCACACTCCATTCCATTCTCCAAAGGCTGGGAGCTGCCTTCACCAGGGGCAAGAAGAGCGATAGCCCAACCCCCTTCTGAACCATACAAGGCCACTTCCACTCAACATAGCTGGCTGCCTTTGGGGCATGTTGGGCTCAGCCCAATATCAACAACAAAGCACCTTGTACACACTAGTTTAAAGGGGCTTTCCACATTCCGTAAAGCCCTCTGCAGCCCCCCACAACCCCAGCCTAGGGTTGTGTGGAAGAGGCCCTTGTCTCTCTGAAGTTGACTTTTGGGGTGCCCGAGCCCCTCCTGCCCCCAAGCATACACGCGACTTTCATGGGCTGGCTTGCTGTGTGTTTGGCTAGATGTTTGTTAGTGTTTGGGAGGGGCACAATATTTTTTTACTTCAGGGTGGGATTTTTCACGTGGGAGTTCTCTTTTTAAGCCTTAACAGACCCAAATGACCTTGTATGTATTGGGGGGGGGGGGCAGGTTATTTCTTTTTTATCTTGCAGCTGCAATGTAGATTTGTAACTTTTCCTAAAGCCACACATCTTTGAAGCAGCATTTTGGATACATGCTACAGATGCACCACTTTACAGGCAGAATAAGCCCCCCCAAGTTACTAGCTTTTCATCAATTTTGCATATTTAAAGGCACTTCTCTTTGTTTCATTTTTGGGGTTGCCCAAATTGGTGACATTGATATATGTCCCTTAGGGTGGGCCCTGGGCCCCCATACCCATTTTAAGGCCAATAACTAGAAGATAAGCCAGCCAAGTGCGGACTACAGATGCACCACTTTACAGGCAGAGTAAGCCCCCCCCCCCCCCCCAAGTTACTAGCTTTTAAGGCCAATAACTAGAAGATAAGCCAGCCAAGTGGGGACTAGCAAAATTAACAAATCAGTTCCCATAGACTTCAATGGTATTTGTTGCATAACTTTTGCCCATGTTAGGCTCTTTGTTTGCCCCCCTGGACGGGGGGGGGGGGGGTTTGTCCCATCTGTAATCTTGTAGCATGCTGGATGATGTGCTTAACCACTTCAACCCCGGAGGATTTGGCTGCTCAATGACCAGTTCACCTGATTTGGATATAAATACCCCCTTGTTCATTTTATCTCAAATCCATTGTGGTGGTGTATAGAGCCAAAAAGATTAGAATTGTGTCGATGTCCCAATATTTATGGACCTGACTGTATCATTTCTCGTGTATAAAAACTGCGCTTTAGGACAAGACTATATGGCAAAAGAGCACAGGTTGCTGCCCCCCTTACACAGAGTACCCACGTTGGGTGCCCTGCTAATCATACATAAAATATCAGAAAGTGGGTATAGTTGGTGCTACCTCAAGAACCTAAATATTAGGTATGTACAGGAATAAGTGTTGTAAGCTGATTAACTGATTACACTCTTGCACTTAATCATTGCAATAGGCATCCTAAAATCCCTTCCCCATAGGATTGTATTGATGTGGGGATAAGATAAGCTATATAAGTGTATCCACACTACTATAATAGCTAATTATGTGCAATATTAGGACCAATTCCACTATATGTATCAATATGCACTATAACGGTTAAGCACAGGCAAAAACCCAATAGAAAACCTGACGGCTATATCTCAATTAGTGCAATTTTCAAACACACCATGTACTTCATACATCCCCATACATAAGCATCTACATAAACCGCACGGATGGTATGCATCAAGGGGTGGAAGTTGCTCAGAAAACATTACTAATATTACACCTGGATCAGACTACATTAATCACAAGCCATATATACACCAATTTGGAAATGGAAATCGCATATCGCATTGCAGTACATAATATAGGACCTGCAACAGTTACATCTCAATAGAGTACAATAGTCCCATATAAAATCACTATGTCAGGTCAGGAACTCTCACTTTGGTGCAGAAACAGTTGTCTGGTGACTTTTGTGCTCCCCCTTCTGGTTGCCCACTCACCAGCTCCCGGAACCCCTGCAGGGGTAGTACGCCTGTAGTTTTTATAGATGGAACTCTCCGCTTTCTGCGATAGATGTCTCCGGTGTATCCTGATTGGTAGAGGTATTGTGATACCCTTGTGCATCAAAAAATAAAAAGAGCTTCCATAGCGTGATAAAGTAAAAAAACTTTATTTTCCTTAAAAAACATGTATTAACAAAAACGATCCCAAAAACGTATGTATTCCTGCCCAGTTTGTCACTGGGACAGGATAACAACAGTTCCCAACAGATGCAGCAAGTTTAAAAAAAACAGTTTAAAAAGGTCACTATATCCAGGGCATATGTCAAGCTGGGGGCTATGACAGCTGAAAGCTGAGATTGCGTTCCACCCTCTCGTGTGCCCGGAGGTGACGTGCAGAGCGTGGTTTCGTCGTGTGCGCTTCGTCACATGACGTCCTCAGTGACGGTACCACACTCCTCCGTGTTGTGAAATTTATGGGGAGTGAGCGTCCATGTTTGTCCTGCCCCTCGGGATACGAGCAATTGTTTGCATGTATATCTCCTAGGGGACCACTAGTCAAATATTTAGTCCACAAGATAATTTCCCATCAGTCCAAAATAGAAATATGTGTGCCAGGTGTGTGTTTCCATATGGACAAAAGGATATAAAAAAATTAGGATAAAAAATTAAGATAAAAAACATGGGATCGCTCTTCACTACATTATAAAGGGAGATACTTATATGCAATGCATGCAATTAGGGGAGCTGCCCCTACTGGTCAACAGGTGGAACAACATATATCCCAGACAAACATTATTCACAATGTGGTTAGGAGTAAAAACGTGGTACACCTGGATATAGTTAAAGTTGACATCCATTGCAATTGAACACATATATTAGATAAAGCATAATATACACCTGTATAACTAAAAATAAACTCCAAAATAGAAGATAACATATTAGTACCAGCAATTTTAAGGCGTTCGTAGGCACCCTACAATACTACATAGATACCAGTATATTAAAGATATATGAATGTAAATGTATTATTACCTAATATAAGGGGGTACATCTGGCCATAATAAAAGGCCATCACGAGACTAAAGAGTAGAGGGGGGGTTATTGTAACGTCTGCATTACATTCTTCCTCATATTCTAACTGGCCAGATCTCCCATTACCCCACATGATTACTGCCATGCGGGAAGAATAAGTAAGTATAGGTCCATACGTGGTGGATAACTATTTATAAAGACCACCATATATGGACCTCTGACCTCTAAATTAATCCAAAATTATAAATCACACATATCCCTACAAAAGTCCATTCCAATGGATACCCTAGATAATGAGAAATGTGCTAAATTGTAGGAATCACCAATCTGTGTAGTGATAGGATCTCCAACATTAAATCCTATTTGTGCTCTTACTGTACATGAGGTGTCTATATATATATGTAAGGGTGAAATAAGGGCTACTACCTGTGCCTATTATGAGGTATTCCACCTCACTATTAGAAAATTGGTGAAATTAAATTAAATTAAAGTAAACTTATAGATATTTAATACCCTCTGTGGTATAAAGTGTGTATCAGTGATACATCCAAGTGCATCATATTACCCATTAAACAGGCCTCAAAGGCTTGTATAGATATATGACATGTAACCTGTGTAGTGTAATATGGAATGTGCTATGTGCATCAGAATTAGGGGATGGAAGGATTACAGTGGTTAAGGATAGTGTGTGGGCTGGATAACCTCTTCCAAAAGAGAGGGGGATGAAGAGAGAAGTTGGGCAAGTTATCACCTAAGGTATTAAAATGGATACCCTATTCTAAATACCATACACTCTGTCCCATAATATGTATCAGTAACCCTCTAACCCTAGGTGTCACAAATACATATATTAACAAGGATAAAAATAAAAGCTGTCATATCCCCCAGCTCGACATATGCCCTGGATATAGTGACCTTTTTAAACTGTTTTTTTAAACTTGCTGCATCTGTCGGGAACTGTTGTTATCCTGTCCCAGTGACAAACTGGGCAGGAATACATACGTTTTTGGGATCGTTTTTGTTAATACATGTTTTTTAAGGAAAATAACGTTGTTTTTACTTTATCACGCTATGGAAGCTCTTTTTATTTTTTGATGCACGAGGGTATCACAACACCTCTACCAATCAGGATACACCAGAGACATCCATCGCAGAAAGCGGAGAGTTCCATCTATAAAAACTACAGGCGTACTACCCCTGCAGGGGTTCCGGGAGCTGGTGAGTGGGCAACCAGAAGGGGGAGCACAAAAGTCACCAGACAACTTTTTCTGCACCAAAGTCACTCCTGAGAGTTCCTGACCTGACATAGTGATTTTATATGGGACTATTGTACTCTATTGAGATGTAACTGTTGCAGGTCCTATATTATGTACTGCAATGCGATATGCGATTTCCATTTCCAAATTGGTGTATATATGGCTTGTGATTAATGTAGTCTGATCCAGGTGTAATATTAGTAATGTTTTCTGGCAACTTCCACCCCTTGATGCATACCATCCGTGCGGTTTATGTAGATGGTTATGTATGGGGATGTATGAAGTACATGGTATGTTTGAAAATTGCACTAATTGAGATATAGCCGTCAGGTTTTCTATTGGGTTTTTGCCTGTGCTTAACCGTTATAGTGCATATTGATACATATAGTGGAATTGGTCCTAATATTGCACATAATTAGCTATTATAGTAGTGTGGATACACTTATATAGCTTATCTTATCCCCACATCAATACAATCCTATGGGGAAGGGATTTTAGGATGCCTATTGCTATGATTAAGTGCAAGAGTGTAATCAGTTAATCAGCTTACAACACTTATTCCTGTACATACCTAATATTTAGGTTCTTGAGGTAGCGTCAACTATACCCACTTTCTGACTGTATCATTTAGTGACAACTTTGTGTAAAAGAAATGTTAAAAAAATTGTATTTTCCCGGAACTTGTGGCAAAATATAAAATATTCCATGGACACAACATGCTTCTCAGAAAAATGCTTGAAGTGTCTTCTTTCCAAAATGGGGTCATTTGTGGGTGTTTTGTGCTATCTTGACATTTCAGGACCTCCGAAACTGTGATAGGTATTGCGGAAGTGAAATCAAAAATTTACACCCTTAGAAAGCCTAAAGGCGGTGATTGGTTTTCGGCGTCCTGTACACGGCTAAGCTCCCAAAAAGTCTCACACATGTGGTATCCCTGTACTCAGGAGAAGCAGCAGAATGTATTTTGGGGTGTAATTTCACATATGCCCATGGCATGTTTGAGCAACAGATCATTTACGGACAACTTTGTGCAAAAAAAAAAAAAATTTGTAATTTTCCCGAAACTTGTAGCAAAATATAAAATATTCCATGGACTCAACATGCCTATCAGCAAATAGCTTGGGGTGTCTACTTTCCAAAAAATTGTCATTTGGGGGGGTTTTGAATTGTCCTGGCATTTTATGCACAACATTTAGAAGCTTATGTCACACGTCACCCACTCTTCTAACCACTTGAAGACAAAGCCCTTTCTGACACTTTTTGTTTACATGAAAAAATATTTTTTTTTGCAAGAAAAATACTTTGAACACCCAAACATTATATATTTTTTTAAAGTAAAGGTCCTACAGATTAAAATGGTGGGTGTTGCAATTTTTTTTTCACACAGTATTTGCGCAGCGATTTTTCAATTTTTTGGGAAAAAACACACTTTTTAAAATTTTAGTGCACTAAAACACACTATATTGCCAAAATGTTTAATTAAATAAAAAAGATGATCTTATGCTGAGTACATGGATACCAAACATGACATGCTTTAAAATTGCTCACAAACGTACAGCGGCGACAAACTACATACATTTTTAAAAGTTTTAAAAGCCTTTACAGGTTACCATTTTAGATTTACAGAGGAGTTCTACTGCTACAATTACTGCCCTCAATCTGACCTTCGTGGTGATACCTCATATGCATGGTGCAATTGCTATTTAGATATGACCACCGACCGACGCTTGCGCGTGAGCACAGGGGGACAGGGGTGCCTATTTTTTTTTTATTATTTATATATTTATTTTGCTTTTTTATTCCAGGCTATTATATATACCATTCCCTCTGATTTAACAGCTGCATTGTGGGAATTTTCTGAGGCTCTCTGAGATTGAATTAAATTGAGTTTAAATTAATGGCAGTTAGCCTATAAACGGTCCTCTGACACCAGCCAGTGGGGATAGCCTGGAGGGGAGAAAAGAAGAGGAACATCAGAGCTGTGTGTGGACATCAGTAACCCAGCACCTCCTGAAGATACAGAAAGTCAACTCACCAGATACCCAAAAGATGTTGATGCTGATGTGCAGGAAGTACTGTGTGAAGTTCGCAAAACTGTGTCAACCACAGTGAGTGCCTCTTTCAATGCTGAAGTACCGGAATTATTCCCTGCTGTATGCGGTGCATGCCGGCTGATTCGTCATCCATCTGTCCCTGCAGAGGGCCATATCTGCATGCCCATACGACCTTGCTATAAAGGAGGTCCAACTTGTCTGGTAAGGGTACATCTTTTATTACCCCTTGGATCCACTGGTGGCTGGAAGTCTCTTCACGTCCTTCTACTTTTCCCCCGCACTCATATGGGATGCATTGAATGAACTGTGGATATGCGTTTTCTACCTGTGCGATTTTGATTTTTTTTTAAGCAATTCCAAATCTTCAATTTTTCACTTTGGGTTGGACTGAGCCTGAATACTATTCTCTGCACTTTTATTTATATTTAGTGTTATGAATTGTATGTTTTTTTCATTTTTGAATTCCTTGTAATTTTATTGTAATCAATATATATGAATTCTTAGCATTGATTTTGCACATTATCTATACCGTATAGTATAGCGATACTGTTCACTTGGAGTCATTTTCCTTCATGATCTTATATATGAACATTGATATAATGAGATATGTCATTTAATGCAAGCGCACATGTTTTTATATAAAATTTAAATAAGTATACAGACACTTTTTTATACCAGCGCCTGGCCTTACGGGCAATTAGGTACGGCGCCAACAACTGGTCGTTGAGGTCCATCCCTCCCATATTAAGGTTGTATTCGTGGACACAGAGGGGTTTCTCCACAACACCAGTCGCCGTAGGAATTTGGACTGTTGTATCTGCATGAAGGGAGGACAGAACGAAAACATTCCGTGAATCCCTCCACTTCACTGCTAACAAATTATTACACTTCAAGCAGGCTCTCTCCTTCCGTCAGGATTCTTGAAGCCGTTGGGGGAAGCCCCAGCGATTAGATCGCACGGTGCCACATGCACCAATTCCATAAACAAAAAGGTGACTAAAAAGTGGCACGCTCATGTAATAATTGTCCACGTACAAGTGGTACCCCTTTCCAAATAAGGGTGATACCAAGTCCCACACAATCATACCAGCGCTCCCTATGTAGTCTGGGCAGTTCTCCGGCTCTACGTGACTATCTCTTCCCTCGTAAACCATAAAACTTTATGTATAGCCTGTGGCCCTGTCACAGATCTTATAGATCTTGACCCCATATCTGGCACACTTGCTGGGAAGATACGGTTTGAAAGACAAGCGGCCAGAAAACTTAATCAGGGACTCATCAATGCAGACAACTTGATGGGAAGTAAACAAGGCTGCAAACTGTGGGTTGAAGTGGTTTACGAGGGACCGAATTTTGTAGAGCCGATCGTATCCAGGGTCACCCCGAGGACGACAGAGTTGATTATCACTGAAGTGCATGAACTGCAAGATCTGCTCGTATCGTGCCCTGGTCATGGAGGCAGAGAACACGGGCATATGGTGATATGGGTCAGTGGACCAATATGACCGCAATTCACTCTTTTTAGTTATGTCCATGAGGAGGGACATGCCGGGAAAGGTCTTAAATTCGGAAACCGTAATAGGTTTCCAATCTCTGGCAAGGGTCAAATGGGGATTAGCGGTGATGAATGGACCAGCATAAAAATTGTTTGGTCCACAATAGATCTATAGAGATCTTCCATGAAAAACAGCAAATAAAAATCAAGTGACGTAAAATCAACTGTTTCTACCTGAATTCTGGGTTGGCCAGTGAATGGGGGAATTACGGGTGCTGCAGAAGTGGTGGGCTCGCAATTAGGATTGGCAAATGCAGCAGAAAGGACACTATGGGCTTGACAGGCCTGTCTTTGTCTTCTTGGTGGCTGCGGGACACTAGTTGTGCTAGCCATCTCACCAGCTTGAACTGCACTTATGGGACTCGCCACGTCACCATGTGTTATTGCAGTGCTGGTTTGACTACAACCAGGGTGTACTAGGCTGCTGGTGCTTGCCAGTTCACCAGAAGGATGAGCGGCACTAGTACTGGCTCTCTGCTCCATATGAGAGCCCTGTGGTTCTTGCACCTCAACGACAGCAGAAGAACGGGGTCGGGTACGCCTGACCTTGGCAGGGACCACAACTCCGTCGTCAGAGCTATCTGTCAGGGTGCCGCTGCTGTCTACAGGATCATATTTTGAATCTGACAGATGAGTGACTTCCTCTTCACTATCTGTCATGCTGAGAAACGTGTAGGCTTCTTCACTATTGTACCTTCGATTTGACATTTTGGTCTCTAAATTTACTGGTACACTAGTGAGACTCACAGGAAAAAAGCTCCTGACTGTCAGCAACTGATTCAAACGCTACAAAAAAAAACTGTTAGCATTCGCAGGGATCAGGCCTGACTCTGCAAACTCTGCAGTTATGTGTTTTCTGTTTTTGTAAGTGACAGCGATCGATTGATACTGCGCTTGGGTGGGATAGGGCTGGGTGGAGGGGCTAAACACAGGTGCTAGCAGATATCTGGGCTTATCCCATTAACACTGCGTTTTTGGGAACCCTAAACTATTGGGGACGCTAGTATAGATCTGATCAGATATCGATCCGTCCAGACACTATACTACTAAGGGAGGTGTATGGTGCGTGCGTGGGTGTTAGCGCTACTGGCACTAATCTGACGCTGCCTGGGGAGACGCAGACCCTGACTGATGCTAAAACCTAACTGATATCACCCGCTGGGCGATCAGGGGGTTAAACCTTTATTGGGTAATATCGGGCGGGTGCCCTGATGCTATAAAAAACAAACTAACCAGCGTCACCTGTAACACTAATACGGTGATCACTGGTGACAGGGGGTGAAAGGGTTAACTAGGGGGCAATCAGGGAGATAAAACTTTTATTAGGTAGTATATGGGGGTACCTGACGCTATAAAAACCTGACGGTGAAACTAATCAACTAACTGGCTAACTAGCATCACCCGTGACACAAATACGGGGATCGATTAGTGACACTGGCGACAGGGGGTGAAATGGTTAACTAGGGGGCAATCAGGGGGTTAAAACTCTTATTAGGTAGTATATACAGGAGTACCTGATGCTATAAAAACCTGACGGTGAAACTAATCAACTAACTGGCTAACTAGCGCCACCAGTGACACAAATACGGCGATCGATTAGTGACACTGGCGACAGAGGGTGAAAGGGTTAACTGGGGGGCGACCAAGGGGTTAAACCTTTATTAGAGGGGTTGGGGGGGTAACTTAGGCCTAACGGGGGCTACTACTAACTGCCACAACACTTTTAAGTCACAAATGACACCAATGCAGTGATCAGTGAAAAATCTGAAAACTGCAATTGGTGACACGGTGACAGGGAGTGAAGGGGTTAACTGGGGGGGCGATAGGGGGGTGGCAAGTGTACCTGTGTGTACTGGTGTTAGTGTACTGTTGGTGCAACTCACGGTTAGATGTTATCTCTCCTCTCACTGGAATTGAAAAGACTCCACGAGGAGAGATGACATCACTTCCTCCTGTGTTTACACCTACACAGACAGGGGAAGGTTTCCATCCGTTAGGAGCGATCACCAGGTCCAGACCATAAATCATTGGTCTGGCCCTGGGGACTGATCGGTCCTCTAACGAATTTGACCGCTGCGGGCACGGGGGGGGGCGCGATCGCGCCCCCCAGTGCGGGGAGGGATGGACGTACAGGTACGCCCATTTGCCCACCCGTGCCATGCTGCCGAAGTATATCGTTGTGCGGTGGGGAGCCGGTTAATTTTGGACAGGGGGGTGGCTTATTTTGTGCTAGCTGCATTTGGGTTGGTCTGGGCATGCTCAGAGACTTTGCTTTTTTTTATTCTTTTTGTATGTGAACAGCACTTGGATGTTTCTAGGCATGCTCAGAAAGTGTGTTTTTTGGTTTGGTAATTTAAGGACATCCTTCACAGGTGTACCCACTTTGAAATTCTGGCTCTACATTGGGTGAACTTGCATTTTGTGTGTTTCATGGACTGTGCATGTGTTTTCATTTGCCTCATTAGCACACAAACCTATGTTATATCAAGCTTGCAGATAGCATTCTTTACCTTACCTAGTAAAGAGGCAAGAGTGTGCCCGTGTCTGGCAAGAGAGTACATTTGGGTGTCCTTATAGAGTTTGTAACACATGTATTTTCTATTTGTATTTTGTTTCTTATGTCTTTACAAAACAGATGTGTTTTAGAGCAAGTTTTTTTTAATTTGTTTTATTGTATTTTTTTTTGGGGTGGGGGGGATATTTTACCCTGAATTTTTTTTGATGTTGTCAATGTTTGTCATTTGTAGGTTGTTTTCACTTAGGTTGTTTTCACTTTAATTGTCTGTGCTGTATTATTTTTCAAAATATTCCTCAAGATGTTGTGACAAATTAATGTTTAAATCCTTAATAGACGTCAGTTTGTGGGCGCACTCCTGTTAATTTCTTTTTGCAAAATGTTCAGACCTCAAAACCATATTCTGTTAGTGTCTCAAATTAACATAAATGCTTTTTTGCTTTCCTTGCCTGTTTTGTTGACCATTGAAATTTATAGACAATTTTTATGTGTTTTGTTAATTTTCATACAACAGATTTCCCAGCTGCAGCTTAACTAGGCTTATTGGCATGACAAAACAAAAAAAGGTGTGATTTGTCTACAAGCTACTTTCCTGGCGCCTTCATGGTAGCATATGCATGGACTGTGCGTTTGCTGCCATGGATGGGCATCAGGACAGGAAAATTACAGAGAGGTAAGTATTCAATTTTCCATTTTAGCGCAGTGGTTCCCAGCTTCAGTCCTCAAGTACCCCCGACAGAACATGTTTTGGGAATGTCTTAGCTAAAATAGCTGCCCAAAATACAAAGCCATTGACTGTGATTTAAAGCACCTGGGCAAGATGAAGGAAAACCTGCAATCATAGCCTGTCAGGGTACTTGAGGACAGGGTTGAGAACCACTCATTTAGAGCACTGAGCTAAAATCTAGCTCAAGACAATCCTATTCTAATTGTGGGCATTTGAGGTAAACCAAGTGAGTAATAGAACCCTTGCTTGTCTTTTTTTAGGTTGGGCTTTGTGTCCCTTTTCTGAAAATTGGCTTCACTTCCTGTCACATAGCCAAACAGGAAGTGAGGGTAAAACCCTACCAATATCTTTCTTTGGGGACACACAGGTTAATCTAACTAGTGTCCCCATTAGGCAAATGGCAGTCTAGCACTTTGTTGTGTACACCCCACATTATTAGGTATTTTGGGGTTTATTAAAGGCAAATCCACTCTGCAATACAAGTGTACTCGCTGTAAGTCTGAGGGGAAGCACTGGTGATTTTATCATTCAATCATGTAGAAGCAAAGATGCTGTTTTTTTATATTACTTGCATGTCCACCTCGGATCTCTAGCAAGTGCACTTGTAGTGCAAAGTGGATTTTCCTTTAGTAAATAAACCCCAAAGCCTAAGATACCTAATTTGGGGTGTACAGAGCAAAATGCTAGAGTGCAATTTACCTAATGGGGAAACTATTTAGAATGACCTGTGTGTCCCCAAGGAAAGGCATTGGTAGGGTTTTACCCTCACTTCCTGTTTGGCTATGTGACAGGAAGTGAATCAATTTGAAGGAGAAAATGGCAAAATTTGGGAGGTGACTTCACCCTATCAGGGGTGCAGACATCCCCAAAAACTGACAAGACTTCTAATCCCTCTGCACTCTATCCCCAAGCAAAAATAAGAAACGATTTAATTTAATTTAACTTTGCAAAGACACATTCCTAAGTTCAGCTGTGATGCATGTCAATGGCCCATTTAGACCTTGTTTAATATAAAACACCAGTTGCCTTTCACTGGAAATCTGCATCTGCTTTACTATTAATTTACATCAAAATATGGATTGCTGCATCTAGATGCGCGACTGCTGTCTATGTGAGATACACTAGTGCTGTGTGTGCGTAGGTATGTGCCCATGGCACATATCTGGTTCCCGGAAGCGGCGGACAGCACACAGGAATGTCATCACGTCCCTACAGGAAGTTGCTTGTACTGCTGCTAATTTCTTCTCACCGCCATGCCCCGCTCACTGTTCTCTGAGAAAGAGATGATTCTTATTTGCAAATTAAGAAAATAATTTTTTAGTTTTTTAACATGGGGTGGTGTTTGTGTGGGTCCCTAACACATTCAGACATATTAGGGCCAATTTAGACAGGATCTGATTTACCTATCAGCATGTTATTAGAGTGTGGGAGGAATCACGAGTACCCTGAGGAACCCACTTAGGCACAGGGAGAACATGCAAACTCCAGGCAGATGGTGTAGCAGGAGGCATTCAAATCAGCAACACCACTGTGCTGCCCAAGTATATATCTATTGATGTAGGTTCTTGTGTCCACCAGCAGAGAGAAGTTGGGTAGATAACTCACTCCCAATTCTGGAGGCATAATAATGGTCTAGCACAGGGGTCTTCAAACTATGGCCCTCCAGTTGTTCAGGAACTACAATTCCCATCATGCCTGGTCATGTCTGTGAATGTCAGAGTTTTACAGTGCCTCATGGGATGTGTAGTTCTGCAACAGCTGGAGAGCCATAGTTTGAGGATTCCTGATCACTCTAACATGTCTTGAAACAAGGTGGTTTCTCATGTGCCTTGTATAATGCCCAAGAAATATCGTTTGGTAGGTTAATTGGCTTCTGTCCAAAATTGGCCCTAGTATATGAATGGGGACCTTGGATTGAGGGTAGGGACTGATGTGAGTGTGCGATGTACAGGGTTAGGGACAAGGGTCAGGGTCAGGGTTGTAGACACACACTCACTCAGGTTGAACTGGATGGACTGGTGTCTTTATTCAACCTTACTAACTATGTAACTATGTAACTATGTAACTATGTTTGCAAAATACAAGTGGGTCATGGCACATCTACGTTTCAAATTTGGCACTTAAAGGGACACTAAAGGTTCATTATTTTCTTTTTCAAATAACAAACATATGATACTTACCTCCACTGTGCAGCTCGTTTTGCACAGAGTGGCCCCGAACCTGCTCTTCTGGGGTCCCTCAACGCCTCTCTCGGCTCCTCCCCGCATCAGATAACCCCGTGGGAGAAGCGCTCTCCCGGGAGTTACATTGCGGGCGCACTCCCGAGTCCAGCATTTGGCGTCCATAGACCCCCCCGGCGGGCGCGTCATTGGATTTGATTGAAAGCAGTGGGAGCCAATTGCTGCTATCAATCTATTCAATCAACAACCGAGAACCCCCTAGGAGAGCGATGGCGCATTCCCATGGGACAAGTTCGAGGGTTCAGGTAAGTAAAACGGGGGGGACTAGGGGGCCGATCACTGACAGGTGTTTTTTCACCTTAATGCATAGGATGTATTAAGGTGAAAGAACACAAAGCTTTACAACCCCTTTAAGATGGTCATGCAATATGCAATCTGATTGGCCAATCTCTGTACAACTCGATATTTTGGCAAAATAGGAAGACGCACTTTAACAATTAATTCAAATTATAGGAAATCAAACAGGCTCTTGCACTAAATCTATTTTTTTAAGATCTAACTGATTGCATTGTATGGTCACCTTTAAAGATCAAGATCGGAAAATATTAATTTATTGAGTTTAGAAACACTTCTCTGTTCTTTGTAATGTATTGAAAGATTTGGGTAAAAATAGAAAAAAAAAACATTTCAAAGATATATTAGAAGTAATAGGAATGAGATTAGCATCAAAAGAGTTAATTCACTGAGAACACCTACTAATTGCTTAACAGGACACATCCAATGAGATGAAATTAACCAAATGTATTGGGTGTGCGCTATTATCAATGAGAAAACCGCAGTTACCTTAGCACCAGTTGCAATTTACATATTTATTATTGTTATTGCGCGTCTGCGTGCGCCGGTTCGCACGTTCAATCAATGATGTTTCAATTAAAGTGGTTGTAAACCCACTTTTTGGACTTCTACCTATAGATAAGCCTAGAATAAGGCTTACCTATAGGTAGTGGAAATATCTCCTAAACGTGCGCCGTTTAAGAGATATTTCACTTGAAGTCCGCCAAAAATTCCAACGGCACATGCGCGGGGAAGAAACAAAACTAAGTGCCATTTCTTCCCTAGCCTGTGCCGTTAATCGCGGCTCCGTGCGCATGCGTGGGAGTGACGTCACGCGGCTCCGGCGAATCACAGAGCTGGAATCCGAGGCCCGGAAGGAAGAGGGGCCAGAAGATGGACGCTGCCTACACAGGGGACATCGCTGGATTCTTTTGCAGGTAAGTGGCATATAATGGGGCTAGTATGCTTTTTAGTTGCAGGCTTTCCAGCAAGCAAAAGAGGAAGTAAAACCCATCAGGGTTAACTTCCTCTTTAAGGTGTGAACCGGCGCAGCGCATTTGTCTTAGTAAATCAGCCCCAATATCTCTTAGCATAGAAGATGATCAAATTATAGATACATTTAAGTGGGAAACTGCTAAAGAAACGTGGGAAGGATTACAAAAGGTGCACAAAAGAGCTAATCTCAGCAATAAACTGTATTTGATTAGAAAGATATAACAAACTGATGAAAGGCCAGGATATGCAGGATTGCATAAGGCACACCTTGGAAATGAAAGGGATTTGTTGGCCTCACATATCAAAAGAAATAATGTATAAAGGTACCATCATCCGAGTTTAATTGAAACAGAAAAATTGGGAGCAGGGACCCCAACTCCGAGCTCTCCAGGAGAGAAGTGCAAGCGGACTATCTCGGTACAAGTAAAAGAGGGTAAACAGCAGAAATGATAAACATGTATATAAAACACAATTTTATTATACAAAAAGTCAAGGGGGTATATAATACAAACTATATAAAAATATGCACAGATGACATGGAATTTCAACTAGTTTCGCGGGGAACCCGCTTCATCTGGAAATGTATCTGTGAATAAAATACAATACTTTAAAATATATATATTTTTTACACAGTGAAAGGGGATGAAAGGGGCAATACCAAAACATGAAAAAGAGTGGGAGGGTTTTTTTTGGGGGGGGTGGTAGAAAAGATTTGTAGACAGGTAAGGGGGCTGCTTACCCATGCTGAGGTGCAAACAGAGTTCAGGCCTGACCCGGCGGGGTCTCCTGCGGCGACTGGGGAAGACACATATAAGGCCGCAAGGAGACAAACGTCTGCATGAATGAAGAATGAAGGGGTATATATAAGTGTAACAAATACATTGTATGTCTATGATCCAAACAATGAGAGTGAGTGAGCAGAACACCAGAAAAGACCACATAAGAGTGCAAAAAGGATCCAATACCAAGGGACCAGACTAGAGGGACAAAGAAAATGATGTGATGAGAAAGAAAAAAAAAAAGGTGAGAAGGGCAAATGATGATTGGCACCGAAGGAAAATCAACCAGGGAAACCAAACGGTGATTGGGTAGTGACGGTGAACAAAGTGAATAAATAAACAAAAAGTGCAAGAATGAAGGGAGAGTGTGGCAGGATGAATGTGTGTGAATCAAGCAAAGGAGCAAAAATAGATGAGAGAGTGCGCCAAAAGCGAAAGGTAGAGCCTAAGGCAGGCCAAAGGACCAAGGTTCATGCAGGTGATGAAAATGAAAAATGAGACCAAAATATACCTGTGCCAGGTAATATAAATGAGAGAGGGTCCGGATATAGAATTATGTTTGTTGACCAGCAGATGGATAATGATCCGGCAGAGCCAATAAATGTATACTGGGGTACAGGCAATGTGCCTGTTAGGTATCCAGTATTTAACAATCCGGGTCAAGATCTAGGAAGTGAAATAAATAAAATAGGTACAGTAACCAAACTGTCACATCCGCATCTCAGATCAAGTGAGTGTGGTGGGCAGATTACACAAGGGTAAGATAAAGAAACTTACTATAGATGGAGCTGGTCAGAGAGCCATCCGTATCCCACGCTGGCCTGTGAAGACTGCAGAATGGAGCCGTAGTATAAGTGTCTTCCAACCCCGTGACGTCATGACAACGCCGATCTCGGCGTGGAGCGGCGTCATGGGGTCAAGGGTCCCGCAGGGTGCACGCGCGCGATTGCTGGCATTGTCTGTTAAAGACCCAATGCCAGAGACAATGGGTCTGCCCGGAGGCTGGGAGAGATTTTTGTGTGTTTTGGGTGGTGTGTAAAAGGTGGGAGTATGTGGATGTTTGGGGACCAAATAATTGAGGGTATCTTTGTCAATTAGGCCCTGCCAGAAAGCCCATGTGCAGAGTTCTCTAAATTCATTAATAAAGCCCGTCATACTAATAGGTGAAATAGGTTTGTACCAGGTCGAGTTGTTCAGTACCTCGTGGCACATAGTCTGGTATTGGGCATGTGACATAATCACTATATTGCCACCTTTGTCCGATCGCTTAATGATGATGTCACGTCGCGTGTCGCGATTGCCAGATCTTTTCTCATGGAACAAGAGGATACATCTTGGCCTCTCAATGAGTTCATCCTACAAGTGCTAACATTTATTGCACGTAATTTCTTCATTTTTGAAGATCAAAACAAACACAAGGCGTGGCAATGGGCACTTCATGTGCCCCATCATACGCAAACTTGTTTCTCGGAGCCTGGGAGAGAGATTTTTTCGGACGATCGATTTTTGTTGGTTCAAATTTATCGATGACTTGTTTGTAGTCTGGACCGGCCCACCATCCTTACTGAACCAATTCATTGAGGCCATCAATATTAACACCATGAACCTGCGTTTTACGGTCAGCTCAGATAACTTACAAATCCCTTTTCTAGATCTAGTAATTGTTAAGAACTCCGATGGGACATTGGGGACTAATTTATATCGCAAACCTACAGCGGGAACTACTTTGTTGCACGCTACCAGTGCCCACCCCAAACCTCTCGTGCGCAGTATCCCATACGCACAGTATCTGCGACTGCGTCGCAACTGCGCACAGGATGAAGATTTCTACACCCAATCAGCCCTTTTACGTGAAAGGCTCCTTTTGAGGGGCTACTCGCAGACCAACCTTAGAAAGGCCTTCAACAAGGCCTGTGGCCGCACCAGAACTTCTTTACTTTATCCTGTTGCACACAATGTCAATACCAATACAGTTAAAATCGTTACCCAGTATTCAACACATCATGAACAATTCAGGCAAATCATTTCAAAACATTGGCATCTTCTCACTGACCATCATATATTGAAACACCATATACGAGAGACACCCGAACTGGTTTTCTGGAGAGCTAAATCTCTTAGACACTGTTTTAACCAGTAGTCACTATAAACCTGATATTAGTGGCCCTTTTCAACCCTTCGGCACCTCTCCTTGTGGTCAGTGCCATTTCTGTCCCTGGATACTCTCTTGCTCTTCTATAAGGCTTCCTAATGATAAAATATTTACCCCTCACATATCTGCCCAGTGCGGCACTACTGGTATTGTCTACCTCATGCTTTGTACTTGTAAAGCGTTCTATGTGGGTAAGACGATAAGGGAGTTTAGACAGAGTTGGTGATCATATATATTATTCCACCAACGGTAAACTTACTACTGTCGGGAGCCACATAGGTTTATATCACAAATATGATCCTAAAGCTGTTGGATTTTTTGCCCTGGAAGTGGTACCCCCCGATGTCAGAGGGGGTGACCGTGATAAAGTTTTATTACAAAGAGAAGCCCTGTGGATAGAAAGGCTTTACGCCACTATCCCACCAGGCTTGAATGAAGTTAATTCCTCCAAACCTTTTCTTAACTCATGATCACTGACTCTCTGTCCCCTGTTCGTCTCCCTTCGTGTCATTTGGCAATGCTGCTTTTTCTTGCTTTTGTTTTTTTGTTTATTTATGTATCCTGCCTTGTACTCCATAAGGGATCCTTATGGAATTTGCGTTCATGTTTACTTCACCTATAGGCCTTTAATTGAGGTTATATCCTCTTGTTATATCAACTGTATTAGTCTTTATATCTGTATGTATATTTTTGGTGATTTTGTCCTCCTGACATGTTCACATTTATATTGTACTTTCTTTGTTTCAATTTTGTTTGTATGTATTTATGCCATATAATATTGCTTTTTATATATGTCAGGCTCCTGTCCCATGTTTGGGGTGCTTTCGGACATATATGGCCACTCCCGGCCCCACTTCTTCCTCGGCGACTGGTAGGTTCCCTGGTGGCTAGATGGGCTCCACATCTTCCCCCTCCCCCTTCCCTCTCCCTTGTGGGAACCGACCCGCCACTTGTACATGCCTCTTATCGAGCCTATCTGCCCTATCTATCTCTATTCGGCCACTGCGCGGGAGTCCCCTGCATGAGCGCATCGCTATGGCCTTACTGGGAGGTTTTCAGCTGCTCGCACTTGCTGCGTGGGCACTGCATCCTCCTGGCCCTTTGAGATGCTGTGCACACCTTGACCCCGTGACGCCGCTCCACGCCGAGATCAGCGTTGTCGTGACGTCACGGGTTGGAAGACACTTATACTGCGGCTCCATTCCGCAGTCTTCACAGGCCAGCATAGGATCCGGATGGCTCTCTGACCAGCTCCATCTATAGTAAGTTTCTTTATCTTACCCTTGTGTAATCTGCCCACCGCACTCACTTGATCTGAGAGGCGGATGTGACAGTTTGGATACCATACCTATTTTATTTATTTCACTTCCTAGATCTTGACTCGGATTGTTAAATACTGAATACCTAACAGGCACATTGCCTGTACCCCAGTATACATTTATTGGCTCTTCCGGATCATTATCCATCTGCTGGTCAACAAACATAATATCCGGACCCTCTCTCATTTATATTACCTGGCACAGGTATATTTTGGTCTCATTTTTCATTTTCATCACCTGCATGAACCTTGGTCCTTTGGCCTGCCTTCGGCTCTACCTTTTGCTTTTGGCGCACTCTCTCATCTATTTTTGCCCCTTTAGTTGATTCACACACATTCATCCTGCCACACTCTCCCTTCATTCTTGCACTTTTTGTTTATTTATTCACTTTGTTCACCGTCACTACCCACTACCTACTACTTTCCTTCAGTGCCAATCACCATTTGCCCTTCTCACCTTTTTTTTTTCTTTCTTATCACATCATTTTCTTTGTCCCTCTAGTCTGGTCCCTTGGTATTGGATCCTTTTTGCACTCTTACGTGGTCTTTTCTGGTGTTCTGCTCACTCACTCTCATTGTTTGGATCATAGACGTACAATGTATTTGTTACACTTATATATACCCCTTCATTCTTCATTCATGCAGACGTTTGTCTCCTTGCGGCCTTATATGTGTCTTCCCCAGTCGCCGCGGGAGACCCCGCGGGGTCAGGCCTGAACTCTGTTTGCACCTCAGCATGGGTAAGCAGCCCCCTTACCTGTCTACAAATCTTTTCTACCCCCCCCCAAAAAAAAAACCCTCCCTCTCTTTTGCATGTTTTGGTATTGCTCCTTTCATCCCCCTTCTCTGTGTAAAAAATATATATATTTTAAAGTATTGTATTTTATTCACAGATACATTTCCAGATGAAGCAGGTTCCCTGCGAAACTAGTTGAAATTCCATGTCATCTGTGCATATTTTTATATAGTTTGTATTATATACCCCCTTTACTTTTTGTATAATAAAATTGTGTTTTATATACATGTTTATCATTTCTGCTGTTTACCCTCTTTTACGTGTACCGAGATAGTCCGCTTGCACTTCTCTCCTGGAGAGCTCCTATGCATTAAGGTGAAAAAACACCTGTCAGTGACCGTCCCCCGTTTTACTTACCTGAGCCCTGGAATTTCACCCGGTGGAGACGCGCTCTTCCTTTGCCCAGGGTTCTCGGCTCTTGATTGGATAGTGTAGCAATAACTCCTTTATGAGCTGCTGATTTTGATCGGTTCTCTCATATCTTCACCCCTCTTTAACTTGTTCAATCCCCTTGACACAATTGTAGTGCAGTGTTGTAGTGACATTAATAGCAATTATAGCTTCGCAATCTATATATATATGACACTTATATATATACCTCTACCTGGGTGCTTGTGGCTCCACCTGCAGGAGAAAAACAACACTGCACACAAACTTCTGTGATAACCAAAGTGACTTCTTTTACTGAAATGATATATATATATATAAAAGTTATTACAGTGACTACACTATCACACCAACAAAGTGTGACAGTACAGTAAATATTCACAACAGTCTTTGTACACATACACAGATATACATAGATATATCCTCACACAGAGCTTTCCTGAAAAGTCCCCTTAGGTGTGCGTCTCCAGGTAGGACCAGTGTTCAAAGTGAAATCGTCTTAACCCTGGACACTTTCCCACCTCCAGCACACTGTAGCAAGTGCAAAGACACAGGAATGTGAATATCCCACAATATAGATACTTGGGAGCTCCCCCTGCTTTAAACAGTAAAGTCACTATCCTTTATGACTAAATGCAGGGCCCTGCAATAGAAGAGATAGTCCTGTCGTCTTCAGTCTTCGGCTAGCTATAAATCAGTATTTGTAATCCACAAGAGAGTTCTTTTGAAGTATTGCGCAGTGCAAGGTGATGCACAAAAGTAATTATAATCAGGCAAATTGAGTGTTCTTACTTGAAGGAGACAGACATCTAGTATCAATCCCTGGATATTGAAGTCTGTGTAAATGTAATGTTTTCCAACTAAATTGTTTCGTGGGACTATCAGCCCCAGCAACACTCTGTAACAGCGGTAAATGTGTGTAGTGTTGAACAAACTTCTAGGCGTTAACCCTCTCACCGCACCGGATCCAGACAGATGGATGTCTCCATTTCAGCAATTCTCAGTCCATATGGAGCCACAACCACGCTATCACACTGTTCCGTTTACTAACGACCAGGAGTCCTCGGTTACCTCCTCCACGGGTCTCCGGAACGATCACTTCTGCTGCTCCAGCACACTGTGATCAATGGCAGGATCCTTGCTGCTATTCCGCTCCTTCACAAGGTAGGCCGCAACCCTGTGGGACACACACACCCACAGAGTTCTGCTGGCAGGCCACGCGTCCCCGGAACAAGAGACCTAAGATGGCCGCTCCCAGCCCTTTTATATCCTCCCCACAATGCAGTTCAGTTCTCCTCCATGAGCATTGTGGGTAGGTCATAGTTAATGTCCAGGAGTAAACAATCAATCACTTCCATGTCACTTCTCAAAATGATGAAAAATAAAAGTATTGTACCCTTATAGTTTGCCACTAGATGGTGCTATATCAACTTATTACCTTTACAACAACACATATGACTAGAAACAAAAGTTGTCAGCGCTACATACCCCCCCGCTTTAAATCTTTGGTCCCCAAAGATATGCAAGACCCTGTTTCTGCTACACATTTTGGCCTCTAGACGAGTGCACAGGACCGACAGAGGAGCCTCCCACCAATTCTCAGGTGTTGGGAAACTATTCTGTGTACCCACAACTGTCACCTTGGTATCAGATACAGATGTGTCAAGGGGTGAAACAGGGCTCTCCTTTTCCAGATTGACAGAGGTGGAACTAGGCTCATCAACATTCCTTTTACTGGTGACCTTAGCTACTTCAAAACACTCGCCCAGTGTATCATATGTTAGTCTTTTGGGTGGGCGAATGCTCCTCTTTCCTCTTTGATCTCTTGGTGTGTCCTCTATTTCTGGGCAAACACTGTTTTCTTCTATTACAGACCTTGGTTCCTCCAAGTCAGTGAGAGACGAACACTCTTCAGACCGTTCAGACAGTGGTACAAACTCTGGAGCTTCTGGCCTAAGGGCCTCACTATCTTCTCTGGTTGTCGGTAATGAAACACTCCTTTCAGCTTCGGGTGTATCAGACGACCACAACCAGCTGATGTCCATGTCTCTCTCCTCATTATCTTCAGTTGTTAAAGACCCAGACTGAGACCTAGTTACAGGCCGACGTGCAACATCTGATGTAGATGATAACTCCTCCTCCTTATCCTGACTGCATCAGTGAGGGGTAAAAGGTGATTCTGATGCCAAGTTTTAATTGGTCCAGCATTTCCTTCTGGTCTAATTTCAAATACTGGAAGCCCTGGAAGCTGTCTACATACAATGTATGGCTGTGACCTCCAGCGATTAGCCAGCTTGTGTTTCCCAGGAATACCCAAATTTCTTAATAGAACTTGGTCACCAGGTTGTAGATCTTAAATCCTTACTTTGAGGTCAAAATTCCTCTTATTTCGACTCCCTCTGTTGTTTGACATAGCCCGAGCCTTCTCATAAGCAATCTTCAGACTCTTCCGCAGCCTATTTGTATATCCTCGATGAGAGGTCTCTGAGGTGTGGTCCAGAGAAGTTCCGGAAGCCAGGTCAACTGGTAATCTAGCCTCTCGCCCAAACATCAACCAATAAGGTGAATATCCTGTGACGTCACTCTTGGTGCTATTATACGCATGTACCAAAGCAGTGATATGCTTACTCCAATTGGGCTTTTGCTCAGAGGTCAGTGTCCCCAACATATTAAGAAGTGTTCTATTAAACCTCTCCGGCTGAGGATCTACTTGTGGGTGATAAGGTGTAGTTCTAGACTTCTGAATTCCCAATAGATCCAACAATCTCCTGATGAGCGTACTCTCAAAGTCCCGCCCCTGATCTGAGTGAATCCTCTGTGGTAAGCCATAATGGACGAAAAACTTTTCCACTAGCGTCTTCGCCACTGTGACTGCTTTCTGATCTTTAGTGGAGAAGGCCTGAGCATACCTGGTAAAATGGTCGGTGACTACCAAGATATTTCCTTGTCCACTCAAGTCGGATTCTAAACACAGGAAATCTATCCAAACTAAATCCATGGGACCTTGGCTTGATAAATGACCCATTGGGGCAGCTGGTTGCGGCAAAGTCTTTCTCTGGATACACCTATGGCAGGAGTGACAGTAACTCTCCACTTCTTTCCTCATGTAAGGCCAATAGAATCTATCCCTTATCAGTTGAAGAGTTCTTTCTGACCCCAGATGGCCATGATAATCATGCAGGGCGATTAACACTTTCTTCCTGTGTTTCTCTGGCAGAAACAGTTGCCACTTCTCCTTTAGATCTTCAGAGGGGCCCCTTCGGTAGACCACCCCTTGTTGCAACTGCAACCAACTCCTCTCTTTATGCAACAACTGAGATTCCCTCCGAGCACTTTTTTAGAAGTAAATCGGGGTGCTGACTCTCCAAGTATCAAGCTACAGAGTGGGTCTTCCTGTTGATTTCTCCTAAGGTCTTTTCTTGATAACTTAGGTAGACCTTCTGCTGCAATCTGAGAGACATTACAGTAATACCTGGGCACCCCTGCTGTAGTCACTCTGACCTCTTCAGCTCTGGCTCCACCCTTCTCCTCTCGCTCTGCTTCTTCACAAAGGGCTCTTACCCCTTCGGGGGCAAGCTGAGTCCAATCCTCTTGGGAGCTCAGGGGACTGTGGGGTCTTCTCGACAGCGCATCTGCATCTCTGTTACCCGCTCCTGGTCTGTATTTCAGGCTGAAGGAAAATGCTGAAAGAGCAGCCAACCACCTATGGCCTGTGGCATCCAACTTTGCGGTGGTGAGCAAGTATATGAGGGGGTTGTTGTCTGTTTTGACCACAAATTCCGCACCATACAGGTAATCGCTCAACTTGTCCACCACGACCCACTTCAAGGCCAGAAACTCAAGTTTATGAGTGGGGTAGTTCTTCTCAGCAGGGGATAGACTTCGGCTCACATAGACAATGGGCCTTAATTGTCCATTATGATCTTGGTAGAGCACTCCACCGAGCCCATCTCGGCTGGCATCCACGTGCAGTTCATAGGGCTTGGTAGGATCCGCGTAAGCTAACACTGGAGCAGTAGTAAGGCTCCACTTCAACTGTCTGAATGTCTCCTCACATTGCGGAGTCCACTGATCCTGAATAGACTCCTTCTTCTTTCTAGGCCCTTCTTTCCGCCTCCCAGGTTTATCTGAATCCACATCAGCCTCTTCTTGATTCTTCAATAGTTCAGTGAGTGGTTGAGCTATCTTTGCAAACCCCTCCACAAACCTCTCATAGTAGGAGCAGAATCCCAGAAATGACCTGAGCTCAGTCAAATTCGTGGGCTTGGGCCAAGAGGTAACAGCTTCCAACTTTTCGGGGTCTGTTGCTATCCCTTCTTCAGACACAATGTGCCCCAAATAGTTCACCGAAGGTTGATAGAACTGACACTTCTCCATTGAAAGTTTCTAGCCCTCATCATGTAATCTCTTCAGGACCTTTTCCAGTCGCTCTTCATGCTCTTCAAGAGTTCGGCCAAATACTATGATATCATCTAAGTATACTAGGACCTCAATCAAGTTCATGTCGCCTACCATCTTTTCCATGAGCCGCTGAAAAATTGCCGGAGCCCCAGACAGACCTTGTGGCATCCGGTTAAATTCATAGAACCCCACGGGGGTGATGAAGGCTGTGTTTTCCCTATCTTCAGGACTCATGGGAATCTGGTAATAACCACTCTTTAAGTCTAATACACTGAACCACTTCGCCCCTGACAGGCTCTGTAAGGCATCTTCTATATGTGGGGTAGTGTATTGATCGGGAATGGTCTGTCGGTTCAGGGTCCTATAGTCGATACACAGCCGTAGCCACCCATTCTTTTTCCTCACTACCACTATCGGGGAGGCGTATGGACTCCTGTCCTGGACTCCCTGCTAATCCCAGTCCTTTTCAGCTCAGCCAGCTGTTCTCGGAGGTCCTCAAGATCTCCAAATGGGATCTTCCTGACCCTTTCTCGAAAAGGTTTGTCTTCCTCCAGCCGAATCTTGTGCTCAGCACTCTTGGCATACCCCATACTCAAACTCACTCCTTGAAAAAGCCTCTCTCCATCTCATGAGCTGGGTTTTGACCCTTTCCATCCAAACAGGCGTAAGGGAGGTGTTCTTCGGGTAGAAGTCTTCTATGGGAATCTCCCCCTCTGGTCCTCTTTTGACATCACATGGTGAGACCGGGGTCGCTTGATTTGCCTGTCCAAGCAGCATCCTTGCTGGTATCTTCACAGGCAAAGCTGTCATGTTTCAAACACTGACTAAGACTCTCCCTCTGCTTCTCTTAAGTGCCTTGGTTGATAACACTTTTGGGATTATCTCCAGACCGACATCTTCTTCTCGAGTTTCCATTTCCAAGACAATAAAAGGACCAGGTTTTCTCCAACTCAACTTGACAGAGGCCCTCAAGCATATCACTTCACCCCGGTCTAAACGGCAAATTTTTCCCACCCCTTCCAGTGGGGCCTTTTGTTCATGTACTATATCCTTGTACACTTGGGTTAGCATGGGGTGTACCTTCATGGCCGGGGCACTTTCCTTTCATACAAGCGGTGTCAGGAGTCTTCTGACCAGATCAGTATTTGTCCCGATGATAAGGGAACTTCTGTGAGCCCCAGGGGGCCGAGGACACACTACTGCCAAGGTGTCAAAAGTCTCCGACTTTCCAGCCACACTCGGGTCAAAGGTGAGTTTGATAGGGATATACCCTTCCTAAGGGAAGTTCTGGGTACCCAGGCCCCATATCTCTAATTCTTCCAACTTTTGCAGGGGCAGATGTTTGAGATGCTTTGCATAGAAATCTTTGTATAATAAAGTCACTTGGGCTCCGTTATCCAGCAGTGCTTTGGCATAGATTCCTTCCACCTGGATTGGGATGATTGGAGAGGGTCCTACTAGCTTGGGAGGGAATCCACCATGAGTGTTTGGCTTAATTTGCTTGCTAGTGCGCATCTTGTCTCCTTGTTTCCATGGGCGCTTACTCAACTTCGTTCCCTCTCTTACCCTCAGAACTTTGTGGGCCTGGGTTATGTTGGAGTTGGCGGCTGTTACAGGGCACCCAGTTGACTCCTTCACTGGGGCCCTTTGAAGTTTTCTGCCGGCTTTTGGCGTTGTACTGCTGCCCTTGGGCTTGGGCACACTTTTCCATAATGTCCAGTCCCTCCACAGTTGAAACAGAGCCCAGACTTCCTTCTAAGGGTGAAGTCTGACACCTTTTCATTTTTTTTTTAGTTCTTACGTCGGGTGGAATAGGGGATTTTGCGGTCAGCAGAGCCATCATCTCCATTAACTGTGCCACCTGAGTCTTAAGGAGCTCAATCTGAGGATCATCATCCATCACACTAACTGTCCTGACTTCTTCCCGTACAATCTGAATCAGGTCGAGATACTTCAATATGCCTCCGTCTTGACGAGTTCTTAACTGGAGCGTGATGGGGTCCAAAGGCTGGGCACCTCTTAAAACTTGTTTGGCTTGAATTTTATGCACCTCACGAGGATCTAGCCCCTTCTTCAACAAGATCTGGTGAATGACCTTGTCCAACCGTCTCATATATTTTGACAGTTTCTCCCCTGCTTCTTGATAGGTGTGTTCCAGTTGATAAATCAGAAACCTTTTCAGTACGTCTGAACATATCTTGCAGGATATCTAAGTAGTCTTGGGCTACACAGTTCTGCTTGCTGAGCTTCAAATTTCGGAAAGCCTCGGAAGCAGGCCCTCTCAAACCCTCAGTAATCCGCTGTTTTTTGTGCGTTTCAGGGATATCCCACTCATCCAAAGCTTGCGTGGCCTGTTCCAACCACTCTTCAAAGGTGTCTTCCTCTTTGGGTACAGTCCGTCTGCCCGAGAAAATGCCCAGTTTTCGATACCCAGTCCCTGAGTATGTTGGGTTTCCTTTTTGACATTGGGACACAAAGCTCCCCAGGGCTGTGAAGAGTTCTGGTTCAATTGCAGCCGGGACTGACAGTGATGGAACCTTGACTTCCGCTGATCCCATCTGTGGGAGGGTGGTAATATTCTCCCCTTGTTCCCCTGGGTGGGTCAGATAAAATTTGGTCTTATCAGCAAGTTCAACACTTGTACCCTTGAAATTTTCCAGAACTCCCTTCCTCCATTCTAATAATGCGTAAGTGCAGAATGTCTCATGATTGGGTCTGACGGCAACCACCTTAACTCTTTGTTCTGGGGACAGCATTTTTACCACTCGATTAATGTGTTCTTAAGGGGTTGTTTGGCTTCAGAGAGACAGTAATCCCGGACGAGCCCCCACATGTAGCAATAACTCTTTTAGGAGCTGCTGATTTTGATCTGGCCTGTTCTCTGATATCTTCACCCCTCTTTAACTTGTTCAATCCCCTTGACACAATTGTAGTGCAGTGTTGTAGTGACATTAATAGCAATTATAGCTTCACAATCTATATATATATATATATATATATATATGACACTTATATATATATACACCTCTACCTGGGTGCTTGTGGCTCCACCTGCAGGAGAAAAACAACACTGCACACAAACTTCTGTGATAACCAAAGTGACTTCTTTTACTGAAATGATATGTATATATAAAAGTTATTACAGTGACTACACTATCACACCAACGTAGTGTGACAGTACAGTAAATATTCACAACAGTCTTTGTACACATACACAGATATACATAGATATATCCTCACACACAGAGTTTTTCTGAAAAGTCCCCTTATGGGTGCGTCTCCAGGTGGGACCAGTGTTCAAAGTTAAATCGTCTTAACTCTGGACACTTTCCCACCTCCAGCACACTGTAGCAAGCGCAAAGACACAGGAATGTGAATATCCCACAATATAGATACTCGGGAGCTCCCCCTGCTTTAAACAGTAAAGTCACTATCCTTTATGACTAAATGCAGGGCCCTGCAATAGAAGAGATAGTCCTGTCTTCTTTAGTCTTCAGCTAGCTATAAATCAGTATTTGTAATCCACAAGAGAGTTCTTCTGAAGTATTGTATAGTGCAAGGTGATGCACAAAAGCAATTATAATCAGGCAAATTGATTGAGTGTTCTTACTTGAAGGAGACAGACATCTAGTATCAATCCCTGGATATTGAAGTCTGTGTAAATGTAATGTTTTCCAACTAAATTGTTCCGTGGGACTACCAGTCCCAGGAACACTCTGTAACAGCTCTAAATGTGTGTAGTGTTGAACAAACTTCTCGGGGCGTTAACCCTCTCACTGCACCGGATCCGAACAGATGGATGTCTCCGTTTCAGCAGTTCTCAGTCCGTATGGAGCCACAACCACGCTATCACGCTGTCCCGTTTACTAAAGACCAGGAGTCCTCAGTTACCTCCTCCACGGGTCTCCGGAAGGATCACTTCTGCTGCTCCAGCACACTGTGATCAGTGGCAGGATCCTTGCTGCTGTTTCGCTCCTTCACAAGGTAGGCCGCAACCCTGTGGGACACACACACCCACAGAGTTCTGCTGGCAGGCCACGCGTCCCCGGAACAAGAGACCTAAGATGGCCACTCCCAGCCCTTTTATATCCTCCCCACAATGCAGTTCAGTTCTCCTCTGGTCCATGAGCATTGTGGGTAGGTCATAGTTAATGTCCAGGAGTAAACAATCACTTCCATGTCACTTCTCAAAATGATGAAAAATAAAGTAATTGTACCCTTATAGTTTGCCACTAGATGGCACTATATCAACTTATTACCTTTACAACAACGCATATGACTAGAAACAAAAGCTGTCAGCGCTACAATAGATTGATAGCAGCGCAGCCATTGGCTCCCTCTGCTGTCAATCAAATCCAATGACGCAGGCGCCGGGGGTTTGGGGCGGAGTTCGGCATTCGTGTCTATGGATGCAAATGCTGGACTTGGGAGCACGCCCGCAAGGTAACCCCCCCGGGAGAGCGCTTCTCCTAGGGGGTTACCTGATGCGGGGAGGAGCCGCAAGAGCTGCCGAGGGACCCCAGAAGAGGATGTTCCGGGCTGCATAGTGGAGGTAAGTATCATATGTTTGTTATTTAAAAAAAAAAAATAGCCTTTACAATCACTTTAAAATCTGGCCTGTTGAGGGGTCCTGAGGACAGGAGTTGAGAACCACTGGTCTAGCAGGAGCAAAGTTGCAGCGGTGAGTCTACAGCAAGAGCTCTGCAAGTCTACAGTAAAAACTCTGCAAGTCTATAGCAAGAGCCCCGCAAGTCTATAGCAACAGCTCTGCAAGTCTATAGCAAGCGCCCCGCAAGTCTACAACAATGAGTTATGCAAGTCAGTTTTTATAGGGTCTATTCACTAGAAAGTGAAGTAAGAGAATTGCAAAATGTAAGCCAAAGTGGCTGAAGTAGAAAAAAAATCTCCCATTCAAATATTTCTAGTTCAGCTTTTTTGGCCTAAATTTCCCTGAAAATTTACCTCAATTCATTGAATAGTGCATTAAAGCGTTTATTACCTTAAAACAATAAAAATAAAATCCTGTTCCCTTAAAGCATGTTATACAGCACAGTGCTTGTGCTATGTCATTTGGCCCCCTGTATCAGCTGAAATACCTGGCCGATCCTGACTGGTTCTGCCCCTCCCCCCTGTAAACGGCCCACGGTATATCATGGCTGCTGAGCCCTGACACCATGGTCAGTTTACATGCCTCCATCATCCGCAGCTCTCCTGTCTCTCCTCTGTCCTCCCTGCCTGTCTGCTCTGTCAAGTGCTCTCTGCCCACCCCCTTCCCTGCTGTTGAAATAACATTAAAAAAAAGTATAGAATCCTGTGTGTTTGCTAATGCTGTGTGCTCCCATCTCTGTGAATTATAAAATAAAATGCAGTAAATACCGTATTTCAGTGCGCCACTCGGAGCTCACGTGACCAGCCAGCTCTCTCCTCCTCTCCCGAATGACGTCAGCGGGGAAATCTTGGCCCCGCCTGCTAAATATCAGGAACCATGAATCAGACCGAGACAGAAGTCTAGCTAAATCACACTTGTTTTATAATAATAATAATAAGGTAAAAAGAGTAAGCGTAGTCAAAACAAGCCAGAGTTCAGTAACCGGATCGGGTAGTCAGCCAAGCAAATGTCAGAGAGCCAGAGATAAACGTAGTAGTACAGCAAGCAGGATCAGGTGCCAGAAGGAACGTCAGCCAAGCAAGTCTTCAACAGGAACACAGGAGAAAAGTCTCTGTGATGTTGACAAAGGTGAAGGCAGAGATCAAGTGAGCTGGACGACTTTAAGTAGGCAGGACTAACGAGCAGAATCAAAAACAGCTGGGTAGCTGTGGAGAGAAATGGGAGCTGGCAATTAGCCGACAGCTGAGCCCAGCCCTGACACTACAGCTGTCAGACGGGGAGAGGAGAGAGTGGGATGGTCACGTCAGCGCCAAACAGCGTCAAACAGCGCCCTGAAATACGGTATATACTGCTTTTTTTTAATCACAGAGATAGAAGCACACAGCTTTACCAAACACACAGGATTCTATAAAGTTAAATGAGTGGGTTAACAATCACTTTAAGACAAAACCGATCTAAATAAAATCATTTATTAAAACGGTAGCACCCTCTAGTGTCCTAGAAGTGTAAATAGTTTTTTGTTTTTCTGTTGTGTAGATAAATTTAGGCTTGGCAGGCAGCCAGGCCTGTATGTTTTTAATCTGGGTCAGGGTGAGTGACAGGCTGGATGACTCAGCAGGCAGCATCTCTGGTACCTCCACCTACTTATGGAACTTTTGAAAAACTCCCAGAAGAATGGGAGGAAGGTTAGGAGAAGCTGCTTGGAGTATTTATGAGAGCCCTGACCAATCCCCAACAGGATGGGTTGGCAGGGGCAGGCCACCACATAAATACTCAGCCCAGCAGGGGCAGCAGAGTTCAGGTGGAAGCTGGAGATGGAGTGCTGAGGAGGCTGCCGGCGGACCCATGAGGGTACTCCCCTAGTCTGGGGGGGGGGGTGACCTCGGGTTTTGGCCTCTAGTACTGGAGGGACCCTCTACAACACATGGAGGAATCCTTCCTGGATGCGTGGGAGAAAGTGTGAGCACAGCAGAAACCAGTGAGCACTTTGTCTACACTTGTCTAGCACACCAAAGTGGCCCACGGTCTCTGCCTGTAATGGGCTTTTGCTACATCTGTCAGATCCCATCCAAACAGTGTTCTAGCTGGATCTGTGGTTTTTGTTCTGCAAGCAAGTTTGTGCAGGAGGCAGAAGAGGAGTGTGTGTAGAAATTGTACATAGAGACTGTATATAGTTAGGTGTACCTGAAGAAGTTATTCAAGTCAAGTGGGCATCCCATAATACCCCTATCCCCATCCAAGTTTATTCCCCTCAATAAAATGAAAAACAAAGAACTGGACTGTTTCCTGGCTCAAGTGTGCTGTGAAAAATGTGCTGTGCCTGGCTGTGCAGGGTGGGGTATCCCTTTCTACTTCCTTAGGGGGTGTGCTACAAAATATTTTAACCACTTGACGAATGCCTCACGCACATTTACGTTGGCAGAATGGCACGGGCAGGCAAAGCAACGTATATATACGTTGCTTTGAACCTGCCCCCTAGCGGGGCCTGACCCTGCCCTCGGGACCCGCGGACTCGATGTCAGCCGGTGTCCCGTGATGGGGTCTCAGAACGGCAAAACAGGGGGATGCCTTAAACAAGGCATCTCCCTGTTCTGCCTAGTGACACAACACTGATCGTCTGCTCCCTCTCATCGGGTGCAGCGATCAGTGACGTGTCACAGTAAGCCACGCCCCCTAACAGTTAGAATCACTCCCTAGGACACACTTAACCCCTTCCTCTAGTGGTTAACCCCTTCACTACCAGTGTCATTTACACAGTAATCAATGCATTTTTATAGCATCGATCGCTGTATAAATGACAATGGTCCCAAAATAGTGTCAAAAATGTCCGATGTGTCCGCCATAATGTCGCAGTCACGATAAAAAAAAAAATTGCAGATCGTCGCCATAACTAGTAAAAAAAAAATTAATAATAAAAATGCAATAAAACTGCCCCCTATTTTGTAGACGCTATAACTTTTGCGCAAACTAATCAATATACGCTTATTGCGATTTTTTTACCAAAAATATGTAGAAGAATATGTATACGCCTAAACTGAGAAAAAATTAGCTTTTTTTAAAAAAATTGGGGATATTTATTATAGCAAAAAGTACAAAATATTGCTTTTTTTGTTTTTTTAATTGTCTATTTTTGTTTATAGCGCAAAAAATAAAAACCGCAGAGGTGATCAAATACCATCAAAAGAAAGCTCTATTTGTGGGAAAAAAGGACGTCAATTTTGTTTGGGAGCCACGTCGCAACGCAGTGCTGAATCGCAAAAGTGGCCCGGTCATTTGGCAGCCAAATGGTCCGGGGCTGAAGTGGTTAATAAAATCAATACATAACACTGTATTACATCTTTCAAACAGTTTTGTTTTTTTGATTAGGTTGAACATTTAACAAAACATGAAAAACAAAACATTTATAAAAATATGAATACGAACATTTACAAAAACAATAAAAATATATAATTGTTATCTGTCCTATGGGCTTGGATCTGGAACTGGAACTGGCCTGTTAAAATAAGAACAAAATAAAATTATTAAAATTTTACATACAGTAGCACCAAAATAAACTATTTTAATCTATAGCCAAAACCAAAAACAAAATTGTAGAAAATGGGCTTTTAAATGGTAGTCCTCATGGTTAAGTTGTATAAAACATATATATACACCAATCATTATCATAAAGATAAAAAAAAGTCTATATATATATATATCTATATATATATATCTATATATATATATATAGATATATATATATAGATATATATATATATATTCATAAAAAAGAAACAAACAAAAGGGGCAACTAAAGCCCAAATATATGTAGAGAGCATATCGCACATATATCGAATATGGTATCACATGACTTGTACGGGATCTGCCAACGTGTTTTGTTGTCATTACCGCTTCAAGGCTTAATCCTCTATATGTGATTCACAAAACATCTATGTACAAACAAGACATAATTAATCATTTCATTATTAACATACAATTGAACACACACATTTTATATACCGTATTTATCGGCGTATAACACGCGCCGGCGTATAACACGTACCCCAATTTAAGAGGGAAGTTTCAGGAAAAATAACTTTTTTTTTAAATAAACCACTTTGAAGCAAAATAATTGTCAGTGAGCATCAATGCAGCCTGATCTGTGCCCATCTGCAGCCTAATCAGTGCCCATCTGCAGCCTTGTTCCTCACTGCAGCCTGATTAGTGCCCATCTGCAGCATTGCTCCTCACTGCAGCTTGATCAGTGCCCACCTGCAGCATTGCCCTTACTGCAGCTTTATCAGTGCCCACCTGCAGCATTGCTCCTCACTGCAGCTTTATCAGTGCCCACCTGCATCATTGCTCCTCACTGTAGCTTGATCAGTGCCCACCTGCAGCATTGCTCCTCACTGCAGCCTGATCAGTGTCCATCTGCAGCCTTGCTGAAATATAGGCTGACCGAGGGGAAGGAGGGGACGAGCGCTGCCGAAATAGAGCCTGATCTCCTGTGTACTTAGCTCGTCGTCACGCCCAGTCTGGCCCCTTGGCCCAGATCCTATGATGGACATAACGCCGGTCCAATGCCGGGATGTCAATGCTAGGAGATGTCCAGGGGACGGGACTGAGTGTGACTGCAAGCCGAGTACACAGGAGATCCGCCTCTATTTCGGCAGCGCTCGTCCCCTCCTACCTCTCAGTGACAGCCTATATCGGCGTATAACACGCAAACACGATATACCTCCTATTTTAAGGGGGAAAAGATGCGTGTTATACGCCGATAAATACGGTATATATATATATATATATATATATATATATATATATATATATATATATTAATATAAACAAAGGGACACGTTTTCCAATGCAAATATATTTACTGAATCTTCAAATCATCAAAGTCGTCATGTACATCAATTGCAGCTACTGTATACAGTTGCGAGCATCCCTGCTCTTCCTCAAGCTGTATGACTTTGTGTGAAAATTCTGTGACTGATTCCCTCTTTTGTTCAAAAACTCTAGTACAAGTGGGTGTTACCCCACAGGTGTGTCCCATGCTTCCAAAATGAAAGCCCCTGGGAGAAAAACATTAACCCCATATCAGTTCCAATTTGTTTCCTACCTAGGCAAACAGATGCCTGCACAAGCCAAATAGATTGAGAAAGAGATAAAACAAATTTTTCAACTCATAGTATCACAATCAAAACATCAATAATTCCATATAAACATATTTTCATTCATCATCTAGATAAAAATATCTTAAATGAAAAAAATCGCATACATAGGATAGGATTTTTATCCTTCTGATCAATTCCCACTTATTCCCACGTGTGAAGATGCGACTGTCTGAAAATAGAAAATGTAAAAAAGTCGCTAACTGGATCATCATAAAAATAGATGCGACTATCTGAAAATAGAAAATGTAAAAAAGTCGCTAACTGGATCGTCATAAAAATAGGTACAAATCATAGTCCCTATTCATCCCATCTGGATAGAGGGATCGTAACCTGTTGATCCACCAAACCTCTCGCTCTCGCTTAAGTCTCAATATTCTGTCACCCCCTCTTCTGTCTCGGGGAACCTCCTCAAGCACCATAAATCTTAAATCTGAATCCTGATGCCCTTTCTCCAAAAAAATGTCTTGATACTGGCAGCCCTGGTTGTTTCAATCTAATGGTGCTGCGATGCTGTGCGATTCGGTCTTTAATCTTTTGGGTTGTTTCACCAACATACAACAATTTGCATGGGCAGGTCAGAATATAGATCACATAGGAGGATTGGCATGTAAAAAATCCTTTAATCGCAACCTTATCTCCATTTTCAGGATGGACATACTGGTCACCTTTAAGTAAAAGCTTACATTGAATGCAACTCAAGCAGGGAAATCACACTTTCCTTTACTTACCCAGAAATGTCATTTTAGATATGTTTTCCCTTGGTCTATACTCTGATCTCACCAATGCATCTCGCAGCATTTTATTCCTTCTAAAGGCTTTAAATGGTGTTTGTTGAAAGACCTCAAGATCTGTGGATAGGAGCGTTTTAAAAGGGGTCAATGTTTCTTGATGACTCTAAAAACCTGCACGCTGTAACTGTGAAATTGCATCAAAAACGGTAATCGTCTCGTCTGTGGTCTATGTCTCACTGGGGCTGTACCCATCTCCTCCTGCTCTATCTTTTTTACTTCTTGTGAAATAATGTAATTGGGATATCCTCGTTCCTGAAACTTACAACACGTTTCTTTCATTCTTAAATTCCTCACGGTTTCATTACTAACTATTCTCCTGACCCGCAAAAGTTGGCTTCTTACAAATCGCTACTTGCCTTTGATGTGATGCTGAACGATTTTTCTCATGAGATCCAATTCAAAATCAACATTGGGGGGAAATCGGTTCCGTTTTTGGATACCAGGATTTACACTGATAACAATCGGATGGAATCCGATTTGTATATCAAGCCGACTGATAGGAATCAGCTACTATTGTTTGACAGCTTTCATCCCCCCATGTCTTCCGTTCCATTGTAAGAAGCCAACTTTGGCGGGTCAGGAGAATAGTTAGTAATTAAACCGTGAGGAATTTAAGAATGAAAGAAATGTGTTCTAAGTTTCAGGAACGAGGATATCCCAATTACATAATTTCACAAGAAGTAAAAAAGATAGAGCAGGAGGAGATAGGTACAGCTCCAGTGAGACATAGACCACAGACGAGACGATTACCGTTTTTGATGCAATTTCACAGTTACAGCGTGCAGGTTTTTAGAGTCATCAAGAAACATTGGCCCCTTTTAAAACGCTCCTATCCACAGATTGAGGTCTTTCAACAAACACCATTTAAAGCCTTTAAAAGGAATAAATCGCTGCGAGACGCATTGGTGAGATCAGAATATAGACCAAGGGAAAACATATCTAAAATTACATTTCTGGGTAAGAAAAGGAAAGGGTGCTTTCCCTGCTTGAGTTGCATTCAATGTAAGCTTTTACTTAAAGGTGACCAGTATGTCCATCCTGAAAATGGAGATAAGGTTGCGATTAAAGGATTTTTTACATGCCAATCCTCCCATGTGATCTATATTCTGACCTGCCCATGCAAACTGTTGTATGTTGGTGAAACAACCCAAAAGATTAAAGACTGAATCGCACAGCATCGCAGCACCATTAGATTGAAACAACCAGGGCTGCCAGTATCAAGACATTTTTTGGAGAAAGGGCATCAGGATTCAGATTTAAGATTTATGGTGCTTGAGAAGGTTCCCCGAGACAGAAGAGGGGGTGACAGAATATTGAGACTTAAGCAACGAGAGGTTTGGTAGATCAACAGGTTACGATCCCTCTATCCAGATGGGATGAATAGGGACTATGATTTGTACCTATTTTTATGACGATCCAGTTAGCGACTTTTTTACATTTTCTATTTTCAGACAGTCGCATCTTCACACGTGGGAATAAGTGGGAATTGATCAGAAGGATGAAAATCCTATGAAGTCCTGATTGGAATTTGTGGACTACATGTCTATTGCACCTGTATGCGATTTTTTTCATTTAAGATATTTTTATCTAGATGATGAATGAAAATATGTTTATATGGAATCATTGATGTTTTGATTGTGATACTATGAGTTGAAAAATTTGTTTTATCTCTTTCTCAATCTATTTGGCTTGTGCAGGCATCTGTTTGCCTAGGTAGGAAACAAATTGGAACTGATATGGGGTTAATGTTTTTCTCCCAGGGTCTTTCATTTTGGAAGCATGGGACACACCTGTGGGGTAACACCCACTTGTACTAGAGTTTTTGAACAAAAGAGGGAATCGGTCATAGAATTTTCACACAAAGCCATACAGCCTGAGGAAGAGCAGGAATGCTCGCAACTGTATACAGTAGCTGCAATTGATGTACATGACGACTTTGATGATTTGAAGATTCAGTAAATATATTTGCATTGGAAAATGTGTCCCTTCGTTTATGTTAATGGATATCAGTGGAGAACAGGGAGTCCACCTTGACACCACTCCAGTCTACTGCCCCGTACACACGGTCGGACTTTGTTCGGACATTCCGACAACAAAATCCTAGGATTTTTTCCGACGGATGTTGGCTCAAACTTGTCTTGCATACACACGGTCACAAGTTGTCGGAAAATCCGATCGTTCTAAACACGGTGACGTAAAACACGTACGTCGGGACTATAAACAGGGCAGTGGCCAATAGCTTTCATCTCTTTATTTATTCTGAGCATGCGTGGCACTTTGTCCGTCGGATTTGTGTAGACACAATCGGAATTTCCGACAACGGATTCTGTTGTCGGAAAATTTTATCGAATGCTCTCAAACTTTGTGTGTCAGAAAATCCGATGGAAAATGTGTGATGGAGCCTACACACGGTCGGAATTTCCGACAACAAGGTCCTATCACACATTTTTCGTCGGAAAATCCGACCATGTGTACGGGGCATTACAGCAAGGACAAAGAAAAGGCAGTAACCCACCCAAAGTTTGAATATATATATATATATATATATATATATATATATATATATACACACAGTTGGGCAAAAAAGTATTTAGTCAGCCACCAATTGTGCAAGTTCTCCCAATTAAAAAGATGAGAATTGCAAATAAATTCTTTCAAAAATCAGACAATGTGATTGTGTGGATTTGTTTCCACATTTTGTCTCTCATAAATGAGGTATACCTATGATGACAATTACAGGCCTCTCTCATCTTTTTAAGTGGGAGAACTTGCACAATTGGTGGCTGACTAAATACTTTTTTTGCCCGACTGTGTATATATATATATATATATATATATATATATATATATATATATATATATATATATACACATACATACACACACACACAATTGTCCTCATGCAAGAAAGAAAAAAAAAACACAACACCCGTCCGACCATCCAACACACACAAAAAAAAAACCCCGCCCAACCATCCAGCCCACATATGAAAGATCACACCACAAAAGCATACCTATATAGTTGAATGTGTTCAGGCTAAGGGGAGAACAAGAAAGGAAAAGCCACTTCACCTCACTGATATGGAGCATATATTAGACTTGGTCACCGTATATGGTGTAGATTATAATAAAGAGCACACCTAATGGGAATAAATCAAGAAAGTGTATCAGTGATGAACCAGAGTTTCCATTTCACTAGCCATATAGCTGTGTTACCAACAACACTTGAGATGGTAAAAAAAACCTGAATACTGCTGCACTAACCTGCAAAGAGGGGTAGCAAAAGCACATTGGTTCAAACTCTAATAGATGAAAAATGAGCTGGGAGTTGTTTTGCTTGCGTCTATCTAGCAAGGTTACTCTGTGGTATAAGCAAGGAAGCTGAGATTTCTGCAATGTGTAAATGTGCTTTACTATACAAAGATGCTGTACATACAAAAACTATTACAATATTAGGAATACAATACAAGACTGACAGATATCTATAACAAGCAAAATGCCTAGCAAACTGAACAGCCTATGGTCTATAATAGTACAAATACACTTAAAGGTTACTTATCTTCTGTTACTGTACTGTTGTCATTGGCAACGATTCTTCTAGAGCATCAGGCAAGTTTCTTCTATCATGAGTGGCATCACATGTTACAGCATGATGGTGTGTGTGTGCAAAAGAAAATGTATGCCAGACCTCTCATTGCTAAGCATAGGAAACGGCAACATGATAGAGAGGATATGGCAGATGGGGAGGTGCATTATCGATGCTGAGATGCAGAGATGTTGAATTTGAAGAAGTACGGGAGTTTACACAAACTGAACTCCATGAGCTGGCAAAACAATACAAACAAACAAAGGTCTGGGGAGCCCCTATTGACCTGGCTCCTATGCTTATGGGATAAAGGGGTGGACAGTGTTGTTTTGTCAGATAAGGAAGCAGTGACTATGGGAGTGTTAACCAATGATTCATAATTGCATCAGGCAATGCGAAAAGCCAGAGAGTTTAGCGTCAATTTTTCACTGTTAGACCTCGTGAGAGATGGAATAGTCCGAGTATACGCTAGTACTACTGACCTGGAAAATACCTACTCATGGAGAGCCATAGGAGAGGGTATTTCCAGGTTACGTGAGATGGGTTGTATAACCGGATAATATACGTTTCCAGAATGGATGGGTCCAGATATGGAACCCTTTACATCTGCTCTGTGCTCTAAGTCTGCGCCATTTAATCTCAGGGCTCCATTATTAGCCTTGTTGGGAGGCCTGGGATTAAACAGCAAGATTCATGAAGCCACAACCCTTTTAAGCCAGTTGGGGGAGCTAGAGGAGACTAAAACAAAACCTGTCAGGGCAGTAGATAAGGTCAAGGCCAGACAGGAAGAATACGAGCAGAAAAGAATAGAGAAGAAAGGGAATGGGGTAGAGAAGACAGGAGGTGAAGAGAAAACCAGGCTAGTTATTTCTAGGAAAGAAATGTGGGTGGACCTATTAAAGGCAGGAGTACCTAAAGATGAGATAGATGGGATTTCTACTGCAGAAATGCTGTAGAGGTGCAAACATTTAGTAGGGAAAGCTGTCAGGGTTAGAAACACTACTCCTAGTGAAGATAACATCAGCCTAGACTTAGAGGAAACAGAACAGACCCCTCCTGTTAGCCCCAAACCAATTCCCAAAACTGAACATGAACCCAAACCCAAATCCCTTTATCCTGGGGAGAGAATCAGAAAAGGGGATTGGGAGGTTCCTTATCCTTTATGAAGGGAAGGTGAGTCTCCTGTAATAGCCGTGAGGGCAGTGACAGCAGGAGACCGACGCCCATATGCACCTGTCACTGTATGGTGGGGGAAGTCATCTTCTCCTACACATGTAATGGCTTTAGTTGATAGCGGAGCCAAAGTTACACTTTTGCAAGGAAATCCTTCCCATCACAAAGGAGAATTGATTTATGTAGAAGGTTTGGGAGGGCAAACTAGACCAGCAGTTAGGATACGGGTGAAATTGGCTATTGGCAAGGGATCAGGATTTATGACAAATGTTTTGGTATCAGAGTTACCCAAAAATATTCTTGGGATGGATGTACTTCAAGGTCAGTCAATTCAGACTGAAAGAGGTACATTCACATTCGGGTATCCTGATAAAGCGTATCTGGTTAGGGCGGTAAAGGCTGTGGTCAGAGGTCATGCGAAATGGACCCCTGTCTACATTCCTCCACCAGAGAAGCCAGTCTGTCTCAAGCAGTACAGATTTCCTGGAGGCCACAAAGAAATTGGGGAGACTATTCAAGAACTGTTGAGAGTAGGGATCCTTAGACCTGCTGTAAGTCCTTTCTCGTCTCGGGTGTTCCCAGTAAAAACACCTGATGGGACATATAGAATGACTGTGGATTACAGAGGTCTAAACAAAGTGGCACCTCCATTGAAGTCAGCTGTACCAGATATGATCTCAATTGTTGTCAAAATTGCTAAAAATGCAGGAGAATATCATGCTGTGATAGACCTGGCTAATGCTTTCTTTTTGATTTTAATAGACCCAGAGTGTCAAGACCAGTTTGCTATGGTGTCGGACGGCCATCAGTACACTGTCAGTACACTGTCAGTACACTGTCCTTCCGCAAGGCTATTTTCATTCTCCAACAATTTGTCATGGACTGATTGCCCGAGATTTAAGTACCCTGAATTTGAAAGTCGCTGTGTTTCATTACATTGATGACATCATGATCTCTGGGACAAAAGAAGATGTAACTGAAGCACTGCACCCGCTGTTAGAGCACTTGGAGAACAGAGGGTGGGCTATCAACAGAGACAAAGTCCAAGGACCTGCCACAGAAGTGAAATTCCTGGGAATGATGTGGACTGGGCCGCAGAGGAAAATTCCAGAGACAGTTGTGCAAACTATCCAGGCGCTGTCGCCCCCTACTACCAAAAAGGAGGCACAGAAGTTCATTGGAGTTGTGGGGTTCTGGAGATCGTTCATGCCACATCTTGGACTGATTCTGAGGCCTATATATAATGTCACCAGAAAAAAGACTGAGTTCTCATGGGGTTCAGAGCAGCGGACTGCATTCCTGGCTGCTAAAGAAGCTATTTTGCAGCATCAGGGATTAGGACCCGTGAGACAAGGAGTACCATTTCAGCTGGATGTAGTGGAGCAGAATGGTACCATATCTTGGAGTCTGTGGCAGCCAAATGAAAAGAAAGGACTGAGAGCAATACCCATTGGATTTTGGTCCAAACAACTGACAGGGGCACAGAAGAGATACACGCCCCTAGAGAAGTACCCGTTTGGGGCCTACACAGCACTTCAACATGTAGAGACTATTACAGGAAAGGACACAGTCACCATCCATACTGCATTGCCAATAGCAGGATGGGTGAGAGATAATGGACTGACCACTAGGGCAGCTGTAGCCCAGAACCAGACACTGATGAAATGGAAGTGGTACCTTCAAGAAAGAGGGGGTATTGCAGCTGGGGATGTTAGAGACATTTCAAAACAGTTGGCAGGGTTTGTTATTTTTACCAGCACCCGGCCAGAAGAAGAAATTCCTGTGCTGCAGTCATCCCCCATTCAAGAGGCTCCACCATTTGAGTTTCTGTCAGAAGACATGAAGGAGTCAGCGTGGTTCACTGATGGTTCAGCCATAGTCACCTCGTCTGGACGTAAATGGACAGCAACAGCCTACAACCCAAGTACAGACACAGTCCTGCAGGAGACCGGAATTGGAGGGTCCAGTCAGTATGCAGAGTTGAAAGCTGTGGTGATGATTCTTCAGGAGGATCCTTATTCCCATGTCACTATCTACACTGACAGCTGGGCGGTTTTTGAAGGACTGACAACTTGGATGCCCACGTGGAAGTCCAATGAATGGATGATTCATGGAAAGGTGGTGTGGGGAGGCAAGGAAGTCTGGGACTACATGTGGAAGGAAGCTCACTCCCGCACTATAAAAGTGGGGCATGTTGATGCACATGTGCCCCTAGTCCCAGACTTTGAGAACTATAACAGAGTTGCAGATGAAATCGCCAAAGTGAAGGCAGTTGTGCCAATTGATCCTGTGTTGATGAACTTGGCCAACTGGGCCAACAAGCAATCTGGACATTTGGGGCAGAAAGCAACGTATGAATGGGCACAGCAGAGAGGATTGCCTATATCCATGGACATGATAAAGACTGTAATAGGGAACTGTACAGTGTGTGGAGAAGTGCGACAATGGCCATTGCAAAAGTACTCCACCGGGTCGATTAAGAGGGGTGAGAGGCCTGCAGAGATCTGGCAGATTTACTTCATCAGTCCCCTGCCCCGGGGAAACAATAGACTGAGATATTGTTGCACTGCAGTGGACACCTATTCAGGACTTATGCTTGTTCATCCATGGAAACGTGCAGATCAAGCCACAACGTTTCAACTGCTCCAGAAACGTGTCGTTGCTTATGGTTGTCCCAAACAAGTCCAAAGTGATAACGGCTCACACTTCACCGGATCAACAGTACAGCAGTATACTGGTTGTGCCACATCCCATACCATCCAGAGGCAGCTGGTTTGATTGAAAGATACAATGTGCTATTGAAGGACCAGATACGCAAACTTACACCCACACATACACTAAGGGGGTGGGATCGGGTCCTCACACAGGCAGTCATGTTGTTAAATTCTAGGCCAATAGCCAAAAGCACACCATATGAGAGGATGATAGGGGCTGGGGCACAGATTCCACAGCTGGAGTGCAGAGTTCAGTATTTATGTAAGGTTCCTGAAAGAACAGGGCTTAACAGATACCATGTTACTGCTTCCCATGACATAGAAACCAAGAGTGATGTATCCGAAGCTGAAGCCTATCTAGGAATGAGAGGGAATCTGTCAGGAAGGTTTGAAGTTACATTTGCATTGACAGATGAGCTTCAAGACAGTGGCTGGGACTCTGACTGGTTAGTGGATACTTCTCAGCAAGAGTGGAAAGTGAGGCTACATAACAGCAAATCTTCCAAAATAAACAGCAGTGATCTTCTGGGAAATATCAGTATATTTCCTCTCCTCCCTATTGATGTTCTTTGGGAGAGTCAGAAGTGGGTACAGGTAGGGGGCAAAGTGTTAGTCAGATATCCAGGCAAGAAGCCATTTAGAGGAGAGATTGTAGCTGAAGGGCTTGGATCTACTATTTATGTATTATTAGAAGGAACAGATAATCCGCTTTGTTTTCCACTCCACAGGCTGTCTCCGATTTGATCCATAGGACATGATGGAAAGAATGACAGAAGATCGCGAGAGTTGTGGAGAGCAAGGCCTTTGATGTATTACAATCCTGGACTTGTTTCTAAAGAACTTTAGAATGGACTTTCTAATGAACTTTTAAGTTAAAGACCTTCTCAATGACAGAAATGGGAGGTGTTGCATTCAAGGAAAATTAATGTTTAGAATGAGTTTAGTAATGAAGAGATTTTCTGTGTGTAGGCTGAGAGAAAAATCAAGGGCGGAATGTGTTGCGTTTGATATCAAATATAATTTTTCTATAAGACTCATAGCATTCTGGTGTCACAGAGACAGACTTTCTCAAACAAATGCTGGATACAATGGGTATTGTTGTATTGTTACAGTTTTCAACAGGCTATTGTCTCTATAGCTACAGTACACAAGAAAGAGATTTAGTTGTTTGAGGTTTTCAAACTGAAAGAATGACTGTTAGATTACTGTCAGGTGTTGGCTAGATTAGACAATGGGTACGTAGATACAGTTTTCAACAGTCCATTGTCTACACAGCTACAGCAAACAGGTATGTTTTCTGTTGTTTGGTAACTATGGTAAACAGCCTGGCACATAAAAGGGGGATTCAGGCATAAGCTAGGGACACACACCATCATGCTATAACATCTGACGCCACTCATGATAGAAGAAACTTGCCTGATGCTCCAGGAGAATCATTGCCAATGGAAATCACGAACATACAGTAACAGAAGATAAGTAACCTTTAAGCGTATTTGTACTATTATAGACCATAGGCTGTTCAGTTTGCTAGGCATTTTTCTTGTTATAGATATCTGTCAGTCTTGTATTGTATTCCTAATATTGTAATAGTTTTTGTATGTACAGCATCTTTGTATAGTAAAGCACATTTACACACTGCAGAAATCTCAGCTTCCTTTCTTATACCACAGAGGAACCTTGCTAGATAGACGCAAGCAAAACAGGAGTGCACGTTTAGATGCAACATCAATCTGAATTGATGCTCCTGCAAACTATATCCAAGAGGATAAAAGGTAAATATCCCCTCACCCCAAAAACAGGAAGTGTTTAACCACTTCAGCCCCGGAGGATTTGGCAGCTCAATGACCGGAGGACTTTTTACAATTTGGCACTGTGCTGCTTTAACTGGTAATAATAATTGCGTGGTCATGCAATGTTGTATCCAAACGAAATTTGCATCCTTTTTTCCCACAAATAGAGCTTTCTTTTGATGGTATTTGATTGCCTCTGCGATTTTTATTTTTTGCAATATATAAACGGAAAAAAAAACGAAATTTTGAAAAAAAAAATTATATTTTCTACTTTTTGTTATTAAAAAAATGTAATAAACTCAATTTTAGTCATACATTTAGGCCAAAATGTATTCAGCCACATGTCTTTGGTAAAAAAAATGTCAATAATCATATATTTATTGGTTTGCGCAAAAGTTATAGCATCTACAAACTAGGGTACATTTTCTGGAATTTATGCAGCTTTTAGTTTATGACTGCCTATCTCATATCTTGAGGTGCTAAAATGGCAGGGCAGCACAACCCCCCCCCCCCCCCCCAATGACCCCATTTTGTAAAGTAGACACCCCAAGGAAATTGCTTAGAGGCATGTTGAGCCCATTGAATATTTTATTTTTTTGTCACAAGTGATTGAAAAAGGACACAAAAAAAACAAAATTACACAAAGTTGTCACTAAATGATATATTGCTCAGCATTGCATGGCTATATGTGGAATTATACCCCAAAATACATTCTGCTGATTCTCCTGAGTATGGGGATACCTCATGTGTGAGACTTTTTGGCACTACCTTTCACAGTTTCGATGGCCATAAAATGCCAAGATAGCACAACCCCCCCCCCTCATGACCCCATTTTGGAAAGTAGACACCCCAAGCTATTTGATGAGAGGCATGTTGAGTCCATGGAATATTTTATATTTTGCCACAAGTTTCGGGAAAATTACAATTTGGTTTTTGGGGTCCTGTACGTGGCTAGGCTCCCAAAAAGTCTCACACATGTGGTATCCCCGTACTCAGGAGAAGCAGCAGAATGTATATTGGGGTGTAATTTCACATATAATTATGCCATGTTTGAACAATATATCATTTAGTGACAACTTTGTGCAAAAAAAAAGTGTAATTTTCCTGAAACCTGTGGCAAAATATAAAATATTCCATGGACACAACATGCCTCGCAGTAAAAAGCTTGAAATGTCTTCTTTCCAAAATGGGGTCATTTGGGGGGGTTTTGTGCTATTTTGACATTTCAGGGCCTCCGAAACTATGAGGCAGTGAGGAAGTGAAATCACCATTTTATGCCCTTAGAAAGCCTGAAGGCAGTTATTGGTTTTCGGGGTCCTATACACTGCAAGGCTCCAAAAAAGTCTCACACATACGATATCCCCGTACTCAGGAGAAGCAGCAGAATGTATTTTGGGGTGTAATTTCACGTATGCCCATGGCTTGTTTGAGCAATAGATCATTTAGTGACAACTTTGTGCAAAAAAAAAAATTCATTCTCCCGCATGCCTCTCATCAAATAGCTTGGGGTGTCTACTTTCCAAAATGGGGTCATTTGGGGGGGGGGAGGTTTGTGCTATATTGGCATTTTATGGCTATCAAAACTGTGATAGGTAGTGAGGAGTGAAGTAAAAAATGTACACCTTTTGAAATCCTGAAGGCGGTAATTGGTTTTCGGGTTCTGTACGCAGCTAGGCTCCGAAAAAGTCTCACACATGTGGTATCCCCATACTCAGGAGAAGCAGCAGAATGCATTTTGGGGTGTAATTCCACATATAACCAATATAACCATGCCGTGTTTGAACAATATATCATTTAGTGACAACTTTGTGCAAAAAAAAGTGTAATTTTCCCGAAACTTGTGACAAAATATAAAATATTCCATGGACTCAACATGCCTATCAGCAAATAGCTTGGGGTGTCTACTTTCCAAAAAGGGGCCATTTGGGGGGGGGGGGGGGTCAACTGTCCTGGCACTTTATGCACAACATTTAGAAGCTTATGTCACACATCACCCACTCTTCTAACCACTTGAAGACAAAGCCCTTTCTGACACTTTTTGTTTATATGAAAAAAACATTTTTTTTTTTTGCAAGGAAATTACTTTGAACCCCCAAACATTATATATTTTTTTAAAGCAAAGGCCCTACAGATTAAAATGGTGGGTGTTGCAATGTTTTTTTTCACACAGTATTTGCGCAGCGATTTTTTAAACAAAATTTTTTTGGAAAAAACACACTTTTTTTAAATTGAATGCACTAAAACACACTATATTGCAGAAATGTTTGATGAAATAAAAAAGATGATCTTATGGCGAGTACATGGATAAAAAACACAGCATGCTTTAAAATTGCACACAAGCGTCCAGCGGCGACAAACTACATACATTTTTAAAAGCCTTTAAAAGCCTTTACAGGTTACCATTTTAGATTTACAGAGGAGGTCTACCGCTAAAATTACTGCCCTCGATCTGACCTTCACGGTGATATCTCACATGCATGGTGCAATTGCTGTTTACATATGACACCAGACTGACGCATTTGCGGGGGGAGGGGGGGGTTGACAGGGATGCTTTTTTTTCTTTTTTTTTTAATGATTTATTTTGCTTTTTTATTATATTTTAAACTGTTCCCTTCATTTTTTTTTATCATTTTTTTTTTCAAATAACGTTTTTTATTATTATTTATTATTTATTATTTTGCAATACATAATGCATTAACAAATGGTAAATGTAACAGTGGTACATTTGTATACAATGCTGGTATTAAATTGCTGTGTTCCAATATTAAAACTTTGCAAAATGCCAATTGAGTGTCATCGTCTGTCATTTAGTATATCTATTGGCAGGTTTATAACTTTAATGTGGTTGCAGAACCATAACTTAGTTATCTGTAACTATAGAAGTCACAGGTTTACATAGTATAGGAGAGTAGAAGGGGGTAGCAGAGAGAGAGGAAAGTAGAGGGGGGTATAGTAGATATATCAACGGTGGTGTTACCTGGTCATGGTGGATCCTCCCGGAGGTGCCATAGCTCCCAGACCCTGTTATGTGCCTCCAGTCTATCTTGTAGTCTGGCCGTCATCTTCTCCATCACCTCTATATCTTTTATTCTAGCATATAGATCCTCAGCAGAAGGGGGGAAGAATGTTTCCAGTGTAATGCTATAAGGCATCTAGCCGCCGTTAGTATGTGGTGTACCAGCTTCTTATATGGAGTGGGAAGCTTAAGTGGCGATAGGCCCAATAGGAAGAATTTTGGTAAGGAGTAAGGAGTTAACAGTGGGCAGTTCCAGTATATATGTATGAAGGTGCCCCTTGCTCCCTGGCATCTCCAGCATCTATCGGAACTATTGGGGAAAATGGCATGGAGAACATCTGGAGTCATGTACCACAACAAGAGGATTTTATAAGAGTTTTCTTTGTATAGAGAACATAGTGAGCTCTTTGCTGTTTGATTCCATATGATCTGCCATTGTGAGATAGAAAGTTTCTCACCGAGGATCCCTTCCCATTTAGTCATATATAAGTGTTTACCCTGACCATCCCCAGAAAAGACGTTTAGGATCTTGTATATGCTCGATATGAGCCCCTTCTGGCTGTTACCTGCCAGGATTGTGGTTTCAAACGGGGATGGTGGTGAAAATTGCAGGGTGGGTGCTATAGTAAGTGCATAGTGCCGAATTTGTAAATACCCATAAAATGCCCGGGGAGGTCATGTTTGTTTTATAATTCGGCGAATGGCAATAGTTTCCTAGTCCTAGGGTCCACCAGGTTCCCAAAGTGGAACAAATTCCGGGACTTCCAGGGATGGGACATTTGGTAAGTTAGACTATCTGGCACTTTGGGGTTACAGATGAAAGAGGTCAGAAGCGATTTATCTGATGAGAGTTCATGTTTAGGAGCCAGAGTGCGCCACGTCCGTCTCAAATGGGACATGGGACCCAGCATACGTTCAGGGGCTATGTCCGCACTCGCGCTCCACAGCAAATTGTTTGGATGTATGGGAGCAAGCCATAATTTTTCAATTTCTGTCCATTTATTGTAAGATTTGTGGGTATACCATGAGGCTATTGCTCGTAATTCAGCTGCGTAATAATATTTAATAATATTAGGGAGTGCTAATCCCCCCTCATTGCGGGACGCCATCAGCACCGATCTCGGAACCCTGTGTCTTTTGTAATTCCATGTATAATGAAGTAGGTCGGATTGGAGTTTTTTCAGTTGGGCAGTCGGGATTGGTATGGGGAGTGTTTGGAAGAGGTATAGAAGCCTCGGGAGGATAGTCATTTTGATCAAGGCTATTCGACCTAGTAGGGAGATGTGGTGTTTTTTCCATTGAAGCAGTGAGGATCTTATAGATCGGAACAGTGGTGGAAAGTTTTCTTGGTATAGAGTATTGAATTTAGATGTGATAAATGTACCTAGATACTTCAGGGAAGTCGTTTTCCATGTGAATGGAAAATTGGATTTTAATAGCGAGACCTCCGTGGGAGGAATATTGATTGGAAGAGCCTCTGACTTTGATGCGTTTATTTTATACCCTGAGAGAGCACGAAAATGATCTAGTTCTGCTTGCAAAATCGGGAGAGTAATGTGGGGTTGAGTTAATGTGAGTATGATATCGTCTGTGAAGAGGGAGATTTTAAATTCCCTTCCTCTAACTGATATTCCCCGTATATCCGGAATGCTCCAGATGGATGCGGCAAGGGGTTCAACGCAAAGTGCAAATAGCAGGGGCGAAAGTGGGCACCCTTGTCTGGTCCCATTCGTCACTGAAAATACCTGGGATAGTGCAAAGGGGGTCCTGACTTGGGATGATGGGCAGGTGTATAAGTGTCTGATAGCTTGTAAGAAGGGGCCCCGAAATCCCATGAATTGTAAAGTGGCAAAGAGAAAAGGCCATCCCAAGCGATCAAACGCTTTTTCTGCATCTAAACTTAGCAGCAGGGCCGCCTGGTGTTCTCTATTCGCCACCTCCACCAGATCTATAACCTTTCTGGTATTATCGCCGGCCTGTCGCAGCGGGACGAACCCCACCTGATCTTTATGGACCAAGGAGGGAAGGATCTGATTTAGGCGGTTGGCGAGTAATTTGGTGAAGATTTTAAGGTCAGAATTCAGTAATGCGATGGGTCTATAACTTGCGCAGAGGGAAGGATCTTTGTCCGGTTTAGGAATTAAAGTGATAAAAGAACGCTGCATGTCTGGAGGTATGGAGGCGTCATGAAGAAAGGCATGAAAGACCTTGCGCATATGTGGAAGCAATGTGGGGAGAGACGTCTCGTAGTATTCATATGGGAATCCGTCCGGTCCTGGGGCTTTATGAGATGGGAGGGACTTAATGGTCATTTCTATTTCCTCATCTGTAATCTGTGTGTTCAATGTCAACAGGTCAGAGGGTGCTAAGTGGGGGATTCCACTGCGTTCCAAGTATTCTTGCATTTTGTGGGATAAGTCTGGCGAGGGGGGGGGTTGCTAGGTATATCTGGGTTATTATATAAGTTTTTGTAGAAGTCTGCAAAGACATGAGCAATCTCTGTAGGGTGGGAGACTATATGCCCCGACGTGTTTTTGATCTGATGATGTGTCTGCATGTGGAATTTGTCACGTAGTTTGTTAGCTAAGAGGGAGTGCGCTTTGTTTCCCTTGTCATAGAATAATTTCTTCAGTCTTGTCAGTGCTTTTTCTACCTGGCCTAAGGCGAATTCCTTTAAAATTGAGCGAAGGCTAATGACCTTCCGTAGGATGGGTATTGAGGGGGTATTTTCGAGTTTACGTTCAAACAATTTAAGATCCTGTTCAGTTTTTGTCTTTGCAGCTAGGGAATCTTTCTTCATTGCGGAGGATAAGGCTATACATTTACCGCGCAGGACCGCCTTATGGGCTTCCCAGAGGGTGGTTGGCGATATATCCGGGGTGGTATTTTCTATAAAGTAGTGTTTTAGGGTGGTATGTAGTTCAACTTGGGAGGGGAGATGTTGAAGAAGAAATGTGTTAAGCCTCCAGTTATAGGATTTACGGTTGGGGTTATCTAGTTCCAGCTCTAATAGAATAGGGGCGTGATCCAACCAAGAGATAGGGAGTATTTGGGCTGTTCGTGTGAGTTTGAGTGTATGATTGTTAACAAAAAAGTAGTCTATTCGGGAATGTGTGCGATGGGGGCGGAATAGAATGTGTACTGCCGATCACCTGGGTGAAGGACCCTCCAGGCATCAAAGAGCGCATATCATCTGGAGATTTGTCGAAACAATCTAGAGTCCCGGAGGACACCTGGTGGAGATACCCAGGGGCCCACCACCTGACGATCCGCAGTTGCTGATTGAATGAGATTAAAATCTCCCCCCACCACTAGAATACCGGGGTCTGACTTAAAGATGTGTGTGTATACTTTAGAGAGAAAATTATATTGTTTAGTGTTCGGTGCGTATATAGCACATAACGTAATAGGTTGTGTATGCCATTGTCCTTGTAAAATAACAAAGTGGCCCCTGGGATCAGAGTAATGGTCTACGCAGATGAAGGGGGTTCCCTTTTTGATTAGTATGGCCACTCCCGCTTTTTTTTGAGTACTAGATGAAAGATATGTCTGTGGAAAATATCTGGAGGTGAATGCGAACGAGTCCTCTTTATTGAAATGTGTCTCTTGTACTAATATAATATCAGCTCCTGATTGTCTGAACTCCCGCAGTGCCAGATGCCGTTTTCTGTTAGAGTTCAGGCCATGGACATTTAAGGATAGTAACTTTGCCATCTATATACGTGTGGACGGGTGTGTGTATGCTTACCTAGTGATGGTGCACCAGGGCCTGAGGTCAAAAACCAGGAGCCGACACTCCCCGGGAGGGGACCAGGACCTTTCACCCGCACCGCTGCGTAAACTTGACTCCTACGAAGAGGGAAAAAGGAGGAAAAGAGTTGGAGAAGAAAAAGATGAGTAAGTGAAACCAAGTGGTAATAGAACGCATACATTTTCAAACTATAAATGGCCAATAGGCCAAGGTGTACACGGAATCCCAAGCGCCCGTCCACCGCCAGTCCGAGTGGAGTGGCCGGGAGGGGTCACCAGGGGATCCGCAACCAATGAGGCAATATAAAACAACTATACAAATCCCTGAACTGAAAATCAGGAGGGGGGGTAGGAAGTGAACGGTTGAGCGTCTACTCTCTCGGAGCCTGATCATAGTAAGCCCTTAGTAGCAGTGTAAACTGTGGCGTAGGGGCAATTTGGGGGTACTGAAGTAGTATTTTTGTCAAGTTTTTAAGTCCCGGGCAGGAGAAGTCATTATGTTGGTGTAGTCGCGTCCTGTAAAAAGGTGCGGACTAAAATAGAACGATGATATTGATCAGTTCCTGTTCTTGGCAGGCTTGCGGGGTGCTTCTGGATTTCGGGGCCGGTTGGAGGAGGGTACTTTCTGCCAGACTGTAGGCGGTGTCGGAGGGATGGCTACTAAGTCCCAATCTGGTAGCTGTGGGGGTTGAATTTCCAGGGTGTTGCAAAATACTCGGAGGTCTTCTGGGTATCTCAGTACAGCAGATGTTCCCTGTTGTTTTGCAGTGAGAGTGAAGGGGAAACCCCATCTATAAGGGATTGCTTTGGATTGTAGTATTTGCAGTAAAGGTTGGAGAAGTCTGCGCTTTTGCAGGGTGATCCAAGAAAGATCAGGGTACAGCTGTATTTGAGCTCCATCGAAGATGATTTTACGTGCGATACGGGCCTGTCTCATGATAGACTCTTTGAGGGGGTAGGAGGTAATTCTGCAGATAACATCTCTCGGCTTTGATGCAGGTCCTTTGGGTCGCAGGGCCCGGTGAGCTCTATCCAATTCTATATGCTTTGCAGGGGGTTCACCCAATAAGTTGTTGAAGATAGATTGTAAGGTGGTTTGTAGGTCTTCGTTGCCCTCTGGTTCTGGAATACCTCTCACTCGGATGTTGTTGAGGCGCCCCCTATTGTCCAAGTCTTCTATATGTCTTTGCATGTCTCTGAGGAGAGAACGATGTTCCGCTCCTTGCAGCTGTGTTCTGTGGACTGCCAGTTTGGTTTCCTGGATCTCTTCTTCCGCCATTTCTACTCTGTCCGCCAGATGTTTAAGCCCCGTTTGAAGAACCTGAATCTCTGTGCGACAGGTTGATTTTACATCCTCTATCAGTTGTTTAAAGTCCTCTTTAGTGGGCATCACCTGTAATAATGTGTGCCACGGAGATGGCATGTGTTGGTCTTGTATAGGGCCCAAATGATGGCTTGGCGAGGCTGGAGCTGGAGGCGGGGAGCATGGACTGAGCGATCCTGCTTCAGACGATCGGTGTGACCCGGGTGCTGGGGGTTCCCACGGCTCAGACCACATCAGGGCCTGCGGCAGCTGGGGGGGTCTCGCATGGTGGGTGTCTGTGGAGGAGCATGGAGGGGTGCTGGCTTTTTGCGCATATGTGGGGTTGATGGAAGGCAGCTGCTTAGAGACACTGGGGTCCCTAGATCTAGAGAGTCTTTGTGTCTTTTTTTTAATCATTTTTATTGTTATCTCAGGGAATCTAAATATCCCCTATGATAGCAATAGGTAGTGACAGGTACTCTTTTTAAAAAAAATTGGGGTCTCTCCTATGCCCTCAAAGCATCTGACCACACCAAGATCGGTGTGATAAAATACTTTGCCAATTTCCCAATGCGCTGTTTATATCCGGCGAAACCAGAAGTCATGAAATGCTCATAGCTTCCGGTTTCTTAGGCCATACAGATTATTGGAGCTGTTCTGGCCTCTAATCAGCTCTATGGTCAGCTGGCTGAACCACCGGCTGCATTCTTGGGTTCCCTGTTGGGACAGGAGAGCCTGAGAAAACCATGGAAGACGGTGGGGGGGGGCGTTCCCTCCCACTGCTTATAAAAGCCGTCTAGAGGCTAATTAGCTACTAGGATTGCTTTTATATGAAAGTCGACCGCTGGCTGAAAAGAATGATACCAAGATGATACCTAAACCTGCAGGCATCATTCTGGTATAACCACTCAGAATCCAGCAACATACCAGTACGGTGCTGAGCAAAATAAAAGGGGGCAAAGTGGGACTTTGAGTGAAGCACGTAGTCATCAGTGAAGGGTCAAAACAAGGTGCTTTATTACATACCATAAAAATTCATACAAATAAATATGTCACGATATAATTAATTTATATACAAAAAAAGAACATGATAATACATGACAGTGGAAAGGGATTGAGCCTACACAACCTGAGAACTTCCTATTTATCAGAATTATTTAAAACTCATGAACATATACAATTGTATATATGAATAATATAGAGGTCATAGTCGGTATAAACATTGCATATACAAAGGCTCTACGCGTTTCGTGAAGTATTTATATCCACTCTTCAGGAGCAGCAATGTAAGTATCTGAAATAAAGCATATGGGTTTCTGGGTCACTTCTTGAAAAAAAAAAAAAAGAAGAAAGCGAATACAAAAATGGTGTAGATAGAGAGTACACCCATATCAAAAAAATATATATGCTCACAACCGCCATGTGACAGTGCAACATTGAGAGCTGGAAACTCTTATCTGCGGCTCGTGGGGGTTTATTTTTGGCGCCAAACTTCGGACAGTTCTGGACTTGGCGCCTCCCCCTCACTGAGCACGCCTTACGTGATGTTTGGGAGTGTTTTTGGCGTAGGGGCCCCTATATATCTCACTTGGAGTGGACTGTGCATCTTGTTGGTCCTCCTTGATTGTCATGACCAAACACTCTATACCTTACACCATGGTCTTATATGGCCAATTACTAGGTAACCTATATAGTCTTGTGATCCCTATTCTATGTTTTTGTTATTATTCAAGCATAGAGTATTCGGCATTTATGCTAATTATATATATTGATCCTTCCAAAAGAAATCCCTCAAGATGTCTCCAGTCATTACTTACACTGTGCTTCAGGGACCACTACTACATGGATAATTGTCCTCCCCTGGAGTTGTCATTTGGGGGCCGCGCTTTATACTGCCACAGCTCCCGGAAAAGATGCCCTAAGGGGAGTTTCCAGCTCTCAATGTTGCACTGTCACATGGCGGTTGTGAGTATATATATTTTTTTTATATGGGTGTACTCTCTATCTACACCATTTTTGTATTCGCTTTCTTCTTTTTTCTTTTTTCAAAGGCAGTGACCAAGAAACCCATATGATTTATTTCAGATACTTACATTGCTGCTCCTGAAGAGTGGATATAAATACTTCATGAAACGCGTAGAGCCTTTGTATATGCAATGTTTATACCGACTATGACCTCTATATTATTCATATATACAATTGTATATGTTCAAGAGTTTTAAATAATTCTGATACAATAGGAAGTTCTCAGGTTGTGTAGGCTCAATCCCTTTCCACTGTCATGTATTATCATGTTCCTTTTTTTGTATATAAATGAATTATATTGTGACATATTTATTTGTATGAATTTTTATGGTATGTAATAAAGCACCTTGTTTTGACCCTTCACTGATAAATACGTGCTTCACTCAAAGTCCCGCTTTGCCCCCTTTTATTTTGCTCATATATATAGGGATGGAGGCATGAGACCATACCTGGAATTATATTGTGACGTATTTATTTGTATGAATTTTTATGGTTTCTAATAAAGCACCTTGTTTTGACCCTTCACTGATGACTATGTGCTTCACTCAAAGTCCCGCTTTGCCCCCTTTTATTTTGCTCATATATATATGGATGGAGGCATGAGACCATACCTGGTCTCTACCTCACTCAAAGTCCCACATTCCCCCCTTCCTTTTTTTTTTTAACCAGTACATTGCTGGTCCTTGTTGGGCATACATTGTAATGCAGGGCTTTTTTTCTCAAACAATAGGTGCTGGAACATAACCACGACCCCCCAAAACCCCTCCACCCACACACACTCTCCAAATCACATTAAATAGTGGGTGTTGTCAGTCCAATTTCACAAACAGTAGGAGGGTCCTAAAGGGGCAATAAATACCAGGATTGCATTACATACAGAGTGCAGAGTTCAGGGGGGTTACACACAGAGTGCAGAGCTATCACTTGTAAACACAGAAACCAGACTTCTGTGTTTACAAGTGATTGTGGTGAGCAGGCCCCCCTCAAGAGTCTGAGCTAGAGGTGGTGGAACTGATTTCCACCAAGTTCCCCCTGAAAAAAAGCCCTGTTGTAATGTTCTTTTTTTCATGCAGTCTGTGGGCTGCACAAAAAAAAGAGATAGATCGGTGGGTATGCCCACCATTAGAATGCCGCCCTTCATCCACCCACTTCTAATGATGGGCATACTGTACATGCACCATTTTTTTAAACTGTGGTGGTGGAATCACCTTCAACAGCGCTGGAGTCACGGCTTTATGTATCGTGGGAGAAAACGCTGTTGCTGTCAAGATAAATAAACCCGTGCTGCAGCTGAATGGCGTACCTGCTAAGCAAATGATGGTTAACAATAAAACAAAGTAACACTACAGTATAGCAGTAAGACTTACCATACCTGCAAAGCAAATACAATAAAACATAGTAAAAATAAAACACTGCAATCTGTGCCTAAAAAAATATATGCCGAAGCATGGGGGCAATCCACCCCTAATGTTAGGAGTAAATCGCTCCTCCACCCCTGCCCCCATGCTTTGGCATATATGCTCTGTTTTTTAACTGTGGTGGTGAAATCACCTCCAACAGCACTGGAGTCACGGCTTTATGTATCGTGGGAGCAAATGCTGTTGCTGTCAAGATAAAAAAAACCCATGCTGCAGCTGAATGGCGTACCTGCTAAGCAAATGATGGTTAACAATAAAACAAAGTAACATTACAGTATAACAGTAAGACTTACCATACCTGCAAAGCAAATACAATAAAACATAGTATAAATAAAACATTGCAATCTGTGCTAAAAAAAAATATATGCCGAAGCATGGGGGCAATCCGCCCCTAATATTAGGTGCAAATCGCTCCTCCACCCCATGTCCCCATGCTTCAGCATATATGCTCTTTTTTTTATCTGTGGTGAAATCACCTCCGACAGTGCTGGAGTCACGCCTTTATGTATCGTGGGAGCAAACGCTGTCAAGATAAATAAACCCGCGCTGCAGCTGAATGGCATACTGTTTTGCTTGCGTCTATCTAGCAAGGTTACTCTGTGGTATAAGCAAGGAAGCTGAGATTTCTGCAGTGTGTAAATGTGCTTTACTATACAAAGATGCTGTACATACAAAAACTATTACAATATTAGGAATACAATACAAGACTGACAGATATCTATAACAAGCAAAATGCATAGCACAGCTTATGGTCTATAACAGTACAAATACACGTAAAGGTTACTTATCTTCTGTTACTGTATGTTTGTGATCTCCTTTGGCAACGATTCTCCTGGAGCATCAGGCAAGTTTCTTCTATCATGAGTGACTTCTGATGTTACAGCATGATGGTGTGTGTGTGTGTGTGTCTCGCTTATGCCTGAATCCCCCTTTTATGTGCCAGGCTGTTTACCATAGTTACCAAACAACAGAAAACATACCTGTTTACTGTAGCTGTGTAGACAATGGACTGTTGAAAACTGTATCTATGTACCCATTGTCTAATCAAGCCAACACCTGACAGTAATCTAACAATCATTCTTTCAGGTTGAGAGCTGAAAAAACCTCAAACAAGTAAATCTCTTACTTGTGTACTGTAGCTATAGACAATAGCCTGTTCAAACTGTAATACAACAATGGTATCTAACCCCATTGTATGAAACCGCATTTGTTTGAGAAATCTACTCAAGCCAAAAAACTGACAATATATCTATGACCAACCACTATTGTAATGTTATGTCCCATGTATCTTATGTCTGATTAATAAAAAAAAATCATATTGTAACAAACGCAACACATTCTGCCCTAGATTTTTAATTTTTTTTCCTTTCAGATTCCATAGAGAAAATCACTTTCAATTACTATGAAAACTCATTTTAAACATTCATTTTACTTGAATGCAACACCTCCCATATTTCTGTCATTGAAAAGGTGTTTCAGTCTTTAAAAGTTCATTAGAAAGTCCATTCTAAAGTTCTTTAGAAACAAGTCCAGGCTTGTAATGCATCAAAGGCCTTGCTCTCCACAGCTCTTGCGATCTTCCGTCATTCTTTCCATCATGTCCTATTGATCAAATCAGAGACAGCCTGTGGAGTGGAAAACAAAGCAGATTATCTGTTCCTTCTAATAATACATAAACAGTAGATCCAAGCCCTTCAGCTACAATCTCTCCTCTAAATGGCTTCGTGCCTGGATATCCGACTAACATTTTGCCCCCTGCCTGTACCCACTTCTGACCCTCCCAAAGAACATCAACAGGGAGGAGAGGAAATATACTGATATTTCCCAGAAGATCACTGCTGTTTATTTTGGAAGGTTTGCTGTTATGTAGCCTCACTTTCCACTCTTGCTGAGAAGTATCCACTAAGCAGTCAGAGTCCCAGCCACTGTCTTGAAGCTCATCTGTCAATGCAAATGTAACTTCAAACCTTCCTGCCAGATTCCCTCTCATTCCTAGATAGGCTTCAGCTTCAGATACATCATTCTTGATTTCTTTGTCATGGGAAGCAGTAACATGGCATCTGTTAAGCCCTGTTCTTTCAAGGAACCTTACATAAATACTGAACTCTGCCTTCCAGCTGTGGAATCTGTGTCCCAGCCCCTACCATCCTCTCATATGGTGTGCTTTTGGGTATTGGCCTAGAATTTAACAACATGACTGCCTGTGTGAGAACCTGATCCCACCCCCTTAGTGTATGTGTGGGTGTAAGTTTGCATATCTAGTCCTTCAATAGCCCATTGTATCTTTCAATCAAACCAGCTGCCTGTGGATGGTATGGGATGTGGCACAACCAGTACACTCCAGAATCTTTGGCCCACTGCTGTACTGTTGATCCAATGAAGTGTGAGCCGTTATCACTTTGGACTTGTTTGGGACAACCATAAGCAATGAAGGAAAAAAATACTGCACTACCACTATACCGGTAAAACTCCCAAAAAGCAGCAGTTTAACTGTGGGATGCACACCAAAAATATCAAATGTAAAGAAAAAAAACGCGCTAAAATATGAGTGTGTATAAATGAATCATACATGTGTTACAATCATGAAATTTAAATCTGAAAATTCCTCTTGGGAAATCACAAAACTAAAGAGATTCCAAACTAATGCAATAATCAGAAAAATGTATCAAAAAACAGTGATGTCCATATAAATTAAATGTGAATCAGTATATGCATATGATCTTGACTGAAAAAAACAGTGACTTCAAATATAAATGAGAAGATCAACTTACATGTAGTATAAAAATGAAAAGCATGGTACCAGAAAGTCGAGATGACGCTCCCACATCCTGTGACAAGATCCGTGCTGTGTATGATGACTATGGGATCTTCTGAATTATGTAAACGCCGGCAATGGAAGAGCGGCCTCAGAACGAGACTTGGAACACAGTGGATGGCTGGCAGCAAGGGGACGATGTCATCAAAAATGGACGCGTTTTATGAGCATGCACACTTGTATGCTCTGCAAGTCGCGCTCCTTCCTCAGCAGACAAAGTCTGAATATCATAGAGAGGGATTAAATAAGGGAAAGACAGGGTGGAGCTGGATGAGGCAATGAGGGGGAGGTTGGAAGTGATAATGAAATTAGTAGACTAACCAAATTAAGATGTAAATACTATAATACGCAAATAAAAACTATGGCTGAGTATATATAATACTGGTAGGGGAGAAAAATATGTATATATAGTCTAAATAAACTAATGGACATATAAAAAAAGTAGAAAAATAAAAACTGTTATTATATATGCTGGATATGAAAAATGGAAAGAGGAGGACAAGCTAAACCCACAGAGCACCAATGCGCACGCATGGGAAGTATCCATAAATACAATGAAAATTATAAAACATATGTAGGGATATATAAATAAAACAATAACATTATTAAACATAGAAGTACATAAATTGGCAGGCGGTACGCATGCTGAAAATGATAAATATATAAGACAGAATGGGTCTACATACAAAACATATATGATATAAAAAATTAAGTGGGATAATATAATAGCTCGCAATATGCTGGGATAAAATGTGGTAATAAAACGCATATGTATATGCGTTTACAGGCATATAAAAGGCATACAAACACACACACATACCAAATGTATTAATATGGAAATTAGCACCATAAAAACATGTAGATATAAGAGATATAATTAAAAAAAAAAAAAAGGAAGCAAAGATAGGCGGAAGTATACTAACAAAGATGAAAGGTGGGTTTATATGATGGTGGAAATTTCTATACCTTCATTCATTCCACCAGGTGAAAGGACATCTAAATGATAAATCCAGTAAGTTTCTCTAGCGCAGAGTTTTTTGAATCGCTCTGCAGCTGGAAGAGAATTGGGGATTTGTTGAATCACCCAAACTTGAAGCCCTTTCATGGATTGTTGGTGGGCTTGGGTAAAGTGTTTAGGCACACTGTGGGCCACCTTTAATGGGTCAATGCCACTTTCGATTGACCTCCTATGCTCCCCAAACCTGGTCCTGAGAGCTCGTATAGTGCGGCCTACGTATAGTAGAGGGCAGGTAAGTCCATATACTACAAAGTCTGAAGAGCAGTTGTAGAAGTCCTTCAGTGTATGGGTGACCCCCTTACTGGTGAATTACTTTTTACCATGTTGTACGTATTGACACGTTTTGCATAAGGGTTTGCGGCACTGGAACATCCCAATTAGTGGAATGAGTATGGGTTTGTCCAAGACAGTGCGTCTGGATCGGATTTTGCTGGGAGCTATTTTCGTTTTTAAATTAGGCGCTTTCCGATATGTTACTCGTGGTCTATCTGGAATGAAGGGTTTTAGGAATGGGTCCTGTAATAGTATGGTCCAATGGTCAGCCAAGATTTTCTCCATTTTCCTGAATTGATGATGAAAGGTGGTAGTGAACCGAACAGTGTGGTTGGGTGGTTCATGCAATTGTTTCGGAGGTTTCCCTTTTAAATAATATTAAAATGCTTGGTCGATGAGAGCTGGGGGATAGTCCTTATCCCTGAATTTTTTAGTGAGTAGAGTACTTTGATCGACATAATCACATTCTCTTGTGCAGTTCTGTCTGAGTCGACAGAACTGACCCTTAGGGATATTGTTGATTCATTGTGGGAGATGGTAACTGTTGTAATGCAAAAAAGAGTTTCCCGCAGTGGGTTTGACATAATTCTTATGCCCTGTACACACGGTCGGACATTGATCGGACATTCCGACAACAAAATCCATGGATTTTTTCCGACAGATGTTGGCTCAAACTTGTTTTGCATACACACGGTCGCACAAAGTGCGGCACCCTTTGGGCTCCTTTTGCTAATCTCATGTTAGTAAAAGTTTGGTGAGAGACGATTCGCGTTTTTTCAGACTCGTGGCTTTCAGATCGTTTTCTGCTGTTCAGATTGTGCTTGTGGGTTTGTATCTGATCTTCAGTGCGTGCAGCGAGTACAATTGACTTGTCATTGTGTTCGTATTCGTTCGTTACTGATTGTCAGGTCGCTCTTCACAGGCCTTCCTGTTCTTCAGTGGGTTCTGTTACTCCGTTCTGAGCAGCCGACCGTTTTCTAGCCATGTTGCGTATACATACTCCTCGTAGAGTTCGTGCTGTGCGGGGGCTTGGTGATGGGGTCCTTACCTTGACACAAGTCCAGTCCATGAACAGGGTGGGGAGGAGTTCATGGACCAAGAATTGGTTGCTTCAGCGTGACCAGTTCTGTCACATGACTTTGCTCCGTGAGATCCGGTAGAATAATCCTGATGATTTCAGGAACTTTCTCAGGATGACGGACCCCGTATTGCACTGTTTGTTGGCTTTGCCGACCCCCTATATCAGCAGGCAGGACACCTGCATTAGGCAAGCCATCACTCCGGAACAGAGGTTAGTCACCACCCTGCGGTACTTGGCGACGGGGAGAAGCCTGCAGGACCTCAAGTTCTCGACAGGCATCTCCCCCCAGGCTCTGGGGATCATTATCCCGGAGACCTGTTCTGCCATCATCCAGGTCCTGCAGGAGGAGTATATTAAGGTAAGATTTTTATCCTTTAACATCACATTTTATTGTATTTAATGTTTGCTAATGTATAGTATTTATTTCCTCATTCCCTAATTACCATGATTGTAATATGCTGTGAATGTCCCCTTTGTCCTCATGCATGCTGGATTTTTATGTAATTTTTATTTTCGTCCTTCATACATATTTGCCTTCACTTACCTCCCCAGCATGCTCTCCTGGGCCTATATCCACCTCATGTAGTCACTTAACAATGTATTTTGTCAGTTCCATATTAGTGCTTTACCCTAAATACCCCCTAAAATGTGTAAAATTGTGATTTGTGCTTTAAATTCTGGCAGAGTGCCAGAGGTTTTTTTTTTTGGGTCACAAAATCATTTGGAACCCTCCCTCCCCCCAACTGCTAACTCAGCTGATACCAATCCTCTATCTGCTGACTTTGACAAACCCATACACACTATACCCACCTCTTTTGTGGTCAGATTTATGGATGAATTCCCCAAAGCATGTAGTGCAAGGGCCTGCCTGCTCTCCTGGGCCTATATCCACCTCATGTAGTCACTTAACAATGTATTTTGTCAGTTCCATATTAGTGCTTTACCCTAAATACCCCCTAAAATGTGTAAAATTGTGATTTGTGCTTTAAATTCTGGCAGAGTGCCAGAGGTTTTTTTTTTGGGTCACAAAATCATTTGGAACCCTCCCTCCCCCCAACTGCTAACTCAGCTGATACCAATCCTCTATCTGCTGTCTTTGCCAAACCCATACACACTATACCCACCTCTTTTGTGGTCAGATTTATGGATGAATTCCCCAAAGCATGTAGTGCAAGGGCCTGCCTGAATACTTTAAATTGGTACTGTTTGAAGTTTTTGTATCCTATTATTAACTTGATAGGTAATAGCAGAATGTAAAAATGTGCTAAAATGTGTACAGTGTGTATTTATCTCTTTGTATTATGACACTTCTTACCTGTCCAGTGGGCTGCCAATAGTGTAAGTAAGGAGGGGCTGGCCAAAGTAATACACATTATTTAGGCATTCATCTCTCAATGAAGTGTAGAGGGTGACCCGTCCAAAACATCTCCCCCCCCTAAAATTTATAAAATGGCCCATGGGGGGGAGGAATCTGATAGGTGGACCTTATACCTTTGTCTTTAAATACTCCCTAAAATAAATGTTAGACTGATGTTGGCCAAGAATGTTTGTGTCTAATCTGCTTTCCATGTTTATGTGAAAAATGATTAATTTTATTTTCTTGTTTGACTCCACAGTTTCCTTCCAACCCACAGGAATGGCAGACTGTGGCCTCCCACTTTGCCCAGCGGTGGGACTTTCCTAACTGTGGAGGGGCAATTGATGGGAAACACGTCCACATCGTCCCACCACCCAACTCGGGGTCATACTATTACAACTACAAGGGGTTCAATAGTATTGTGATGTTGGCAGTGGTGTCGGCTACTTACGAGTTCCTGTATGTGGACTTGGTGAAGAATGGCCGGATGTCAGATGGTGGAGTCTTCACCCAGACGGAGTTCTACAGGCATTTCCAGAATGGCAGCTTGGACTTGCCACCTCCAGACAATGTGGAAGGACTCCCATTCGTCTTTGTTGAAGATGAGAGATGAAGATGAAGCGTTTGCGCTGGGGGACCATCTTATGCGGCCATTCCCTATGAGGACCCTCACCCCGGACCAGAGGGTTTTAAATTACCGGCTGGCCAGAGCCAGAAGAGTGGTGGAGAACACGTTTGGAATAATGGCCAGCCAGTTCCGCCTATTTCTTACACCCATACATATGGCGGAGTATAAACGGAGTATAACCCCCATTGTCATAGAAACCAACAATTTTACCAACAAAACATTTGGAGAGCATTGAAAGAAGAATCCACACATTCTTGATGAACAATCTTTTTAATACAAGCACAATCACATGTGCATTTATCAAAGGTTTTTAAAACAAACCAATATGTTTGTTGTATAACAATTTTTGGGGTCACATTAATAAAAGTAGAAATGTCCATTTAAGGTAAAACAGGCATGTTTAAAACCAACAAGAAATACACAAATCTGGAACTTACAAAGTTCAACTTTGTTATAAATTGAAGGCAATATCAGACATGAGTATTTATAAACTGTGTTTGATATTGCGTTCAGATGGGGTGAAGTCACCCCTGGAAAAGCCAAATTTTGAAGATGCACACAAATTGCTGAATGTCAACATGTGCTAGCTGCCATCACGGAGGATCAAGGGACATGTTTTGGGGGTGCAACCCCTTCCTCTCAGTTACTTTATTATTGAGGAAGGGGTTGCACCCACAAAACGCATACATTGATCTCCCGTAATGGCAGATAGCACATGTTGACACACTGTGTGCATCTTCAAAATTTGGCTTTTCGACACTATATAAAAAAAAGGTGCAACAATTTTTTGTGGAAAAAATGCAAACTACATTAGGGATTTCGAGGGGTTTTAAACTCTCCCTAAAACATCAATGATGTTCTTCATTTTGTTTTTAACATCTAGCCATGTTGCTTATACGTACTCCTCGTAGAGTCCCTATTACACCCCATGATCTCCCCGATCAGGATCTGGGCACTTTCACTGGTGAAATGACCTTCATCCACAACATCACGATCGCCTAAAAATATAGAGTCTTTTCTCCTCTATGTAAAAAAAAAATAGGTATACTTAGCACACAGATATTGTCACGTACCTGGTAGGTTTTGAGCCTGAAGTGCAGAGAGAGACCTCCCCTACGGCTCCCACGCTCGGCCCTCTGGAATGGGGACAGAGGACACAGGAGTAAGGAGTGGTATGGGTGCCTGGCAGGATCAACAGTCACCCAGAAGTCCTGGAGTGGTGGGAACTCAGGAACCAGGTACTGAAGAGAAGACTGGAGACTGGAACGCAGACTGGAGCCAGGAACAACAGCAGGTAAGTAGGCAGAAAACTGGAGTGCTAGACTGGAAACAGGAACAACAGCAGGTAGCAGGCTGGGTACTGGAATGCTGGACTGGAACCAGGAACAACAAGAGATAGCAGGCCGGATACTGGAGTGCTGGACCGGAACCAGGAACAGCAGGAGGTAGCAGACTGGGTACTGGAATGATGGACTGGAACCAGGAACAACAGGAGATAGCAGACTGGATACTGGAGCGCTGGACCGGAACCAGGAACAACAGCAAGTGGCAGGCTGGATACTGGAATGCTGGACTGGAACCAGGAACAACAGTAGGTAGCAGACTGGATACTGGAGCACTGGACCGGAACCAGGAACAACAGCAGGTAGCAGGCTGGGTACTGGAAGGCTGGACTGGAACCAGGAACAACAGCAGGTAGCAGGCTGGGTACTGGAAGGCTGGACTGGAACCAGGAACAACAGCGGGTAGTAGATTGGATACTGGAGCTCTGGACCGGAACCAGGAACAACAGCAGATAGCAGGCTGATAGCAGGTAACAAGCAGAAGAATAGTCAGACAGGCTGGTGGTCGGTATCAGGCAGACAGCAGAGGTACCAAGGATCAGACAGGAGAATGGTCTAAGCAAGCCATAGGGTCAGATGCAGGCGGATAGCTGGATAGTCAAACAGGAAGCCGGGTCAAATAACAGAAGGTTTCAGATCAGATCAGGTTTTGGCACACGGAACGCTGTAGAGCAGACAGCGGGGACTGAGTGTGACAGGCAGGTTTAAATAGCCCGCCTGGCGCCAAAGGGGGTGCGCGCGCGCGTGCCCGTGCGCGGTAGCGCCCACGGCCGAGGTCCAGTGAGCCTGGAACGCCGATTACTGGCAGGACCTTCCTGACATTGCCCCCCCCCAAGGGGCAGCCTCCGGATGCCCTTTCGGGCAAATTTTTCGGGATGGGTCCACTTAAAAGATTGCAACAGACCTTCAGCATGAATATTATCCTCAGGCTCCCAAGAATTCTCTTCGGGTCCAAACCCCCTCCATTTTATCAGGAATTGATTCTGATTACCTCTCCTCCTGTGGTCCAAGATAGATTCCACCTCGAATTCCTCCTCGCCATCTACCAAAATTGGATCAGGAGGATCCGTACTTCGACCTGGAAATGGATTGAAAATGGAAGGTTTGAGTAAATACACATGGAATACCGGGTGGACTTTTAACGAATCAGGGAGTTCTAGTTCATATGCCACCTCATTAATTCTCCATCTGACAGGAAATGGTTCTAAGAACTTGGGACCCAATTTTTTCGAAGGGCAGGCCAACCTGAGGTTCATCGTAGACAATCATACCTGGTCACCGGGTGCAAGTAACAGCTCACCTCGCCTTCTTTTATCGAAAGTTGTCTTGTTGTACTCCTGGGTCCAGGTCATTGTTTCCTGCAGAACTTGATTATTGGAGGTAAAGAAATTCAATTTCTCCTGAACTGCGGGTACCGTACATTCAGGAAGGGAATTAGGTAGAAAAGAAGGGTGGAAGCCATAATTTGCAAAAAATGGAGTCTGTTTGATAGCGGAATGAATGGAGTTGTTGTAGGCGAATTCAGCCAATGGAAGTACGGAAATCCAGTCATCTTGGGCAAAAGAAGAGAAACAGCGTAGGTATTGTTCAAAAGTTTGGTTTGTTCTCTCTGTTTGCCCATTAGTCTGGGGATGGTAGGCAGAGGAGAATGATAGCTCAATGTTCAGCGTTTTACACAGAGACTTCCAGAATCGGGAGGTAAACTGTACCCCCCGATCTGAAACAATATTGGCCGGCACCCCGTGGAGTCTGATGACTTCTTTAATGAACATTTGTGCTGTTTCTGAAGCTGAGGGAGTACCCTTCATTGGGACAAAATGGGCCATTTTTGATAGTCGATCTACTATTACAAAGATGGTGGTGTAGCCCCCCCGCCGAAGGTAGTTCAACAATAAAGTCTATGGATAGCATCTTCCATGGCCTGTCTGGGACAGGCAAAGGTCTCAGTAGCCCCCATGCCTTGGTTTTGTAACCCTTGTTCCTAATACAGGTTGTACAGGATTCCACAAATCTTTTGCAATCTTCACGTAACTGAGGCCACCAAAAGGTACGCTGTACCAGATCGGTGGTCTTAGTTATACCAAAATGCCCAGCCAGTGCATGATCATGACAAAGTTCCAATATAGGTACTCATAGATTTTCGGGTATATAAATCTTACTTTCGTGCAAAAGTAGCCCATCCTTAATCTGAAGTTCTGGCCCAACAGAAGAACCAAGTCCCGTGGAAGCTTGCTTCATTTGGGAAAGCAGGTTTCCCTGAAGCAGGAAAAAATTCCCCGGGGACAGGTTGGTGTCCGGAGGGGAAATTTCTTGGGGTTTGTGGAACATCCTGGATAGGGCATCGGGTTTAGTGTTTTTGGAGCCGGGGCGGTAAGTGACATGAAAAGAGAACCTGGAGAAAAGGAGAGCCCACCTGGCCTGTCGTGACTTCAGCCTCTTTGCAGATCTCAAATACTTCAGGTTCTTATGATCTGTAAAAATTAAGACTGGATAAACGGCTCCTTTCAGAAGGTAGCGCCACCCCTCTAACGCTGAATTAATTGCCAACAACTCTCTGTCTCCTACATCATATTTTCTCTTTGCCGTGGACAACTCGCGAGAGAAGCCACCGGGTACAGCAGGGCCTTGGTTCCCTGTCTTTGGACAACACTGCTCCTACAGCAATTTCAGATGCGTCTTCTTCAAGTACAAACGACAGAGAGGAATCTGGATGTTTTAATACGGAAGCAGAAGTAAAGAGGGCCTTGAGGGTCTCAAAAGCCTTTTGGGCTTCAGCAGACCAGTGAAAAGGTGTTCCCGGTTTGGGTAATGGGCGTGATAATGGCTGAAAACCCCTTAATAAATTTCCAATAGAAATTGGCGAATCCAACGAATCATTGGATTCCCTTTTTGTCTGTTGGAACCGGCCAGTCTAATATTGCAGCGATCTTTTGAGGATCCATCTTAATGCCCTTACTAGAGATGATTAACCCCAAAAATGGTATACTTTCCTGTTCAAATTCACACTTCTCTGCCTTCGCATATAAGCCATGCTGTCGAAGCCGAGCCAACACACTTCTGACGTGCCTGCGGTGAGATTCTAGGGAAAAAGAGAAGATTAGTATATCATCTAGGTAGACGATGACAAACAGATCTAGAAAGTCTCGTAAAACATTATTGATGAATTATTGGAACGTAGCAGGGGCATTACACAATCCGAAGGGCATCACCAAGTATTCAAAATGCCCATAGCGGGTACGGAAGGCAGTCTTCCACTCGTCTCCGCCCCTGATACGGACCAAATTGTAGGCTCCGCGGAGGTCAAGCTTAGTGAACACAGTGGCAGTTCCAAGTCTTTGGAACAATTCTGGTACCAGGGGGAGAGGATAGCAATTCTTTACTGTAATTTTATTTAGTTCACGGTAGTCCACGCATGGACGCATGGGTATGACGGGCGAATAAAGCCTTTCTTTAAGTTTTCATCAATATACTCCTTTAAAGTCCCTTGTTCTACCTCTGTTAAAGGAAAAATCCTTCCGAACGGAATCTCTGCTCCAGGGAGCAATTCGATAGGACAGTCAGAGGCCCGGGGGGGGGGGGAGGCAAGGCCTCTGCCCCCTGTTTACTAAACACATCTAGGAAGTCATGGTAAACTTCGGGAATAGACTGGTGTAGGCTGGAATCTGTGTCTAGGCATAGCAAGGTAGTGGCTCTATGAGCGTCTTGAAATCCGCAGAACTGCTGACAATAGGAAGAAGAAAAGGTAACCTCTCCTGTGGCCCAGTTGATGTCAGGATTGTGTGCTTGTAACCAAGGCATGCAGAGGATTATGGGAAACAAGGGTGAAGCAATGATGTCCAAGCGTAGCAACTCTTGATGAGAGTTAAATATGGTAACAGGTATTGGAGCAGTCTCTTGAGTGACAGGTCCGGATTTGATGGCGGTCCCATCAGCCAGATGAATGGAGAGTCCATGGGCCTTAGACATCAGGGGAATCTTGTGTTTTGCAGCAAAAGAGGAATCCATGAAACAGCTGCAAGCTCCGGAATCAATAATGGCGGTTATTTGCAGAGTCTTTCGTGGGAGCTGTAATAAGATAGAGAGGGCAAGGTGAGAAGTGCTCTTGGCCAGAGGAACAACATAGTCAGTAGACAGGGAGAGGCACTTACGGAGTTTAAGAGGGCAGTTCCTGACGTAGTGTCCAGGTTCCCCACAGTACAGGCACAGATTATTCATCTGACGACGTTGACGCTCCTCCTGGGTGAGAGAAGGCCGAAGGACCCCCAACTGCATAGGTTCAGGTGGGTTAAACGTGGAGGTAGATGGTGCTGGTGAAGTATGATTGGGAACTTTGGGAAGCATCCAGGTTGGGCGAGAAAATCCTGTAGCTCTTTCTGCCCTACGTTCCCTTAAGCGTCGATCGATCTGAATGGCCAGATCGATCAAAGCATTCAGAATCTGTGGTATACCAACCCTGGCTAACTCATCCTTTAAAGAATCAGAAAGTCCCATTCGGAATTGATAGCAGAGGGCCGCATCATTCCAGTTTGTGTCTGCGCTCCACCTTCTGAATTCAGCCACATAATCCTCTGCTGCCCTGCTGAAGGGTATGCAGTGCAGTTTCGGCAGTCACAGAAAGCTGGGGGTCTTCATACAACTGGGCCAATGCGTCAAAGAAGGTGATGAGGTTGGTCAGAGATACATCTTTTTGTTCCAGGAGACGATGGGCCAAGGTTTGGGGGTCGCCTGTAAGTAAGGAAATCACAAAGCCCACCTTGGTGGCCTCCAGGGAAAAGGTACATGGCTGAAGAGCAAAAAATAGTTCACAGGAATTGCGAAAAGCCCTGAATTTATGTCAGTCTCCGGAGAATCGTTCAGGTGTCGGAACTCTAGGTTCCAGAGGAAGCATCACCACCGTTGGGGGAGGCCCAGCTGAGGACGTGGAAGCAAGAGGGGCTCACTGGACCCCGGTAGGGTTAGTCAAAGTTAATACCCGTTCTTCCAGCCGGGTGTATCCTTGCTGCAGATTCTTGACTGCTTCAGTCAATCCTGCCAGGAGTGTACACAGTTCCTCCATGGGAGAGGTTCCCTGCTCAGGCTCAGACATGGCTGTCCGCTACTGTCACGTACCTGGTAGGTTTTGAGCCTGAAGTGCAGAGAGAGACCTCCCCTACGGCTCCCACTCTCGGCCCTCTGGAATGGGGACAGAGGACACAGGAGTAAGGAGTGGTATGGGTGCCTGGCAGGATCAGCAGTCACCCAGAAGTCCTGGAGTGGTGGGAACTCAGGAACCAGCAACAGAAGAGAAGACTGGAGACTGGAACGCAGACTGGAGCCAGGAACAACAGCTGGTAAGTAGGCAGAAAACTGGAGTGCTAGACTGGAACAAGGAACAACAGCAGGTAGCAGGCTGGGTACTGGAATGCTGGACTGGAACCAGGAACAACAGGAGATAGCAGACTGGATACTGGAGCGCTGGACCGGAACCAGGAACAACAGGAGGTAGCAGGCTGGGTACTGGAATGCTGGGCTGGAACCAGGAACAACAGGAGATAGCAGACTGGATACTGGAGTGCTGGACCGGAACCAGGAACAACAGCAAGTGGCAGGCTGGATACTGGAATGCTGGACTGGAACCAGGAACAACATTAGGTAGCAGACTGGATACTGGAGCGCTGGACCGGAACCAGGAACAACAGCAGGTAGCAGGCTGGGTACTGGAAGGCTGGACTGGAACCAGGAACAACAGCAGGTAGCAGGCTGGGTACTGGAAGGCTGGACTGGAACCAGGAACTACAGCAGATAGCAGGCTGATAGCAGGTAACAAGCAGAAGAACAGCGGACAGCAGAGGTACCAAGGATCAGACAGGAGAATGGTCTATGCAAGCCAAAGGTTCAGATGCAGGCGGATAGCTGGATAGTCAAACAGGAATCTGGGTCAAATAACAGAAGGTTTCAGATCAGATCAAGTTTTGGCACACGGAACGCTGTAGAGCAGACAGCGGGGACTGAGTGTGACAGGCAGGTTTAAACAGCCCGCCTGCAGCCAACGGGGGTGCGCGCGCATGCCCATGCGCGGTAGAGCCCGTGTGCACGTGCGCGGTAGCGCCCGTGGCTGCGCTCCAGTGAGCCTGGAACGCCGATTACTGGCAGGACCTTCCTGACAGATATTTGATGGCAGAAATAGGATATGAAATATGAAACATTGCTTGGAAGTGGGGTACAATTGTCTGTTTTGGCAGAGTTGCAAGATGAAGAAATATTTTTTTCCTTTGTCAAGCTTGAATACTTACCTGTTTTGTACAAGCGTGACAGATGGAGTCACCCCTATAGTATAGGCTGGAGCACCTGTGTGGGTCCCCTAATAAAAAGGGTGTTCTTTTGTCCCACACTAGTGCTCCAGCGTCCAGATGTGTAAACAGCTGCTGAGTGTCCTCTGCTTAAACAGAATCTAGTTTGCATTTCATTCTAGTTAACAACCCATCTAGACACCAAAATTATTTGAAGAGAAGTAGGCTAGCAAAAATGTATTCAAATGCATATGTCCAAAACATGGTGTGTTCTAGGTCGAACGAACAATGTTTCATACGAACGAATAATGTGCCCATGAACATGAAAGTTGCCATTTAAAACTGGACAACAGTTAGGGTCCTTTCACACTGGGGCGGTTTGCAGGCGCTATTGCGCTAATAACCGACCCGAAAGTGCCGCTGCTTTCATTCGGGGCTTTCACACTGGAGCGGTGCGCTAGCAGGACGGTAAAAAAAGTCCTGCTAGCAGCATCTTCGGAGCGGTGAAGGAGCGGAGTGTATACCGCTCCTTCACTGCTCCTGCCCATTGAAATCAATGAGACGGCGCGGCTATACCGCTGGCAAAGCGCCTCTGCAGAGGCGCTTTGTGGTGGTTTTTAACCATTTCTAGGCTGCTAGCGGGGGGTAAAACCGCCCCACTAGCGGCCGCATACCAACGGTAAAGTGCCGATTACAATAGCGGCGCTTTACCGCCGACGCCGACGGCCGCCCCAGTGTGAAAGGGCCCTAAGAAAAGCACATGGAGCAGCACGAACATAATAAACATAAAGAATAGGAACACAGCACAACTACTTACTTTTTTGCAGCACTCTCCTGATCTTTCTGTACTGCTCATGCTCCCTTAGTTTGAGGTCCGACCACCGCTTCCTGAGCTGATCTTTCGATCGTTGTACCCCAAAATTCTTCTACAGACTCTTGACTACTTTCGCCATTGGGGTTGGGGTAAGGTCCATACTTCCCGTCATAGTCGGCCCTCTTCAGTATGTCGACCATCTCCAACATCTGCCCAAAGGACATATTTGAGGCCTTAAATCGTCTCCTCCAGGATCGGGACGTTTGTGGCTCTGGGCCTTCCTCCTCCTCCTTGTTGCTGTAATTAGCACGCACCTGCTGTGTTTCCGCCATGTGCTCTTCCCCACTGCGCCAAACGAGAAGGGGCGGGGAATAGACTAAAAAGAACGTCAGGGGCGGGCGGAGTTTCACGCATGCGCAGTGTATATAAAGCATAACACGTGTGCGTAGTACATACGATCTGTGAGCGGAGGAAAGAGTTTTGGAAGCACCGATCGTGATAAGGAAGGTAACATTTAAAATTGGGCCTATACTGATTCTAGATTGAGGCCTATATTGGGACAAGATTAGTAGACTTTAGCCTGACATTAGGGTTTGTCTTGTGTATTGCAGATAAAATGGATGGCTTCAATGACCACAAATTCCTCCCCCTGTTCATAGACAAATACAGGCAGCTGCCCTGTCTGTGGCAGGTCAAACACCCCCAATACAACAATAAACAAAAGAGGCAGGCAGCGCTGGAGAAACTGCTGGAGTTGGTGAAGCCGGTGGTCCCCACGGCAACCATCCCCTATTTAAAAGCCAAAATTGGTGGGCTGAGGAGCACTTATCTTAGGGAGCGCAAGAAGGTCACGGATTCCCAGAGATCCGGAGCTGCAGCAGATGACATTTATGTCCCCAGGCTGTGGTACTATGAGAGACTGCGATTTCTGTCAGACCAGACTGAAGTCAGGGAATCCCTCTCAACCCTTCCTTCCTCTCTTCCTTCCACCCTATCTTCCACCCCAGCTGAGGCTTCCGATGTCCAACCTGGGACTTCCAGCCAGGAAAAAGTGGAGGAGCCCAGCTGGAGCCAGGTATAGCATTGTTCTACAGATTTCTGGTCAATAAATAAATGATGTTTACTAGATGTTATTATTGATCACTAATTGCTGATTTAATAAAGTGTTTTACATACCAATAGACAGAAGTGGGCAAAAATAATTGGGACAAGAATGAAAAATGCTGGGCTCAGAATGATAGTCTTTTATATTTCTTAACATTCAATTTGCAACAGCCATGAGATGAAAATTGTGTGTGATTGATGAAGAAAAAACTAAAACTATGTCCCTTTTTCATACACAGGAAGACCTCAGCCAGGAGGAGGCTGTGGAATGTGGCACACAGGAGGAGGCTGTGGAATGTGGCAGCCAGGAGGAGGCGGTGGATAGTGGCAGCCAGGAGGAGGCGTGGCTAAGTGTCAGCCAGGAGAAGGCAGGGCCCAGTAGGAGTCTGACAGAATCGCAGGTCCCTCCCCTCCACCTTCCAAACAAAAGACCCAGGAAGGGGAGTAATGTGCAGGATTCAGCACTCAGGCTGATTCAGGAGGCTTCTGCGTCCCTCAGAGCCCTCCCCACTCGCGAAGAGGCCTTTGCCTGCATGGCTGCCACAAAACTGAAGAACATGCAGGAGGGCCAATGCCTCATGTGTGAGGACCTTCTTTATAAAACCTTAACCAAGGGGGTGAGGGGCGAAATCACACCCAATACCCACCTGTGTGAGTTGGAGCATCCTCCTCCTCCTCCTCCTCCTGCCACAACTCCACAACCACAGACACAGCGTGGAAGGAAGAGTGGAAGGAAGACCAGAGAGTGATGACCTGGGTTCAGTCTGTTCTGACAAAAGATGCAGGCTCTTGTATGACCACAGCCTGGGGACACAGATGTCATCTGCTGCTGTTCATGATCTCTTGGACTTCTGGACCAGATTGAACTCCCTTAGATAAGGACTCCTCAGGCCACCAATTTTGCAGTCAAATAGTTGATGTGTGCCCTGGGGGCCAAAGGCTTCACCAATTTTTGCTGTTTCTCCAGCGTTGCCTCCCTCTTTCCTTGGTTAGGACCCCTTAATAAATTTTTGGTTTGATTTATTATACTCGCCTATGTGTGTTTTCCTTCAAAAAGGACAGTTTGTTTGTGAGGAGGCAGGTGAAATTAACAAGAAACACCAACACCAAGCAACCTCCTTGAGATTAAATAATACAAGATAATAATGGTGTTGTGGTAACTTTATACACACAAAACACACCCAAAAATATTCTGGAGTTAAAAAAAAAACAAAAAAAAACAAGATCAGGCTTTAAAAAAAAAAAGCCCCAAAAAAATAAAAAAAGTTAGAAATTTTGTAGTCAGATGTGACAAATCAAAATATAGTGATGAAATCACGATAAATAATAAAGAAAGAAGTTTGTGAGAAGCCTGTGTGAATATGAGCAGCAAAACAACTTCATTCTTCTAGCATTATAAAGAAGAACAGAGTGCGCTGCATTAAACTATTTCAAACATTGCACCGTGACGAAAGTGCTATATCCATTGTGAACGATAATTTTACCAGGCTGAGCAGTTCTGTCTCGGAATTTCTTCTGAGCATGCGTGGCACTTTGTGCGTCGGAATTGTCCACACACGGTCGGAATTGACGCGATCGGATTTTGTTGTTGGAAAATTTTATAGTCTGCTCTCAAACTTTGTGTGTCGGAAAATCCAATGGAAAAAGTCCGATGGAGCCCACACACGGTCGGAATTTCCGACAACAAGCTCCGATCGCACATTTTCTGTCAGAAAATCCGACCGTGTGTACAGGGCATAAGAGATGATGGTGAGGGTAGCTGGATCAAAGCCCAACTCAAGATCAAGGAAAGATAACATATCAGGGTTAGTAACATAGGTAAAGGATAAACCATATTGGTTGTCATTGCAGTGATCGACAAAATTGTCTATCACATCAGTAGGACCGTCCCAGATGACGATGATGTCATCGATGTAACAGCCAAAGAAAACAACATTGCGTGCATATGGGTTATTGTGGAGTATATAAAGGTTCTCACAGTAGCCCATAGCAAGGTTGGCATAGGAGGGCGCAAAATTTGCCCCCATAGCCGTACCCTGTATTTGTACAAAAAAATCCCCATCAAACTGAAAATAGTTGTGCGTTAGACAGAAGGAAGTAGCGTCCAGAATGAATGCTGCCTGGCGCGGGTTGATAAGGGGATCTTTGGCTAGAAAAAACTCTAATGCTAGTAGGCCAAAAGAATGGGGGATGGATGTGTACAATGTGTACAATGAATTGTGAGAGTGAGAGCCAGACATAAGTCTGCTCCCACTTGTAGGCAGACAGAAGTTCAAGGAGATGTGTCCCATTCCTAACGCAAGACTGTAGCTGTTGGACAATGGGCTGTAGAAAATGATCGATGTATAAACTTAAGCCTGTGGTGACACTGTCCATAGCCGCTACAATTGGTCTACCGGGAGGGTGGTCTAAACTTTTATGAACTTTGGGGAGATGGTAGAAGTAGGGGATTTGGTAGAAGTCTTGAAGGAGAAAAGACTTCTCTAATTTATTGTGAATATTGTTATGGAAGGCCGTGGACACTAAGGTATGTACTTCTTTGGCAAATTCAGAAGTTGGGTCTTTCTTGATTGGCTGGTATGTAGTGGCATCAGATAGCAATCTTCTTGCCTCTTCCATATAGTCACTCTTATCTTGTACAACAATTCCCCCACCCTTGTCTGCTGATTTGATAACTAAATTGTCGGCTTCCATCAAGGATTTAAGGGCTCTGATCTCTAGCGGTGACAAATTGTTCGTTTTGATGGTACTGGAGGACTGACAAAGCTTTTGAAAGTCTGAGAACACGACTCTATAAAAGCTCTATATATATGGGCCTTTAGCTTGTGACGGATAAAAAAATGACTTAAAGGGGGTAGCAGTGTGTTGAGTAAGAAGATAGGCAAACTCAGCATCAAACAGTGAGTTATCCATATATCCGGCAGAACTGATGTCAAAGGAAAAGGTGTCTGATGTAAGGGCAGGAGATGATAAGGGAGAATTGGCATTGACCTGAATGTTCTTTTGTTCTTTGATATAATAGTAACGCTTCAAGGTAAGGTTCCGCACATATTTGTTCAGATCCTTAAAAAGAAGAAATGGGTTGGGTTTATTGATAGGTCCAAATTTAAGACCTCTACTCAAGAGTGAAATATCTGCATTTGACAAGTGGTGTGAAGATAAGTTGAAAATCTTCACTGTTTCCTTATTTTGGATACGTTGAGATAATTTTTTATTTCGTCCTCCTCTACAGCCTCTCTGGTGAACTTTCTTTTTCTGGAGGCTGTTTGAGGAGGACTGGACACTAAAAAAGGAGAGGTAGAATGGGTGTATTTGTTAGTGTGAAGAGGATTATTGTCAGATGTAGATGCAATGATATCTGCACCCACAGAAGGGGTTACTGTAGTATCCAAATCAGAGATAGTAGAACTCTTGGAAACTATGTTACCAGAAGTGGTCTGGCTGGAAATGGGAGGTAATACTGGTGGTCCATGGCCAGAAGGAATAGCAAAAGAGGTAATGGGTATGGTCAAACTGTCACAAGGTTTGGTGGTGGGTGGTCTATTATAAAATTGGTTTAAGGCAAGGAGAAGACTGGAATTACTATACAGATTTTTTGGGGTGTGGTTCCTAGTATGATTATTACTGCTAGAGTGTTTATGCAGTGGAGAGTCAGAACTGTGAGGAGCTCTAGTGGGCTTCCAGTGATAGGGTTGAGTTGGAGGACTCACAGGAATGCTCATAAGAGGACGTGGGGGATTGGTATTGGGAGGTGAACACGAGGGTGGGTCAGGATGGGTATAGAGAGGAGGAACTTTCTGGCCTAGAGTGGTCGGAAGTTCATTATGAGGGTAATGTTTCCCTTGTTTGTTCCAGGAGAATACTGTATGGTTATTAAAATCGTCTAGGTCACGTCTGAACTTTCCCAACTTCATACGTAACAGGGAATCCTCATCGGCTTTGGTATTTTTCTTTAATGTGTCGAACCATGAAAGAGGAATGGTTGTGTGTAAACTGGAAATATTTGAAATCAGTGTACAGACGTCTCGCTTGAGTTTATCAAATCTGGATGTTCTGTGGGAAATGAGAATGCTCATCCATTTGGAAGTACAGAAAGCCGAAATATCAGCCCACTCCCATGTATTGTCAGTGTCAAGGAAAGGGCACACTTTCATGACCCTTAAACCTCTAGGAGAGATTTTGGTGGCAATATATTTGCTGAGAAAGAATTTGTCCCACCACTGCTGGTTTGCAGTCTCTATAACTCTTTCTAATTGTTTTTGATTTCTAAAAAACGAGTGCACCCAGAGGCGCCTCTCCACTTGTGCTTTTTTTCAGCTCCTTGGAATATGGTTTCTTCCCTTAATTGATGGCAGCCTCGTGTGCTCCCTGTGGATGTTTTTTTCCCTCTCCCAATACCACTACATAGCTGATTTGCCTGTGTATGCCAGATGGACTATATTGTCAATTACTAGCAGATTTGTATTGGAACTTTTATGATCTCTGTGTTGATGTGCCTATACTTGTGTTCATGTTGTCCAGGAAGTCTGTACTGCTTGAGACAGACTGGCTTCTCTGATGTGGGAATGTAGACAGGGGTCCATTTCGCATGACCTCTGACCACAGCTTTCACCACCCTAACCAGATACACTTTATCAGGATACCCAAAGGTGAATGTACCTCTTTCAGTCTGAATTGACTGACCTTGAAGTACATCCATCCCAAGAATATTTTCGGGTAACACTGATACCAAAACATTTGTCATAAATCCTGATCCCTTGCCAATAGCCAATTTCACCCGATCCTAACTGCTGGTGTAGTTTGCCCTCCCAAACCTTCTACATAAATCAATTCTCCTTTGTGATGGGAAGGATTTCCTTGCAAAAGTGTAACTTCAGCTTCGCTATCAACTAAAGCCATTACATGTGTAGGAGAAGATGACTTCCCCCACCATACAGTGACAGGTGCATATGGGGTCGGTCTCCTGCTGTCACTGCCCTCACTGCTATTACAGGAGGCTCACCTTCCCTTCATAAAGGGTAAGCAACCTCCCAATCACCTTTTCTGATTCTCTCTAACTCCTCCCCAGGATAAAGGGATTTGGGTTTGGGTTCATGTTCAGTTTTGGGAATTGGTTTGGGGCGGGAGGGGTCTGTTCTGTTTCCTCTAAGTCTAGGCTGATGTTATCTTCACTAGTAGTGTTTCTAACCCTGACAGTTTTCCCTACTAAATGTTTCTACATCTTCAGCATTTCTGCAGTAGAAATGCCATCTATCTCATCTTTAGGTACTCCTGCCTTTAATAGGTCCACCCACATTTCTTTCCTAGAAATAACTAGCCTGGTTTTCTCTTCACTTCCTGTCTTCTCTACCCCATTCCCTTTCTTCTCTATTCTTTTCTGCTTGTATTCTTCCTGTCTGGCCTTGACCTTATCTACTGCCCTGACAGGCTTTGTTTTAGTCTCCTCTAGCTCCCCCAACTGGCTTAAAAGGGTTGTGGCTTCATGAATCTTGCTGTTTAATCCCAGGCCTCCCAACAAGGACAATAATGGAGCCCTGAGATTAAATGGTGCAGACTTCATCAGCTTAGAGCGCAGAGCAGACGTAAAGGGTTCCATATCTGGACCCATCCATTCTGGAAACGTTTTTAATCCGGTTTACAACTCATCTCACGTAACCTGGAAATACCCTCTCCTATTGATCTCCAGGGGTGGGTATTTTCCAGGTCAGTAGGACTAGCGTATACTTGGACTATTCCATCTCTCACGAGGTCTAACAGTGAAAAATTCACGCTAAACTCTCTGGCTTTTCGCATTGCTTGACGCAATTGTGGATCATGGGTTAACACTCCCATAGTCACTACTTCCTTACCTGACAAAACAACACTGTCCGCCCCTTCATCCCATAAGCGTAGGAGCCAACTCACTAGGGGTTCCCCAGACCTTTGTTTGTATTGTTTTGCCAGCTCATGGAGTTCTGTTTGTGTAAACTCCCGTACTTCTTCAAATTCAACATCTCTGGGGTTGCGATAATGCACCTCTCCATCTGCCATATCCTCTCTATCATGTTGCTGTTTGCTATGCTTAGTAATGAGAGGTCTGGCATACTTTTTCTTTCGCACTAGCAGATCATCATGCGAAATATCAAACTCTATCTCCTCATCCTCACTATCATTTGAGGAGAGCACATCCTCACAATCCCAATTTTGGGATGTGACAATGGCACGTACCCTGGCTTTACTAACAGGTTTAGGGCCCTTCCTTTTCCTTAAGGCATTAATTGATTTGGTCATGAGGGCTGCACACCGCTCTTGCAAATCATCAGCCCGACTAGCAGTTGAACGCACACACTCTGAAGCAACTGCTAGCAGGTCTTTTAATACCTTAACTTCTGCCTCTGCCTTCTTCCTTCTATGTGATTTGGTATAAATAGCATTAAGGAAGTGCCAACCCACTGTGGACATTGTCCTCTTCTCTTTTTTACTTAAATCCAACCCCTTAAGGCTAAAATCTACAAAACGATCTGAGACTTTATCACCCCAAGTCAGGTTCAAGGGAGAAGCATGCTTCACAAATTCTTTAGCAAGAGGCTCCCACTCATTGTCTCTGGCCCAGATAGGTAAGCTGCACACTTCCTTCTGGCCACCAGAACCCTCTGTAGCCTTGCTTTTCCTAAACAACTTATGCAGCATTTTACCTAGCACAAGCTACACAACACACTACAGAAAAAAAACAGGTCTGCTTCAATTGAATTATAGCATAGATCACTTCACAAGCCCCCAAATGTTTTGCTTGCGTCTATCTGGCAAGGTTACTCTGTGGTATAAGCAAGGAAGCTGAGATTTCTGCAGAGTGTAAATGTGCTTTATTATACAAAGATTCTGTACATACAAAAACTATTACAATATTAGGAATACAAGACTGACAGATATCTATAACAAGCAAAATGCCTAGCACAGGTTACTTATCTTCTGTAACTGTATGTTCGTGATCTCCATTGGCAACAATTCTCCTGGAGCATCAGGCAAGTTTCTTCTGTCATGAGTGGCTTCTGATGTTACAGCATGATGGTGTGTGTGTGTGTGTGTCTTGCTTATGCCTGAATCCCCCTTTTATGTGCCAGGCTGTTTACCATAGTTACCAAACAACAGAAAACATACCTGTTTACTGTAGCTGTGTAGACAATGGACTGTTGAAAACTGTATCTACTTACCCATTGTCTAATAAAGCCAACACCTGACAGTAATCTAATAGTCATTCTTTCAGTTTGAGAACTGAAAAAACCTCAAACAAGTAAATCTCTTACTTGTGTACTGTAGCTATAGAGACAATAGCCTGTTCAAACTGTAATACAACAATGGTATCTAACCCCATTGTATGAAACCGCATTTGTTTGAGAAATCTACTCAAGCTAAAAAACTGACAATATCTCTATGATCAACCACTATTGTAATGGTATGTCCCATGTATCTTATGTCTGATTAATAAAAAAAAATCATATTGTAACAAACGCAACACACGTACCTGCAAAGCAAATGATGGTTAACAATAAAACAAACATTACAGTATAACATACCATACCTGAAAAGCAAATACAATAAAACATAGTAAAAAAAAAACAGAGAGAGAACGATAGCTATAGAACAATAGTGAGCGAACAGTAGAGCGGACAGTAGAGAGCGAACAATAGAGAGAGAAGAAAAATACAACCACAGCTATTTTTGGATTTTTTATTTTATATATTTTTTTTTTTGTGTTTTGTTTTGTTTTTTCACTTTAATAAAAACTGTAAAAAAAACTGTAAACTGAACGTTGCAGATTGGGGTCTCTCAAAATGTGATGGCCATCACATCTTTCGAGACCCCGAGACCCTGTGTTAGTGTGCCTAGGACTGCGTGGTGCTGTACCCTACGCTAATACTTAACTAGTGTGTGGTAGCATTTGAAACATTCACCAATGTAGTTCCCAGTACAATACCCACTTGCTCACTATTATATATTATACATTATTATTTATTACAGCAACCCTTTGGGCTTATACTTTACACTACAGAGTTGGAAGGGGGATCCTTCTCATGCATCTTTTTCTACACTTGGTTCCCTGGGTCGCCCCACCTTGCTGCCACTTTGATACCGCCTCAGCTCCCGGGGGGATGCTATGCTCATCTCCTGTTGCCTCCTATAATCATGAATATCATCAATTATGCTTTATTACAATTTTAATATATACCCATAGGTAAGAGTGCTAGGACCAGAGTTTCTGTTCCCTCTCTTCCTGTCTTTATTAATTAATTACCATTAATTACCAATCTATTATTCATTATAGGTATTCCCAGTTAGCTGCTCCTGATGAGTGGACAAACTTCCACGAAACGCGTCGAGCATATATAATTGATGTTATGTCACAGCAATCATGTGCCTACCATGGGTTTCAATTAACTGAGTCTTCAATTTTATTTAATACTAATACAATCTGTTTATACAATTTGGGTGTACTGCTGATGTTATTATTATTAATCACGTGTTACAGTGTTTAATATGCTACCAATTTTATTATGATGTGATGTTTAATCATGTTTTACCTACTCTGTACCATACTTATTGATTTAATATGTATATCATTAATTGCACTATGCTTAATTGGATATCAATAAATACCATGTTTATTCTATTGAATGACTCAATTTACCCAAGTGCTGTGTTTCACACAAAGTCCCAATGCCCCTTCTGCCCCCCATGTCCCCTTCTTTTAATGCAGAGACCAGGTTGGTCAGGACAGGAGGGACAATAAAAGCGAGTGTCACGCCGAAATCCGTGTTTACTGCAGACACGACATCTTCTTTGGGGTGTTCTTTGGGTAGGGGTATCAGGGAGGACAAAAGGAAAATGCCTCTCATGCAGCCGGCTCACTGCATTTGCGTTGGGAAGTTGGGCTAGAGCATCGTCTGACGATCTCTTCCTGGAATTTAAGGAAGGATCCAGTCCGTCCTAAAGCTTTGTATAGCACAAAAGCGTTCAGCAAAGCCAATTGAAAAAAATAAAAAGACACTTTTATGTACCAGCGTCTGGCCTTACGGGAAATTAGGTACGGCGCCAACAACTGGTCGTTGAGGTCCACCCCTCCCATGTTAAGATTGTATTCGTGGACACAGAGTGGTTTCTCCACAACACCAGTCGCTGTAGGAATTTGGATCGTCGTGTCTGCGTGAAGCGAGGACAGAACGAAAACATTCCGTGAATCCCTCCACTTCACTGCTAACAAATTATTACACCTCAAGCAGGCTCTCTCCCCCCATCTAAGTTGGGATTCTACAAGCCGTTGGGGGAAGCCCCGGCGATTAGATCACAAAATGCCACATGCAACAATTCCATAATCAAAAAGGTGACTAAAAAGTGTCACGCTCGTGTAATAATTGTCCACGTACAAGTGGTACCCCTTTCCGAATAGGGGTGACACTTAGTCCCACATTATCTTACCAGCGCTCCCTATGTAGTCTGGGCAGTTCTCCAGCTCTACGTGACTATCTCTTCCCTTGTAAACCATAAAACTATATGTATAGCCTGTGGCCCTGTCACAGAGCTTATACATCTTGACCCCGTATCTGGCGCGCTTGCTGGGAAGATACTGTTTGATAGACAAGCGGCCAGATAACTTAATCAGGGACCCATCAACGCAGACAACTTGATCGGGAGTAAACAAGGCTGCAAAACGGTGGTTCAAGTGGTTTACAAGGGGCCGAATTTTGTAGAGCCGATCAAATCCAGGGTCACTCCGAGGACGACGGAGTTCATTCTCATTGAAGTGCATGAACCACAACATCTGCTCGTATCGTGTCCTGGTCATGGAGGCTGAGAACAAGGGCATATGATGAATTGGGTCAGTGGACCAATATGACCGCAACTCACTCTTTTTAGTTATGCCCATGAGGAGGGATAGGTCCAGAAAGGTCTTAAATTCGGAAACGTAATTGGTCACTCTTTATCTCTGCCCCCTACCCACCTCTGAGCACTGTCTCTTGACTCCAACCCCTACCCACTTCCCAAAATCATCCCTTTTAGAGAATACAAAACCAAGTATCATTTTGTGCTACTAAGTAATTTGTATGGAATTTGATAGACCCCACCCCAGCAACCATAGACCCTCCAGCAACAATAGATCCCCCCACACAACAACAGACCTTCCCCCCAGGAACAATGCCCTCCCCCGCAACAAAATACCAAAATACCACCCCAACAACACTAGACCCCACCAGCAACAACAGATCCTCCACCAGCCAGCAACAGTAGACCTCTCCCTCAATAGTAGATCTTTCCCAGCAACAGTAGACCCCCCTGCCAGCAACAATAGACCTGCCCAATAACAATAGACCCCTCACACAAAAATAGACTCCCAACAATGACAACAGATCCCCAGCAGCTAGCATCAATAGACCCTCCAGCACACCCCAGCAATCCTTGCCAAAAAATACATTCAGTTGTGGAGGTGCCGGAACTGCGTTCCCCCACGTTCCTGCTGAAAAAAAGCCCTGCATACCTTCCAACTTTTTGAGTTGGGAACAAGGGACACCTATTAGCAAAAGTATGTAGGCATAGGACACACACCCTGCCACACCCCCTTAAAGGAGAATCATAATTAAAAAAAATTTACTTAGACCCCTTTCACACCGGGGCGCTTTGCAGGCGCTACAGCGCTAAAAATAGCGCCTGCAAAGCGCCGCTGCTGTGTCTCCAATGTGAAAGCCCAGAGGGCTTCAAATCAATGGGGCAGCGCGGCCATACCGCCGGCATAGCGCTGCTGCAGCAGTGCTTTGCGGTGGTTTTTAACCCTTTCTCGGCCGCTAGCAGGGGGTAAAACTGCTCCCGCTAGCGGCCGAATACCGCCGCTAAAACGACGGTAAAGTGGCGCTAAAAATAGCGCAGTTTTACCGCCGCCCCTGCCCCAGTGGGAAAGGGGCCTTAAAGCCGCAAATGCTTTTTTTTACCACTACTATTCCTTTATACTGGCTTTTGAAATATACCAATGCAGCGATTTAGAAATTGGAGGAAATGTTTAGCACTGGAAAACACTTTCTGAAAGATAAATAATGCATTTTATATACAACTATATAGATCAGACCAAGATGAGGGAGAAAAGAGGGACTTTGTTCCAAATCGGGGACAGTTGAGAGCTATGTGGTTACCACTCACCTCTGCACACCACTCCCAAAGTGATTCTATGGCTGCCCCAGCACCAATGAAAGAAAAAACTTACACACAGTAGGGAGCAATGATGAAAATTCAGCCACAGTGCTCCCTGTATTGGGATGACTATTACACAACACAACTGAACCAGAACTTGCAGCAGACTTGCAGAATGTTTGCAAAGAAAGTTGATCTGGAGTCATGCAATGCAGACTTGCTGCAATTGTGCAACAAACTTGTGAAGCCTGGCAAGAGCTTAGCAAGTCATTTTCAAACTTACAGCACAATTACTTGCTATCTAGGAAAACAAGGGAATGTAGTGACCTTCCAAGATGACAGTTGTGCCATCACAAAAGGCGATATCTTAGTTGCAAAGGCTAAAATTACAGATGAACTGTATTAGCTGAGATGCAATGAGGTGGTAAATACTGTCAAGGAGGAAAAACATTCAAACTGCAGTCACACATTGTTGCACAGATCAGCGCACTAGGCATAGTTGCCAACATTGTAAAAAAAAAATGTGGGACACTTTTGTGGCTGTAGGCGGAGCCGTACAATAATTAGGGGGCGGGGCATTCGTTTGTAGGCGTAGCTTAGGGTAAAAATACAAGTGCGGCACGCAAAGCGTTTTGCGGCAAAAAAGGGGCGTGGTTTACGCGACATAGTGGGCGTGGCTTAAATGGCCGTGGCTCAAGAGGGTGTGGTTAGAGTCTGAGATGAATGAGGGATGGAGAGTGGGAGAGGGATTAGAGGGGGAGAGGGATTAGAGGGGGAGAGGGATTAGAGGGGGAGAGGAAAATGACGGGACAGCAGCCCCAGATCCTACACAATAAAAATATGTGTATTCTAGAAAGTTTAACAATCAGCAGATAAAGATACTCCAAACACCTGGTGTTAGCACTTCAATCATCCCGGCACCATGGTTGTTATGGTGTCAGGATGATTGAAGTGCATTATTTCTATAATTACATTGTAATATAAAATGAAATCATTCAACTCACCATAATGCAGAATCAGTGGGATCCCTGAGCGTGTCACTAGCCACTTCGCCTGCCACCAGCCGTCCGTCCTTGCGTCAGATGTCCCAGCAGAGTCCGTCCTTGCATCAGGTGCCCCCAGCAGAGCCCCCCTTACATCAGATGTCCCCAGCGGAGCCCCCCTCACACCAGGAGTCCCCGGCGGAGCCCCCCTCACATCAGGTGTCCCCGGCGGAGCTCCCCCTCACACCAGGAGTCCCCGGCGGAGCTCCCCCTCACATCAGGTGTCCCCGGCGGAGCTCCCCCTCACATCAGGTGTCCCCGGCGGAGCCCCCCCTCACATCAGGTGTCCCCGGCGGAGCCCCCCCTCACATCAGGTGTCCCCGGCGGAGCCCCCCCTCACATCAGGTGTCCCCGGCGGAGCCCCCCCTCACATCAGGTGTCCCCGGCGGAGCCCCCCCTCACATCAGGTGTCCCCGGCGGAGCCCCCCCTCACATCAGGTGTCCCCGGCGGAGCCCCCCCTCACATCAGGTGTCCCCGGCGGAGCCCCCCCTCACATCAGGTGTCCCCGGCAGAGCCCCCCCTCACATCAGGTGTCCCCGGCAGAGCCCCCCTCACATCAGGTGTCCCCGGCGGAGCCCCCCCTCACATCAGGTGTCCCCGGTGGAGCCCCCCTCACATCAGGTGTGTGTCCCCAAAGGAGCCCCCCTCACATCAGGAGTCCCACAGCGGTGCGCCCCCCCCCTCAGAGGTGTCCTGGTATTCACGTGTCCGCAGCATGGCTAGCATCAGACAGGAAGACGGCTGGGGGGGGCTAGACAGAGCTCCTGCGTCGCCGCCCACCCTCCGCCCCGTTCTGCCTCACCCCCCGCCCTGCTGCCAGTCTGATATGGAAAGGGGCGGGGGGTAGGCGGGGTGAGGTGGAGCGGGGCGGCGACGCAGGAGCTCTGTCTAGCCCCCCCCAGCCCTCTTCCTGAGCTTAATCAAAATGGCGGCCGGCGGAGACATTGTCTCCGCCGGCCGCAGGCCTCTAGCGGCGGCACCGGATTTCTCGGGACATCAGAAATTCGGGAATTGGGCCCAAGTCCCGGGAAATCCGGGACAGTTGGCAAGTATGGCTCACTGTTGCTTCCTATCACACACAAATGTGAAATAAAAGAAGAAAAACAAGGGGGTCCACCTTCATCCAACCCCATAAAGGCCACCCACATCCGCTTCCTATTACCGCCCCCCACCCCCTAGATTTTTGTGTATTTAAAAAAAATTTAAATTAGTGGGTGTGGGGGACGGTAATAGGAAGCGGCAGTGGGTGGCCTTTATGGGGTTGGATGGATGAAGGTGGACCCTCTCCTTTTCTTTTTCCATTTTGGGGGGGTGTGATAGGAAGCGACAGTGAGCCCAGCGTTGATAGGGGGGAGGGGGGGTAGATGGGAAGTGGCGGTGGGTGACCCTGTTCATTTTTTAAATACACACAAATCTACCTGGGCCACCATCAGCTATTTGTCACCATACAGGGGTCACCCACTGCCACTTCCTATCTCCCCCCCAGAATAAATCCCACCCATCAAGGCTGTGCTCACTGTCGCTTCCTATCACACCCCCCACCCCCAAAAACTGAACTCTTTGTGCCCCCCATCCCCCCCCCAAAAAAAACAAACAAAATAAAACCACCACACAATTGCTGTAACCCCCCCCCCCCCCCCCAAAAAAAAACAAAAAAAACACACCACACAATTGCTGCAACAACCCCCCCCCCCCAAAAAAAAACACCACACAATTGCTTTAACAACCCCCCAAAAAAAAAAAACACCACACAATTTCTGTAACAACCCCCCCCCCCAAAAAAAAAAAAATAAAAAAAAACATAATTCTTGCTGTAACAATCCCCCTCTCCCCCCCCTCAAAAGGGAGAATTTTTTTTTTTACCCCCCTCAGAAGCTGGGAACACTTTGCCTTACCGTTCTGTCAGTTCGCTCCCCCGACGTGGCGCCAAGTGAAGTGGTGGTCGCGGCCTTGGGCTCCCCCGGACCTTTTAATTCCTCCTCCTAGGCTGTCTGAGCGTCAGGAGCTAACAGGAGGAGGCGAACCTCCTCCGAGTGAGTCCTGGCAGGCTGCTGACACAGCCACAGGCAGGCATCTTCCGGCAGCACAGTCGCAGTCAGTCCAGAGCGGCGAAGCGCAGCACGTCCTCCCCCATCAGTCCATGTGCTCCAACTGCGCAGGTCTTTGGGTGGGCTGGCATGGTAATTTCAGTAGCCACGCCCCCGCTTGCCATACTAACTTGGCAAATCAACACAGGCAGAAGGAGCAGGTGTCCTCCTTGTCCAATAGAGGACAAGGAGGACAAAATGAGCCAGGGGGGAGGATACCGAAGCTGCGGGGATACTAATTAACTCTTTTGATGCCCAAAAAAATTTACGATCTCGGGACAAGCAAGGAAATTCGGGACAAATCCCGGGAAATAAAAAAATCGGGACAAGGCTCCCGAATTCGTGCATGTCCCGGGAAATTCGGGACTATTGGCAAGTATGACTAGGGGCTATAGTAATGTCCACCCTGAGGCTATAGCAGCAGCTAAAAGTACCCCACAATCCCAATGGGGAAATAAAACTCAGCACTCACTATTATCAAACTTAATATACTCTTAAAGTCACCGTCCAAAAATGTCCTTCCAAAAGATTCCTAACTTTCCCAAGTCCAATGTCTTGGAGGTCATCCAAAATCTGGTGAACCCTGCCCTTTTTTTGAATAGTGAGCAGATTGGAGTAAAACCCCCTGGAACCGTTCCGGCTCTGGGACTGTTGCTCTCTGGCACAGCAGATCCTGCACTGCCCTTCACAGGGCCCAAAGGCGCGATGGCTGAAGGCAAAAATTGTAGGGATAGAGTTTCTCTGGTGGATAAGAAAGAAATCCTGTCACCAGACACAACTAGTTTGCGGACCCACTTGCCTGAAATGAGGGAGGTCCATGGACCCGAAAAACCATCGAAGACGGCCCTCACTCTGAAAAAGGGTGTGGCAAACCTTTATACTGAGGCAGACTTGTCCACAGGCTTGGTGAACTTGTGCATCCAGGAGCACTTCTCACCACCCGCGGGGGCCTTGAAGGGCTTGGAGCCCTAGTCAGGGGAATGAAAAAGCCTCTTGCGGGCAGTAAAGGAAGGCTCAGGCTTCCGACACGGTTCAATCCCCTGGCTTGTGGGACTAAAATACTCTTGCCTCCCATGATGCTCTTGATAATGTCATCCAAGGTAGCACTGAATAGATGTTCTCCCTGGAAGGGTAGATCTGTCAAGGTCCTTTTAGAAGTCTGGTTAGAAGACCAGAATTTGAGCCAAAGCCCCCCACCAAAGATCAATTGCCAAAATGTAGAGCTTGTAAAACAGCAGAGCAGCATCCAAGGACGCATCATAAAAGTACTGTAGGTCCTGGACCAACTGGTCTGCCAGATCCACGTACACCTGATCCACTTGTGCAGAGGACAAACTATGCCGCGGAACCTTGGCCCAGTCAGTAAGCACCTGAGACCTCAGGGCCATGGCCAACGCAGGTCTCAACACCGACCCTGCAATGGTAAAGATAGAATGAGCAGCGTTTCAACCCCACCCCCTCCCTCTCTCCTGACCGGCTAACTGACAGAAGTGGGAGCCAATGGCACTGCTGCTGTGTCTCAGCCAATCAGGATGGCTGACGTACTCGTGCACATCGCTGGATAGAGATGGGGCTCAGGTAAGTACTAGGGGGCTGAGGGGGGCTGCTGCACACATATTTTTTTTTTATTTTAATGCATCAAGAAAAAAAAACCTTCTGCCTTTACAGCCACTTTAACTTGTGCCTTCCATTGATGGAATCTTCTCTAATGGCTCTTGGCTCGCTCAGAGTCCAGCACAAAACATCTGTTGCTTCTGAAGTCTCCAGAACAAGTGTTACCTCTTCCAAAACAACTTGGTCCCTTGTCTTACCACATGGCTTGTTCAAAAGTCCTAATCCCATTCCCCATTTCCTGTTACGCCTTATCAAATGTATGCAGACCAGTGGCGGAATTATAGGGGTCGCTGAGATCGCCATGGCGACCGGGCCCCTTGCTGCAGGGGGCCCTTGAGGGCCCCCGTACTCTTCGATAGGAGGAATGGCAGGGGCGGCTGAGACGAGCTCTTCAGCTGAACTGTAATCGGCACTGACTGTGCAGGGAGCTCATCAAAGTGAAAGTACAGTGCTGTGCTCTTTGTCTCCCCCTACAGTGCAGTACCCGGCAGGAAGAGCTAAGGTAAAGATCTGACATTTTTTTATAAGACTATCTACTGTATGTGTGTTTATATGTGTGTATGTATGTGTGTGTATGTATGCATGTGTGTGTGCATATGTATGTGTGTGTGCATGTATGTATCCATATGTATGTATGTGAGTGTGCATGTATGTATGTGAGTGTGCATGTATGTATGTATGTGAGTGTGCATGTATGTATGTGAGTGTGCATGTGTGCATGTATGTATGTATGTGAGTGTGCATGTGTGCATGTATGTATGTATGTGAGTGTGCATGTGTTTTTCTCCAGTAGCGGTGCATCCATAAGGGCGCACAGGCGCCGCCCCCTCTCTCCAGCCACCCCCTTCTCTATGACCAATGGATAGATTTATGCATAGCATGAATCTATCCATGGGCACCACTGCCACCCCCATTTTTTAGGTGTCCGCCCCTTTTCGGGTGCCGGGTGCCTGAATTACAGTGGCGGGGGATGTTTTTTAAGCACCTGATTAGAGCCATATGCTCTAATCGGGTTCAAAATAGGTGAACTGCGAGTACCATGCTTGGCACTCACAGTCCACCCAGGTGTGTTAGAAAGGTGAATTAATATTCACTTTCCTAACACTAAACTGCCTTTCCCGCCAATCAGGGTGTGCGGGTCTGTTACCCGTCACCTGATTGGCTGAAACGATAGGCGCGGCTATTGGACGCCTATCATGAGGAGAGGATGGGAGATGAGGACGGCAGGAGACGCATGGAGGACCCTGCTCGTGGCCGTCACCTGCTGCCCCACCGAGACAGGGTAAGTGCTGGGCAGACAGCGAGCGTGCGGGCGGGGGGGGGATTCACAGTGGCAGCATTCAATGGCACAGTTGCAGCATTTGATGGCACACTGGCAGCATTTGATGGGCACACTGGTAGCATTTAATGGGCACAGTGGCGGCATTTTATGGGCACAGTGGTGGCATTTGATGGGCACAGTGGTGGCATTTGATGGCACAGTGGCAGTCTTCGATGGGCACAGTGGCAGCATTTGATGGGCACACTGGCAGCATTTGATGGGCACACTGGCGGCATTTGATGGCACAGCGGCAGAGTTTGATAGGCACAGTTGCAGCATTTGATGGGCACAGTGGCTACATTTGATGGCACAGTGACGGCATTTGATGGGCACAGTGGTGGAGTTTGATGGCACAGTGGTGGCATTTGATGGCACAGTGGCAGCATTTGATGGGCACAGTGGCTGCAATTGATGGGCACAGTGGCTGCAATTGATGTTTCTTTTTCTAAATTTCTCAGTTTGCTTGCGCCTCCCTAAAAATTTTGAGCACCAGCCACCACTGGTTTATATGTGCGTGCATATGTGCATTTATATATATATATATATATATATATATATATATATATATATATATATATATATATATATATATATATATTTTTTTTAAATTTATTTATTTCAGGTACTTATATAGCGCCATCAATTTACGCAGCGCTTTACATATTCATTGTACATTCACATCAGTCCCTACCCTCAAGGAGCTTACAATCTAAGGTCCCTAACTCACATTCATACATACTAGGGACAATTTAGACAGGATCCAATTAACCTACCAGCATGTCTTTTGAGTGTGGGAGGAAACCGGAGTACCCGGAGGAAACCCACGCAGGCACAGGGAGAACATGCAAACTCCAGGCAGGTAGTGTCGTGGTTGGGATTTGAACCAGTGACCCTTCTTACTGCTAGGTGAGAGTGCTACCCACTACACCACTGTGCCGTGTGTGTATATATATATATATATATATATATATATATATATCACGAAAGAAAAAGGGGGGGGACTTGAGGACTTTGTAGGCACATAGGGACTCGGATATGGGTACCTAAAATGTGCATACATACATGTAAACAAACACACACACACATATATAAAAACACACACGTATATATCAGAAACAGATGTATCATAACACAGAGTGGTACTGTGGCTACATAAACAGTATAAAAGTGCCGCGTCCTGAAAATAATCTCGCGAAAGAAAAAGGGGGGGGACTTGAGGACTTTGTAGGCACAGTGACACAAATTATATTACAAAAATTGTTTATTGAAAAAGCATAAATAAACACTAATTATTAAAAAAACACAAGATATCAACATGCAGAAAGTAATCAATAAGGTTGTTGCTATACAAAGCCATCTCTGTGCATAGGGACTCAGATATGGGAATGACTTATCCAGAGTAGGTAATTATCCAAGGATATGGTTGGACAGCAGATCAACGATAGGTTATTTTCTGTTAACTAATGCTCAACATGTTACGCGTGCCTTCACACTTCTTCTGGAGCAGGAAAAGTTGTGGTATGATAAATATATGTAAAATCATATGCAGGTGCAGACCAGCTGATACTTCAGACAGACGCAGTGAGACGCCGACCTTATATTATTCAGGTGGATGTTGTCCAGACTCCAGATTCATTTTTTCCACTGTTTATGGACGATCCACACATAGCATTTATACCTTCTCCGGATCCCTTCTGACATTTTGATATGTGCTAACCAGCTATATCCCTATCAGGACACTCCACCTGTAGATTTTATACAATTTTCAGAACAACCTATTGATTGGCAATGTGATTGCACATACCCATTCTAGACCATACACTACATATATTGTCTAGCTCTCTTCTACCTTTTTTTCAATCACTGCGTGTCTGCACCTGCATATGATTTTACATATATTTATCATACCACAACTTTTCCTGCTCCTGAAGAAGCGTGACGGCATGCGTAACATGTTGAGCATTTGTTAACAGAAAATAACCTATCGTTGACCTATCGTCCAACCATATCCTCGGATAATTACCTACTTTGGATAAGTCATTCCCATATCCGAGTCCCTATGCACAGAGATGGCTTTGTATAGCAACAACCTTATTTATTACTGCATGTTGATATCTTGTGGTTTTTTAATAATTAGTGTTTATTTATGCTTTTTCAATAAACTATTTTTGTAATATAATTTGTGTCACTGTGCCTACAAAGTCCTCAAGTCTCCCCCCCTTTTTCTTTCGCGAGATTAGTTTCAGGACGCGGCACTTTTATACTGTTTATGTATCCACAGTACCACTCTGTGTTACTATACATCTGTTTCTGATATATATGTGTGTGTTTTTATATATGAGTGTGTGTGTTTATACGTGGGTGTGTGTGTGTGTTTACATGTATGTATGCACATTTTAGGTATACGCTTTTAATCCTGACCCCCTATATGTGTACAATCAGAACCGATTTTTTTATTTTTTTTGCTTGTTCATAGTACCGGCAAAAAAAAATGCTGTTCCTCCGAAAAGCGATCCATGCTCAGTTCGCTTTTCAGAGGCATTTGACAGCCGGTAAAGAGGCAATAAGTTGCCTACTGACCGCCTGTTTTAACCCCTTAAATGCATCATCACTATCCCGCAACTGCATGCAATGCACACAGTTGTGAAGTGGTTGCAGTGCAGCCCCATTCACCTCGGGGGTGTACTTCAAGGGTGCCCTGACTGGAAAAAGATTGAGAAACACCGGCATAGAGGATTTTCCTCCTGCAGCCGCTGAATGCCTGCGGGAGGGAGAGGAGGAGAAGCGGGGGGGGGGGATGGAGAAATCGGTTCCTTTATATGCAGCCATCCACTTGTGACTGGGCCCTGGTGTTCCGCCATCGGGCTCAGAGAAAAGAGCCCTGTCTGGGGGTCAGGGGGGCCCTTCATGGTTTCATGTATCTGGGCCCTGAAGGTTCTAGTTATGCCACTGATGCAGACCAAATCCCTGTTCTTAATGCATACTGTTAGACAGGTCAGTTTGGTTGGTTGCTGGCTGGTTGGTAAGTTTGGAGTTGGAAATCCCTTTGTATTTGTTTGACATACTGTACGTTACTTTTCCAGTGCTCCTTGCTGCAAAGACCAGTTATAAAAACGGGGTTTGTGTTTAAGGGGAAGGGTGGGACTTTGTATGACGCACGTGACAGCAAGAAGGTAGTAGGGTGATCGTAAAGGAATTTTATTCACATAATGCTGGAGCATACACGTTACAATCACAAAATGCATACAAACATATGATACATAGATAAATAATAAAATATAAACATACATTGTAATGTTCATACAAATGATGGAATAGTAACAAGATAAAAAGGTTAAGCAATGGTAGCTCAAGGTACAACTTTAATAAAATTCCCTAGTTCACCACAATCAGAGTTGAGTAAAAATATGATTTAAATGGTAGTGCCTGCAGGACCTAGGGCCTCACTGAACCTGTAGGGGTGAATATTGGTAAAAGTGTGTGAGATCTATGTATGGAAAGGTACAAACACGGCGAATGATGGCTCAACACGTTTCGTGGCTTCCATGCCACTCGTCAGGAGCAAGCACGTGTGATATCTGAAAAGATGACTGAAATAAGTAAAGGCAGAAAAGGGGCAAGGACAATTGTAATTTAGGAGCGAGGTGTGTAGACCCCCGCAGCTAATATATGAATACTTACTGGGGTTCTGTGTAATGATGGTGTAGTGGCGGGACACCGCAAGCCATCCAGGGTACCCCCAACCGGGAGCTGCGGTGGGGAGCCCCGCAGAGACGGAACAGGCGCCAACCAGGGCAGGCATGGGAACCGAGGCATATCTGTGGGATGCAGGTCAGCGATCCAGTGTGCTGGGTGATGCAGGATCAACAGCAGGCTGGAGTAGGGTGAGACAAGCCGGGTCAAACACAGGTAATGAGATAGAGCAAGGCAGCAGGCTGGAGCAGGGTCAGACAAGCCGGGTCAGCACAGGTAATGAGATAGAGCAAGGCAGCAGGCTTGAGCAAGGTCAAATTGACAGGCAGTAGTTGGCAACAGGATATCATGCATGATAGGTTTAGCAGAGTCAGGCAGGCCGAGGTCAGGATTGGAGAAAGCAGGTAAGTCAGCAGAGCCGGGTCAGCACTGGTAACAGAGAGCAGGTACAGGTTTCAGAACATGGGTAAGCTGCAGATCTTTTAAAGGCTCATTGGTACCAAGCAGAGGTTAGCGCGTGCCCCCACGCGCGTGCGCACACACACGCTGCTGCCCAGCTCATCGGACCAAACTGGAACCCGTGTGCGCATGCGCGCAGGCACGCATCTCCGTCTTGCTGTAGTAAGTCCCTGACAGTAGCTCAAGCAGTATTTTAAACACACAAGCCAATAAGTGACAGAATGGAGACTCCTCCCCCTCACCCCATTCTCTTTTGAAGGTTTGCTGTGCTCTCTCTCTTCCTTTTGTAAATTCATAATGCTCTGAGAATACAGTGTCACAATTGCATCACATCTGTATTATATCATAATTGTATCTTCTGTTAAATGTTTTGGTAGAAAAAATATTTATTTTACATAATAAAAAGATATAAAACCTCAGTTTAAAACCTAGAAACTTTACAAAATATAACACGTCAGAGGAGAAGGCACTGAGTGCTTGCCTTGGCATGTACTGTATGACAGGGGTTTCTGACCCTTGTTATAAATTAAGCCTACATTGGCTACATCTTAAAAACATGTCATCTGAGGATAGTTAGATTAATTAATAACATCTCTTATTTGGACTAGATTAGGAATGTTTTGTTGTTTTACTAATTAGTTCTTTCAGGCATACTATATTTTGCCAAGAGAGACTTAAATATGCCAAAATAAATGATAATGCAAAAAAATTGTACCAGAGTTGAAAGTTGTTTGAATTCAAAGTACACTGGTAGAAAAGTGCAGAGTGTGAAAGGTACTGGTCAGGAACATCTAAAACAATAGATCATTTAAGGTTAAACCAGAACTCCAGCCAAAAATAACAAGATAAAAATGCACTGCCCATTAAAAGATATGACAAAACCAGCTTTTGTTGCGATATTCACCCTCATTTCAGATATTTCCCCTATAGTATTTTTTCCAATTAGAAATTCTCATCTGATAGCAAACATTATTCAATCCACTTCCTTTGAGCCCAGGCCATCCTGGATCTGCCCCAGCCGGTGAATGGTCAGCGAAAGAGGAAACAGCACAAGGATGAACTCATCTCTCTGTCAGGGTCCATGCACACAGTAAAAAATGATGGGAGGACTATCTCAGTACCCAGTGATTGGAAATGCATAAGGTTATATTAAAAAATATACATTTATTAGAAAAAATGGATAAAAAATACAATCACAACAAGACATATAACAAGATTGTTGTAAGAGGTAACAAGTTAACAAATATGTGCTCTAAAACCCAACTAGTGGGTAGAAACAAAGTGATGTGGGAAGAGATGGTTCCTCAACATGTTTCTTGACAATTGTCGCTTCTTCAGGAGGTATTACCCAGAGCATCTAAAATAAACAAATACAATCTCATAGTTACAAAGAAAAAAAACAAACAAATTAAACAGCTTGATTATACTTCAGATACAGCTGAGTTAATGCAGAATGATAGGCAACAGTGTGACTCACCACTTAGGACCCGATGAGGGCGCAAGACGGCTATTGAGACACCCAGAGCGGGTGTCCCAACCCGGGAGGACACGGGAGGCAATGAGCGTGGAACCAGCTGGAATAGTGTAAAAAAGGATCTAAGAATATATAACAATATGGTGGGGACACCGGGAATTGGAACCAAGGAATGGAGAGTGGGAAGGAGGAGAAGAAAAGGGGACAAGGAAGGGGGGAGAGGAGGAATGGGGGGGGTAGAGGAAGGGGGGAGGGGGGAAGGGGGAAATGGGTGTAAGATTGTATTTGTTTATTTTAGATGCTCTGGGTAATACCTCCTGAAGAAGCGACAACATGTTGAGGAACCATCTCTACCCGCATCACTTTGTTTCTACCCACTAGTAGGGTTTTAGAGCACATATTTGTTAACTTGTTACCTCTTACAACAATCTTGTTATATGTCCTATTGTGATTGTATTTTTTATCAATTTTTTCTAATAAATGTATATTTTTTAATATAACCTTATGAATTTCCAATCACTGGGTACCGAGATAGTCCTCCCTTCATTTTTGTCGTTACTGGGCAATAACATTTGGAGTAGCTCTAGTTAACCCGTCCCTTTTCTCAAACTTTACTAGGATGATAGTACCCACCCCTACGTGATGATTACATACCAAATGAGGCATCACAAAAATTAATGAGCCGAGAAAAATTAAGTTCAATAGCTAGTGCAGCACTTGAGCATGCATGGAATTTTGTGCGTCAGAATTGTGTACACACGATCGGAATTTCCGACAACGGATTATGTTGTCGGAAAATTTGAGATCCAGATCTCAAATTTTGTTTGTCGGAAATTCCGACGGAAAATGTCTGATAGAGCCTACACACAGATGGGATTTCCGACAACAAGCTCCCATCGAAAAATTTCCCGTTGGAAAATCCGACCATGTGTACGCGGCATTACTCTGCTTTCTTTCCCTATCAGCATGCTCTTGACAGCAAATAAGCTGATTTGCCCTTTCTACTGCGGCTTTCATTCACACACTCCAGCTGTGCTGTACAGGGACTGCTGAAGGCTGATACCGGGTCAAATTCAGGTAATTACAGTGCATTCATTAACCACTTCAGCCCTGGAAGATTTTACCCCCTTCCTGACCAGAGCACTTTTTACAATTTGGCACTGCATCGATTTAACTGATAATTGTGCAGTGGTTCGACGCTGCACCCAAACAAAATTTGCATCCTTTTTTTTCCCCACAAATAGAGCTTTCTTTTGATGGTATTTGATCACCTCTGTGTTTTTTATTTTTTGCGCTATAAACAAAAAAAGAGTGACAATTTTGAAAAAAAATAATATTTTTTACTTTTTGCTATAATAAATATTCCCCATTTAAAAAAAAAACAAAACTAATTTCTTCATTAGTTTAGGCCAATTTATATTCTTCTACATATTTTTGGTAAAAAAAATCACAATAAGCGTATATTGATTGGTTTGCGCAAAAGCTATAGTGTCTACAAACTATAGGAAAGATTTATGGCATTTGTATTATTTTTTTATTTACTAGTAATGGCGATGATCTGCGATTTTTAGCAGTACTGCAACATTGCGACGGACAGATCAGAGACCTTTGACCCTTTTTTGGGACCATTGGCATTTATACAGCGATCACTGCTATAAAAATGCACTGATTACTGTGTAAATGTCACTGGCAGGGAAGGGGTTAACACTAGGGGGCGATCAAGGGGTTAATTGTTCCCTCAGTGTTTTCTAACTGTATGGGGATAGGATGGACTAGGAGAGGAGACATATCGTTTTTCCTACTTAGTAGAAACAAACGATATGTCTCCTCCTCCCTGACAGCACAGGGATTTGTGTGTTGACACACACAAATCCTCGTGCTGGCGCTCGTGCACGTGATCGCGCGTAGCGGGCGGCAATCTTGCCTGCCGGCCACGCGCATCGTGTCCCCTACCCTCTGGTGGCCGAAAAAGGGAAGGACGTACCCGTATGAGATTTCGCCCAGCTGGGCCAAGCAATCAATAACCTGCAATTTGAAGCCATGTTCCAGAAACACTTCTGCCTATTGCTGCCTGTGACAAAAAAAAAAGTGGGTGATAATAGAGATAGTGGAAATGTGACATTAAAACATAGGTGTAAGCTGGTATCACATTTAATTTTAATTCCAGAAGTCAATAGCAGACAGATGCCCTTATTAATTCAGTGGTATAAATACAGCAATTTAGCGGTCAGTAGTAGGCAAAGTGTCACAAACTAAAAATCTGAATAGACAGCTCTTGTGCCTGGAGATTCGGGGAACTGACACCTAGATGCCAGTGACGTTCTGACATCCTTGTTGCTATAGAGAAAAAAAACTGTTACCTCACTAAACCACAAATTGAATCTCTAGCCGTGTCGAGTCCATCAAGGGAAGAGGTCTGTACACACAGATGATTCTGAACCATCATATTTTACCTCTAATAAAATCTAAATTATCAGCCGCAGAAAACTAAAACAAATGCAGGTCTTCGACGGATCTAAATTTTACCAGTTCAGCAGGGCCTGGCCAAATTTTGATCAGTGTGTGGCCATAACTGCTTGACAGAAGTCAAATACTTGATCAATTTATGTCAAAGGGCAATGCTGGAAAATGTTTATCAGCAGCTACAGTCACTGATCAGTATGTAAGGGGGCTTATGACTGGCCAAGGTTGGCGCCAACTGGTACAAGTCTCTGCCTCACTTCTTCTTGCTAGAGCAACCCACCCTGAGCCCTGAACCTCCGCCATATTGTGCCCACTTCTTGCCAGAGGACTTCCCAAATGCGTTGATGTAATTTCCGGTTCCGAGTCCAGGCGACGTCACTTCCGGTTTCGGTGGAACGCACACTGGATCCGGCATTCCTGGATTGTATCCCTGTATCTAATTACATGCCCATTGTAATTTGGTGTCTTGTAAGTAGGAATTTTTTGTTTGCACAATAAATACCGATCACACAGAACTTCACTATTAGCTCCCTTTCCTGGTGAATATTGCAACTTTAACCACGCTGGGAGAGATCTCTTGTGGACCTGTTTAAATCGTCATCCTTAGCCAGATATCAGCCTACTTGACCGTTAGACTAAAAAGCTAGGGGTCCATTTTATCTGGTGAGTGGGGACACTGAAGGGGAGTGTGTCACATCACAGAGTGGAAGTTTGAAACACTTTGCACTTTTCAGTGGATTGGAGCACAAGAGCACCTATACTGGGCCGTTTTTGTAAAAATATAATTCAATCCCATATGTTGTTGTTTACATATTAATGTTGCACTGCTTCAAGCATTGTAATTTTATACAGTGTTTTAATTTTTTTTTTCTGGAGCAGTAGAGCACTTTAAGACCCCTTTCACACTGGGGCCGCCTGTGCGTTCGCGGTAAAGCACCACTTGTTTCAGTGAAGCTTTACCGCTGTTTTGTTCTGCCCCGCAGTTCGGCCACTAGCAGGGCACTTTTAACCCCAAAAATGGTTTTAAAAACTCCCATGACGCGGTGCTTCATTCATTGCAATGGACAGGGGCATTTTAGGAGCGCTGTATACTGCGCTCCCAAACCGCCTCAAAGACGCTGCTTGCAGGACTTTTTCTAACGTCCCACAAACGCACCGCCTGGGTGTAAAATGCCTGAAAACTGCCTCAGTGTGAAAGGGGTCTAATAGTATAATTTTTGAAATACATCAACACAATTATGATAAGTTATTTGCTTTATTTATAATGTTGCAAGCGCTGTAATGTATCCACTGTAGTTATCAAGTAATTAGCACATTGTGTACAGCAGCTGCAAGTTCTATATACATCATTAATTATTGTTTTTCATCTTAGCGTGAGTATATATTGTTTTCACCTATCTCAAATTAGTCCTCCAGCACTGTTAAGGGCCCCTGCACTAGATGACTACATCTGCACACTAAGGGGTATCTGGCTCCCATGCCCTAACTGCCAAAAGGCTCCTCCCAACCTGGCTTATACACAGTATGGTCACTGACTCCCCCATTACATCACTACAGGAGGCTCTAGCTAAGGCTGGGTTCACACTGTCTTTGCATGCGGCTTATAGCAGGGGTCTGGTGCCTCCTCGTTCACCGTTTCAGGTCCGATTCAGCCCAAATTTTTTGTCTGAATTCGGACCTGAAACGGACCAAAGGACGCACAGAACCCCTGTGCAAAATCGCACTGGAGATTTGTGAACCAGCTCCATAGAGAGCAGCTCAAAATCTCCTGCTTCTCTGCATCCAATTCACAATAGTGTGAACCCAGCCTAAAGGGGACCTAGCACCCGATTACACTATTCTCTGTCATCCCACACTATTCTGGGACAGAACCACCTAGTGGCAGACTAGCTAACTGCACCTGCTTACAAGTGTATTTTGACAACTGCAATTCCCGCTGCTAGAATACAATGTCCCAGCAGGGATGATTCACTTCTGTGGATGAAGAAATCTGCTGGCTGAATGAAAAAAAAACTACTTGTATGTCAAGCTTGATTCTACCTGATAGTGCACCTCATGGCCTACAGGTACATATAAAATTGTATAATTACATTGTGTGTTTGTAGATTGCATGCAGATCAAGCATCAAAGTAACAGATTGATCAGACAGAAATCTGTGCGTGTGTATGGCTGCCTAGCAGACTGGTCAGCCAACAAACTGCTACAGTGCATCCGTAAAGTATTTACAGTGCTTCACTTTTTCCACATTTTGTTATGTTACAGCCTTATTCTAAAATGGATTAAATGGATTATTTTCCTCAAAATTCTACATAAAATACCCCATAATGACAACGTGAAATAAGTTTGTTTGAAATCTTTGCAAATGTCTTAAAAATAAAAAACAACAAAAATCACATGTACATACAGTAAGTATTCGTAGCCTTTGCTCAATACTTTGTTGAAGCACCTTTGGCACCAATTACAGCCTCAAGTGTTTTTGAGTATGATGCTACAAGCTTGGCACACCTATTTTGGGGCAGTTTCTCTGATTCTTCTTGGCAGGACCTCTCAAGCTCCATTGTAATGGATAAGAACTGCAATCTAGTTCAAGGTTATCTGCTGTTGTTCCTAATTAGAAAGTGTGAATATGCATACACACTGGAAGCAAACACTCTGACACGTGTTCAGCTTGGTTACTTCCACACTTCTGCTTTATTGCAGGACGGCGCTAATGTTTTATACAGAGAGAATAATAGATTATACGTCATTGCTATGTCAGTCTAATCTCGTTGGTGTAAATACAAGACAAAATGCAGAAACTTGATGCTTGAAGCATGGTTGAAGCTTGTTCTGTCTTCACTTCCCCATTCTTGCAATGCATGGGTAGTAGGGGATAGGCGCCATCTTCAGTTTCCAAGCAGAGCTAATCTGTATACTATATTAAAAGTAAGGAGTTGCATAGAAACATGTATACACATAAGAAAATAGACATTTTTATGATTATCATTATGTACATTACATTCCTCCACACCATCAGGTTGGATGGGAAGCGTCAGTACACAGCCATTTTCAGATCTCTACAGAGATGTTCAATCGGGTTCAAGTCTGGGCTCTGGTTGGCCACTCAAGGACATTCACAGTGTTGTCCCGTAGCCACTCCTTTGTTATCTTGGCTGTGTGCTTTGGGTCGTTGTCCTGTTGGAAGATTATCCTTCCCCCCAGTCTGAGGTCCAGAGCGCTCTGAAGCAGGTTTTCATCAAGGATGTCTCTGTACATTGCTGCATTCATCTTTCCCTTGATCCTGACTAGTCTCCTAGTTCTTGCCACTGAAAAACATCCCCACAGCATGATGCTGCCACCACCATGTTTCACTGTAGGGATGGTATTGGTCAGGTGATGAGCGATGCCTGGTTTCCTCCAGACATGACGCTTGCCATTCAGGCCAAAGAGTTCAATCTTTGTTTCAACAGACCAGAGAATTTTATTTCCCATGGTCTAATGCCGCGTACACACGAGCGGACTTTATGGCAGACTTTGTCCCGCGGATTTTTCGACGGACTTTACGATGGACTTTCCGTATGAACGGACTTGCCTACACACGATCAACCAAAGTCCGACGGATTCGTACGTGATGACGTACGACCGGACTAAAACAAGGAAGTTCATAGCCAGTAGCCAATAGCTACCCTAGCGTCGGTTTTTGTCCGTCGGACTAGCATACAGACGAGCGGACTTTTCGACCGGACTCGAGTCCGTCGAAAAGATTTGAAACATGTTTCATTTCTAGGTCCATCGAACTTTAGGGGAAAAAAAGTCTGCTGGAGCCCACACACGATCGAATTGTCTGACGGACTCCGGTCCGCCAAACCAAGTATGCCGAAAAGTCCGGTCGTGGGTATGCGGCTTAAGAGTCCTTCATGGAAACTTTTGGTAAACTCCATGTGCCTTTTACTATGGAGCAGCTTCTGTCTGGTCACTCTACCATACAGGCCTGATTAATGGAGTGCTGCAGAGACGGTTGTTCTTTTGGAAGGTTCTCCTCTCTCCACAGAGAAATGCTGAGGCTCTGTCAGAGTGACCATCGGGTTCTTGGTCACCTCTCTGACTAAGGCCCTTCTCCCCCGATCAGTTAGTTTGGCTGGGCGGCCCGCTCTAGGAAGAGTCCTGGTGGTTCCAAACTTCTTCCATTTACGGATGATGGAGGCTACTGTGCTCATTGGGACCTTTACTGCTGCTAAGACCAGGGAGAAGGATACTCTGGACTTGAATGAGGCCCATGTACCATTCTACCTAGATGTTTCCCATCTGACCTTCAGTAATTGTTTATTCTGGCCTGTTCAGGATCTCACAGGCTGGGAGTCTGGTTGGTTCAATCTCATACTTACCAACTGTCCCAGATTTCCCGGGACATTCCCGGGATTTGGACTCTTTTCCCGAGTTTATTGTTTCCCGGGAAATGTCCAGAGAAATCTGTTTTCTTACAACTTTTCGCCGCCGCCGCTTGCCGCTGCCAGCCGCCACTAGAGGTCCGCCATTTTTAAGGAGACCAGAAACGGCTGGGTGGCTAGATGAAGCTCCAGCGTCGCCGCCCACCCTGCGCCCCGCTCCGCCCCGCCTACCCCCCCACCCTGCTACCGGTCTGTTATGGAAAGGGGCAGGGGTTTTGTTGTAACCACGTGGCCGGCGGAGGGAGACATAATTTTGTATACCCCCTCCTACTAGGACACCTATGATAAGGGGGGGCACCGCTGGGGACACCTGATGTAAGGGGGGCTCCGCTGGGGACACCTGATGTAAGGGGGGGCTCCGCTGAAGACATCTGATGTAAGGGGGGGCTCCGCTGGGGACATCTGATGTAAGGGGGGGCTCCGCTGGGAACATCTGATGTAAGGGGGCTCCGCTGGTGACACCTGATGTAAGGGGGCTCCACTGGTGACACCTGATGTAAGGGGGGCTCCTCTGGTGACACCTGATGTAAGTGGGGCACCGCTGGGGACATCTGATGTAAGGGGGGGCTCCGCTGGTGACACCTGATGTAAGGGGGGCTCCGCTGGTGACACCTGATGTAAGGGGGGCTCCGCTGGGGACATCTGATGTAAGGGGGGCTCCGCTGGGGACATCTGATGTAAGGGAGGGCTCCGCTGGGGACACCTGATGTAAGGGAGGGCTCCGCTGGGGACACCTGATGTAAGGGGGGCTCCGCTGGTGACACCTGATGTAAGGGGTGGGCTCTGCTGGTGACACCTGATGTAAGGGGGGCTGCCAGCCGCCGCTAGAGGTCCCCATTTTTAAGGAGACCAGGAACGGCTAGGTGGCTAGATGAAGCTCCAGCGTCGCCGCCCACCCTGCGCCCCACTCCGCCCCGCCTACCCCCCCACCCTGCTGCCGGTCTGTTATGGAAAGGGGCAAGGGTTTTGTTGTAACCACATGGCCGGCGGAGGGAGACATAATTTTGTATACCCCCTCCTACTAGGACACCTATGATAAGGGGGGGCACCGCTGGGGACACCTGATGTAAGGGGGGGCACCGCTGGGGACACCTGATGTAAGGGGGGCTCCGCTGGGGACACCTGATGTAAGGGGGGGCTCTGCTGAAGACATCTGATGTAAGGGGGGGCTCCGCTGGGGACATCTGATGTAAGGGGGGGCTCCGCTGGGAACATCTGATGTAAGGGGGCTCCGCTAGTGACACCTGATGTAAGGGGGCTCCACTGGTGACACCTGATGTAAGGGGGGCTCCTCTGGTGACACCTGATGTAAGTGGGGCACCACTGGGGACATCTGATGTAAGGGGGGGCTCCGCTGGTGACACCTGATGTAAGGGGGGCTCCGCTGGTGACACCTGATGTAGGGGGGGCTCCGCTGGGGACATCTGATGTAAGGGGGGCTCCGCTGGGGACATCTGATGTAAGGAAGGGCTCCGCTGGGGACACCTGATGTAAGGGGGGCTCCGCTGGTGACACCTGATGTAAGGGGTGGGCTCTGCTGGTGACACCTGATGTAAGGGGGGCTCCGCTGGGGACATCTGATGTAAGGGGTCTCCGCTGGGGACATCTGATGTAAGGGGAGCTCCGCTGGTGACACCTATGTAAGGGGGGGCTCCGCTGGGACACCTGATGTAAGGGGGGCTCCGCTGGGCACATCTGATGTAAGGGGGGCTCCGCTGGGGACATCTGATGTAAGGGGGGGCTCCGCTGGGGACATCTGATGTAAGGGGGCTCCGCTGGGAACATCTGATGTAAGGGGGGCTCCGCTGGGGACATCTGATGTAAGGGGGGCTCCGCTGGTGACACCTGATGTAAGGGGGGCTCCGCTGGTGACACCTGATGTAAGGGGGGCTCCGCTGGGGACATCTGATGTAAGGGGGGGCTCCGCTGGGGACACCTGATGTAAGGGGGGGCTCCACTGGGGACATCTGATGTAAGGGGGGGCTCCGCTGGGGACATCTGATGTAAGGGGGGGCTCCGCTGGGGACATCTGATGCAAGGACGGACTCTGCTGGGACACCTGATGCAAGGACGGACTCTACTGGTGGCAGGCGACGTGGCAGGTGACACGCTCAGGGATCACACTGATTCTGCATTATGGTGAGTTGAATGATTTAATTTTATATTACAATGTAATAATAGAAATAATGCACTTCAATCATCCTGACACCATAACAACCATGGTGCCCGGGATGATTGAAGTGCTAACACCAGGTGTTTGGAGTATCTTTATCTGCTGGTTGTTAATCTTTCTAGAATACACATATTTCCATTGTTGTGTAGGATCTGGGCCTGCTGTCCCTCCATTCCCCCCCCCTTCCCTCTCCATCCCTCATTCATCTCAGACTCTAACCACACCCCCTTTGAGCCATGCCCACTTAAGACACGCCCACTATTTCACGTAAACCACGCCCATTTCTCTCCGCGACGCGCGGAGCATTTTTACTTTCCTCCTGTGCCACGCCTACAAATGCATGCCCCGCCCCTAATTATAATAAGACTCCTCCTACAGCCAAAAAAGTGTCCCTAAAAATTGTTTTCAATGTTGGCAACTATGCAATCTGTCTCTGGAAGAAGCTTCCACAGCTAAGGGCGAGAGACTCAAAATGACCAGTCTGGATATTTATCAGGTTCTGGCCAATCCCTGGAGGGGAATTTACCAGAAAGGGGAAGGAATGTGGATACATAGTCTGAGACACTGGGGAGCAGGGTTCCTTCACCCCTGGAGGTACAGGGGCTGATGCTTTTGGGCAACCCATGGACTGTACAACTGCTCCAAAGGCCTCAGAGGTGCCAGGACAGAGAACTTGAATGGATTTTGCTCAAAGTTGTTTGCAGAAACCACGCCACCAAGGACCTGGCCCTGAGAGGTGCCGTCTTCCTCACTGGACTGTGTCCAGAGGAAGATGGAAGGAGGCAGCTAACCTGGGGACTTGCGAGTAGTGACCTTAATTTGATTCCTGTGTGCTGTAAGCTGAACTGGCTACTGAAAGTTGCTTACTGACACATGGTAACAAGATGCCCAAAAATTTGCCCCATGGTGTTCAGCTGTGGGGCTTTGGACTTTCTGCCATCAGCTACTACCACTACTAGCAGAGACTGTCCTCTAACTACTACTAAGCATTTTGGAGTATCCCATGCCCCAATCCCTCTCCTGATACAAATTGTAAAGCAATAAATTACAAAATGACAACCCCTAGAGTGTTTATTGGAGCCGGAGTGAATGGGCTATTGCTTGGGTGACTGTACTCTGTATTGTTTGGGAAAGAACTAGCTAATTTCAGCGGGGTTAGCGTTACACCATAATGATGGGAAAATCCCTTCCATCGGTTGCCACAGAATGGTGGTAAAGCTCACTTTCTCTGTTCCCCTGTGGACCTTCCAGCCTCTGCGGAAGCCTAAAGGCTTTACCACACAAGAGCTGGAGCCCTGGCGGAACCCATCCCCTCTTACACGGCCTCTAGGAGTGCTACCCAAGCAGTGGTAGTCCATGCTGGTAATGAAGCAATGCCACCAAATCAGTGAGCAACCTGCATCCAAGGGTATCACCGTTGACTGGTTTGGCATTTGATATTTATGCTACTAAGAATTGTATTGTCTGTCATAAACTGTTTTTTAAGTGTCTGCTGCAAAAAGATGATTGACTTGCTGAGCTCCGCTTACCAGCACAGTTACTGTGCATGTTTACGTTAATCCTCTTGTTGGGGACCGCTGTCGCAGAACACTGATGATTACACCTGTTGGAAAACGTCCTTTTAGCGACTATGTAGCTTGCAAGCTCACACACACCTTTGCTCATTAGTGTGGCACTAAAGTTATGGCTCTGCTTTTTTTTTAAGTATTTTTTAAAGTATTAAAGAGCATAACTTGATAATTCTTATGTGTCACTTTATAAATCACCTAACTTTCTTAGCCAAATACATTCCCACATTACACTAGAGCTTCAAACACTGTAGGTATAGCGTGACTGCCTAGCCACTCACACAGACCACGGCCCCGCCCACAGCATACATGAACAAGCTGGGATACACAGTGCCACGCCCCTATTCTAAACCTGTGTCTGTGGTGTGAACAGATTGTGTGTGCCCTGATAGGACTTTAAATAAAGCTGTAGCATTCCGAATGAAAGAGCTCCGCTTCCTTCCCGGAGTGCAGCAGAGCATGCCGGTATTTGTAGTTCACTCGACTCTTCGTGTCGTTGATTTGTATTTGCTGAAACTACACACCCCAGCATTCCTTACACCTAGACAGAGTACACAATAAACATGGCGGCTTCCATATAGCACTTCCCCTGGTTAGAAAGCCTTCTGGTGACAGGTAAAGGGTGGTCGTGTAAGCGGTGTGTGGGAAATGTTCAGCTCTGCTCCCCGAGGTGGGCTTGTGGTTGCTGTGTGTGTCTTTGGAGCCATAGCTGGTCGTTGTGTGACAACAGTGATTCCTCCATTGTGTGTGTGAGGGGATGACCCCGGGCTTCCCGTCGTTTAACCCTGTGTGCGCGCGCTTCCTTCCTGTCTACCTCTATTCACTGATGGCATGTGTTCGGTTACAGAGTGTTCATAGCCAATAAAGAGAAGACCTGCCTGTGTCTTTGCTGTAGCACTGTGTGTATTGATTGGTATTCCTATTCGCTATAAAATTCCCAGAATCATTCTCACCTGATAATAGCAGCGATCAGTTGGCTTCCTGCCATTCGCACCGGTCTTGTGGTGATGTTAACCACTTCAATACCGCGTACTACCCCCCACCTTCCAGCCCAGGCCAATTTATTGCTTTCATTGCTGTCGCTTTTTAAATGACAATTGCGCGGTCATGCTACACTGTACCCAAACAACATTTTTTTTAAATTTTGTTTCCACAAATAGAGCTTTATTTTGGTGGTATTTGATCACCTCCTGCGTTTTTTGCGCTATAAACAAAAAAAGACAAACTGAGAAAAAAAATATTTTTTTCTTTGTTTCCCTTATAAAATGTTGTAAATACGTTTTCTCCTTCGCTGACGGGCACTGATGAGGCTGCACTGGCGGGCACTGATGAGGTGAGGTGACACTGATAATGGGCACTAATATGCAGCACTAATGGGCATCACTGATGGACACTGATAGATGGCACTGATTGGGATCGTGGGCACTGATTGGCATCCCTGGTGGTCATGGGTGGGCATCCTCAGGGGCTGCACTGATAATCAGTGCAGACCCCCCTATCAGGAGAGCAGCCGATCAGCTCTCCTCTACTCACGTCTGTCAGACACGGTAGAGGAATAGCCGATACATGGCTTTTCCTGTTTACGCTGTGAACAGCTGTGATTGGATACGGCTGATCACGTGGTAAAGAGCTTCAGTCAGAGGCCCTTTACCTAGATAGGTGTTGCGGTGACAGCCTGACACACGACACCACCGATCGCCGCGCTGTGTGCTCCTGGCTTATCCTGCTGGACGTCACATGACGTTCAGTCGAGATAATTGAACCACTTTGCACACGTCATATTGCTATATGGCGGGCAGGAAGCGGTTAAAGCCTGCTTTGAAAGTTAAAGCTGAACTCCAGACAAATATAAGATACACAAAATAAAATGTTTGTTACCCCAACAGTTCGTATTCCTTATATGTGGCTGTTGTACCATGTACTTGTTAAAAAGTATTCTGTTCTCTTTGTAATTCTTCCTTTGTGTGAAGTTTCTGGTGTTCCTGCCAGTCCTTCTGCTTTCCTATTTCAATGACCATGCTAGGCATGAGGGCACATCCATCCCAGTATGGTCCATTTTCTGGCTGTGTGGAGAGATAACCTGCCTGTCCTCCAAGGGCCAAGACTTGTGCTGACATGTCCCCCTGCACAGTTCTTCACTGGGAAGATTAGTGTATTGCTGTTTCTCCACCCCCAGCTCTCTATGCCCAATATGCAGCTAAGAACTGAAGTCATGTGATCAGTAAAAAAAAAAAAAAATGGAATATTGTATCAAATACATAATTTTCCTTTCCTGGCACCAATCCATGGCAACATACCGGTGGTAGTACCCTCGCCTACTTCTGCCCACAGGACCAGTGCATAGCTGTAAAGTATTCTTGCCCACACAACAGCCGATTCCCTGTACATTGCTAGGAACGAACGGGGTGGGTTTAGTATGCTGCCATGGATTGGCGCCAGGAAAGGAAAATTATGACAGTTGTAGTGCAAACCGCTGAGCCCATCAGTAGTGCTGAAGGAATGCTCCATAAAAGAACCTGTTTGTCTGTCCTGCCTATTGTATTGGTTGAAGTCTCTGCTGTCCACGATGTTCAGATTCTGCTGGTGGAATATGCAGCAGTTACTTTCGGTGGCTCCAGCCCAGCCGTATAGTGGGCTTTAAGAACTGCAAAGCAATTGTACACTGGCAACTTCTACACTTGTTGGTTAATAAGGAACTACGTATAGCTGTTCTGGCTACCTAAACGACCATTGTTTCCCAGTGTGTTATCTTTGATCTGGATGTATTGAGGGAGTTCTTAACTTAAGGCTGTTCAAGGCAATCCCACTGTGGGATAGACAGATGAACACCCAGAGGCTTTTGATGCAATGACCACACCAAAGCTGTAAACTGCCTGCCCCAGGCTTCTTATATCAGAAGCTGCCTTCGGATGGAGCTGAATGCCCAGATTGTAGAAAAACAATTGAGCACCATCCACGATACCCTCCCCATCTGCACCAGCATCCAAATGCATAGGATAAGCCCCCAGGGTGCCCCTTCTCCTTCAAGGGGGCACACCCCAAAAGCCGCCCCAAAATCCCAGGCGTTCACGCAAACAAAAAAGGGCACCACAGACAGAACCCAGAACCTTTTACAAAGTGGCTGAGTTCCTGGAATTCATCTTTTAGCATTTCTTTACTGTGTGACAGAATTGAAAATTGCTTCCTAATATGTGTTGCACTGCGGTCCTTTTTTTTTATTTCTTTTATTTTTGTGCATTGAGGTGTGTAGCAACCTATTTATCTTGACTGGGCTGGCTAACACAATATGCTTCAGCCTACAGACATGGTACTGCTTTCTGGTGTAAATGGACCTCCAACAGTTCTCCAGCATCCCCATTGGAGATTTTTAAATTTTTTTTATCTTCTGTTCCTGTCTTGGTGACAATTTTAAACATTTTTGATTTTACCTCACTTTCAGTCCCAGTAAATATGGTCACCACCAGCAGTTTGTACCAGGATCCAAAATATGGGGAGCCAGACAGGAGCTGTCCTCTGTAGGGGCCAATCATCGACAGTCAGAGCATTCCCCGCCTCATAGTCACATGGATACATGTCCCTTGTATACGTGTAGCTACAACGTAGGAAGTGCCCTGGTCTCAGATGATTGGCCTGTACAGGTGACAACTTCCTTATGGGCTTGTACAAAAAACGTTTTGGCTTTTGATACTTTAAGCATTATCTGCTTGTGCTTATTTGGCCATTTGAGATTTAAAGTCAATCAAAAACTTTAAAATGCTTGCAATTATATCAAGCTATGCAGTGAGACAGAAAGTAGGAGAGTGTTCACTAGCTACTTAAAGAGGAACTGCAGTCTGCTCACATAATTTGCAATAAAAACATCTTTGACATTCTGAAGCTTCCCTCCAACTACTTTGCATATTATTTTATATATACTGTGATTCTGTACTTGCCAAATATGCTGCAGAAATCTCCCTGCACTAATTCTGACTGTATCCATTTTAACTGTGGGCAGCTGAAGCTGCTGCCTTCTAACTTCCTGGATTTACACAGACACACACCTCTAGCTCTGCGGCTCTCATTCGCCCTTGTATGACTCATCCCCCCTCCCTTCCTGGCAAACTCTGAAAGAGAGAGCTGTGCATAATTCATAAGCCTAGATTTTTTACCAGACAAGAAACCGGAAGTGGGCTTTATAAGGTATTTAATGGCAGAAAAAAAATGTTTTACTATCCAAAGTTAAAACAACAACGGCAGAAGATTTAATAGATGGAAAGTTGAAAAAAATGACTGAACGTCCGCTTTAAAGCCCAACACCAGCCAAATCTTTTAACTTTGTTTATCATGCAAGGAATGTATAGAACTTCACCACTTAGCCCCCTTTTTTTCAATTTATAACTTCCTTTTAAAAATATTTTTTAAAAAAAGAGACACGTAAGGTTACAGCGAGTGCCGAATGTTGTTAAATTTAAAGACGGAATTGTGAAGTCCAGCTGTTGAGTATTATGAACATCATGAATAAGTTTCTGGACCTCAGTCAGACAAGGTGGCAGTTGGTGTTTCCACTTCAAAGCTATTAAGCATATACCCTTGACTCCTCCAATTAAGCTAATGGCACAGCTACGTAAAGCTAAAGGAAGTTCTATCTGGGCTCATAAAACATCACGAATAAAAAGAGATATTCTAATTAGAACAAAAAAGACAAAAAAGAACGGAGGACTTGCTCTCCCTGATTTTACAAAATATCTACAAGCTGCGCCTTTAATTAGGATCATAGATCGGTAGCATAATGCAAAGTATAATCCATGGGTAACTTTAGAGGAAGACATTATTGGTTTGCAACTTAAATCCCTTCCATGGATTTAATCCCAGTTTTGACCGGGGAAAAAAGATTTAACGCTCTTTACGTTTTCGACTCTGAGGATATGGGATAAAACCTTGAAAAGGGGACGCCTTTCCACATTGATGGGACCAATGACTCCCTTATTTTCGAACCCTGAATTCCCGAGATACCCTGAATTCCCACCAGCACTAGAGGCTATAAACTTTCTTAAATGGAAAAGGATTGAAAATGTAAGGAAAGCTCAGACCCTAGTGGATGGCAAGCTTCCACGACTGCCCGAACTGAGCCTGAACATGAACACAAATGGATGCGATATCAACAGTTAAATACATATATTAGGACTAATACACAACTTTGCTTAATTGGTGGACACCCAACTAGCTTTGAACAACTATTAATAAAGGAACAAAGACCGATCCATAATTTATCAACTGTATATAAGCTCCTACTTTCTTCTGAATTTCTTAGTGAGTTAATATGTATGAGAATGTGGGAAAACGAAGTGGGGAGTTCGATTTCACTGGTAGAATGGGATAAGGCATTCTCCTTGATACCTCAATAGCGATTAGAAATCAAGAAAGAAACTATAAAATCATGATGAGATGGTATTGGAGTCCAGTAGACTTACATAAAACAAATAGAGATCATTTGGAAACATGTGGGAGATACCTTAAGGAAAGAGGGACCATGACACACATATGGTATAATTGTCCAATGGTGAAGGATTTCTGATATAAGATATTCAATATTTATCGGAATGTTAACCATTATTGCAGGATTCGGGGGGGTCTAGGGTTGACCTTTTTTTCTTTTTTCTTTATTTATTTTTCTCTTTGAGGGGTTGTGGTTTGGATGTTTGTTATGAATGGAAGAAAAATATTGCAATGGACTCCATGTATGATAAAAAAAATAATGTATTGATATATAGTTAGAATATAGAATTAATTTCGAGAGAGCAGTGCTCTTTGTTGAGAACAGGGGTCACTATTTTATAAAGCAAGGAATGTATATATGTATTTGTATTAAATGTTAAATGGAAAATAATAAAAAGAGATTGAAAACAAAAGAAAGCTATTAAGCATCTAGCCAGACATCTCTCCTCTTTTACTGCTGTCTGTTTTCATTGGGAAGATGTCACTTCGAAGAGGGGTTTGAATTTTCTCCAGTGAGGAAGAAACCACTTTATTAAATTTTTTTTTTTTTTTTTTTAAAGTGGGAAAAGGTTAGAAGCTCAAACAACTTTTTATTGGTGTGCCTTCCTGTCCTGGTGACCTCTGCTGTCCTCATTTCTTGCTTGGGTGTCCTTGAGGCACACAGTAAGGGGAATTTTCTCAGTGGAGATGGCAACAAAAAAACTTTATTCAATGAAAAATAAGTTCTTGGAGTGGGGCTTTAAACTGGAACGAGGAACACAATTAATTACACAATCTTAGTGTCTTTTAACATTTTACTCCAGGTGGAGCTGATTTTTAAAAGGCACACGTGGTCAGGCAGAGTTTAGGCACCTTGGAGAAATAAATGTAACTGTGACCAGAATATTGCATCAAAGACTGTGACCTGGGGCAGTATTTGGTTCTGATTTTGCATTTTCAAGCTTGTTTGATTGTTTCAGCTTAGTTTAAACTTTGTCTCTGAACGTGTGTCTGATTGTGCCAGTATGGTAATGTAAATAATAAATATGCATCCAAGTATGTATTTCAAGAGTTGGCATTGATGTGACCTATGTATAAAGGATTCTACTCTTGTTAGTGTGAAACTAACATTAGCTAAAGACAGAGATTGAGGTAGCAGTAGTAAGCCATAGCACTTCTCTCTAAGTTCAACTCATTTTGTTTCTCATGACTTTCAGATTTGCACTCTTTGACTAGAGATGTTTGGGGACTTGTTTGAAGAAGAGGAAGATTTCTCATTCCTATCAAACAGCACAACTAGTAATGGCAAAAAGGCAAAACCCAAAGATTTTGAAGTACTGGAACCGTGTGGAGAGACCAAACTAAGTGGCCTTAGGAACCAGGGAGGTACATGCTACCTAAACTCTCTGCTACAGACTCTGCTTTTCACCCCAGAATTTAGAGGTAAGGTTGGCATGCTCTTTCTTAAAACCTTTCTGACTTACTGTTTCTATTTCTGGCTGTAAGGGCTAGTTTACACCACAAAAATGTCCTCCAGAATCCGTTCTAGGTACGTTTCTGCATATACGTGTTTTTGATGCTTTTTTTCTTGCGTTCCAGTGTGTTTTTGATGTATATCCGAATGCGTTCTAGATGCTTTTTTTTTCTTCCTCCTGTTTTCTTTCTCTGTACTGGGGCCCAGTGTGATTTTGATGCGTGTATGCACATTTCGGTGTGTTTTTGATGCGGTTTACCGCATTTCAGTATAGCTCTGTGCAGGAAAGATGCAAGCACTGGTGTGAACTATGCTATAGAAAACCATGTAACCTACTTTCTGTACTTTTTAGATGCAGAAATAAAAAAAAAAAGCACTGGAACGCATGTGGTGTGAACTAACTCTAACCTTTTTTTCTGTATTTCCAAAAAAAAAACAAAAAAAAAACATTTTTTTTCGCTTCCTGTTGACTTAGCCTATCAGTCCCCACATACAGCTGAAATACCACTTTAGTTGGGCTGGCTGTTTGAAAAGTAAAGGTTCCTGTTGTCCCATCTCACCTTGACCTTAATGGCTGCACAATTCCTCTGGACTCACAAGCCAGACACCATAAAACCACATTCTACACTAGTAAGAGCTAAGAAGCCTGAAACAGCTGTAGGCTGTAATACTGGTTTTGTAAAATTATGGCTACATCTGTGCTGTCTATAAAAAGAGTAATAACACAACACGCTGATTGCTATGATTAAAGGAAACAGTCAGGTTAGAATTATATGAGTTGCCTATTGACTTGTTTTTGAATGTTTCTATTTCTAGGGCTATTGTGCTCATTCTCCCTTCAGTACTTAGTACATTTTTTGCTCATATGGCCAGTTCAAACTGGTTGTGATGCACCAGCACATGTTGCCTTTATTGAAAACCATGTTGTCATGATAAGTGTATCCATCCATTCTGCTGAAGATTTATTTACATTTTTTTTTTATAAATGTCCAGCTTGGCCCTATCGCCTCTATCCCCAAGCTTCCGCATTGGTCTGTCACTGTGATGGGTAACCTCCCTGAACAATCGTGAGGCTCCAGAGGCAGAGAAGGTCAGGCTTTACTCTTGCAGGAAAAGTCTAAATCTGCATATAACTTCAGCTGCTATGTTTGCATCTACTGATATTTTTACATGCAGATTTTGCTGAAAGTAACCTCTGCTAATGCAGTTTTGATCATGTTTGCCACAGGTTTCTTAAAAGTAAATCTTAAGCTTGGCGAACCTTGACACAATTCAAAATACTGAAGTAGCTGTTGCAATTAGTAAAATATCAACAGATCCAGAGATACATTCAGCTGAAAATATTTTTTTTTTTCCTGTGAATCCTGACCCTGGCTATCTCTGGAGCCTTCTTGTTAGACTCAGAAACCAGCCATTGCATGAACAATCAAAAGGGTCATCTTTACTTCAATAAGTCAGTAGGGTTAAGTTACTAAAATCAGACTGTGCACTTTGCAAGTGCAGTTGCACTCATTTTTAAACCTGGTGAAACTCTGCTGAGTTCCATCATCCAATCATGTGCAAGCAAAAATTGTTTTCCTTGAACCTGATTGGGTATTCTTTACAAAGTGAAGCTTCACCACCTTCTCCCAAATGACTTGCAATTGTACATTATGCAGCCACTGAAGTCAGAACTCCAGATTAGTGACTTTATATAATGGCCTGACAGGTTTCATTTTAAGGCCTAGTACCCACTAACATGAAAAGGGGGTGTTCATGTATGCACCTGATGAACAGTAAATGCTGCCTTAATACTTGTGTCTACATGCTAATCGGCTCTGCTGCCAGGGTTTGCATAACTTTATAAAAAGAATTGCCAAGGGCAAAAGCATAGATGAAGCTTAACCAGGTTTTTAAATTCCATAAGGTGCTAAAAAGGTATGTGCTCTTCTGCAAATCTAATTTTAGAGTAGCCTCTCAGGAAGCAAACCAGTTTCTAAGTGTCCATCCTCATGCAAGCAGAGATCATACCTATGATGTTGTGTGCCTCAACAAATTCTGCAAGAAAATAATTTTAGAGGGAGCATGAAAAAAAATCCTTTTTTTTTTTTTTTTCACTTTGCAGAAGCCCTTTTTGCCTTGAGCCCTGAAGAGCTTGGATCCCTGGAAGATAAAGATGTGCCAGATTCCAAGGTATTTGTTTGAAGGACTGGTCCTTTTTCTGTGCAGTCATTATTATGTGGATATGATTGTAAGTATCTATGATTCTATGGTACCATAGTTTAAGTATCTATTCTAGGTATGGCAAGCTTTACAAAGGTTACATTGGTCCAGCTTGGATGCTGTATGGGCCATACCTGTGGGATCCCTGTAGAGGCTGAAAATCACTGAAGTAGGCTGCTTTACTACATCGATCTCCACTTGCTTCCAGGTCCTGTGTCAAGCGACTGTTCTGCATTGTGAACACAGAAGGTTGCTTGGCACAGGCGCCATTCAGGTAGCACTTTGAATTTTCTCAGTGAATGCAAAGCGTTCTTTGGGTGGACAATGGGGTGAGGTGGGGAGATGATGTCACAATCTTTACATTGTCCAATCTTTGCATTAAATAAGAAGAATAGAAAGTGTTCTCTGAAAGCACATGACCCAGAAGCTAGCTTCAATCACTGTCGTAGCAGTGCCTACTACAGTGATTTCCAGTTTCCAGGGGATTTCATAGGTATGGCTACAGGCTTACATTGTTCCACGGTGGACTGATGTAACTATGTAAAAATTGCCACATCTGGAATTCAGCGTTTAATGAATGTAATAATGAAATTTAATAATGAAATAAGCCATTGCTTATCCACTTCCCGCAGTAGGATATACTGGTTTAAGTGGTTATACCAGGATCATGGCTACAGCTGCAGCCAGGATATTGGTATCAACATTTTAAGGGGCGATTCTTTTTTTATATAAATGTGATCTGAACGGCTACAATCGCCCCATCGCTTTTACAGAGGGTGGAAAGGATGCCACCCATTGCCTTTGCTGTGCTCTCTCTTTCCTCTGGGAAGCCCGGGACCTATGCGACCTGTTACATCGGAAGCACTGCGAAGAGTGGATGGAACCTCCATTCTCTGATCTCTTCTGTGATGTTAGAAACTGGAAGTGATGATTAATTTGTAACTTCTGGTTTCAGTTTTTTTGTTTAATAGACGTTACCAGCTAGTAAAGTTTGATTGACTGCTCTGAAGGGCAGAGAAGAGATCTGGAGTCTAATAGACCCCAGATCTCTCTATTAAAAGTACCTGTCACTGCCCATGCTGTCACAAGGGATGTTGTTCATCCCTTGTGATAGTAATAAAGTTGAATAAAAAAAAATTTAAGACAGTGTAAAAAAATTTAAATAAATACATTTTAAACATTTTTTTTTTTTTTGTTTTATTTTTTAAACCTCCCTCGTCCCCTGTGCTTATGCGCAAATGCAAAAGCACACACATGTAAACTGTGATCACACCACACATGTGAGGTAGCGCTGCGAACGTCTGGGTAAAAGCAGTAATTCTAGTGCCAGACCTCCTGTTTAATGCTAAACTGGTAACTTGAAAAGTCTTTTAAAGCGTCACCTATGGATAATTTATTGTACCATAGTTTGTTGCCATTCCACACAGGCACGCGCAGTTTTAAAGTGTGACGTGTTGGGTATCTATTTACTCAGCGTAACATCATCTTTTATATTTTACAAAAAAATGGGTATTATGTTGTTTGCCTGCACTATAATTAAAAAAGTGTATTTTTTCCTGAAAATTTGCATTTGATAAATGGCTGCGCAAATATTATGTGACATAAAAAATTGCAACAGCCACCATTTTATTCTCTAGGGCCCCTGCTTTCAGAGAATATATAATGTTTAGGGATTCTAAGAAATTGATTTTTCTAGCAAAGAACTGCAGATTTTTACATGTACATTATGTGAGAAGTGTCAGAATTGCCTTGGGCCTATAGTAGTTAATCTATTCCAAATATATAATTGGAGGTGGGTTTATTACATCATCTGTCTTGCTCACTATGCAATCTTCTTCCAGGTTCGGATCATTCCATTACAGTTACAACGACTGTTTGCTCAGCTTCTCCTCGTGGATCAACAGGCCGCATCAACCACTGACCTCACAAGCAGCTTTGGCTGGGATAACAGTGAGGTCTGTAAATCTTTTTGGGTTAATATATACAGTGAGAGAAAAAAAAGTATTTGATCCTCTGCTGATTTTGTACATTTTCCCACTGACAAAGAAATGATCAGTCTATAATTTTGGTAGGTTTATTTTAACATTGAGAGACAGAATAACAACCAAAAAATCCAGAAAAAGCATTTAAAAAAAAAAAAAAGTTCTAAATTGATTTGCATTTTAATGAGTGAAATAAGTATTTGACCCCTTCGCAAAACATGACTTAGTACTTGGTGGCAAAACCCTTGTTGGCAATCACAGAGGTCAGACGTTTCTTGTAGTTGACCACCAGGTTTGCAAACATCTCAGGAGGGATTTTGTCCCACTCCTCTTTGCAGATGCTCATTAAGGTTTTGAGGCTGACGTTTGGTAACTCGGACCTTCAGCTCCCTCCACATATTTTCTATGGGATTAAGGTCTGAGACTGGCTAGGCCAATCTAGGACCTTAATATGCTTCTTTTTTAGCCACTGCTTTGTTGCCTTGGCCGTGTGTTTTGGGTCATTGTCATGCTGGAATACCCATCCACGACCCATTTTCAATGCCCTGGCTGAGGGAAGGAGGTTCTCGCCCAAGATTTGACAGTACATGGCCCCGTTGATCATCCCTTTTGATGCAGTGAAGTTGTCCTGCCCCCTTAGCAGAAAAACACCCCCAAAGCATAATGTTTCCATCTCCATGTTTGATGGTGGGGATGGTGTTCTTGGGGTCATAAGCAGCATTCCACCTCCTCCAAACATGGCAGGTTGAGTTGATACCAAAGAGCTTGATTTTGGTCTCATCTGACCACAACACTTTCACCCAGTTCTCCTCTAAATCATTCAGATGTTCATTAGCAAACTTCAGATGGTCCTGAGCATGTACTTTCTTGAGCAGGGAGACCCTGCGGGCGCTGCAGGATTTCACTCCTTCACGGTGTAGTGTGTTACCAATTGTTTTCTTGGTGACTATGGTCCCAGCTGCCTTGAGATCATTGACAAGAAAAAAAAGTCTATAGTAATAGCTATCGACCAGTCTTCCTCAATTAGTCATCAAGATATCCCAGCACATGTTCTTGATTCTCTGGGGATGGTTAAAGTTTTTGACAATGACACAACATGTGAAGACAGTCATGTGATGTACTCTAAGAAATAGATTTTTTTAGGTCAGGTACAGAAATCTAATTTTTTCTGTACTTGTAGGGTTTATAAAGTGATAACCTATTGGGAAATGTGTATTTATTGCAGAGATGTACTACACATGGATTTTTTTTTTTTGCCTTGACCTAATTTATAAATTTGAGAGGTGTGTTAGGAATTGCTTGTACCAACAACCTCACGCCAATATTGTTCAAAACCTTCCTAATTATCATTAAAAACTTTATTTCCATGTCAGTTTCCCACCCACCCCCCCCCCCCCCCCAAACACCTGAGCCCGATTTTGTGCCTGTCTGCAGCAGCGCTGCTCTTCTCTCTCCTCTTCTCACCAGACACCCAGCAGTCAAATTCTGTGAGCAGAGATCATGAACGGGGCTGAGCCCGAACAAGTGGCTTGCTATGGGGACACTCAGAGAAGAGGAGTAGCTAGGAGCACCGGCGGGGGACCCCAAAAGAAGAGGCTGGGGGGTTGCTCTGTGCAAAACCATTGCACAGAGCATCTAACTATAACATGTTTATTATATTAGGAAAATTAGAAATTGAACCTGTACAATCACTTCAGGTTTTATTCTATTAATTTTTTTCATTTGTACCTATAACCCTTGCAGGAGACTGGCCAGCAGGATGTCCAAGAGTTAAATCGGATACTGTTTAGTGCCTTGGAAAGCTCTTTGGAAGGCACCTCTGGTCACAACCTCATCAAGAATTTATACCATGGCACTGTAGTAAACCGTATTAATTGCCGGGAGTGCGGTTATGTTAGCGAGAGGCAGGTAAGAGTTACCACATGACTTTATTGTATAGTAAAAAAAAAAAAAAATTCATTAGCCACTAAATGGGTACAAGCAGATATTTTTTTTAAGTTTTTATAATGTAATACATTATAGTAGCCAAGGCTTTAAAAGATAGATAACAGGCCTGTTTATTGGGTATCTGGATGACTGCTGTAAGTATAAAGCGTGAATTTATACACACTAACAAATTATTATTAAAGCTGAAGTTTGGTGAAAAAAATGTGAACAGCATACTTGCCAGTAGTTAGGTATGTCATGTCTACTGGTGGCTGCTGTTTACATTAGAAATCCTGAGACCTCTGGCCCCAGATACCCTCGCAACAATGATCCTCTGGTGCTATGAGGGTTAATATCAGCAGCTGCGTCCGTGCAAGGCACTTGTCAAAGTACCAACTATACCCACCTTTTCCAACCCTGTGCTACATTAATAGCACCAGAACTATAAATCTTTCCATGATTGGAGGATGGGTGGATGAATAAAAGGTGTGCCCCTCCTCCCACGAGACTGGTCGTGTTTCCTGCCCAGTCAGCACTAGTTGCAGAAATGACAACCTGTTGATCCCTGATGATCTTGCCAGAAACACTACCCCAGTGTCAACTCTGTGCATAGGGTGACAATGCTGACATAGTGCCAATGAAATAGCAAGCATCATTTTCTTTTTTTTTTTTTTTTTTTTCTTTTTTTTAATTCAACAAAATTTTTATTGAATTTGCAGGAAAAAACAATACAAACATTGTAATCAGGACCATATGACTCCTCTTGTACAGTACACAATCATCAGCAATCAGTTTAACATCTACAACACATCATCCCAGTTATAGCCAAACCCAATCTGTACCTCACCTGGCATTGATTCCCAGTAACCTGTCAGCCACCAGCTCCATAGGGGCCAATCCCGGCACATCCAGCCATGGTGCCCATATTTTTTCAAATTTTTGCATGCTACCTCTATGTTGATATATCAACTTCTCCATTCTCAGAGTTGTGTTAATATCAGTCCATTCTTTAATGGTCGGGGGCCTATCAGACTTCCAGTGAGTCATAATCAATTTCCTAGCTTGAAAAAGTACTCTATGTACAGCTTCTCTACTGTGTCCTTCCAACTCATACTCCTCCAGAGCCCCCAAGACACGCTCTAGGGTCCTGTCCTGTGGAATATTCACGTTAAAGACTGAGTTAATGTTCCGCACTACTCCCGCCCCATTATGTATGTAGCTTGGGACACCTCCACAACATATGTATAAGGTCCCCGTGGTCGCGTTTGCATCTTGTACATGTCGGTTCAGCCTGCAGATTCATTAGATGTAGCCTGTGGGGAGTATAGTACGTTCTCAACAGTATGTAGAGTTGGGTACGTTTTTGTGACACATTAAGTGAACAAAGGTTCACCGCCTGAAAGATCTCCTCCCACTGATCCCCTGTCCCACCTCTGTTTCCCATTTCTCTCTTACCCTTAGGGGATGCTGCTTCATCACGGATTGCAAAAGGATGGCATAGCATTGAGAAATAAATCCTTTAGACGAGTCAGCATCCCCCAGAAGGTTAAATACTGGGGTTGGGGACAAATGCCATTCCGAAGAGCGGCCCTGAACCACCACCGCATGTCTAAGTTGCATATAGTAAAAATGCATCGAGGCGGGCAGATTATACGTTTCCTTCAGGTCAGCAAACGTACATAACACCCCATCCCTAAATACATGCTTAATAAGTATAACTCCAAACTGCTTCCAATGAGCATCACATTGTAATTTAGCTAATTCCCTATAGGTGTCATTTTGCCAGATGGGACTGTACTCTGTGTAGCCATCTGCATTCTGGAGGTATTTGGATATATTACACCACTTTTGTACCAAACTGAAAGTTGGGTATTTTTTATGTGGTTTAGTGAAGGCCAATGCTTCCAGAGCCATGTGAATTGGTCCCCTACCTACTGTATCAATCATTAGTTTGTGGGATGAGTTTTGCCTATGTACCGATCAAGTGCTGTAATTGAGCAGCCAGGTAATACAGCCATGGGTTGGGCAGTGCCAATCTACCGCAGTCTTTGGGTCTCTGTAGATGTTCTAATTTAATCCGCGCAGGTCTATTCCTCCAAATGAGAGTTCGGAAAATGGCATTAACTATATGAAATATCTTTAGGGGAATGACCATGGGGGTATTATGGAGGAAGTAAAGTAACTGTGGCATAAAAATTATTTTTATTAGGTTTACTCTACCCGCTACCGATAGAAAGAGGGAGTTCCAAGTTTTGATTTTGTCCTGGAACCGCTGTAGAAGGGGAAAAATGTTCAAGTGTATGAAATCTCTGGGCTGGGAAGTAATCTGAATCCCTAAGTATTTAAAAGAAGTAGCAATCGGAACAGGGCAAGTGGCGTTCACCGTCTGTGAGTCATCTCCGTCCAATAAAAGAAGGGCGGACTTTGACCAATTTATAAGTAGACCCGAAAACTTCCCGAATTTTGATATGGTCGACATGGCCTCCTGAAGGGAGAGGTCAGTGTCACCATGTAGGAGCATGGTATCGTCAGCATACAACATAATTTTTTCCTGCATGTCTCCATAACAGAAACCAGTGATGCGCCGATTTGCCCTAATCCCAATCGCCAATGGTTCAATAGCCAGCGCAAAGAGGAGGGGAGACAGGGGACATCCCTGCCTCGTACCCCTCCTCAACGCGAAGCTTGGGGAGAGGAAGCCAGACACCCTCACAGCGGCCTCCGGCTGGCTGTAAAGGAGCTTGACCCAGGAAGTATAATTTGGACCAAATCCAAAGTTTTGCAAAACTGACCATAAGTAGTCCCAATCTATGCTGTCGAACGCCTTAGTAGCATCCAACGACAGTAGGGCCCTAGTACCCATATTGTCCGCCCTAGACTGAATTTTAAGGAATAACCTTCTTAAATTGACTGCAGTTGACTTATTGGGCATGAAGCCAGCCTGGTCTCCATGCACAATAGAAGTAATTACTCCATTCAGTGTAATGGCTAGTGCTTTAGCTAATATTTTTACATCACTCTGTAACAAAGAAATCGGACGATATGCCCCTGGATTTACTGGGTCCTTGCCCGGTTTAAGGAGTAACACAATATTGGCCCTGGACATTTAGATTGGCAGGTGCCCCTCCTCCCGGGATCTATTGAAAACCTTAAGTAAATGTGGCAGTAATTCAGTAGGGTATTGCTTATATATCTCCGTGGGAATCCCATCTTCCCCTGGTGCTTTACAGTTAGGGAAGGAGCCAACCGCCGTCTGTAGCTCTTCTACTGTAAGAGGGCTCTCTAAGTCTAATCTCTGATCCTTATTTAATTTAGGGAAGTCAATCTGCCCCAAGTATTGTTCTAGATCCTCTGAGGTGTAGGATGGCCTATATAGGTCTTCATAAAAATCAGCTAGTTCCTGCAACACCTTAGGTGTATTAACTATGTTACCCGTCTTAGCCCTAACGGCTCCTATGGTTGGTGACTAGAATTCGCAATTCTCACCAGTAGGCGGCCCGTTTTCTCGCCCTCTTCAAAAAATGCCTGTTTTGCAAAGAACCTCTTCTTATCGGCCGACGAGGATAGCAGGTGATGGTATGCAGAAAGAGCTGCCTGCCAAGCCTCCTTGGTCGAGTCTGAAGGGTCCGCAATATACAATTGCTCCTTTTCCTGTACTCTAGCTTCTACTTCGATTTTAAGAGCAGAAGAATCCTGTTTGACTTTATTCATTTCAGCAATCAGCACTCCCCTCAAATAGGCCTTGAAGGCGTCCCACTGCCCAACTATAGAATCATTTGGATCCTGGGTGCAGAAAAACTCACGCATGCTCCCCACTATCCCCTCATGAGTGCGGAACAGTTTCAGCCAAAAGGCATTAAATTTCCAAGGGGCCTTGGGTAGTGTAACCAATGGGGCTATTATAATCCTTATAACCACTGGAGAGTGGTCGGATACACTGCGGGGCTTATGTATAATGTCAGACACAAATGGGAGCATGCTTCAGCTGCACACCCCCAGATCAATTCTGGACAAACAGCCGTGCGTTTTGGAAAAACAAGTGAATTGTCTGACCTCTGGATTCCTGTGTCTCCAGACATCCACCCAGCCCACCTCTTGCAACAACCGCGCCAGGGGGGTACCCCTGGAGAGGGCAGAGGGTCCGGGTCCTGGGTGTCTATCTTCAACTGGGTTCAGACAACAATTAAAGTCCCCCGTCACCAACAACGGTGCATCAGGCCTGCCATCCATAAATGTAAGCAGAGACCTAAGCACCGCCGCTGTGAAAGGAGGAGGAATGTATACTACAGCCAGCACACATGTCAATGTACCCAACCTGCAATGGAGAAAAACATAGCGACCCTCACTATCAATATCACTTGCAAATTCTTCATAGTCCAGGTTTCCGTGAATCAGCACACTCGCCCCCCTAGAGTAGGAAGTGTGTGTGGAATGGTAGGCCTTTCCCACCCAGGAGTATCTCAGGAAGCTCACAGTGTGCGTGGTCAAGTGGGTCTCTTGAAAGCGAAGTATTCAGGGGATGTATTTCTTCAAGCACATACGAATCATGGTGCGTTTTAAAGGGGAGTGAAGACCCCTAACGTTCCAAGATACTATCGGGATGTCCGCCATGTCTTCCGGTGTTCAGTGGCTGATATTTTATATGCAGATGTGCAAGGTGGTGTACCCGTATCCGTGCCGAGGTTCCTCTGGATCCGATGTATACAATGAGACTATTGGGTTCGTGAACAACTAGGTGTGTATTCATTCTGCGTGTGTCCCCTGCCGATGAGTTCTTCCCCACAACAATTGGGGGTTTTAAAATAACAAACTGTCCTGTTTTGTAAACTTCGCACTCTGCCAACATGGGCGGCACAGTGGTGCAGTGGATAACACTCTCGCCTAGCAGTAAGAAGGGTCGCTGGTTCAAATCCCGACCACGACACTACCTGCCTGGAGTTTGCATGTTCTCCCTGTGTCTGCGTGGGTTTCCTCCGGGTACTCCGGTTTCCTCCCACACTCCAAAGACATGCTGGTAGGTTAATTGGATCCTGTCTAAATTGGCCCTAGTATAGGTATGAATGTGAGTTAGGGACCTTAGATTTTAAGCTCCTTGAGGGTATAGGGACTGATGTGAATGTATAATATATATATGTAAAGCGCTGCGTAAATTGACGGCGCTATATAAGTACCTGAAATAAATAAATAAAATAAAATAAATAGATAAACATGGCAACTTTAACATTTTCAGTGATACTCCATCACTCATTTGTAGTGGAAATAAACATCCGTATGTTCAACTTTTGATCCAATTCGCTCTCTTTACTTTGTTTAGGAATATATTGTCCCCCAGCCAAGGAACATCTTTCAATTTTGTAAAGAGGGTATTCTCTGGTTACCTGTCTAGAAAGACAGTCAGGATGTCTGTTACCAATCAGCTCAACTCCCTAGAAGTAGTCTTCTTGTTTAGTTCAAACCTCCTCCTGTGATGCCTGCCGTTTTCAGTGCCTGCTCATTCCTTTTCAACCAGGCTGCAGCTTCCTTAGCGGATTCAAAGAACTGAGCCTGGCCTCTCACCACTATCCGGAGTTTAGCCGGGTACAACGTAGCATACGGAAGTTGAAGATGTGGCAGCCTGCGTTTCACATCTGTGAATTTGGCCCTGCGTCTCTGGACTTCTGCAGAAAAGTCCGGGTAGAAGGACACCCGGGTACCGTTATGTAAAACATTCGCCTTTTCACGAGCTTGTCTCAGCACAGCTTCTCTGTCCTTGTAGTGGAGGATTCTCGCCAGGATGGATCTGGGGGGGCCCCCTGGTGGAGGCGGGCGTGAGGGCACTCTGTGAGCGCGTTCCACCGCGAACAAGGGAGAAAAGGCGTTTTTACCAAAAATTTCCACCAGCCAGTTTTCCACATATGTAGTGGGGTCTCTGCCCTCCACTTTCTCAGGCAACCCCACTATGCGAACATTGTTTCGCCTTAAGCGATTTTCCATGTCCTCTGCTCGATCGTAGGCATCCCTGGCTAGCTGCAATGCTGTTCTGGTGTCCTGCGCCATGGGTGGTAGCTGATCTTCCATGTCACTGACCCTACTTTGCACAGCAGTGGTGCGCTCGCGTATCTTTTGCATGTCTTGTCGCAGTAATGACACATCTTCTCTCAGGCCCCCAAACTGTTCCTTCAGAGTGTTAACAGAGGCTGTACAATTATTTACAGCTCTAAGGATATCAGCTAAAGTAGGTTGCACAATGTCCAGTTCTGCTGAGCTGTGGGGTTCCCCAGATGTGTGGGCTGTCTGCTCCCCCTCCTCCTTTCCCCAGTATACATCTTTTGAGCGTAGTATAGCATGTCCCTAGGGGCATCTTTATTAGGGAGTTTAAGTGTCTTACTTGATTTGGGGCCGGTGTCTTTCATTTTGTCCTGTCCGGGCGGTGTGTGCTTCACTGGGGACGCTGCGGCGCTATCTTGGACATCCAGGCCCGATATCACCATCTGTCCTTTTCGGAACTTTCCCCTGGTGCAAAAAGCCGGCGGATGTTCCCCTGGGGTCTCCGGATCGTACCCGTGCTGCATAGGGCGATTTAAGTTTGGTATGTGGGCTGGGGGAGGATCGGTTACAGGATCGCTGCCGGGAGCTCTGGGAGATGTGTCCTCTCACATGCCTGACTGGGCCACGCCCAGCAAGCATCATTTTCTGCATTCATGTTCTTTGCACTAGCACATCAAAGTAGATGTAAAGCCTAATTAAAGAAACTGAACAGTGCCAAAGTCAAGTGGGAAACCCCCCCCCCCCCTCTGGAGTCTCTTTCTTCAGCCTAAAGCCTCTAAATCCTCTTTGGGACAGGAAACTATATGCCAAGACTCCCTGGCATATCGTTTCCTGTCCTGAAGAGAGGTTTCCCACTTGACTTTGGTACTGTTCAGTTTCTTTAGTTAGGCCATTGGGCTTTACATCTACTTGCTGGTTGCCTGATGATGATGCTGGACCACTGGCTTCAATACTTTGTAAGGCACTGACCTGCTACGATTCTGAAGATCAGGAGTTTGACTTTGCCTACAAACTTCCTTGCAGGCCAAAGACAGCACTGAACCAACCCTAGGTTCCTTACCTGGGTGACACTCCTATACACTGCCCCACAAGCAAGAATTAGGGTCAATACCAATATCTCTGAACCGTTCCTGATAACCCGTTCCTATAGCAATGGATCCACTTGCATAATTACTTCGTAGTTCTGCCACGTTTAAGGCCGTATTCACACAGCAATGCAGAGCTGCTGAAGCGATTTCGCCACTTCGGCAACTCTCTGTGGTAGGGGGCAGTGTGGTGCACGATTCAGCACATTACACAGCTCCCTTTCCTTTATCGTACATTACAGAACACAGAGCCGGTTATTATAATGATAACTACTTGGGTTATACGCCACCTATAGGTGAATAGACACTGGTAGATCAAACAAACAGGAAGTCCTCCCCTATATAACCCCTCCTACACAGGAAGCACATCAGTTTTTTTCGCCAGTGTCTGTGAGGTGGTGGTCACTGATGTGATACATGTGCTCTTAGAGCATCCTTGGAGGTCTGGACGGTTCTATTAAAAATCATTGACTTCAATCGGATCCATTTGAAAAAGCTATCAACCAAAATGGATGTTACCCGAGCCTCATTGGAAGGAGAGAATATTCCTCGAGGTTTGCTTGTAATGCAGCCTTATGGCGCTGGACCCTGTGTAATGGAGCCCTGTGCAGTGTTTGTTCTGAACAAAGTGCTTTCATGCAGGGTGCTAAAGAGGTCAAGGGGAGTAGACCCCACATTAAGGGGGACCCAGTCTCTGAAGGTCTTCTATGACAAAGCTCGCCGTGATGGGTGAAGATTGGACTCCTGTTATGTTCAGAGTCCTGCAGCAGGAATGGTAAGTCTGCATTTGTTTGCAGTTTTTTTTTTTTTTAAATAGAGAGATCTGACTGTCTGTTCTCCTAGTGGCCACTGGGGGCAGTGTGCTGTTTAATCATGCTGTGTACTTCTTAGTCATGTGGGCTGCAGTTTCTCCTCCAGCCACTAGAGAGTGCAGTTTTGCTCAATATGGCCTATTTTTTATATAGGCAGCAAGTGGAAGGGCGGCCATGTTGCCGTGTGGTCAACAGGTTCAGCAGGGCCTCTGGAGACATAACAGGAGCCCATGGATACTAACAAAGTGTAAGTATTTACTGTGGGAGAACTGTGTGGACAAGTCATGATTATATGCTGCATATTTACTGCTTAATCCAGGGGGACTGTTCAACTGTAAGTAGATACACCCCTGGACAGATAGCAGTTCCCTTTTAAAGTGTTTTTTACAAGGAAGGCAGGTGTAGCGTAGTATACATGCTTGCAAACTTGTTGCTTTAGAGGCATGTTTAAATATGTACGTTTGGAAAAACATGGGCATGGGAACAATTTAACCACTTCAGCCTGCCCCATTCCTGACCAGGCCATTTTTTGCGATTCGGCACTACGTCGTTTTAACTGACAATTGCGCAATCGTGCAATGTTGTACCCAAACAAAATTTATGTCCTTTTTTCCCCACAAATAGAACTTTCTTTTGGTGGTATTTGATCACCTCTGTAGTTTTTATTTTTTGCACTATAAACAAAAAAAAGCGGAAATTTTGAAAAAAACACAATATTTTGTAGTTTTTGCGATTAATAAATATCCCAAATTAAAGAAAAAATTTTCCCTCAGTTTAGGCCAATATGTATTATACATATTTTTGGTAAAAAAAAAAAAAAAGCAAATATTGATTGGTTTGCACAAAATTTATAGTGTCTACAAAATAGGGGATAGATTTATGTAATTGCTATTATAATTATTTTTATTATTATTATTATTATTATTATTATTTATTTTATATTTTTTACTAGTAATGGCATTCTGCAATTTTCATCGGGACAGCAATGTTGCGGCGGTCAGATCAGACACTTTTGGCACTATTTTGGTACCATTGACATTTATACAGTGATCAGAGCTAAAAATAGCCATTGATTACTGTATAAATGACATTGGCAGGGAAGGGGTTAACACTAGGGGGCGATCAAGGGGTTAACTGTGTTCACTGGGCGTGTCCTAACTGTGGGGGGGGTGGGACTGACTAGGAGAGGAGAGAGATCAGTGTTCATACTTAGTGTGAACACACGATCTGTCTCTTCTCCCCTGAGAGAACTGGGATTTGTGTGTTTACACACACAGATCCCGGCTCTTGCTCTGTCACGAGCGATCGCGTGTGCCCGGCGGTCATTGCACCCGCCGGCACGCGCATCGGCTCCAGGGACGTGCGCCAGGTGCGCACACATTTTTGCTGTCATGTCTTAAAGGAGCGACGTACAGCTACCGCGATTTGCCCTGCCGAGCCAACCTGCCGCAGTGTAACTGCGGTGGCTGGTCGTTAAGGAATTGTGTCTCCAGTATAGTGTGCGTTTGGTCTGCAAAAGTTTTTTTTTTTTTTTTTTCTCTGTTCTGAAACAGCATAGAGGCTGCATTGGATGCATATGTGCTTGGCTAAATCCTGCAGGACTAGTATGGGGCTTGGATCTCAAGCCGCTGAACATCCCTCTGTTTATAGATAGGTCATCACTGAACAGATCTAGCCTCTCTACAAGAGGTAGATTTCGGGGTCCATAATCATCTGTAAACGCTAGTCTTCATGTGGCGGTTTGTTTCCAGGTTCATCAAGGATTTCTGTATTTGCATGTGGAAAGCCGTTTTTATTGTGAATGTTCCCTTTTAGGTTGGCCACAGCTCCAGAGGGTTCACAGAGCGTCTAGCCCCAGTGCTGGACTTGCTGAAGACACCTCAATACTCATTACCTCAATAATCTTTGCTCAGGAAGCAGTCGATTCCAGGGGTTCCTTTGATTATATATTGTTATAGTTGTGGTTTACTATTGCACATGCACTTTATTGCTAGAACATGCAATATTTATTTGTTTGGATAATGTATGTTATATACAGTAATATATTTTTGTATAGTTTTTTTTTTTTAACTTTTTTTTAATTTTGAGGAGTGCTTTACTATATATTTTTTTTTTCATATACATTACTCCTTTTTTTTTTTTTATTCGAAAAAAGCTTTGTCTCTGAAATGGAAAGAGGTAGATTCTCCCATTATCTAAGTTTGCATAGATCTTATAAACAAGGTCTTACTCCTGAAATTACATATTTCTCTAGAGTCTGAAGAAATTCGATAAAATATGATCAAGGTGGTTATCAACAATGTCCATTGCTTCAGAGGAGTTATATACTCCTTGTTTATATCTCATGTCACGTGCTATAAATGTCCTTTTGCTCTAAACCTATTGGAGTCCATACCTTTGCAGTTTGCCTAAATGCTAATTGCCACCGCACACATGTGATATATTTTTTTTTTATATGGCTGCTTGTCATCAGTCTGCATTCTTAATCTGTTTCTTTTTTTCTTCACTGGATGTACCGCATTATCTGCTCGGGTTACAATATTTGTTGTGAAGATTTTTTGCCTTTTTATACTATATGCAGTCTGTGTAGATGTGTTTTTTCTTGTGTAACTAAAAGAATGTTAATAAAAATTACCCTTTAAAAAAAAAAAATAAATAAAAATAGGTATCTGATTTGTTGAGCCAAGCTGACAACAGATTTAAAAAGACATAAATAGTGAGAAATGTGGAATACAAAATTAATAATAAATTATGTCCCACAGCTTATCTGCCTCCTGATGACTCCTTTTGTAATTCTGAATTCAATATATTTCATGCAGGAAGATTTCCTGGACCTCACAGTGGCTGTGAAGGAAATGTGCAGCTTGGAGGAGTCTTTATACAACATGTTTGTAGAGGAAGAAATATTTTACGGTGATAACCTTTACCGTTGTGGAGCTTGTCATAAGCTTGTCCCTGCAGCCAAGGTAGCTATAAATTGTGATGAATAATCTTATTCTGTTGAAAGGTTTGGGGTAACTGAACTTTACACAAATTTCAAACACCTGCTCGTTTTGTTACTGATTTTTAAAAGCGGTATTAAACCCAAGACCAAAAAATTTAATTTACCGCAGGTTACCAATCATTAGATGTGGTGGCTGCATCCGTTTTTCTTTTCTTTGGCTTTTTTCCCTCTGTTTTAACCTGGTGAACTAGCCAGTAACACGCTCCTGTATTAGTGAGAGACAATTCTGGAGAAATAAACACAGGAGGCACATCAGACAAGCAGCATTGTCAGTCTGTGGGGAGGGGAGTTTTAAATGTATTAGCAGACTTAGAACTGCTAACAAATTGAAGCCAAACTGCAGCTCACACTTTTATAATCATTTACAGCAAACAGTTTTTTTTTCCTTTTGGGATAAAGATTTTGCATGAATAAATAAAAGCTGATCATTTTAATCACCCCTGCCAGAGTTGTGTGGTTTGTCTTATCCATGTAAACTGATACATTCTGCTGGGGAGTTTGTGCTGTGAAAAACAATATATTTGCTGGCTGGATTACCAGATAAAAATAGAAGCAAGCAACCCTAAAAAAGGAAACTAATATAGCTATCGCATTGAAGAATTAGTAAGCTGCAATATAATGTTTGCTTTTGGGCTTAAAGTAGAACTATAGGCAAAACTTTTTTTTATTTTTTTATCATCTTGGATAGGGTAAGGGAGGGTCATAATCCCTGTCAGATTTTTTTTTCACCATCTGTGTTCCATTGAGGAGATTTCCCTTTACTTCCTGTCCCATGGCCAAACATGAAGTGAGAGGAAACCCCTGCAAATAAAGGTTATTTCTTGGGGACCCTCAGGTCACCAGAACTACTATCCCCATTGAAAAATTTCCCCTCTATTACATTTCTAGGAACAACCCAACATTTGGTATTTTCTTTTACTTTCACTTTCAATAAAACAGGAAAAACAGAGAGGGTGAATCTCCTTAACGGGGGCACAGACAGCAATAAAAACTGACATATGTCCTAATCCATCTCCACTCTATCCAAAACTAAAAAAAAAAGTTTTTTGCCTTTTAGTTATACTTTAAAGTGTTTGGTACCCCAGCATTTTCATATTCATATTCATTTTCATATTCCTGATATTGTGCCTGCTGTACCATGTTCTTGTATGAAAAAGTCTCCTGTTCCCTCTGTATTGCTTCCTTTCTGTGAAATCTCTGGTGTTCCTGCCAGTACATCTGCTTTCCTAATAAAAACTGACCACACTAGACAGGAGAACACTGTGTGGTCAGTTCTCTAGCTATGTTTGGAACTCAGCCTGCTCTCCTCCAATGATCTGACTTGTCCTGACATGCCCCCATGCCCAACCATTCACTGGGAAGCTCAGTGTACTGTTGCTTTCCCCCCCCAGCTCTTATGCAGCTGAGAACAGAGGGAATATGATCACTTATAAAAAGGGGGGAAAAGGGTATTTAGAATGCTTTTTGTTATATCTATACACAAATTATTTGCCTTTTTTTGTTTCAGTTTTAAACTAAATGGGCTGTTTTAAAACATGATAGTTTACGATCACTTTAAGCCCCTGTTCACATCTGGGGGATTTGACATGTCAGATGACAGCCTATTGCTGGCGACGGCACTGTCCAAATCGGTGCGATTCCGACTTTGCGGCACCACACCAATTCCCAGAAGTAGTTCCTGCATTACTTTTGGTGACTTCAGGGGCGATTTTCAGTAGACATCTGTGCATGAAACCTGCACAGATGTCTTTCAAATCGCTCCCGAAGTCACGCTGAAATGAGGGTTTGAAATCATGCGAGTTCAGCTGAACTTGCACGATTTCAAACCTGCCTTCAGTGTGAAGGGCTTTAATTCAGTGACCTCACACCTGTTTTGATTCAGTGACCGCTCATTAGAAAACTGTACTTAGACACTTAGAATGTTATCGTAGTTATACATTATGCAAGGTTCATGCATTAATATGCTTTAAGATTATTTACATTAAGGTGATCTTTTTCAGATGTATATCTGAAAAACAAGATGCACACTATACTGTAGAAATGGACACTTCTACGTAGACTTTTTTTTTTGTTTCTTTTTTTTCCTAATTTTATTACAAGAAGATCACAAAAACAGAGCTACAGCAAATAGGTATGCTTCTGTACAGTTGCAGGTGCAAGAACAGTACACCTTTCAAGCACTGAGAACATTACATTAAACAGAATACAAGGCGTCAGTGTATGTAAAGTGCAAGTCTCAGGGTGATAAAATGCAATCCAGTTCAGATGATGAGTCCAGATTGCATATACCCTAAAGCCGTAACGATCGCACATCTCTGGAGAGTCTCATTTTAAAGAAAAAAGTTAAAAGTAGTGGGAAGGGACCAATAGGGAAAGCTGATTTCTGCAAGTGAGGAGGTGGGGTTGTAAAAGTGAAAGGTGGAAGGGTCAGAAAAGAAGGGTGACCAGATCGACGGGTGGAAAATGGTGGGGGGAGTTAGGAAATGAAAGCATAAAAACAGGTTGTCATGGGGCTATGCGAGGCCTGCAGCAAAGGAAGAAGTTGAATAAGTCATAGGTGCAAATCATGAAGGAATGTCAGACCAGGAAATAGGTGGTGAATCACCACCCCGAAAGTGATAGAGTAGGGAAAAGTAAAACCTCTATCAGGTTATTTTTTGCTGTCACTGTTGCACTTTACTTCCTGTCCTAGTGATGCAACAGAAAATGGGAGGAAATCTCCCTAAAGTTAGGGTAATTCCTATCCTTAAAAGCTGTCACTAGAACATCTGTCCCAAATGGATGATTTTCTCTCACCTCTTGCTTTGATGACACCTTTAACACTTTGTATTTCCCCTTGCATTCTGCTTTTACAGGTTGATTTACTAAAGGCAAATATACTGTGCACTGCAAGTGCACTTGCTCCAGAGCTTAGTAAATGAGGAAAAGATTCACTTTGCAAAGAATACTCGATCACATATAAGGAAAATAACAACAGCATTTTTGTTTGCACATGATTGGAAGATAGAAATCAGCAGAGCTTCCTCTCAGATCTAGAGCAACTGCGGTGCACAGTATATCTGTCTTTAAGAAATCAACCTCATAGTGTGTTAAAAAAATAAAATAAATCCTGATCACCACTCCAGAATAGTACACTGTATTGCTTTGGTCACAGTATGTAAAAAAAAAACATAAAAAAGGATTTAATAAAAAAGGAAAAAAAGAATTGAATATTTTTTACTTTCTGCTATAAGACCCTTTCACACTGGAGCTTTTTGCAGGTGCTATAGCGTTAAAAATAGCGCCTGCAAAACGTACCAAAACAGCTGCTACATTCATTCCAGTATGAAAGCCCGAGGGCTTTGACACTGGAGCGGTGCGCTGGCAGGGCGTCAGAAAAAGTCCTGCCAGCAGCTTCTTTGGAGCGGTGAAGGAGCCGTGAACTCACCGCTCCTCCACCACTGCTCCCCATTGCAATCAATGGGGCAGCGCAGCGATACCGCCGGCAAGACGCCTCTCCGGCAGCATTTTGCGGGCAGATTTAACCCCTTTCCGGCCACTAGCGGGGGGTTAAAACCGCCCCGCTAGCAGCCTAAAACGACGGTAAAGTGGCGCTAAAAATAGCGCCGCTTTACCGCTGACGCCCGAGCGCCGGCAGTGTGAAAGGGGTCTTAAACATACAATTAAATGTAAAAAAACTAATTTCTTCATCAATTTAGGCCAATATGTATTCTGCTACATATTTTTGGTAAAAAAATCCGAATAAGCGTATATTGAATTGTTTGCACAAAAGTTATAACGTCTACTAACTATGGGATGTTTTTATTTATTTATATATTTTACTAGTAATGGTGGCAATCAGCGACTTATAGCGGGACTGCGATATTGCAACGGATAACTGACACCGAACTGACACTTTTGACACTTTTTGGGGACCAGTGACACTAATACATGGATCCGTGCTAAAAAAATATGCACTGTCATTGTGCTAATGATACTGGCAGGGAAGGGGTTAACATCAGGGGCGGTCAAAGGGTTATTTGTGTGCCTAAATTGTGCTTACTAACTGTGGGGTAGGTGCTTTTGACTAGGGGAGGGCAAAGATCCATGTTTCTGCTTAGCAGAAACACAGGATCAGTACCTTACCCTCTGACAGAACGACAATCTGCCTTGTTTACTCTGTACTATCTACCGTACATCCAGTCTGCAGTACCCACCGCCGGGCTCTTGCTGTGTATAATCAGTGGGAGCTGGTCGCCGGCAGCACGTGCCCCAGACCCTGAAGTGTCAGATCATGTACTAGGTTCGTGACCTGGTACAGAACGCCCGTCCTTCCACAGTAAATGTACGGTGGGCAGTCCGCAAGCTGTTAAATACCACTTAAAGATAGGTCTATTTGTGTGAAAAAAAAAAATTATATGAGTACAGTGCTGCATGACCGTGCAATTATCATTCAAAGTGTGACAGCGCTGAAAGCTGAAATTGGCCTGGGCAGTAAGGGGGTGAAAGTGCCCGGTATTGAAGTGGTAAGGTGTAACTAAAGTCAAAACTTTTCTTTTTTTTTAATTTTGAAAAGAGTAAGGGATGGTTATAACCCCTGTGTCCCATTGGGGAGATTTCCCTTATCTTCTTGTCCCATAGCCAAAACAGTAAGGGCTCATGTACACTTACTTTGGCTTCAACATTCATTAAAGTGCCTACGACTTCAAAATGCTTTTATGATGTGCTTTTGATGTTTCAGTGGTGCTTCGATGAAACTTTAGTGGTGCTTCGGTGAAGCGTTGGTGGTGCTCTTTTGAAGCTTTGTTGAAGCTTGACAGATGCCCTGTGTGTGTGTGTATGTGTCTCATACCCACAATTTCTCCAAAACAAAGCGAAGCTAAAGCTGAATTAAAGCCTCTCAAAAGCTGCAGGTACTTCAAGCGAGCTTTGTCATGGAGTTCTATGGAGGCTTTGAAGCAACACTAAAGCGACATGGGGTATAATTTTTGAAGCAAAGCAAACGCAAGGTGTAAACAGGACTGTAAGCTAACCATTTTATTTAGTGACAGGAGCTTTGACTGGCGTTCAGAGAGCTTTAACAAAGCGTGTCCGAAGCCTTGTTTTGAAGCAAGTGTAAACTAGCCCTAAGTGAGAGGAAATCCCTCCAAAGTGAGGGAATCCTGGGGTGTCACCAGAACTAGTGTCCTTATTGGAAGATTTCCCCTCTATTACTGTTCTGATGTCATGCCAAAATTTAGAGTTTTCTTTTACTTTCAATAACGGTAAATAGGACAAATTGAGAGGGTGAATCTCCCATAAAGGGGGCACAAAATGCAATAAAAACCTGATAGGGGTTCTAATCCCTCTCCACTCTTATCCAGAAAAATAGTTACACTGCTAAGTTGTTTTGAAACTTACCTCGTATACGTGTTTGCAGTTATGTGATGTTACTCTCTCTCCCTGTCAGTGCAGCCTTGTCTATTCTCTATGTTGTAGGAGCTAAACTGAATATCATTTATGGCAAACGTCTGTTTTTTGAGTGTCTCATTAGCCCTGAGCTCAGACAGGAGATGGGATGGCCTTACAGCCTGACTCTTCTGTTCTGAAAATGAAAACAGGATACAAGTACGGTAAATAAATAAACGTAATCAACAAGAGGTAAATCGGCACTGTTATAACAATTTAAGAGGATTCGGAGTACTACAAAAGTTTAGCAGCAACTGGTGATTTTTTTTTTTTTTTTTTTTTGTGGACGTATATGTTTTGAAATCTTTTGTTTTTTTGTGTCCTTCTAAAAAGCTCTTGTAAAGCATTAAATAGATGAAGTGGATGCTTTAACTGTGTGTTTTTTTTTTTTTTTTTTTTTCTTTTTTTGTGTCTTTCAGTCAGCAAAGCTAGGAAAGTTGCCACCGTTTCTCACACTCTCTCTTCTAAGGTTTAATTTTGACTTTAGTAAGTGTGAGCGCTACAAAGAGACGTCACGTTATGCCTTCCCCACCCGGCTAAACATCAGGCCTTTTTGTGAGCAGGTTTGAGTTTTTTTGTTCGTCCACAAGTGTGGATGGATTTTTTTTTCTGATATTCTCTGTCTTAACTGCTGAAAATGATCTTCATGCTGCCTAAGTGAAAGTGAAGCTATAGCGAATTTTTAGTAAAGGTAATGTGGTATTTTAACATGCTTGCTGTGCAATGATTTTATGAGTGTATTTTATACCCTTTTTGGGATCTGATTATTTGGTGACTTCAGAAAACTTTTTTGCTTAGCCATTTGTAAGGGTTTGTATACATGGGCTTTTGCTTGTGTCAGAACTGCTTCTTTTCCTATTCAAATCAATAGGAATGCAAAAGCAGGCTGATGTTATTTAGACACAGCTCAAATGCCAGTCAGAAGAAGCTCCACTTCAGGTCAAGTGAACATGTGAATATACGTTGAATGATCTCAGAATTGTCGCAAACTTATCCCAAATCCAGGCTGAATGCAACCTAAAGTGCTTTTGCCAGCAAAACAATCCCTAAAGCAGAAAGCTATTTTACAACACACCTGCACTGTAGACTCTTTCCTGACTCTTACACAATAAAGGTAAACTCCAGGGAAATAGAAAATCTACCCTGCAGTGGGGCTCACCTCCGCACTGCAAGGGTTAAATGGGTACCACCTTGTTCCTTCTATGCAACTGGTCTCCAGAAGCCTCTTTGGTGCTCTGCTCAGCCGTTGCAGCTCTGCCATCATAATTTACAATGTAGGACCGGTAGTCCCCCATTACAAGTGAGGATGCCAATGGCACCTAGAAGAAGTGAGCTTTCCTTGCTTCTGGGTATTGTAAGAGTCTTTTTACGGCTTGGCTTATTTTTCGGAGCATTCTAGTTGCCTGATTGTAAAGCTGACCATAGGTGGATTGAAAATTGGCCAATTCAGCAGGGACCAGCCAAATATGGTTTCATGTTTGCCCGCTTCCGCCCATCAGAAGTCAGTTTAACAATCAACTTTTGTTGAATGGGCTTGTTGGAAATATTTTCTCAATTATCAGCTGCAGCCGCTGATCAGTGTATTCTGACTGCGGACAGTCCCCACTGTCAGAATACAACTTCTCAGCGGGGACGATTAATCTATACACATCCCTTGTGTGGATGGAGAAGTACGTTCATTATTATTTATTTTTTTTGATCAGCCTGCTGGCTGATTGAAAATATATTAGTCCTCTATGACCAGCCTTACTATGACCATAATGCTTCGACTGTTTAGAGAGGTTGTAAAGTACACATTTTTTCACTAAAATAAAAAAGTTATATATACAGTGGATATAAAAAGTCTACACACCCCTGTTAAAATGTCAGGTTTCTGTGATGTAAAAAAAAAAAAAATGAGACAAAGATAAATCATTTCAGAACCTATAAACTGTACGACTCAATTGAACAACAAACTAAAATCTTTTAGGTGGAGGAAAGTAAAAATAAAAAAACCTAAAATAATAAGGTTGCATAAGTGTGCACACCCTAAACAAATACTTTGTTGAAGCACCTTTTGATTTTATTACAGCACCCAGTCAATTTGGGTATGAGTCTATCAGCATGGCACATCTAGACTTGGCAATATTTGCCCATTCATCTTTGCAAAAACATTCAAAATATGCCAGATTGCCAGGGCATCTCCTGTGTACAGCACACTTCTGCTCCAACCGCCTAGGGAAGTTCTCCTTCCTCCTTCCAACACCCCCCCCCCCCCCCAGTCTTCTGGGACATGTAATGCGTCTCAGAAGACTGCATCCGCCATTCGTGGTGTGCAGCGCAGCTTGCGCATGCACAGTGGTTTACGGTTGTGAAGCTGTCACAGCCGGTTGCCCATAGTGAAGATGCCAGCGCAGAGGAAAGAAGACAGTGGGCGAGACCGACTGGGGTGAGCACACCGCTGGATCATGTGACAGGCGAGTGGTTGTTTTTTAACTGTCAGCGGCTAGTTTTTGTAGCTGCTGACTCTTAGTTTTTCCACAGGAGACTGGAACTCCGCTTTAACTATATTTGACAAGTAGAGTTATTAACCCCCTTTACATATTCATAAAAAAATGTAAATCCATTTCTCGTAAATATTAAATATATCATAAATAATATTAGTAAATATGGCTTTGTATTCAAGTTGCATGTGTCTGTCTGTTTACTTTGTAGCAAAACCTGGATGATGCTGTACAAATGTATGAGCTCTTCTCAGTTATTATACACAAGGGCAGTTGCTATGGCGGCCATTATCACGTCTATATCAGGGATGTGGATGAATTAGGACACTGGGGATACCAGGTGACTATCTCCCTTGCTAAACTGTTATTAACAAACCTAAAAAAAAAATATGTATGACTAAGCTTGTGTAATATTTTAAACATTCAGTTTTTTGTTTTTTTTTAAATCTTCATTATCTATTAAAACTTTCAAACAATACAGCTGATCACCAAGACAAATTACATTATCTGCAGATTATACACGTTACTTCTTTACAATACCTCTCTCTAGTTACAGATAATCTCCAGAATACCAATTTAACATTCCTAATAGAACAAACAAATGAACAAATCAAACAACAAACAGACAACACACAAGAAGGGGAAAGAAAAAAAAAAGGGAACCCCCACTCCTCCCCTCTCCTCCACCCCTCCCCACTATCACTATCGGTCCTCTCCTAAGCTATAAGGCATTCTGTCTATCCCATTTCTGCCCACCTGTTATAACCTAGATCCTTGCCATGATGTTCTAGGGGGGGGGGGCGCAAAGAGAAAAAGGCCAGTCGTGGAGCTGTTACCCAAGGTCCCCATAGCTTATCTAATATATCCATCCTGCCCCTGTTTTTATACACCTTTTGTTCCATTAATATTGTCATATTTACCTGAGAACGCCATTCCTTGTATACTGGTCTATTAGGAGACATCCATTTTCTAGCAATTATCTTACGAGCTATGAATAGTAATCTGCCACTTTTGTATTAACTTGTCCAATGGATATAGCTCTTCATTAACATAGCCCAGTAGACAAGTCTTTGGTTCCATTTCTATATTGGTATTGTAAGCTCCATTAATTGTGGACACCACCACTCGCCAGTTCCACAACATATGGATCAGATCAGCCGGATTACACCTCGGACAATCCGGGGTTTCCCTCCTCCTCCACTTATATAACTTTTCCGGCGTCCTATATGTCCTATATATAATAAACAATTGAGATAGGCATTGTGTATGTGATATGAATACCATTGGGGCCCTCTTCAGAATATTTTGCCATTCATCCTCTGTTATACCCCCCAGGTCTTTCTCCCAACCCTTTCTACCTGGAGTATTCTTAAAATCTTGATACTTCATCATAAGTTGGTTGTAAGCTAATGTAATTAGTTTACAACCAATTAGCTGTGGATCCACCATCGTGTGCCTGCAGGAAAATTGTAATTTAGATGAAATTAATATACATGTACCTCTAGCATTCATAGAGTATACAGCATGATACTGAGTAGGGTACATTTTATTCTGTAACAAGGTAACCGTATCCTGAGACAAATGTGTTTCCTGCTGGCATACTATCGATGGTGAATGTTGACTCAGAGTATTAAACATAGCCTGTTTCTTAATATGATCCTTAATTCCTCTAATATTCCATGGTAATACTAAAATTTCAGTCGCCATCTTTCAATTTATACAAATATAGACTATTATTAGTACTATGCCTATAAACCATTATATACCAATATACCAGTATCCATCCCCACCTAAATGATACATAGTACACACAGTACACTGAAGCAGAAGGGGATCCCAAGTATTTATCCAAACATATATCCAGGGAAGGATATAGGATCATAGATACAGAAAACTGTTTGATGGTAGAGTGGGGACACAAACAACCCAACCAAGATAACCCAAAAAACAAAACAAAAAAAAAACAATCAGCGCATGCATCCATACTTGATGAATGCAGAACCAATTTCACGCAGGAAGATGTAAATGGGGGAGAAAACAAACATACAGTCTTAAAGTGTATGTAAACCCTGACCCCGATTGCCCCTGATTGCCTTAATTGGGTTTGGTCTGTTGAATATAACATTGTAAGTATTTTGTTTCATAAGTAACAAAACAATTACATGTTAATCTTGATAGAAATCTTATAAAATTATAATTTCCTATGCTTGTTCGTAATGTCAGGGTTTTCTGTGGACTACAGAACACCCCCATATGGTGGGGATCAGGAGAGGTGTTCTATAGTCCTAATTTGTAGCAAGCAGCCTAGCATGACATTGCTGCTTCTATATAGATGCAGTACATTCAGTATGGGTCGTCATCCAAAACCGTAAGGCCTCTTTCACACTTGTGCAACTTGGGACTGCAGAGTCGCATGACAAGTCATACTCCATGATTTCCAATGAGTACCATTCATATCTGTGCAACTTCAAGTCTCAGCGACTTCAAAGTATTTCCTGCACTTTGTTCCGACTTTGATGCGACCTGAGGTCAGACATTACTTCAAGTCACGTTGAAGTTGCGTGACTTTCAGGTTGTACAAGTGTGAAAGGGGCCTAAGTGTGTTACTGGCAGGGTCACCAGTTGAAAATATAGGGACAGGGGCTGGAAAAAAGAAAACTAATGCAGCCACTACATCCAAGGGCTGGTATGCTGCAGTATATAAAATGTTTGTGCTTTGGTTTTGACACACTTGGAACTATTATTATTTTGCAGACATACTTTTTTTCTTTTTTAGTGACTTTGAGTCCCCCCCCCCCCAAGTACAATACAAGATTAATAGCCCTGTGTTAACATCCAACAAACACTATTTTCTGTTGTTGATGACTTGTTTATTCACATATTTTTACCTTTAACAGGAAGAGGAAAAAAAGGTGCCAATGACAGGGGGTGCTGGGGAAGAACAGGACTGTCCTGCTGTTACACTTGCTGTCATCATAGCAGAGGTAGATGGATACCCACAAATTTATTTGCTAGGTTATTGCATGAGCATTATTCATAAAATGTATTCTGACCCTGCTTAAAGAGAAAAATCTGTGCCATATAGCAGCAGGAGAGATTTTATTTATCACAGGTACTTTTATAGCGCCATCAATTTGGACAGCACTTTAATATAATATAAAATTAATATATTATTTTGTCAAGATTCACAACACAAAACCCCCCCCCCCCCCTCCCCTCCTCTCAGAGGACCGCCCACCAATTAAGGGAGGAGTCCCGTTACCAACCAGATCAGTCTGTTTCAGCCTAACATGTGTATATAAAAAGTCGGCAGGAGACTGCCACCACTAAGGCTCTGAGGAAGAAGGGCAAACCTTCGAAACGCGTAAGCCAGCGGCAGTCCGTGTGCCTCCCTCCTGGGACCTGGATAGCTGCCTACCACTGGAACTATTGCCTTTGTGCGTTTGATATGCTATTTTACCTGCGACTTTTGTGAGTAGCTTTTTACCTTGTTTTTAATTTATTAAAAATTTGCCAAGGATAATGCGCTAGGCTGGTGCGCTCTCTTGTTTCTTTCTTTGCTTTTCTTTAATATAATATACATTCAAATCAGTCTCTAACCCTCAAGGAGCATACAATGAGAGGGTCCCTAACTCGCATTCATACATACTAGGGCCAATTTAGACAACAGACAATTAACCTACCAGCATGTCTTTGGATTGTGGGAGGAAACTGGAGGACCCAAAGGAAACCCACGCAAACAGGGAGAATATGCAAACTCCAGGCAGGTAGTGTCATGGTTGGGATTTGAACCAACAATCCTCACGCTGCTGGGTGGAAGTGCTAACCACTTAGCCACTGTGAGAGCTGTAGAAAGCACAGATCTACATGAATAAATGACCCTTTAAACTGAATCTGCAGTCAAACCACTAAATATGCAGTTGAAATATTTGTATGTGAAATATCTTACCTACCTATGGATTTGTCATGATTTTCTTCCAGTCTTATTATTAAGACACGCCTCTCAGACAGTGTAGCCCTGCACCTCCACTGCTACTGAGCAGTAAACCCCCATCCAGGGTACACCCCCTGCTGAAAGGACATTGAATGAGCTATGTTCATACTTCTCTCTCCTAGTGTAATTAAAGAGGAAGTAAACCCTGATGGGTTTTTCTTCCTTTCTTCCCTGCAAAGTAAAGGCATAATGTGCTAATATGCATCGCATACTAGCACATTATGTGACACCTGCAAATGAAGCCCGCGTTGTCCCCGCTGCAGGCCGCATTTATCTTCGTCTGTCTTCTTTCCAGGGCCGCAGACTCCGGCTCTGTGACTGGCCTGAGCCGTGTGACATCACTCGCAGGAGCCACTGGTCACGGCACACTTGTCTGAAGAAATGGCACAGGCAGCAGTTCCTTCAGAGCGCATGCAACGATGACATCATTGGCACAGTAAATATCCCTTGAATGGCTCACTTTTAGGAGATATTTACAGTACCCATAGGTAAGCCTAGAATAAGGCTTACCTATAGGTACAACTTCTCCATGGAGGTTTAAACCTCCTTTAAGCCCCCATTGTACAACATAATATTCTGAGCACTGGTAAATACACAAAAGCCTAATTTACTGTTATTACTGGTGCTCACTCTCTCATTTGTAAGTTCGGCCATACAGGGAAATATAGGAGGCTGACTTGAAGACAAATCCAAGTACTAGGTGTTTTATAGTATCAGGGTAGATATCTATTTTGCATGATTACAGACTCTCCAGCTGCTGGAAAGCCCGTATCAATGGTATATGTTGGTTACAACTCTTTGTACAAACACTTTTTATTTAATAGTGTCACACATCTCTCTACTGTATGCATTATCTGATTTAGGTTTTTAGATACAGTACATATTTATGTAGCTTCAGCTGAATTCTTAAAAATGTTATGACATTCCCCTCACAATACAGCCAACAAGCTTTACTATTTACCTGCAATAGTAAATAGTGTAACCAGCGCGCATCATATCTTAGTGTGTATTAAATATAAGTGATCCCGATAGTTATGACTACTATTGGTATACCACACTTAAAGCCATTTCAATCCGGCCAAAACTCATGAAAAACCTTATTACTATAGACATATATTTAAAAAATCGTGAAATTGACTTATTTTTCTATATTAGGAACATTTAAATCCTATACTCACACCACGTGTTCAACAGTGAAACAAAACGTGTTATTAATTACAATGTTACTTATGAAAATCAATCCGCAACAATGTAGTGAGCACCCTGAAACATATGTTGCTAGTAACAATGTTACTTGTGACTATCAATTCGCAACAATGTGGTGAACACCATACATATCCAAATTAATGCTAAAAATGTTTATCAGTGGGACACTTATTCCCCTTGAACATCTTAGATGTAGAAACAATGATCAGTCCTTGATGGAAATATGCTAGGTTGATATTAGCACCAATCTTCTTTATAGAAAGAGACACACCGATATTCCTCCTTTTCACAAATATGGTAAAAAAGGCCGCTTACCGGATCAGATGCATCTCAGGTTAGTGAGATCAGATGAGCATGTTGCATTAGCCTGCCGGCCTTAGATTATCACCTGGGAGATTTCCTCAGCCACTGTGCTCCAATTCACAGGCAGATCTGGGCGTTTTCCTGGGAGATTTCCTCAGCCACTGCGCTCCAATACACAGGCAGATCTATCCTCACTGATACAATGTATCCGGTTTCAAAATATTAGTTCATCCATACAGAAGATACACCTCAGTGGGAATAAAACAAAAAGGGCTCCATAGTGCAAATGTGTTTTATAGATTTATTCAAAATCTCTTTCACAGTCACTTTAAAACAATTCTTTCCACTGCAAATGTTCACAGCAACACTCCACTGCACATCAGGAACTACAAATCAAAAAAGAAACTCCCAAGTATACACCAAACGGAACTCAGATAAAAAATGGGAACCAGATAAAAATTAGCTAAAAATCAGCATGCATGCAGAGCGGGAGCAAACCGGCTGACTGCATGGAGAAAGACCAGACAAATGTGATGGCGTCACAGCCTCTAGCTCCACCCGACGCGTTTCCCCTAAACAGGCTTCCACTGGGAGTTTTTTTTTTGATTTGTAGTTCCTGATGTGCAGTGGAGTGTTGCTGTGAACATTTGCAGTGGAAAGAATTGTTTTAAAGTGACTGTGAAAGAGATTTTGAATAAATCTATAAAACACATTTGCACTATGGAGCCCTTTTCGTTTTATTCCCACTGAGGTGTATCTTCTGTATGGATGAACTAATATTTTGAAACCGGATACATTGTATCAGTGAGGATAGATCTGCCTGTGTATTGGAGCGCAGTGGCTGAGGAAATCTCCCAGGAAAACGCCCAGATCTGCCTGTGAATTGGAGCACAGTGGCTGAGGAAATCTCCCAGGAAAACGCCCAGGTGATAATCTAAGGCCGGCAGGCTAATGCAACATGCTCATCTGATCTCACTAACCTGAGATCCATCTGATCCGGTAAGCGGCCTTTTTTACCATATTTGTGAAAAGGAGGAATATCGGTGTGTCTCTTTCTATAAAGAAGATTGGTGCTAATATCAACCTAGCATATTTCCATCAAGGACTGATCATTGTTTCTACATCTAAGATGTTCATGGGGAATAAGTGTCCCACTGATAAGCATTTTTAGCATTAATTTGGATATGTATGGTGTTCACCACATTGTTGCGAATTGATAGTCACAAGTAACATTGTTACTAGCAACATATGTTTCAGGGTGCTCACCACATTGTTGCGGATTGATTTTCATAAGTAACATTGTAATTAATAACACATGTTTTGTTTCACTGTTGAACACGTGGTGTGAGTATAGGATTTAAATGTTCCTAATATAGAAAAATAAGTAAATTTCACGATTTTTTAAATATATGTCTATAGTAATAACGTTTTTCATGAGTTTTGGCCGGATTGAAATGGCTTTAAGTGTGGTATACCAATAGTAGTCATAACTATCGGGATCACTTATATTTAATACACACTAAGATATGATGCGCGCTGGTTACACTATTTACTATTTATTTTTTGGGTCTTTTGTATTTATGGACTAACACGAGCAGCAGCACAATTTTTTTATTTTTTGTATGGTTAGCGCAAAATCACGTTTCTTTATATATTTACCTGCAATAACTGGTATCGTCATTCTAATTTTAAAGGCTGGAGCAGATAAAATGCTTCCGCTCGATCAACTGAGCCAGAAACTGCTGGAGCACACAGGATCCTCTTGGAATAAGGTCTATAGGAAGAAACATGGAGCCCTCCGTAAGGTACGGGACAAGTGTAAATAAGAATAAGGGTAAATTGTGGCAAACGCAGCCCCCCAGCCCCTTCATTGACAAATGAAACTAAGGCAGGGCATAAATTATGTGGTTTTCTTTCCTGCAACCACAGACTGCAGAAAAGAAAATCGCTTGATTCCCCCATCAACACAGTCAGTGTTGATGGAGGAAATCCCTCCCGCGGATCTATTGTGTTCTGCTGTCGGGGGGAGCAGGGAGCTGTTCCTGCCGGAACAACACAGTGATTATTGCTAGTGGCTATATTCGCTGGCAACAATCGCATGTAAAAATCCGACGTGCTGTTTGTAAGTCGATCGATGGATTGTACAACTGTGCAAGACTGAAGGTAAGGCTGCAGTTCAGCTTTAACTCTCCACCACTCTGTCCAAAAACACTAGTATTGTCAGAATTGCATCTTTTTGTCCGTGTCAGGAAAAATAAATTTAATCGTATTCTTATGCATTGGAAATATCAAGGTTCATATATTTATTGCCACTGCAACTAAAATATGCAATTCAGAAGTCTTTTATTCTTGTTTTTTTTTTTTTTTTATATTATATTTTTATGTTTATATTTTTATTACAGTTCCTGCAGAATCATCCCTCTGTCTTTCAGTTGAGCTCTGATGGATCTTTGGTGGGGTTAGCGCATACAGAAAATGCCACTGATCCTCAGTGCTGTAAGCAAAGCAGTTCAGGAAAAATCCAAGCACCACAAAGAGGTGCTAGTCACTGGTTTGATTTCAATGACTCAACGGTTAAATGTATCCAGGAACGGGAAATTGAGAAACAGTTCCAGGGAAAAGAGAGTGCATATATGCTCTTCTACCGCAAAAGCCAATTAAAGAGACCTAAAGAAGGTAAGTCTGTAATGGGTATTTACAATTAAACCTTTCCTTAGTTTAAAGTGGTTATAAAGCCTTACATATGGCCAGTGAAGTGACTGGCCTCAGGTGATACACAGAGATAAAACAAATCCTTCTACATAAGTTGTACCTGTTTATCTACAGTCTTCTCTTCTCTACAGTCGTTCAAAGTCCAGAATTTATAAAGCTTGTCTGAGCTGGCAGAAAAAAAGGGGGCAGAGAGCTGAAATAACACACTGCAGAGTTCAGTGAGCTGATTGGAGGGAAGGGAAACACCCCCCCTTCATGCAGAACACAGGAACAGAGCTGAGGCTGTCAGCTGGAGATCCCTCACCTGTCACCATTTTTCTCTTGGTGTCAGGAAAACTTGTCAGTAGTAACGCAGAGGAAAGAGGCAGCAAACAGAAATGACACTTTGTGCTCTTAATTGAGACAAGTACACACTATAGAGGTATATGTGTAACGAGCCCCTTGCTCGCTCGGTTTCACTCTCCCAACACTCCTCTGCAGCTATTGACTCAGATTGCAATGTCTGATGGTTCGGTCATCCAATGGTCCGGGACTAGAACCACAGCTCTGTGCCGTTCTAGTCCAGTTGTGATAGCTCAGAACAAACACCAGGCAGGCTGTATGTAAGTTCAAACAGGAATCTATCTTTATTGACAAAATAAAGGCTTTTATACACTCATATTACTCTAACAATACACCTGTAACCTAATTAACCTAATTAACATGAGCTAATTAACTAATCCCTTTAGACAGCCTAGATGACTCAGACATGATCGTTAGGCCAGACTGGCCGTCTTGTAGTTCAGAAAATCCAATCAACATTAACACAATCAACATAGACTCTTCTTCACACAATAGCAGAGTTAATTAACACAAATAACAATGGGGATCTAATGACTCTTAGATCCCATAGTAGACTTATTTTCAATACACATTTTCAGCAGACAATAGACAGACAGGTGTTGGAATTTACATCAGCATCTCCTAACAGCATCTGTCCCAGCATTATAAATCAGCCACTATTCCAATATGGCAAATCCAGGGTCCCCAGGCATACAGCTCACAAAGAGCACTGTTCCCCCAAATGCAAGGGCCCCCGATCGATCGGCAAGAGGCTTGCATACAGTCCCCTCCAAAAGTCTCTTTCCCGGCTAGGTCTGTCACAATATGCTTTGGTCATATTCCATGTCTGAGGTTTACAACCACTTTAATCACCTTTACTGACAGCTTGAATACCATACAAGCACCCTCATACCTTTTCCTTCACAAGCAGCCAGGTATCCCCAAAACCTGGGCACTCTTATATACAAATTTGTAGTTTTGTCAAGAAAGTTAAAGGTTACTTTACTACATCCTGCCCACAGCAGCTACTTTTTATCACCCCTAACTTAAAGAACGAATTGAAAGTAGGGGGACAGGGCAAGCCAATGTTAAACTTTCTAAGCAAACAACATTGTTTATGGCATGCAATATGATAGCCCTTTAATGGATACAGTCCACCACACCAAAAATTTGGGGTGCCTGGAGTAAATCGACACTCACTTTTATGAGACACAGTAGACATTGTGGGTAGTACCCTGCATTAAGGAAGCACAAGTGATGGAGGCTTGTTGTATGTTTGGTTTTATTTTATCTGTAACCTAATTATCGTGCTGTAAACACAATCGTGTAGCACTGTATACCTTTGTACAGTTGACTTCAATACGGAAATGGGTAGCTATTGGAGTACCAACATCCCTGAATTATATGTATAAAGAAAAACACTCAAAATGGGACTTTAAAGTGGTTGAAACCTAGTTACACCGCTTTTACCTACAGGTAAGCCTATAATAAGGCTTACCTGTAGGTACTGAAAATCTCTCCTAAACCTGCACGGTTTAGGAGATATTTACCATATACGCTTGCTTTCTAAAGGGCCCCATGCCATGACTGGCGGCTCCCACGCGCATGCATGGGAATGACGTCAAGCGACTCCGGCCAGTCACATAGCCGAGGCCACGGCCCGGAAGGAAGAGGGGTGAAGATGGATGCGGCCACCAGCGGGGACATCGCGGGTTTTGTTTGCAGGTAAGTGCAACATAATGGGCTAGTATGCGATGCATACTAGCCCATTATGATTTTACTTTGCAGGGGAAAAAAGGAACTAAAACCATCAGGGTACTTCCTGTTTTAACGGTACTAAGTCACTATAATGTCAAGTGAATGAACAGTATTTCTAGGTAGCATAAAAGTTGACAAACCTTTATTAATACAATTTGTGTAAAAGATTACAATACATCTTAAAAATGATGGGAAACTGGTTCTTGATACTGTACTTAAGATGGAATCAATAGAGAACAAAGGATGGGAATTGCTTAACACCAACGCGTTTCAAATTAGATTTTCTTCAGGGGTGCATACACATTTATAGAAAAGAAATTACTTTCTTGATATGCTATGTGTACATCTTGAATGAAGAACCAAAATTAAAATATTGGTTGCAATTGCCCTCCAGTGTCAACAGGGGGCATCTAGACCAGTGCCTGAACAGTGTGTCAAAAAGGTTTTTCCCGGACATTCACCACAGACTAGTGGAGATATGTGCTAAAGCAAGAGAGTCCGTGCATCACCAACAGCTCTTAAATGCATAGTCACCAGGGATCATGAAGTGACTTTTTTTGTGACACATATATACAGTTGTGCTTAAAAGTTTGCACACCCTGGCAGAAATGATGACATTTTGGCATTAATATTGAAAATATGACTGATCATGCCAAAAAACTGTCTTTTATTTAAGGATAGAAATCACATGAAGCCATTTATTATCACACAGTTTTTTGGATCCCTTTTAAATCATAATGATAAAAGAAATCACCCAAATGGCCCTGATAAAAAGTTTACATACCCTGGAATGTTTGGCCTTGGTACAGACACAGAAGGTGGCACACACAAGTTAAAATGGCAATTAAGGGTTAATTTCCCACATTTGTGGCTTTTTAAATCACAATTAGTGTCTGTGTATAAATGGTCAATGAGTTTGTTAACTCTCACATGGATGCACTAAGAAGGCTAGAAACTGATCCATGAGGAGGTAGAAAAGAACAGTCAAAAGACCCGCGTAACAAGGTAATGAAACTTTACAAACATGGAAAAGGATATAAAAAGATATTCAAAGCCTTGAATATGCCAGTCAGTACTGTCTAATCACTTAAGAAGTGGAAAATTAGGGGCTCTATTGATACCAAGCCATGGTCAGGTAGACCAAGAAAGATTGCAGCCACAACTGACTGAAGAATTGCCCAGGATACAAAGAAAAACCCACTGGTAACCGCAGGAGAAATACAGGCTGCTCTCCAAAAAGACGGTGTGGTTGTGGAGCACAATTCAACGATACTTGAACAAATTAGAGCTACATGGTTGAGTTGCCAGAAGGAAACCTTTACTGCGCCGATGCCACAAAAAAGCCAATGAGGCATGTCAAGGTGGTGTTGGATATATTGTAACCAGGCTTTTTTGTGGAACTTGTACAGTAAAGGCTTCTTTCTGGCAACTTGATCATGCAGCTCTTTTTTTCAAGTATCATCGTATTGTGCTCATTTAAAAACAACCACACCATCTTTTTCCAGAGCAGCCTGTATTTCTCCTGAGGTTACGTGTGGGTTTTTCTTTGAATCCCGAACAGTTCCTGTGGAAGTTGTGGCTGAAATCTTTCTTGATCTACCTGACCTTGGCTTGGTATCAAGAGATCCCCAAATTTTCCACTTCTTAAGTGATTGAACAGCACTGACTGGCATATTCAAGGCTTTGGATACCTTTTTATATCCTTTTCCATCTTTGTAAAGTTTCATTACCTTGTTACGCAGGTCTTTTGACTGTTCTTTTCTACCTCCTCATGGCTCAGTGTGTAGCCTGCTTAGTGCATCCATGTGAGAGCTAACAAACTCATTGACTATTTATACACAGACACTAATTGTGATTTCAAAAGCCACAAATGTGAGAAATGAACCTTTTAATTATACCCAAACAAAATGTATGTCATTTTTTCCCCACAAATAGAGCTTTCTTTTGGTGGTATTTGATCACCTCTGCGTTTTTTTTATTTTTTGCGCTATAAACAAAAGAAGAGTGACGATTTTGAAAAAAACACTCTTTTACTTTTTGCTAAAACAAATATCCCAATTTAAAAAAAACAAAAACAAATTTTTTTCTCAGTTTAGGCCGATATGTATTCTTCTACATGTTTTTGGTAAAAAAGAATCGCAATAAGCTTATATATTGGTTTGCACAAAAGTTATAGCATCTACAAAATAGGGGATAGATTTATGGCATTTTTATTTATTTTATTTTTTTACTAGTAATGGCGGCGATCAGCGATTTTTTTTTTTTTTTTTTTTGGAACAATATTGCGGCGGACAATTCGGGCAGTTTTGACACATTTTTGGGACCAGTGATATTTATGCAGCGATCAGTGCTATAAAAATGCACTGATTACTGTATAAATGTCACTGGCAGGGAAGGGGTTAATACTAGGGGGCAATCAAGGGGTTAACTGTGTTCCCTAGGTGTGTTCTAACTGTGGGGGTATGGGACTGACTAGGGGAGGAGACTGATCGGTGTTCCTACTTAGTAGGAATTTGTGCATTGTGCACACACAGATCCCGGTTCTCGCTCTGTCACGAGCGATCGCAGGTGCCCGGTGGTCATCGCGCCCGCTGGGCACTCGCATCGGCTTCTACAGTGTCTTAAAGAGCCGACGTACAGCTACGACGGCTCGCCCAGGGGAGCCATCCTACCGCAGTATAACCGCGGCGGCTGGTCGGGAATCGGTTAATGCAATCTGTGGGATAGACTCCCTTCCATTTTCTAGTGACCTTCCTATCCTTAAATTTTACCCAAAACAGATATTGAATGGATTGTCATGAATGATATTCATATATAAAGATATACAGATGATTTAATACACTACAGGTACTCCTCACTTAACGAACAGGTTCCCTTCCTAAGACCAGGTCGGTAAACGAATTGGTTGTTAAATGAGGAATTGCAAGTAATCAATATTTTAAGCATTTTTAACTACTGTACTGTAAAAAAAAGTTCTAAACACAAAACTCCAGCTCAATAATGTTGTATTAATTTGCATAAGTACAGAACAAAAACCTGTACTGTACAGTACAATGATGTATATACGCGACGTTCGAGTGGGGAGAGCGAGTCGTAAGTCCGAGTAGTCGTTAAACGAGGAGTATCTGTGTGTGTGTGTGTGTGTGTGTGTGTGTGTGTATGTGTCACAAAAAAGGTCACTTCATGATCCCTGGTAACTATGCATTTAAAGGTGTTGTAAAACCTCAAGGTTTTTCACCTTGAAAAACCTGTGATGCAGCAGCCCCCCTTTTACATACCTGAACCCGGTCTTTACAGCGACAGGGATGAGCACATCCGCTCCAGTCAGTGCCTCGAGTCCTGATTGGATAGATTGATAGCAGCGCAGCCATTGGCTCCCGCTGCTGTCAATCAAATCCAATGATGCGTGAGCCGGGGGGCAGGGCCGACTCCTGCTGTCTGTGTCAATGGACACGGGAGCTTGCCTGCACAATTCCCCTGAGGGAGAGCAGCTCTCCAACGGGCACTCGAGAAGTGGAGGAGCCAGGAGTGCCACCGAGGGACCCCAGAAGAGGAGGATCAGGGCCACTCTGCAAAACCAACTGCACAGACGAGGTAAGTACGATATGTATGTGGTGTTTGTTTTTAAAAAAAAAAAAAAAAAACCTTTACATATCCTTTAAGAGCTGTTGGTGATGCATGGACTCCCTTGCTTTAGCACATATCTCCACTGGCCTGTGGTGAATGACTGGGAAAAACCTTTTTTGGCACACTGTTCAGGCACTGGTCTAGCCGCCCCCTGTTGACTTTGGAGGACAATTGCAACTAATATTTTAATTTTGGTTTTTCATTCAAGATGTACTCATAGCCTATCAAGAAAGTAATTTCCTTTCTATAATGTGTATGCACCACTGAAGAAGAAAATCTAATCTGAAACGCGTTGGATGAGCAATTCCCATCCTTTGTTCTCCATTGATTCCATCTTAAGTACAGTATCAAGAACCTGTTTCCCATCATTTTTTAAGATGTATTGTAATGTTTTGCACAATTTTGTATTAATAAAGATTTGTCAACTTTTATACTACCTAGAATTACTGTTCATTCACTTGACACTATAATGACTCAGTACCGTTAAAGTCCCATTTTGAGGGTTATTCTTTATAAATTTGTACAGTTGAGAATCCTGTATATCCATGATATTTTCAATAAACAAGAAACGGAAAAGGCAAAAATCAGGATTTGCATATCAGTGTACCTATTACTTCAGGGGTCCTGGGGTGCTCATAAAATAACAAAAGTAATAAAAGGCACGCCTGCACAGCACTGACTGTCTTTTAACACAGGTAAAACAAAGTATTAGTGTACTTTACTTTAAAGTGATTCTGTCATGAAAGAAGTATGGGGACTGTTATTGCAGGCCTCCTTTTGTAAATGCTAGGTGCTTGACTGTGTCTGACTTAAAGCGGAGTTGCACCCAAAAGTGGAACTTCCGCTTATTTGCTCTCCCGCCCCCCCCCCCCAACCCCCTCAACCTCCTCAACCTCCTCCACCCCCTTCGGTGCCACATTTGACACCTTTCAGGGGGGTGGGGAAAAAATGGCATGGAGCTGTCCCTCTAAAGTTCGGCCCCTCTCCTCCTTCCTCCACTGCCGAGACAGTTGGAAAGCACAGCGTGCTTCATGCATGCGCAGTCCGGAGCCGGCTGTGAAGCCGAAAGGCTTCACTGCTGTTTTCCCTTACCAGAGGCCACTCTGGATCGGCGGCAGCACCCGGGAGCCGATTTGAAGATAGGCTGGGGTGCCGACATCATGGGCTCTCTGGACAGGTAAGTGGCTGCTGACTTTTAATTTTACCCAGGCTGGAACGCCTCTTTAAATATGTTGCAGTCACAGTTTTGGAACAAGCATGTTGTATGTGAATGTCAAAGTTGTTAGATGTCAGTGTCCCTTTAAAAGCAATGATTACCCTGCAATAAAAGAGAGGCTGTCCCATAGCCGAAACAGGAAGTGAGAGGAAATCCTTCCAAAGTGAGGCAATCCCCAGTTGTTACCAGGGTCACCAGCACTGGTGTCCCCGTTTTTAAGATTTCCTTGCTATAGTGGTGACAACTCAAAATTTTGGGATTTTCTTTCACTTTCCTTCTCGGTGATAACTAAACAAAACAGATAGAGAGGATGAATCACCCTAATGGGGACACAAACACCAATGAAAACCTGACAGGTGTTCCAATCCTTCTCCACACCAGTGTAACAGAATCTCTTTGTAATAATATTTTTTTGACAGCTAAAGGAAATGCACAGTTTGGAATCCCTGACTACATGATACGCCAGATGAACCAAATAAATGAGGAACTTAAGCAGAAAAGGTAAGTTTGCTTCTTGCTTGCATATAACCATTTAATACATTTTCAAATTCCATGCATCAGAGCTGGTGTGTCTTGAATATATTCTTACTAACCCACCCTCGCTTGAGTAGCACTCCACACTATATGCAGACTTATGGAAAGCCCATCATCTTGGGGATGGCCATCATACTTTAGGCCAATAAAGTATCATAAGTACGATTATCGGCTTCTGGAACTGAGGAGCACTATTTGGCCATGGTCAAGTCAAGCAGCATATGTCTTAGGCCCCTTTCACACGGGCGTTTCTGTTTGGCGAACGCCGCTTGGTCAGCAGGGGATCACTCCTCGGATGACAGTGATCGGATGACGGGTCCATGTCCACTCACTGTGCAGAGAGGAGACGGACCCAGTCCCGCTCTTTTCTATGGGTAAATCGAGTTAAAACGTTCTTTTTTCATCTGATTATATCTGATCCGCCAGGCGGATGGAAAATAGGACCACCATTCGTCTGGATTTTGCGGACAGGATCAGATCGGATCGGATTGGCTAGCGGCGGATGTCAGCGGACATGTCACCTCTGACATCCAACGCTCCATAGGGGTGAATGGAGCGTCCGATCAGGTCTGTCTGAAAAACTGATAGGCGGACCTGATCGGACCCTCCATTCACCCCTATGGAGCGTTGGATGTCAGTGTGAAAGGGGCCCTGTTTCTGTTCTATGACTTGCTACTTGATGTTTTGCAAAGAAGGGTACAAAGAAACCTGTTCTCAGATGAAATGTAAAAATATGACGCGCTACCTTATATCACACATATACTAATGATTACCTAGCAATATGAACAATAAGTGCACAGCAGTGACCCCTAGTGAGAGTATTAAATATGACACTTGGACCTTTATATAAACAGAACAAACTCCATATGATAATTGCAGTCTTCTTATGAACAGGTGCAATCGGCAAGGTATCCAACCGTGAATGGATGGCAAGTAAGTGACAAACACCAAGTGGACCCTCCACCAGTCACACTATGCACTCCCCTCCCAGAGTGGCCCCCAATTAGGCCTAGTAGCACCTTCCCCTCTTGGGGTCACAATCCAAGATGTCTTTTTAAGCTCCCATCAATGGGCTCCTGCAAGCGTGGTCTCTCATAGGTGATGGCAACATACAGTTGTGCTCATAAGTTTACATACCCTGGCAGAATTTGATTTCATGGCCATTTTTCAGAGAATTTGAATGATACCAAAAATATTTCTTTCACTCATGGTTAGGGTCTGGCTGAAGCCATTTATTATCAATCAACTGTGTTTACTCTTTTTAAATCATAATGGCAACAGAAACTATCCAAATGACCCTGATCAATAGTTTACATACCCTGGTGATTTTGGCCTGATAACGTACACAAGTTGACACAAAGGGGTTTGAATGGCTATTAAAGGTAACCATCCTCACCTGTGATCCATTTGCTTGTAATTGATGTGTGTGTATAAAAGGTCAGTGAGTTTCTGAACTCCTGACAGACCCTTGCATCTTTCATCCAGTGCTGTACTGATGTTTCTGGATTCTGAGTCATGGGGAAAGCAAAAGAATTGTCAAAGGATCTGCGGGAAAAGGTAGTTGAACTGTATAAAACAGGAAAGGGATATAAAAAGATATCCAAGGAATTGAGAATGCCAATCAGCAGTGTTCAAACCCTAATCAAGAAGTGGAAAATGAGGGGTTCTGTTGAAACCAAACCACGGTCAGGTAGACCAACGAAACTTTCAGCCACAACTGCCAGGAAAATAGTTTCGGGATGCAAAGAAAAACCCACAAATAACTTCAGGTGAAATACAGGACTCTCTGAAAACATGTGGTGTGGCTGTTTCAAGATGCACAATAAGAAGGCACTTGAATAAAGATGGGCTGCATGGTCGAGTCGCCAGCAGAAAGCCATTACTACGCAAGTGCCGCAAAGTATCCCGCTTACAATATATCAAACGGCACAGAGCCAAGCCTCAAACCTTCTGGCACAAAGTAATTTGAGACCAAAACTGAGCTTTTTTGCCACAACCATAAACGCTACATTTAGAGAGCAGTCAACAAGGTCTATGATGAAAGGTACACCATTCCTACTGTGAAACACGGAGGTGGATCGCTGATGTTTTAGGGATGTGTGAGCTACAAAGGCACAGGAAAATTGGTGAAAATTGATGGCATGATGAATGCAGTATGTTATAAAAAATACTGGAGGAACATTTGCATTCATCAGCTAGGAAGCTGCGCATGGGACGTACTTGGACATTCCAACATGGCAATGATCCAAAACACAAGGCCAAGTCGACCTGTCATTGGCTACAGCAGAATAAAGTGAAGGTTCTGGAGTGGCCATCTCAGTCTCCTGACCTCAATATCATTGAGCCACTCTGGGGAGATCTCAAACGTGCAGTTCATGCAAGACAGCCCAAGAATTTACAGGAACTGGAGGCTTTTTGCCAAGAGGAATGGGCAGCTTTACCATCTGAGAAGATAAAGAGCCTCTTCCACAAATACCACAAAAGACTTCAAGCTGTCATTGATGGTAAAGGGGGCAATACACGGTATTAAGAACTGGGGTATGTAAACTTTTGAACAGGGTCATTCGGGTAGTTTCTGTTGCCATTGTGATTTAAAGCGTAAACACAGTTGATTGATAATAAATGGCTTCAGCCAAACACTAACCATTAGTGAAAGAAAAGTTTTTGTGTTATCATTCATGTTCTCTGAAAAATGGCCAAGAAATCATAAATTCTGCCAGGGTATGTAAACTTATGAGCACAATTGTATGGCGATGGCAACTGTATGGGTAAAGAAGGAACTAACATAGTGTAGTACTGTAAACGTAGTTTAATAAAAAAAATACAACTGTTCCACTCACATTTAAAAACGCACTAGCCCTGGTGCATACAGGTGATGAACTTTTGATAAAGTCACATGTGCAGTGATGAAACACGTCAGGGCGGGGCTTGTGACGTTATTGAGTTGTCCTAGGAAGCATGCGATCACCCAGGAGGGCGAGGACTTGCGGATGATTCTGCGACCCCATAGATTGATCTGTTTATGCCTAAGTTCATCACCTGTATGCACCAAGACTAGTGCATGTGAGAGTAACAGTTGTATGTTTTTTTTTTTTTATTAAACTACATTTACAGTACTACACTATGTTGGTTCCTTCTTTATCCATATGTTGCCATCGCCTACGAGAGACCACTCTTGCAGGAGCCCATTGATGGGAGCTTAAAAAGACATTTCGAATTGTGACCCCAAGAGGGGGAGGTCAGCACATAGTGTGACTGGTGGAAGGTCCACTTGGTGTTTGTCACTTATTTGCCATCTGTCACTTACTCGCCATATATTCATGGTTGGATACCTTGCTGATTGCACCTGTTCATAAGAAGATTGCACTTATCATATGGACTTTGTTCTGTTTATATAAAGTTCTAAGTATCATATTTACTATTCCCACTAATGCCCCGTACACACGGTCGGACATTGATCGGACATTCCGACAACAAAATCCTAGGATTTTTTCCGACGGATGTTGGCTCAAACTTATCTTGCATACACACGGTCACACAAAGTTGTCGGAAAATCCGATCGTTCTAAACGTGGTGACGTAAAACACGTACGTCGGCACTATAAACGGGGCAGTGGCCAATAGCTTTCATCTCTTTATTTATTCTGAGCATGCGTGGCACTTTGTCCATCGGATTTGTGTACACAAGATCGGAATTTCCGACAACGGATTTTGTTGTCGGAAAATTTTATATCCTGCTCTCAAACTTTGTGTGTCGGAAAATCCGATGGAAAATGTGTGATGGAGCCTACACACGGTCGGAATTTCCGACAACAAGGTCCTATCACACATTTTCCGTCGGAAAATCCGACCGTGTGTACAGGGCATAAGGGTCACTGCTGTGCACTTATTGTTCATATTGCTAGGTAATCATTAGTATATACAGTATGTGATATAAGGTAACGCGTCATCTTTTTATATTTTTCCACTTTTCCAACAGTTGGTGTCTAGCAGCAACCTTAAATATTTAATCACACAATTATTCATTATTCGTAGCACAGAAGTACATTCTGTTTACTGTTCTGAGAGAGATGATTTATCTTGAAAATGCTAAACACTTTACTTTTAGGCTGATCCTCTGACTACAATATGTTGAGTCACTGACCTGCAAAATTATGAAGATTAAGAGTTCTGACTTCTGTTGCTGCATGCTTATTCTGGGTTGATAACTCAGAACACAGGATGCTATGCGAATTGGATGCAGGGAATATCCACATGCAATTCGCATAGGTGTGAACCCAGCCTGAAACCAATATTCCTTACCCTTTTTTGTCTGTGGCCCCCTTCCAAGCTTGGTTTTTGTACTGCAACATTGACGTTGGCCACATTAATCATAAATGGAGCAGCAAAACAATTATTACAGTATATAATAGACAAAACAGAAAGGAAGGTGCTTGGTATGAATTGTATAATACCCAAATTAAAGGCATTCCTAATATTTTGTATGCTACCCAATAATAAGGTATTCCACCTCTAATTATGTTAGATGAAATGCAACAATGTACCTAATGCGAAAAACAAAAGATTGAGAGAAAAATAGCTGTGCAGCATATATAGCTAATACCCTGTACTAACACTGCTTATCAATTGAGGTAGTGTCACTCTGGCCCCTATATGGCATATTAACAAAAGTGATCCCCACCAAGGATTGTGGGGAAAGAAGACGGCCACATGAGTGACACAAAATACAGTGAGACCAGCTGCAGCTTGGCAACTACGGTAAGCCGGTGGAATCTTATATATAAAGCTACTAGATCCACAAGAGGAAGAGGCTCTTCAGAGAGATTACACATTGCATTTCAAGAAGAGGCATACCTTGGGCTAAGGAGAGCAGTCACGCTGCCTGAATTGTGGGGGAGCTTATGCTGGAGCCTGGAGATGCTATTAGGATTCATGTTATCATGCCTGCTTTATCGGACCTCTGGTAAGGAGATTATATGTGAGCACTGTGGTGTGGTGTGCCGTTACATACACTGAAGTTGGTGCAAGGGACTCGCCTCTTCTATTTACCACCTCTCTTGGATTCCATTTATTTCATACTCCTAGCGCTGCATATGAAACTTTTTGACACAAAATAGTGTTTGGATTTACAAAATATACATTTATTAAGATGAAAAGAGATCATATAGATCTGCCTCTAATAAAGAAAAAGGTAGTTAAGCATACATGAAGACTTTTATCTTAACGGGCACTTTACAATATAGCTCTGCAAATATAGCAATACTAACACAAAACTCAAAGAAAAAACAGTGACATTACACCACATAACACGTATAACAAACAATCGTCCGAATGCCAGATAATCCATATACAAGTGGTCGAACCATAGCAACAATCCGTATGTTTGACAAGAAATTTCTATGCATAATGGGTTAACTACTTGTACAGAGGTCCCTGGGTGCTCAAGCCACTGTAGTGAAGAGAGGGAGAGGGGGAGGAAAAGATTTTGGGAAATGGATTCAATCTTGCCACCCATTGCCTGCCACCAAATTCAGTGTGCCACTTGCCACCCATAGCCTGCCAGCAGATGCAGTGTGCCACTTGCCATCTTCAGCCTGCCACCAGATGCAGTGTGCCACTTGCCATCTTCAGCCTGCCGCCAGATGCAGTGTGCCACTTGCCATCTTCAGCCTGCCACCAGATACAGTGTGCAACTTGCCACCAGCAGCCCACCACCAGATACAGTGTGCCACTTGTCACCTGCAGCCTGCCACCAGATACAGTGTAGTAGACAGCAAAGGAAAATCGGCACTCCAGGTGAGAAACTCCCAGGCACAATGAATAGTGTGAGACTCCTCACATGGGTGCAAGCCCTGGATCGCCTGCCATAGAAGACTGAATAAGGAAAGAAATTTGCTGCACACCGATGTTCTTGGAGTCCATTTATGGAATGTTCCATACAAACAATGCCACACACCATGGTTGCAGTAGCCGGAACAGAGGTGGACTAGTTTCGCACAGTGTAGCTGTGCGAAACTAGTCCACCTCTGTTCCGGCTACTGCAACCATGGTGTGTGTTATTGCTTGTATGGAACATTCCATAAATGGACTTTAAGGACGTCAGTGTGCAGCCAATTTCTTTCCTTAACCAGATAGTGTGCCATCTGCAGCCTGCCACCAGATACAGTATGACACTTGCCACTGGCAGCCTGCCTCCAGATACAGTGTGCCACTGGCAGCCTGCCACCAGATACAGTGTGCCACTTGACACCCGCAGCCTGCCACCAGATACCGTATTCCCAAAGAGCTGTTCTCTCCCTGGGTAGTGGATCTCTTGGGGTCCAGTCCAGATCCCTTCAAGGTTAACTCCCCCTGGGTACTGGATCCCTTCAAGGCTGACTCTCCTGGGTCCCAGCCAGACCTCTTCAACGCTGAATGCCTCAGGCTGAGGTCCTGGATCCCAGCGGCTCCCCAGCGATCAATGGCATTGTGGGTGGGCTTACTGAACAGCCAGTGTGTGTGAGACTTGGCTCCCCTGCAGTCAGAGGCAGTACAGGCGGGCTCACCGGACAGCTGGTGTGAACACTGGTCCCTGTGAAATCCCAGCCGGTGTCAGCAGTAGAAACATCGGCAGCGACACAGACCACATACAGGCCACAGCTTTGCATAGAGGTAAAAGCAAATGAAACCATCCCGCCTACCTTCACATTCACTCCCACCACCCTCCACCTGGTGGATGGGATCTAGATATTAGTGCAGAGCTGCCCCACACAAGTCACATGTCCCTCCTCCACCTACACACTCCCTCCAGGACTATGCCCGGACGAGTAGAAGGGACAGGGCCTGCATAGTCAAACAATTTTCTGGAGCCCCCACCCCTCCTGAGCCAGGATCGTATGGCCCTGTGTGAATGCCCAGGGGTATTGATCAGACCAAGTTCTACAGAGGGGGGGTATTGTGTGTACAAGTCTTTGGGCCGCACTGCTTGTGTATCTGCAGTTTTAGCTGCAGTCCTGTTGATTTCTATTAGGTTGCAGGTTTTTTCCACATTTTCTGACAGTGCGCCAAAGTTGCAGCATGCAGGAATTTTGGGGTGCTTTCAGAAAATGCAAAAAAAAAAAAACATGCAACCTAATAGAAATCAATAGGACTGCTGGTAAAAAGCAGGAAAACTGTGGATACATCAGCAATGGGCCAAAACATAGCAAATCAGTCTAACCCACTTAAAAGCACAAGGGACCAAGTAATACCATAGGCCGAAGACACAATTCTAAACCCTTAGGCTGCAGTTATAACAGCTACTACTGGAGGAAAACGTTAAAAAAGAGGGGGAGAGAAGGGTGGTAAGAGTCCAGTCACTGTGCTCACACTTGGATGGTCCCTGGAGGCTCATCACTCAGAGCTATCATGTTCACCTTATCTGCAGGCTGCTATGTTTATAATTTACCACCCACACAGCTCCTTCACTGCAGGGACTTAACAGAGTGTAGGAACACAGAGGGCCTCTCCTCTCCCATTTGTGCAGGGGGAACTGTGACACTGTAACAACCACACTGAGCCAACACAGGTGCCAGCCACCCACCCCTACATTTACAAACCACTTCTCCTGTCCCACGGACCTTTATGAACAGGAGAAATCGAGCTCCTACTGCTGGCTGGGCGGGCCGATTTTAAGGTAGGGGCCTGGAGCTGCAGCTCCAATAGCCCCTACATTAATCCAATCCTGGAATGTAAGAATGGCAACAATCAAAAAGTCCCAAATCAAAGTCTTTTCAAATATAGCAGCAGCGCTTCATGACCAAAAAATTTCACCAAAAAATAAAAATAAAATGTCAAATACAATCCATGTACAAACGTCATGGAGCGGAGATTTGTTGTAGCTTTCACTGTGTTCTGTAAGTGCCTTCCACCATATATTTCACCACGTGAGGGGAACTGGCCCTATGGGGATGCACTCACCAGAGATACAGCAATAATGCGCCTTAGATCATAACCACACTTCTCCAACGTTCCAATGGATACGTCCACCAGGTGTCAGTCACGCTCGCTGGCGCTCCGGAAGTACCATATGGGAGGAATGGAATGTCCACATCCTGGTTCTCTCTCAGCCCGTGGAAAGCACACGTCACTGACGCGTTTCGTCACTTCCTGACTTCATCTGAGGGCGTGATCTACCAAGACGGAAGCCCGTTTTTATAAGAGTGATAAGTGTTGTGGCCAATCAGAGTGAACCCTGTCATGACGTGGCCCCTGAGTCAGAATCCATGCACCGCTCACTGTCTGCAATGGATGAAAGACAGCGCAGGACCTCCGATTCGTTAGCGTCACTCAAACTGGACCCTAGTCAAGTCATATTCATGCTTACTGTATGAAGGACCTTGAACAAACCAAAATATCAGCCTGTGTTTACATAGTTTTACTAGAAAAGCCTTGCTGATTTAGACTAATTAAATCGCTACTGAGCGTGGGTATTGCGCAATACCTGTATACATTACCCTGGATCAGTGAGGCATGTACTGTATTGTACATTGTGCACTAAAATCACCGCTATTGAGCAATACAAATGTATAAATGCATGAAATATAAATATATATATATATATATATATATATATATATATATATATATATATATATATATATATATATATATATATATAATCTATGTAAACCCACATGCCTGAGCAAATTAAAATTACAATTTAAAACGAACGAATAAATGTATATACACAATATAATCACACCAGGGTCCCCACATTAACCATGCATTGAATATTATATATAATTGCAAATTAAACTGTGTCTGGAGTCAACAAATTGATAGTATATGAAGTCTAAATGTATATAGGTATGTGGAATATACATAGACAAATTTAGAAAAATGAAATGAAATAAAATAGAAAATAGGAGAGGGAATTTTCTTAATAGTGAAAAAACTTAATAGTAAAAACATCTTCTTAATGATAAATATACTTACTGTTAAAAAGATGACCATATGTGTGTACGTAGAAACCGTCAAGAATATACGCACATATGTCACAAAGTGTATAAAATGTTAGAATAAGTTTACATGTGAACTTAAAGTATGTACCCAAAACGCATATTCAAATGCATATTAAAATTGCGTGTTGAAAATACATCAGTGGAAGAAGGGGGTTGATCAAGTATCACTAATAAAACAATGTCTAACTTTATATTGAGGCCCTTGGGGGCTAGAACATAAACCGAGTGTATCCACTGGGTCTCACGTTTCGATAATTCTCGGATGAGATTCATACCTCTCCAGTGTGGTCGGAGATGTTCGACACCCCAAAATTCCAAACCAGATGGATCCCTATTGTGTTTCAGCATAAAATGTAATGAAACATTATGGTCCTTATACCCTATTTTAATGTTGTGGATATGCTCAGCAATCCTCACCTTTTTGTGCGGCCTATATAAAGTAGACCGCAAGGGCATTTTAAAGCATAAACCACATGGGTACTATTACATGTAATAAATTGGTTTATTTCAAAGACCTGACTATTGGTGGGCGAGGTAAAACTGTCAGCAGATCTGAGTGGTCTAGAAACCTCCCTACATGCCTTGCACTTTCTGCAGGCAAAGAAGCCGCTACGATCCCAAAACGTTGGGGGACGTCTGGGAGGGTCAATAACTTTTTTTACTACCCTGTCCCCAAAACTTGTAGTTTTTCTGTAAATTGTGGTGTTGGTGGCAGTACGGTGATTAGTTTCCTGTCCATTAAGAGCGCATGCCAATGTTGTTTGAAAATAGCCTCTACATCCTTATATTGGGAATGAAATTCAGAAATAAAACCCCATTCTTTATTCTGATTTTTCCGGATTGGCACTACCTCTCGATCTTCTTGATTATTTTCTTCTTTCTCTTGTAAACATGAGGCTCTAGGTATTGTTTCTACCTCTTCAACCACTCTTTTCAACGCTTCAGGATTATACCCTCTGGCTTCAAACCTATCAGTGAGGACCTTAGATTGAATGATAAAATTTTTGTTTTCAGAGCAATTCCTCTTTACCCTCATGATTTGTCCTTTCGGAATGTTCCGAAGCCAAAGGGGATGGTGGCCGCTGGAAATGGGCAGATAGCTGTTTCTGTCTGTTTTCTTGAAATGCACCTTGGTTTCCAATTTGTCATTCGACCGGTACATGTTTGCATCCAAAAAATCAATTTCATCCTTGTGCCAATTGGAGGTAAGTCTTATGTTATTATCGTTAGTGTTTTATTGTTGTAAAAACGATGTAGGGGTGCCGGCCCAAATAAAGAAGAGGTCATTTATGAACCACTTATAAAAAATCAATTCCGGTCGTTGTTCTTTAAAAATCACTTTATCCTCCCACTTGGCCATAAACAGATTTGCAATACTGGATGCAAACTTTGCGCCCATTGCCACCCCCCTTTGTTGTGAATAAAAGTTGCCATTATACCAAAAGTAATTGTGATTTGAGACAAAAGTCTAATGCATTCCTAAGAAAAACTTTTTGGTTATGGGGGAGATCGTCTCTTCGGCTCAGTGCTCAGTTTAGCGCAAGGTGAGCATCGTCATGTTGTATAATGGAATACAGAGATGAAACGTCTGCTGTAACTAAGAGCACCTGCTGTTTACCTGTCAAGTCCACAGTTTGTAGGCAATTTTAAAACGTTTTTTTGTATCCCTTAAATATGATCGAATGTTCACCACGTTTTTTTGTAGAAACTGATCTAAATACCAACCCATTCTAGAAGAAACTGAGTCAATACTATTGACGATTGGTCTTGCTGGTGGGTTTTTGGGGTCCTTGTGGACCTTAGGCAATGTTGGGATCCGGCTACTGGACAGTGCAGACAGTGAGCGGTGCATGGATTCTGACTCAGGGGCCACGTCATGACAGGGTTCACTCTGATTGGCCGCAACCGTTATCACTCTTATAAAAACCGGCTTCCGTCTTGGTAGATCACGCCCTCAGATGAAGTCAGGAAGTGACGAAACGCGTCAGAAACGTGATCTACCGGAAGTGACATGTGCGTTCCAGAACCAGGAAGCATACCGCTGCTGTACACAGCGGACATTTTCCTTCATCTTCCCGGCGACCGAGGCATCACACAGGCACAGTGCACTTTACATTTGCTTCAATACTATTGTTTTTTGGTACGCATATTTTGTTAAAGGGGTTGTTGTGGATGCAATAAATATTTTAAACAATATCACACTATGTGGACATTCCATTCCTCCCATATGGTACTTCCGGAGTGCCAGCGACCGTGACTGACACCAGGTGGACGTATCCATTGGAGCGTTGGAGAAGTGTGGTTATGATCTAAGGCGTACTATTGCTGTATCTCTGGTGAGTGCATCCCCATCGAGGCAGTTCCCCTCACGTGGTGAAATATATGGTGGAAGGCCCTTACAGAACACAGCAAAAGCTACAACAAATCTCCGCTCCATGACGTTTGTACATGGATTGCATTTGACATTTTATTTTGGTGAAATGTTTTGGTCATGAAGCACTGCTGCAATATTTGAAAAGACTTTGATTTGGGACTTTTTGATTGTTGCCATTCTTACATTCTATGGTTTATTTCAAGTAGCTGCTTCCTAATATTTTAAATTTATTTTATATTCAGTTATCACACTACCACTGGGATTTCTGAATCCAGGGTGCAGAGTGATGTTTCACTAGGAGGGCACTTTTTACAAATAACATCCTTTTTTTCAGTTATTAATCCGATTCTGTCTAGAACATCCTTCAATGAGAATACCAGTTATTCCAAGCGTATTCCAAATCTAGTGAACTGCTTAGTTCAAAAAGTAGGTGGTCATCACTGTGGAAATGTGACATTCATTTTTAGATGAGCACGATGAAGCGGCATAAGTTCCTGTAATTTGATGCTCTATTATGATGGAATATCCTATGGAGAATCTTCAGGATCCCTATCGCCTTCAACATACATTGGAACAATCGGTTGCTGATTTAGAGGAAGTATCACTGTCACAAGCTGATACAGCACAAAAGTCTGCTGTGTTTGTAATCATCACTTGTCGGCTAAACTGCCATACATATGAGGTAAATAAGTCATTAGTGGATTGGTTTGTAGCGCTTGAATAGTAAAAAACCACTGTAATTATAAAGACCATAAAACACCTGGAGCCGTGTTGCTGATCAATTAACAAGGTAGTTGGAATCAGTACATTACCCTTGTTGAATCGTGCACTTGGACAGTTCACCCCTCTATGTACTTAACCCTGCAGGTGGATCAATGCTCCACACCTACTGTTTATGATAGTTCCACCATAAGAATCCTTGTTATGTTTATCCGAACTTTCCCCGATCTCCAAAATCGCTTCACCATCTCTAGCTGACACTGGCTCCCTTCTGGGACATGTTGAGTGTAATGTCACGTGATGCTGATGATGTCAACGCGTTTCATTTTGAGATTGTGTGGCTTTGTTTCCTGAGGACGCGAATATCGCGAAATGCATTGAAACACAGCTGTCTCGCCATACCTGTTTCCTACACTCACCAGCCTCTACTATTGGCACACACAGGGAACTGGTGACCACGGGAACACAATGCTGAACAGGACATTAGCTGGTCTCTATCTGTTGATGTCTCACAGAAACCCACAAAATGTGAGTAGTTTTTTATTATCTTGGATTTTAAACACTTGTTTTTATAAACATGTCGCGCAATGATCCTTCTCTGGGATTGTCTTATTACACGCACTTTGGCATAAGAAACAGTTCCCATAGGATCCATAGTGGAAATCTCAGATGAGGAGAGTGAAGAGAAAGAACCACCACAGAGGGATCACCACTAAAACTGTGTGTAAGCTGCCTCGTCAGCCGCAGCCCATCTGGTAAGAGCACACTGCCACGTTCTTTTGTACGGTGGATCCAGTTCCTCCTGGCAACAATTTTCTTTGGTCCTGCTTCATTGTATACAGACTATTGACACTTCTTAGGCTTTCTAATGATAATTACACATGGACTATTTGCTATTCTAACTGTAGAGCTATTCTAACTGTAGAGCTAGTCTATTGTTAAGTATTGTTCATTTTATTGGAATTTTTTAAATTTATATATGGCCTAGTGTTTTACATTATCGTGAAGGCATTTATTTTGATAATAACTTTAGGTGCATTAGGCACATTGTTGTATTTCATCTAACATCATTAGAGGTGGAATACCTTATTATTTGGTATCGTACAATATATCAGGAATACGTTTTAATTTGGGTATTATACAATTCATACCAAGCGCCATTCCGTTCTGTTTTGTCTGTTGATTAAAGGGTGTTGTTACACCTTAAAGGGGCAGCTGGTGGGCATTACTGCCATTAGTTTCATATACTGAGGCTTTCCAGCTCACTATTAAACAGGGCAGCCTATCCTTGATTACATTATAATACACATTGCTCTTTTGTGCCTTTCTTGCCAAGTTCTGATAAAAACCATCTATGAGGATATGTATCTCAATTTGGAGAGATTTTCCCTCACTTCCTGTTTGTCAAGATTTTCTCACACTCCCTGTTGTTGCACAAAAAAAAATATATTGCAATACTACCTACCCTACAAAACTAATATATATATATATATGTATGTATATGTATGTGTGTGTATATGTATAAACTGTGTATATATTATATAAACAAACCCTATGCAATTAATAATTTAGGCTTAGAGTGCAGATAGTGATAACGTTATATCTAGGATGTATAAATTATACAAAAAAAATAAAGTGCGTATGACCTTCTTTTATAAAATGTTCTAATCCAAAGTTTATACACAGTGCTTCATACAATTGTGCAAATAAACTCTCTCCTCACAGTGCAAAAAATGCCTTTCTTCAATACATGGATTGCACAAATATCAACTAGAGTGCAACAGTCCATTAACACTCACCCTTCAGTAATCACTCTCACCCTTTTTTGAACACAGACTCGCCCTCTGTGGTGGGCCTCATATGTTATACAAGGTCATACAGCGCTTTAGTAAATACAAGAATGTATCACCACGTAGTATGGATTGCATTTAAAACTCCATCATCATCATATAAGGCACATATACAAGACAAGACCATAGTGTTTCTGCTTAAAAAAAATTTAATGCACATACACACAAAAAAGCACTTGCAAAATTACAAAATAATTGTGCACTAAGTGAAAATTGCTTAGCATATGTAAGCAGCAATGTAAGCAACACTGTATCTTATTTAGATTGCAGCTCAGCCCACTCCCTGTTTCTGGCATAATGGCATCACTCCACAAACTCCACCCTAAGCATTATGTCTTTGTGACGTCAGGGGTACCTTGTTGTGTCCACAGGACATGAAGTGAAGAGAAATCTTCTGAATGGGACACAAATGGCAAAAAAATGGTGACAGGGTTTTAACTAGTCTCTACTCTATCCTAAATGGAAAAAGTTTTAATTATATTTTCACAGTAAAATATGAATTTCCATTTTTATTGACAGTTCTTTATGAAACCTCATTAAAAAATGATACATTGGTATACATATTACCAAGCTTTGGAATTGAATTTTAATTTGTCAGTTTTTAAAACTTACTCTGTTTGGAATGTATAGAAAAGGCTATAAAAGTTGTAGTGAATGATAACAGACAGAATGTGTGGTGCCATTTCATGTTTTGTTACATTTGAGATATTTGTAATAATAATACAAGGTTCACAAACATGGGTTTTCCCTTTTAAGTGTGGAGCTAACAAAATTAATGTTGTTGATTATATCTTACACCCATGCAGAAAGGATGCTGACACAGAAGCCCATCGGATGAACCTGCATCTTCACCTTTCATCTTGCTATCACTTCGAAAATGGTGCTTTACACCCAATGGTCTCCCAAGGAGATGGCACATTGGAGATAATTGTAGATCGACGCGGGACTGTGGCAGACCTGAGAAAAACAGTTTTTGAGGTGATCTCATTGTTCTACATTGCAGGCTCATTACACTTTCATGTACCTGTTTCCTGTTGCTTTTCTTTTGTTGGGACGCTGTGTAAAATCTACATAAAAGCGATGCAAAAATTAGCGAATTTCATAAACCCATTATTCACAATAGAAAATAGAAAACATAGCAAATGTTTAAACTGAGACGATGTACCATTTTTAAGAAAAAAAGTAATGCTTCAGTAAGTCGCTGTCTGTGAACACAGTTCACCGTGCCATCCAAAAATACTAGTTAAAGCAGCACAGTGAGTGACCTAAGTGGTTAGCACCTCCGCCTAGCAGCACCAGGGTTGTCTGTTTGAATCCCAGCCACGGCGCTACCTGCCTGGAGTTTGCATGTTCTCCCTGGTACTCTGGTTTCCTCCCAAACTCCAAAAGCGGGCTATAGGTTAATTGGCTCCAGTCTAAATTGGTCCTAGTATGTGTATGGATGTGAATTAGGGACCTTTAGATTGTAAGCTCCTTGAGTGAAGGGACTGATGTGAATGTACAATATATATGTGTGTGTAAAGCGCTGCATTAATTGACAGCACTATATAAGAACTTGAAATAAATAAATATCATGCAAAGAAGCAATATCTGAAAATGATCCTGAAATGCTGCTGTCTTCTCTGGGCCAAAGCTCATTTAAAATGGTCTGTTGCAAAGTGGAAAACTGTTCTGTGGTCAGACAAACCAAAATCTAACATTCTTTTTGGCAATTATGACGATGCTTTCTACAGACTAAAGAGGAGAGGGACCTTCCTGCTTGTTAACAGCACTCAGTTCAAAAGCCTGCATTTTTGATGGTATGGGGGTGCATTGATGTGTATAGAATGGGCAGCTTGCACATCTGGCACCGTCAATGCTGATTTATCCAGGTTTTAGTGCAGTATATGCTCAGGCAAGAATGGGACAACATTCCTCTCCCAAAACTTCATCAACTGGTCTCCTCAGTTTCCAGATGTGTAGAGAGTGTTGTTAAAAGAAGACCGTGGTAAACATGGACCTATCCCAACTTTTTATGGAATTGGGGTTTTACTTTGCCCGCTTTTGTTGACCTGTCTCAAATTTTTTGAGATGTGTTGCTGCCATCAATTTCAAAATTACCTTAATTTTATTTTTATTTTTTTTTAAATGGTAGATTTTCTCAGTTTAAACATTTAATGCGTTTTCTTTTGTGAATAAAATATGTGTTATGAGATTTGCAAATCATTGCATTTCGTATGTATGTAGATTTTACACAGTGTCCTGAATTTTTTGGAATTGGGTTTGTATTTGAAATGTATGCCTCTCTATTAGGGGTCATTTGGGTGATGCAGCTTTGCTTCCTAAGCAGAGGAATTGTCTTTGCTGCATTAAATTGGTTAAAATAAAGTTTTCTTTTCTTAAAGTGGTTGTAAACCTTTAGACATGAAATATGAAAAAAGCATATCCCTCTATAGTGTGTACTCAATTAAAAGCACTAAGTATCTTTTCTTTCTGCTGCTACATTCCTCTGCCATCAGCATGAATCATTTCTAACAAGTTTCCTGACACCAAGATGAAAATGGTGACAGGGGAGGGCGCTCCAGCTGATTGACAGCCTCCGCTCTGTTCCTGTGTGCTGCATGAAGGGGGGTGTGTCCCTTCCCTCCAATCAGCTGTCAGAGATCTCTGCACTGAGCCCTGCGGAGTAAGTTCTCCGCCCTCCTTTTTTTCAGAACACTCAGAGCTTTAATATGATGTATTGTGGACTGTAAACGTACTTTGACGACAAGGTTGATAGAGTACACCTGTTGGTTTGTTGTATATTACTTACAATATTAACAAAGAGAGGTCTTTCTTAAGATAATGCACTAGGCCGGTGCGCCCTCTGTCTTGTTTTATTTCAGACAGTTGTACAGGACGCCGTGGCTGGGTCCTGGAAGGACGCTATGTTTCCCCTCTGTTTGGACTGTGGTCCCTTTAAGGGAACAAAAAGGGTTAACTCACCTGTCAGAGGAAGTGGGTTTAAAACAAGACAGGAAGTTGGAGAGGGTGTGGAGGAGTGTAAAGGAGAATGTGGATGGTGGATGGTGTTTGTTGTGCAGCAACAAAAGTGAATAGCAGTGTCCTGCCTGGAAGTCTCCTGCCAGGGGAAGCTACCTGCAACAGAAATTAAGGACTGTTTAACTGCGATAGCAGTTCTGGACTTTGCAAGTCGGTGAGACTAAAACCTTTTTCTTTTGTTTTTGCTGCTGTAAAGCTATTTAAGTTCAATAAATCTCCTTTTGAGTGAAAAGCCTGTGTCCTGCGATCTAGCTGGTCCCCCAAACATTACAAGTGGTGCTCGAATGCGGGCAGGACAGAGTAACAGGCATTTTTCTTGCTGTTTTTTTTTTTTTTTGTGTATTGGACTTAAAACTGACATTTAAAGGGACAGTACAGTGGATTTATGTCCTGGGTTAAAGCCGCACAAACCCTGAAAGCTGAAGCAATGGAGGAGCTAATTAAACAGCTGTCCTTGGCTAATATACAAGCGCAGACTCGCCATGAGGTACAGCAAGAAAACACTCGCCTGTTGGTGGCCCAGTTGGCAGCCCAGCAAGCGACCCAGCAAGAGGTTATGCAGGCTCAAGTGACTGCCTTAAAAGAAGTAGTGCAGCAGCTTTCTCAGGGCCGTGAGCAAGCGGCTGTTGCCCCTGGCAACCAGGTGACCGTGAGGGCAAGCCATTTTTTGCAGAAATTGTCCCTGAGTGATGATGTAGAGGCATTTCTTGCTACATTTGAGAGGACGGCAGAGAGAGAAGGGTGGCCCCAGGACCAGTGGGCCGGCCTAATTGCTCCTTTCCTAACCGGAGATCCGCAAAAAGCCTACTTCGACCTGCCACCAGATCACGCTAAAGACTATCAAAAATTAAAGGCAGAAATATTGGCTCGTTTGGGGGTAACTACAGCTGTTCGGGCCCAACGAGTGCACCAATGGAAGTATCGTCCAGATCGTCCACCACGGTCTCAAATGCATGACCTGGTGCAACTGGTAAAAAAATGGCTGCAGCCCGAAATGTTGTCTGGCCTCCAAATCGTGGAGCGGGTCGTGCTGGACCGATACCTAAGGTCACTGCCAGACGACCTTCAACGGTGGGTCAGCCATGGAGACCCCAAAACAGTGAACCTCCTTGTCGAGATGGTAGAATGATACACAGTGGTGGAGGATCTGCTTGGCCCTACCAAGCGCCAAGGACCCAGTCTGCCACGGCCTATTCGTTCGACTGCTGCCCTTCGAAAGGACGTTCCCCGGAGCCCTGGAACCAACACCCCAGAAGGTCAAGAGTCACTCCCGATACCTTCTCAGCGACCTGTTCCTGTTCGGAGAGGAGGGGATGTACAATGTTGGCGATGTCATTCCTGGGGCCATACCCGGGCCCACTGCCCACTGCAAGAGGAGCCCATGGAATGCGGGGTTCTTCGGAGGGGGTCTTTCTATGCCCATAAAGCATGTACAACACATATCGATCTTGGAGAAGAGAAATTCGAGTGTGAAGTCCAAGTGAACCACCTCCCTGCCCGGGCTTTGCTGGACTCCGGAAGCATGGTAACCCTGATCCATCCTAGAGTAATTGGGAAGATCGGTCCGGTAAGAAAAACTTTACGGGTGGTGTGCATTCACGGGGACACTAGAGAGTACCCTCTCATCTCGGTGACCATCTCCGCAGCATGTGGCACTGGTACTCAAGAGGTGGGGGTGGTAAAAAACTTGGTACATGATGTTATCATAGGACGAGACTGTCCGTTATTTGCAAAACTGTGGGGACAAGGAGAACTACCTGAACGGTCCAGAGACTGGGGAGAAACTAGTCCCTCTGTTCCTGCGGTTGAGAGAAATAACCCTGAAATGCCGAATGTTCTTGAAAATGCTAATGATTTGGTTAATGGTGATGAAAGTAGTGCTGATGTTATTAAGGGTGTCAAAATGTGTGGTTCACAGACCTACCTGAACACTGAAGAGGGGGGGGAACCTTTCCCACTTCAGGTAATGCTGGGGGAAGAGGATGAGGAAGTGGCCGTTACCCCTGCCCTGCCGGATTTGGGTGTTCCGCAGGGGGCATTTGGTACTGCCCAGATGCAGGACCCCACTTTGGCCCATGCACGGGAACAGGTGGTAGTATTAAATGGGGTTCCCCAAGAGCCAGGTGCGAATGAGCGGTGGCCACACTTTGCAATATGTAATGAATTGCTTTATCGGGTTACCAAAGTGAGAGAAAATGTGGTAGAGCAATTATTGGTACCCCAACAGTATAGACGCAAGGTCCTGGACCTGGCCCATGATGATGTTTTAGGGGGACACCTGGGAGTTGAAAAGACGGAGGCACGGATCACCGACCGGTTTTACTGGCCAGGTCTGAAAGCAGAGGTAAGGAGATACTGTACCTCTTGTCCCACCTGTCAGTTGACCGCTCCGGTGACCCACTTCCGGAATCCTTTGGTCCCTCTGCCCATAATTGAGGTCCCATTTGAAAGGATAGCCATGGATATAGTAGGTCCCTTGGTGAAGTCGGCTCGAGGTCACTCCTACATACTGGTGATTCTCGACTATGCCACCCGATATCCTGAGGCGCTACCCCTGCGAAATACCTCCTCTAAGGCTATTGCCCGGGAATTATTCCAGTTGTTTACACGGACTGGTTTTCCCAAGGAAATACTAACGGACCAGGGCACCCCGTTTATGTCGAGAGTTATGGCCGACGTGTGTAAGCTCTTCCGGATTAAACAGCTGCGCACATCGGTCTACCATCCCCAAACGGATGGGTTAGTGGAACGCTTTAATAAGACCCTTAAATCTATGCTTAAGAGAGTTGTACAAAGGGATGGGAAAGACTGGGACTGTCTGTTACCAGCTCTCCTGTTTGCTATCCGGGAAGTGCCCCAGGCCTCCACTGGGTTTTCGCCCTTCGAGTTGGTATATGGGCGGAGACCTCGCGGACTACTGGATTTTGTTAAGGAGGAATGGGAAAGTGAACCTAGTCAGCATAAGAGTGTTCTTGAATATGTTTCCCAAATGCAGGAGAGGATCCGAACTGTGTTGCCACTAGTCAAGGAACATTTACAAAAAGCTCAGGAGGCTCAACGACGAGTCTATAATAGGGCTGCTAAAATAAGGAATTTCCAAGTGGGGGATCGAGTAGCGGTGTTGATTCCCACTGTGGAAAGTAAATTCTTAGCCAGGTGGCAAGGCCCCTTTGAAGTTGTAGAAAAAGTGGGAGAGGTGAATTATAAAATCCACCAACCGGGTAAGAGGAAACCCTATCAAATATATCATGTAAACTTGTTAAAGCCCTGGACAGAGAGGGAACCAGTGACCTCCCTGGCTAGTGCAAGATTGGAGCCTCGGGTTGGGGTGGAGAGTGTCCAAGTAGCAAATACCCTGTCTAAAACCCAAAGCCAGCAGGCAAAGGAGTTCTTGCAGAGAAATAAAGAAAAATTTTCAGACTTGCCAGGGCTCACGAGTACCATAGAGCATGATATCATCACGGAACCAGGAGTCAAAGTTTTTGTCCGGCCCTACCGCATCCCAGAGGCCCAAAGGAAGGCTGTTTCAGAGGAAGTGAAGAAGATGTTAGACCTGGAGATTATTGAGGAATCGCAGAGTGAGTGGTCGAGCCCGATTGTGTTGGTACCGAAGCCCAACGGGACTCTGCGATTCTGCAATGATTTTCGGAAACTTAATGAAGTTTCACGGTTTGATGCCTACCCCATGCCCCGGGTAGATGAGCTTATTGAGAGACTAGGTCCAGCCAGGTATATCACTACATTAGACCTTACCAAGGGATATTGGCAAATCCCGTTGACTAAGGCTGCTAGAGAGAAAACTGCTTTTTCTACCCCAGAGGGGAGTTTTCAGTACAAAAGGATGCCTTTTGGATTGCAAACTGCTCCAGCCACATTCCAGCGAGCAATGGATAGGATTTTACGACCTCACCAGAAATATGCCTCAGTGTACTTGGACGACATAGTCATTTTTAGCAGAGACTGGGAATCACACTTGCCCAAAGTCCAGGCAGTGCTGGACTCTCTTTGGAAGGAGGGGTTTACAATAAACCCTGAAAAATGTGCTTTGGGAATGGAGGAGGTGAAATACCTGGGCTATATCGTGGGTAGAGGGGTGGTGAAACCTCAGGTCAGCAAGGTAGAGGCTATACAGAGTTGGCCCCGTCCCCTCACAAAAAAGCAGGTACGTGCATTCTTGGGCATGGTGGGATACTACAGGAGGTTTGTACCCAACTTTGCCACGTTGGCGGCTCCATTGACCGATCTGACTAAGGGTCGGAAATCGGTCATGGTGGAGTGGAATGCAGACGCTGAGAAGGCCTTTTTGGAGCTCAAGTCGGCACTGTGCCAACACCCTGTCCTGGTAGCACCCAATTTTTCAAAAGAGTTTGTTGTCCAAACTGATGCTTCTGATGTAGGATTGGGAGCGGTGTTGTCACAGGTTATTAATGGAGAGGAGCACCCGGTAGTCTTCCTCAGTAGGAAGTTAACACCAGCGGAAAAAAACTACGCTATAATTGAACGAGAGTGTCTGGCCATTAAGTGGGCTCTGGAATCCCTCAGATATTACCTTTTGGGGAGGAAGTTTAGGCTGATTTCTGACCATGCCCCTTTAACATGGTTGAGACAGGGTAAAGGGAATAATGCCAGGGTTACTCGGTGGTTCCTGGCACTCCAGGAATTTAAATTTGTAGTGGAGCATAGGCCCGGGAGACTGCATCAAAATGCAGATGCCCTCTCCCGAGTCCATTGTTTGAGCTCCACTGTTGCCTCCACCTCCATGGCGTTGGGGCACAGGGGGGGGATATGTACAGGACGCCGTGGCTGGGTCCTGGAAGGACGCTATGTTTCCCCTCTGTTTGGACTGTGGTCCCTTTAAGGGAACAAAAAGGGTTAACTCACCTGTCAGAGGAAGTGGGTTTAAAACAAGACAGGAAGTTGGAGAGGGTGTGGAGGAGTGTAAAGGAGAATGTGGATGGTGGATGGTGTTTGTTGTGCAGCAACAAAAGTGAATAGCAGTGTCCTGCCTGGAAGTCTCCTGCCAGGGGAAGCTACCTGCAACAGAAATTAAGGACTGTTTAACTGCGATAGCAGTTCTGGACTTTGCAAGTCGGTGAGACTAAAACCTTTTTCTTTTGTTTTTGCTGCTGTAAAGCTATTTAAGTTCAATAAATCTCCTTTTGAGTGAAAAGCCTGTGTCCTGCGATCTAGCTGGTCCCCCAAACATTACACAGTGTATCCACTGACTTCCCTAGTCATAAGAGGGTATCAAGGCGAGGCATGTCCAGTGAAGCCAGCAGGGAAAAATGTAGGCAACAGTCTGGGGCCCACTTCCGGAGATTGTGGAGTTGATTTACTAAAATTGGAGAGATTGAAAAATTCAGCGCAGCTAAGTATATGAGCCAATTAGATTCGAAGTTCTTCGGCTTGTTCAAAGCTTTGACAAAAAAAACTGGAAGCTGATTGGTTAACCTAACCTTCTACACAGAGCTGCACCAGATTTTGCACTCTCCAGTTTTTGTAAATCAATCAACATCTGTGTGTTTTCCTATTCCGTTTCATATCCCTTTAATTGCAAAGTTACTATGCAAAACAAACTGTTATAAAATTAAAGAACTAACCATAACAGAATTATGGCAGAAGGCAGTTATTCTGTTTCACACTTTTTCTGTAAACATAACATATAATATATAACATATTTTTTTTTTTATTATTTTATTTTCAACTTAAATGAGAACTAATTTCCCTAAGTTCTCTCCCTAAAGTGTCAGTGCACTGCATCTGCGATAAAACTGTATGTATGTAGCTGCGATTGCATACATAGTCATACAGTATACCGCACTGTGTTTCTGGTATGTGCAGAGACTGCCCGGATCACAAACTATTCTACAGTCTGGTCTACAGCAGCGGCGCTCAGCCAATCACAGCAAGCAATTTCATTAGAATAATACATTGCTTGCTGTGTTTGACTGAGCGCTGCTGCTGTAGACTAGTCTGTGTTCCTTGAAGTCTCTACCCATACCCGAAACACAGTGCGGTATACTGTATGTATGTAGCCAGCCACAGATACATACAGTTTCGCACATACAGTGGGCTGACAGCTTAGGGAGAGACATAGTTTGGCCCAACAACAAACTTTGTAGTTCAAAAGCTGGAGATCTCTTTTCAATTGAAGACGTTAAAAAAAAAAAAAAAACTGTTGAAGAACTACAATGAACAACGAATGGCACAACTAGACAATTGGAACATAGTAAATTAATTGGCCTGTGCTACTGATTTCTAATCTATTTCAGTAAAAGTGGCAGATTTCGCTTTAAGAACAAAAGTTGTTCAGCTTTCTCACAGGAGAGACGGTTCCTCTTCTCATCAAGGATATGAGATGCTAGACTGAATAGTCTCTCGCTCTCTACTGGTGCTTGGGGCAGATAAAGATCTGCGCGCAATCTGTGCAAGCAAAGGAAAACGGTTGTTGATGCGCCAGTACTCAAGGGGATTGTTGCTTCTGGCGATAGGCTGTTCAGCTAAATAAATCTCCAGATGTTGGGTAGCTGCAGTTGTTGTGGCACTGCTATGGACCGTGGTGCATTCATGTAAAATTTCTTCAAACATATCAGATATCGAGGGAGTGTGTTCCTCTTCACTTGTATGCAACCGTTTCTCTGGTATACTCTCCTCTGTACTACACCTCGAAACTCCTTCACCAGATGCTTCCATCACCTCCATTTGTGCCTGTATCATTTCCCGTGCACGCTGCTTTTTATCCACATTAAAATAATGCTCTTTAAATCGAGGATCTAGAACTGTTGCAGTGCAGTACAGAGGGTTGGACTCAGTGTCTTGAAACCGGTTAACGGCCTCCAGTAGAGTGGTTTTAGCCGTTTTTTACACCATAGTCTGTTTCTTCCTCTTTTATCCTAGCAGACGCTTCAGTGCAGCAATCAAGGGAATAACTCCAGCAATGCAAGCATTAGCTGAGGTTATTTCTTTTTTTAACTGTTCAAATGCAGATAGAAGAGACAAACTATTTTCAACTAACATTCACTGATATGCGCTCAGTGTTGCCGGCAGCTCGTAATCTGCAATGTACGCAGCTAAAACACACTTTTATTCGAAAAGACTTTGCAGCATATAGTAGGTGCTGTTTCAACGAGTGGCTACATCTTGCTGCAGTAGTTTCGGTGGCATTCCAAACTGTATCTGCAAAGCTTGTAATCTGGAAAAAGCAGGCGGAGAATGCTTAAAGTGACCCACAATTTTTCTTCCCTTTGATACAATATCAGATATGGTGCGCTGACTCAGCAATCCCTCCATTCACAGCCAATTGAAGCATGTGTGCCATACACGGTATGCTTTTAAGTTCACTGTCCTCCATTGCCTTTGCCATGTTCTGCAAATTATTTCAGACAATCAAATGCACTTTAGACTTCTCAATGTGCCAAGTGTCAAGCATGGTTTTTAAAGCATCAGATATTGCTGCTGCAGTATGTGATCCAACAAACTCATGTGTGTTAAGTAGGATGTTTTGCAATTGAAATTTGGCATCTATCCACTGCGCTGTCAGGGTCGGTTCACACATGGGCAACACGACTTTAGCGCGACTTTGTACCGCGACTTCAACGCGGCTTCAGCGCGACTTTAGCGCGACTTCAGCGCGACTTCGGCAAATTACGAGGCGACTTGAAGTCGCCTCCATGACAGGCGACTTCGCCTGTGGCCAATCACCTCTCTGGGAGGGAGGGGGGAGGGAGGGGTTTTCTCTGCAAAGTCGCTTGAGAGATCCGACTTGCAGGCGACTTACATTGAGTTGAATGGGTACAAGTCGCCTACAAGTCGGATAGAAGTAGTACAGGAACCTTTTTTGAAGTCGGAGCGACTTCAGTAGTGTCAGTTAAGACGGTTCAATTCACTACAATTGTAATCTAAATGCTAAGCGACTTGGGGCGACTTGGGGCGACTTGAGGGCGTACAAGTCGGATCCCAAGTCGCCCCAGTGTGAACCGAGCCTTAGGCTAAGCATGCTCGTTGGACTGATGTCTGAACTCCAAATGTCGGTAGTAAAACTGATTGCTATGATGTCTGTAGTCATGAGCTCGTGAATGTTATTTCTAACACTGCAAAACAATTCAGGTAGATAGGTATCTGCAAAGTAGAGTCTGCTTGGTAGTGTGTAATGCGGATCAATATGTTGCACAAGCCTACGGAATCCAATGTCCTTCACAGCAGAGAATGGCTGGTCGTCTAATGCAATAAATTCCATAATTTTATCTGTAATGCCGCGAGCTTTGGGACTGTCACTTGTAAATTTTTTAACCTTTTCGAAGACTGTGGCCACAGATGGTCTTGAGCCTGATTCACTTTTTTGGAAGTCGTACTGTTTTCTTGTATTCTGTATGCTTAACTGGATGACGTGTTTTCAGGTGGTGTATCAAACCTGTTGAAAAATGCCTTGGCCCTGTACCTCCTCCTTGCAATTTCTGCTGAGCAAAGACAGCAGACTGCAAATTTGGAGTCTTTATCAGAAACTTTAAAATATTTCCACACTGCAGACATGGTCCACCTTTGCTGGTAGCGCAGGAGAATAGCATAGAATGATCTATAGTAGTGAGAGTGAAATCTGGGGGGAACTAAAATCAATGTAAAAGCGAAACCCCAGGCAACTATAAAATAAAAAAAAATAAATAAACCTAGCCAATCTTTTTTTAACAGTGCAGCTCTCTTGCCATACAAGGTAGTTATGTCTGCACTGCAGTACATCTTGTACCAAAGAATATATTGATTGCATGCTATTTGTTTGAGATATTCAGTAGTATATTGCGTACTGTCATGTTTAAAAAATTAATGCGCTTGTCAGTGTAGCATATAACATACTAAAATGCTATCTTCCTTTCTAAATATCAGTTCAAACATGCATTATCTGGTAGTTAGTTTAGTTAGTAGTAGTAGAACTAACTACATACAACTGAATATCTCTTTCTAAATGGCATGCAAAGTTTTAGTACTAGTTGGATTGTCAGTTAGTTTAAGAGGAAAGCGGCAATGCTCACCATCAAATAGTAGTAATAGTAGCCATCCACGAGGGACGTTACCCACTCTCCAATGCAGCACTGTATGCTCCCGTCTCCCGAGTCCCAACTGCGTCTCAACCACGAGGAATGTCCGCGGAGAAAGTGCTCCAAACTCCAGCATCTCAACCGCAGGGAACGTACTCACGAGTCCAGCGTCTTAACCACGAGGAACATGCATGCCGTCAACAGTGAGTGACGTCACTTGTCGGTGGACGGCTACTGCGCATGCGCAATTTTCAGCGCCATTATCGTCAATTTTTTTCTTTCGGCAATGTGCAAAAACACCATTTTCGGACGCTAAGTTTCGGCAGCCGAAATTTCGGTGCAACCCTAGCAGGAACCATTGGCTCCTGTTGCTGTCAGTTGAATCCTGTGAGGAGAGAGAAAGTAGCCTGGATCGCGATCAAATCTTTGCATAAATATACAGTATATATCTCTGTCATGTACAAGTGACAAAGTTACAGAGTTGGAGTTATTAAACATCTTACCTGATTACTATTACAGCTTGTGGACAAAGCATTGGAAGGACAAGTGCTGAGCATTGGCAAACTTCTGCCAGCAGGGTTCCATATCTTTGAGACATTGTGCGGTGAGTGCTTGAAAGAAATCAGTAATTTTCTCAATTTGTCATTGCTTGAAAAAAAATGTATGGGTTTTTGAGAGGGCCTCAGCAAAACGCATTATTGATCAAAATCTTATTTCCTCTCCTTTTTCTGTCCTCTTGCCTAATTTATTTTGCAAAGCTGTTCAATATTTTCTGATCATCAGTTTAGGTCTCTCTTCAGCTTAAAACATGCCTGGAAGCAGGATTAATGGGCATTGTCAGATAATGTGATTTGTGGTTGGGCAGAGCCACTAATTCCCTTGCTTTATCAGTCTTTGACAGTGGCCATATGACTCACTTGCCAAGACTGTTTGAGTACAACAGCTGAAGGGAGCTTAGAGCTGTGGGTTAAGTATATACATAGCTTTGTCTATTGGGTTAGGATATAGGGCAACAGAGGAGGGGGCTTTTGAATGGTAATTGTCTAGGGTTATGTTAGATTTTAGATCCTTTTTTAAGTTAGTAGTTGAGGAAAACTCTTTTAAAATGGTTTACTTGTTCCGTGTTTATGTATAGAAATTATTGTTGATGTAATATAAATGATGTACTTAGGAGCATAGTTGGCATGTTCCCATAGCTACACTCAATGATCACACACATTGATGTTAAAGAGTGCAGTAGTTGCATTGTCATTATTCAGACTGTAGGTGGTTGGATATTTTGTCCTGTATGGCACATGTGTCAAACACAAGGCACGTGGGCTGAATTCGGCCCACCAGGCCTTTTCATTTGGCCCTTGCACCTCCCCTGCAGCTGCGGCACCCCCCTTGTCTCCGCCCCACTTTGTGTCAGCAACAAAGAGGAAGACAGAACTCCTCCGCCAGATCCTGCACTTATCCATGCAGCCACGGAAAGGCTCATCTCGCCCCCCCCCCCTAATTTTAGCAGTCACAGCAGAGGGGATGACAGAACTCCTTCTACAGATCCATCACCTCTCTGTGTAGCCACAGCACCCCCTCTTCTCTGCCTCTCTTGGTCTTAGCATTCAGCAAACTCCAGCCCTCCTCTGGTCCTCCTCCAGACCATGCACTTTCTGCTTCCCAGCTCTGCCCCCAGCTTTTTCCCGGCAGCAGCACAAGGTGAGGGGGTGCACTGTGATATAACGGAGGGTGGAGGGCTCTTGACTTCTGAAGGTGAAGGGGGGTTCTTGACATCTGATGTAAGAGGGGATAAGGGTGCTCTAGACATCTAGTCTTACAGATGCAACCGGCCCTTTGAGGGCAACCATAATGCTGATGCGGCCCACAATGAAATGGAGTTTGACACCCCTACTGTAAGACATTCGTGCAAAAATATTTATCTATTTTTATTTTACTGTTTTTCCCAGATGCTGAACAGTCTTTTTCAAGAGCAGGAATAAAAGACGGATGTGACATATTTGTGTGGGATGGAAAGCAGGTATGAATTTAACCTAAGAAAATCAATGGAAAATCAGCTTTCACTACTTTTGCGCTTTTGTTAAAGAACACAAAGACTTGATGTTCTCTGGTAGTGATTATACCACCAGTATGCCTTTTTGTCTTGTTAATATAAGCATAATTAGGACAATACACACAAATGTTGTTCTTTTTAATCAGGTAAATGGTGTGGGAAGAAGAGAAGAATATGGCTGTCCTCAATTCTTTTCTGAGATACTCAGGCTTGTTGCTAAGGAACTAGCACAAAAAAAACCTGCTGTTTTTTAAAGCACACCTTCGCTTTTAGTGAAGTTGTCCTTTTTAAAGGCTCTCTCACGCGCCCCAAAGGTGAAGGCACCTATTTAAACACTTACCTTCATCCCTGTTTCCAAGATCTTCCTGTTTGGACCTGCCCATCGCAATACTGCCTTTTTGAAGTAAAAGTTCTGACTATTCAGCTCCTATTGCACATGCAGGCCACTTGCTCTGTTGATTTCTATAGCTGGAGCCATACTCCTTCTGATGATTGGGGGCAAGCTTCCATGAGTACAGAGGAGCAATAGGAATCAATTGCCCATTCTTTTTTGCTCCTATGTGTGCAGTGCAAATGGACATACAGTTTCACAAGACAAATGGCTCTGCAAATTTTTTTTTCATAAATGCACATGTTTTTGCAGCAGGGGTTATAACATGCAATTGTTCATGTAATTATTTAGCATTCACTTCTGTAATGAAGCTGACCGTTTAAGTGCACATCTGAATATTTTTGTATCCGAATTGTTAAAATAGTTTTTTTTTTCTTTTTTTGAGAAATTGCGTAAAGTCAGGGGGGCGCTAGCATCTTTAGAAGCAGGTCAGGAACGGCAGCCCCTTGTTTATCTCATGACCATTTTTTTTTTGCTTGTTGAATGAACATTCTTGGCTTTGAACCTCTTTGCTAAGTTACTTGCTATAAATCAGCACAGCAACAACTAACTCATCAGATTTTGCAAAGGAGCCTTTTTTTTTTTTTTTTTTTTTTTTTTAATGAAAAAATGTGTAATCTTTACTTGTGCACAATATCCTATTTAATCTTGTTTTTATTTAGGATAGTGATCCTGTTAGCTAAATTAATATTGAGAATACAATGAATTCCAGAAGGTTGTAGATTCGTTCATGACCGCTTGTGACCTGTGATTCGCTACAGCTGTGATAGCTGTGTGACAAGATCACAATAGTAAAAAAAAAACAGTCATGAATGGAAGCCATTCATGACTGTTTTGGTTACATTGTAATCATGTGATCGCTATAAGTCACAGGATCGCGCTGCTGTGTGCCCTAGGGGGTGCAGCAGTGTGCATGTGCTCAGCGACATATTGTTATGCACTGAGCCTGCACCTGCCGCAGTAAATGTACTATGGCGGGGCGGCAAGTGTTTAATAGTAGTTTTTGGGTCGCACAAAATTGCATGACATTGGAAATTACATTGATTTCTAATGTGCCCATTCACATCAGTGCAACCAGACCAGGGAAAGGCACTGCTTTGGTGTGACACAGTGTGATTTTGTGCCCCATAGACGTTAAAGGAAGCGCATCAAAATAACATCTATATGTATTTTTAAAGTGATTCCGGTGCATTTGTTCCCCCTATTTAGTCTCCTCTTCCCAGCAACATGTGCTCTTGTCATGATGGAGAGACGAGGCAAGAAAGTTAACATTGATTATGAGGAGTCGATACTCCTGGTGCGTGAACTGCACGTTTTGTATGATGCCCGTGGTCCAATGTATAAGGACCACTGCAAACGGACTTTGCATACATAATTTTTGTCACAGCAGATATGTTTACCATTGGCCAAAACAAAAATCGTAACAGTATGAAAATTGCATAAAAAATGTGCCATGTCACACTACTTAAATTGCACTGAAAACTGGATTGTGCCACAACTGCAGTAGTGGGTTCCTGGGTTGATTTGTTATTGCAACAGTATAGAAAGTATGGTTTGTCCAGTATTAATATTTTTCATACAAGTTACTATTTTTGTATTTCCTTATGTAACTGCCATGCAGGTCGGTGGTCTGCCTGTACACAGTGGTCCAGACTGTACACCAGTACTTTTAACCATCGTTCGTCCATGTAAAGACCAGAGCAATGGCTCCTCGCAAAAGTACTTGGAGAGCCAGAGAGTCTTCCCATCAAATTTACACTTGAGAGACGTGCAAAACAAGTTGTCTGGTAGTCCTTCACTGGAGTCACTGTTGTGCTCTCCATCCACAGAAAATAGTGAAGGCTGGAGTGTTTTTGCATTGGATGACTTGGACAAAACCCTTAACATGTTGGGGCTTAAGGACGGAAGTTCTCTGCTGCTGTTAGATTCCCATGATGAAAGGTAAGCATTTGGTTGCCTGTACATAGGAGCTAGTAGCACGGTATTAATAGACTGCTCTTTCTACTCCCAATATAGGCATACAGTGACTTACAACTAAGGGTAAGCTCAGGCGTGTTCGCAACCCGCACGTGCAGAGACCGCCAGGAAGTTGGCACTGCACAGCGCTAATCGCAGGCAGTGAGACGTTTTCCCGATCCGCGGCTGCAGAGATCGAGACATGTCTCACTGCCTGTGATTAGCGCTGTGGAGTGCCGACTTCCTGGCGGGCTCTGCACGTGCGGGTTGCGAACACGCCTGAGCTCATCCTTACTTGCAACTATTTTCCTTTTGCTATGTGATTGAGCCTTCCTCTGTCTCAGATTAGTACATTTTGTATTGTCATCCTTAAACCTCCAACCCAGCTTGCCATTTGTTTTTAATATCCAGTTTAATTTTTTTTTTCAGAATTTATCTGCTTTAGAAGTTCTGGTCTAATAGAGTAGCATTAGGACGGTCTATATCTCTATTAAAATCCGTTTGTATGCATGACATATCAATCTTTTCTGTTGCTAATGTGATTTGTTCTTTTGTAGTTTCTTCATATCACAGGCAGTTGTGCATCCTACAGCTTGCTTTGCAAACTAATTCAGATATAGAAAACTTCAATGACCTTGTATTTGCATTTCAGAGAAATGGTTCTTGCTACAGAAAACAATTCAGCTGAAGATCTGAACCTTTACTATATTCACATTCAGGATTGGTGTACATCTGCAGGAGAAAAGAAAACGGTTCAAATATCTGTAGATCCTAACTCCGTAAGTAACTAATGATACCATGTACTTGGTAAAACATATCTGCTTTTCCTGTAGGATGGACCATCTTCCACTATACTAACAAATTTAGCCTTTGCTGGAGATTAGGAAATTAGTAGGTGGTTGTACCATTTTAACAAGAAGTCAACTAGGTAAGGTAAATGGCTGAAGGGAGGGTAATGGGAAGTTAAGCCCCGTACACACGGGCCGAATGTTGGGCGGCATCGGCCAGTTCAATATAAACTGACCGACATTTGGTCGTGTGTACTGCAGCCAGTCCAACACAAGCCGGCCAATTATACTTTACATGCAAAAAAAATGTGACTAAATTATGGTAGGCATCCAAAGTAAGCAAAAGTATAACAATGAATTTGTGTGGCCAGATATTAGGGGCACATCAGACCTTTTTTTTTTTTTTTTTTAGCACTGTATAAATTTTGAGAGACACAGGTTTGCAGCATTAGAGGCTGGCATAATTGATAAAGACAGGCAAAACATTGAAAGTGGCTACTGATATGCTGGTCATGCTTCTGTAAATTTTCAGCCATTTTAAAGTAGCTTGACTGCAAAAAAAGTAAAATGGACAGATGTAAACTACCATCAACAGTTTCTATTGACACCTTAAACCAGTTGTCTCTAAACTATGGCCAGGGGCCAGATGTGGCCTTTTGTTTCTTTCTTTCTTTTTATCTGGCCCTATTCTTCTCTCTGGTAAAAGGCACTATTCTCCCAACTGGCATCAACAGTGGGGCATAATTCTGCCACTGACACCAACAATGGTCAGTTATTCCTCCCACCGACGCCAATGATGGGGCGCCGTTCCTTCCACCGACGCCAATGATGGGGCGCTATTTCTCCCACCGCCGCCAATGATGGGGCGCTGTTTCTCCCACCGCCGCCAATGATGGGGCGCCGTTCCTCCCACCGACGCCAATGATGGGGCGCCGTTCCTCCCACCGATGCCAATGATGGGGCGCTGTTCCTCCCACCGACGCCAATGATGGGGCGCCATTCCTCCCACCGACGCCAATGATGGGGCGCCGTTCCTCCCACCGACGCCAGTGATGGGGCGCCGTTCCTCCCACCGACGCCAATGATGGGGCACCGTTCCTCCCACTGGTGCCAATGATGGGGCGCCATTCCTCCCACCGGCGCCAATGATGAGGCGCTGTTCCTTTGTTTAGAGTCCCTTGACTTAAACTAATGTAAAGTGTTGGTAGTAGGATGCCTTGATCTCTTTGGTTGTTTGTGATTGAAAACTATTTTAAAAGTGATTTGAATAGCCTAAAAATTTGTGTGTGGCCAGAATTTTTCCAGCTGTTTGTTGGACATATTTGTGACACTTCCACCGCTATGAATGGCTCAAGTCAGCCTTCCACCAACAGCCTTGTTTCATGTTTTTTGACAGAGACTGCTGGTGGTAGCTTGCCTTGATTCGCTCAGTTTTCATTCTTGAAAGTAGGATGAAACTACCATAAAAAGTACATGTGTGTGGCCCATATAAATGTTGGGGAAAATTTGAGAATGGTTGTCCTTTTTTAAAAGGTTTTTTCTTTTACTATTTTGTGTCTTCAGGCTGTGTCATGTGTCCACCAGAAAGCTGTTGAATTGTTGGAATTGCATGAACATACTGGTAAGAATTTTTCTAGCACTGTCATGTGGCAAATTGTGAGAGAACAATTCCAGCCAAATGCATAAAAATATTGTGACAGCACATTTCCTTATTCTCAAACATGCAGGTTTATGCAGAATGTGCACTGTGCTATGCACTGCTGCCATTCCTTTTCTCCATCCACCTCCTTTTGTGTGGATGGAGGTATAGTTTTTGCTTGTTGCGCCTGCCAATGAAAAAAAAAAAACTAACAGTGTATGGCCAGCTTTATGCTGTGTAGCTTCATAATACAGCAGAGGTGTGTGGATTAGAAGATATATGTATATTTTTCCAAACTTGTTTAAAGTAAAATAACTACAGATACATATGTGTTTCAGATGTGTATAACTGTTAGACTTGAGTTCAATGAAAACTCTTGGTTGTAATTTATTCTCGACTGTGTGCAGGGAAGTGAGTCTCACATTTTTCTTCTGTTATATTTTGTCAGGTGATACCTGCCTAAGACCCATCCACAGAAGTGGGAGATTGCTTCCACCAGGTAGGATACTAGGAAACCTAAAACTGTCTTAAACCTCAAAGATGTAATATATTGTAGCTTACCAGTCCTAAGACGTGGTGGCTGCATTTGTTTTCTCTTTTAGGTTTTTTTACGCCTCTGATTTCACCCGGTAAGCTGGCCAGTAACACACTGCCTGTATTAGAGTGCCCCCACTCTGGATGAAGACGCTCAGGAACCCTTAGACAGCAGTATTGTCAGTCTGGTCAGAGGGGGGTGTAAAGCTTCGTACACACTACTATTTTTTTTTTTTTTCATTCAACCCTATTAAACTATAAAAAAAAAACTGGCAGCTCATATGGGAGCCACTGTACTAACAATCCAATATTGATACAGCGATCTCCCCTGCTGAGCTATTGTTTTCTGACACCCCCCCTCAACAGAACACGCCGGTCAGTGCTCTCAACCATTGGCTTAGCACGCCAATCTGGAGCCGGTCAGCAGATCTTTTTCATCATGATTCTTCCGAACAACCGGCTTCTGTCGGACCGGCTGCCGTACACACAGGCCGAATGTCGGCCGGCTTCTCTTGAACCAGCCAATGCCGCCAGACATGCGGCCTTTGTGTACTAGGCTTTAGATGTACTGCCAAACTCCAGCTCACATGACAGCTAAACAAGCAGTTACATCAACAAAGGTTTTACTTGAATAAATAAAAGCTGATCATTGTAAGCGCCTCTGTCAGTGGTAAATTATTTGTCTCGACACTCTAACTGCTACATTTGCAAGTGAGTTTGTTCTGTTAAATAAAACAGACTTACTGGCCAGATCGCCAGGTGAAAATAAAGGACAGAAAACGAATGCAGCCACCACATCTAAGAACTGGTAGGCTGCGATATAAAAATATGTTTGCTTTTGTACACGTTCCAAAATGCTCAACATCAAAAATCCTGTGGTTTTTCGATCATGTCTTTTCGCACCTGAGCATAGTGTTGGATGGAGCTTGTAGCTCGAAATGTACATGGGCTTCTTTTGAGCACCAAGCCTTTTTGGCCCCAGTAGACTTCAGTTGGAGTAGCACTGGAATATCATGCGTTTTTTTCCCTAGCAACTATCTTTGCTAAGAATAATGAAAAAAATGACTCTAGCCTTAGACTCCTACAAAAACACCTGTACAGACGTTAAAATAAATAAATAAATATGCTTCTAAAACCACCAAACATGCCAAGCTGAAGTGTGAATGAGGCCTTAAAGCAGAAGTAAAATTGAGCAACTTTATTCTTCAAATCATTCAAGACAGGACAGTTTGAAGGATACTTCACTGGCAGTAGGCATTTGGCAGTTGCTCTTTTTCCTAGGACTATTTTGTCATCTCTTCTGCTGTACTGTGTGAATGCAGGGCACCTAGCATATTAGTGAAGATGCAAGATCTCACCAGGTATCTGTATGTAATCTATTCCTAGATCCAGCCCCCTTATGACACATTTGTGTAATACTGAGGCAATAGTGGGTGGGAAATTCTTCTTATGGCATTTTAATATTAAAGTGTTCAAGTAAATCTGCTAGACAATTAAGTAATAGATCAGAATTCATGACAAATATATGATAACAAACAGCCCATAAAAAAAGCACAGGCTGAAAATATGAAAAAAAAAACAAAGCTGTTTGTTAAAAAGAACTGAGCTGCTGATTAAATAAGTGGATAATAAAAAGTTTGTAAACAGTGAGAAAAACACGGTTTCAGAAAAAAAAATCGTAAAAAAGAAAACATCTATAAAAAATACTGTAAAAAATAAATGCAATCACCAAGATTTGGAAATGCCGCCAGTCAAAGAAACCATTGTTCGAAAAAAAGGCGGTTAAAAAATGCAGGTAAAAAATAGTTTAGGGGGAAAAAGTGGATAAAAAAGGGATTAAAAAAAGTGTTCTGACAAAAGTATTAGAAAAAAAAAAAAAGTAAAATGAAAAAACAGTTTGGAAAAATGGGTTAAACAACATGGCTTGGAACAAACACGGGTAAAAAGAAAATGTGTGCCAGAATAAATTGTTCCAAAAAAATTGTTCTGGAAAAACCCAGGTAAAAAATATGGTTTGGAGGAAAAATGCTGTTAAAAAAAACACAGTTCTCAAGATAACACAATTTACAAATACTGCAGTTCAAAAATGTAGTGCGGAAATTAAGTGGTAAAAAAATGTAGTTTGGGCATAAAACGTTGGTGCAAAATGTACTTAAAAAAGGGTGGTTTTAGAGAAAAAAAAACTGTTTGTAAAAAGAAAATAAAAACTATTAATAATGGAATTTGGAAAACGGTTGGTTTAAATAATGCAGTTTCGAACAAAGGCAGGCAAAAGTTGTGGTGGAATAAACACATTTTTAAAAAAAAAAAAGCAGTTAAAAACAAAGATTAGAAAAAGAAAGTGGTTAAATGAAACCTTATTCCTTAAAACTGCAGATTAAAAAAAAAAAAAAAAAAAAAGTGCTGTAAAAGAGTTGAAAAAACACAGTAAAAAAAAAAAAAAGTGGTTCAAAAAACGTGCTTTGGAAAAATCTATGGATGGAAAGAAGTGCTTCAGAAAAAACAGGTAAAAATAATGGAGCTTACAAAGAAGGTGGTGATAAATAAAAACACAGTTGAAAAAAGAATTTTGGAAAAGATGCAGTCTTGGAAAAAAAAAATATAGCTGTTCAAAAGAATGTGATTAAAAAAAAAAAAACTGGTCAAAAAAAAAACAAAAAAACAGGGTTCCAAACAAAACTGTGGTTTGGAAAAACCATGGTGTAGAAAAAGTTAAAAAGGGTTTTGTGAACTCTGATCCTTTTTGATTTTAATAAATACAGAATTTGATCTCCTAACCACTACATTTTTAGGTACCTCCAATTACAGCATGCTTGTAGGCCCCAATTCCCCCAAGTTGTCTGTCCTCCAGTAATGCTCTCTGGAACCTCTTGAGGATCTCCGATCTTGATAAGCCCCTCTCCTTACTTGTGCTTACCCGATAACTCACCATGGTGTTAAGACCCATTTGCTCTTCCAGAAATGGCAACATGACATCCTTTCTCTTTCTGAGGAGGAGTGGAAAGATGTGGTGGCCCAATACACAAAATTGATAATCGATCAGATAAAAGTGAAGTGCTCAACACTACAAACATACAAATAGATATACAACAACAAAATACAGTAGCGCAAATAAAAATAAATCCCAAATAAAGTTGCTTGTGTGACATTTGGGACTTTATTTAGGACTTATTTGTATTTGCACTGTTGTATTTCGTGGTCTTATATCTATTTCTTATGTGTGTGGAGCGCTTCACTTTCACCTGATTGGTTGTTTATGTGTATAGGTGGGTGCAACTCTACCTATCTCTCTATGATGTGATATATTTTCTGTCTTTTGTGATATTTAATAGCACAGGGATTTTTTTATTTACACAAAATTGATGATCTCTGCTAAAGACAAATCTGTTAATCATTTTAACAGTGATCCCACTCTTTTTTTTCTCTACTTTGTAACAAAATGTCAGAATATGGCAGTTTCTATGATATGTGTGGAGCTGCTCTAAGATCTGTGAGTATTGGAAGCTAGTTACAACTAGATTGACTAAGGTGCTAAAGGTACCTTTGACCCCTGGATCCTTTGGTTCTGTTGTTAGATATTTATGACTCCATCTCTATCTTGAAACATGCTAAACTACTGTTGTTCCACACATCCTACTATGCCAGGAGGGAAAGCCTACTCAAATGAAAACTTGCTACTGAATGAAAAAAAAAAAAACGTTAAAAAAACACTGCTTGGAAAAAAAACGCAGTTCAAATAAAATTGGAACAAAACATGGGTCAGAAAACATCCTTCAGGACCTTGCCACTGGATCTTGCTGGCATAATTGACTACGAGATGCAGACATACCCAATCACTGTCCATAGTGTGCAGTGACCCTCAATGGCTGTTGGGTCGGTAATTACAGGGCACCAAAGAAGGGGGGGCTTTTCCCTATTCCATTTTTTTTTTCTTTCTTTCTTTCACAAAGAAGTACCACTGCTAGAAGTTGATTATGATTCACCAGAATTGATCTATGCCAGACAAACTTTTCATCACCTTACATGAGCATGTACACTATAGCGGATAGTTAGTGCTGCCCAGATCTGTTTATGTAACTGATGACGATAAACCTGTATTGTTGTTTGAGTACTGTTTGCTTTTGTACACACTTTATTCGTTTTTATTGTTTTTTCCTTTTCCACTTGGTCACAATTCTTGCCTGTGCTTCAAGCATACATGGGTAAAACATAGTTCAGAAAAGACTTATGCCGCGTACACACGGTCGGACTTTACGGCAGACTTTTCCCGGCGGACGGGATTCCATTGGACAATTCGATCGTGTGTGGGCTCCAGCGGACTTTGTTTTCTCAAAAGTTGGACGGACTTAGATTTGAAACATGTTTTAAATCTATCCGTCGAACTCAAGTCTGGTCGGAAAGTCCGCTCGTCTGTATGCTAGTTCGACGGACAAAAAGCCACGCTAGGGCAGCTATTGGTTACTGGCTATGAACTTCCTTGTTTTAGTCCGGTCGTACGTCATCACGTACGAATTCGACAGGCTTTGGTGGATTGTGTGTAGCCAAGTCCGACCATTCGGAAAGTCCGTCATAAATTCCGTCGAAAAGTCTGCCGGGCAAAGTCTGCCGTAAAGTCTACTCGTGTGTATGCGGCAATAGTTAAAATTAAAAAAAAATAGATGGTTGAAAAAAACACAGCTCTGAAAAAAACGTGGGTAACAAAAACACAGTTAAGAAAAAACATGGTTAAAAAATGTCAGCACTGATACCTTAGCCTCCCATGTGCCCATTAAAGTCTACCCTTTTTGCCCCCACATGCGGGCAGCAAGAGGTTAAACATGAGCGTTCTGATTGAACAAATGTTAGTGTTTTTTGGGGGAAGATGAGAGGTGCAGCAATTGCCATTGGTGCCTTTTATCTTGTGGCAGTTCTAATTGGAAGAGTTTTTCCCTGTTTAGTTGTGCTCCAGCCCCCTCTTCCCATAGACTTGACATCAAAATGATGGGTTCACTGTCACCTGATGTCTAGAAGCAACCAAACTGGGTCCCACCAGCATCACTGAGGTGGGCCTCCTTCTGTGGTGCCACATACAGTATATGCTCACTTGTGTTTATACAGGCTGTGCCCCCAGCACAGAGATTGAGCTGTGGGCAATAGCTCCAGGTCTCATACGAAAGATTGGTAACTGGTAGGACTAGCTCCCAATTACATGATCAATATTATAAAAGTGTTAATAGTTTATTCACTTTCCATTTTTTTAATTGATAAAAATAAACAGAAGAGAAATCCAAATCAATATTTGGTGGGACCACCCTTTGCCTTCAAAGCAGCATCAATTCTTCAATTCATCTTGATGCACTTACACACAGTTTTTGGAGGAACTGGGGAGGTAGGTTGTGCCACATCTTGGAGAATTAATCACAGAATTTCTGTGGCTGTAGGCTGCCTCAAATTCTTCTCTTCATGTAATCCCAGACAGACTCCATGATGTTGAGATCATGACTTTGTGAGAGCCAAACCATCACTTCCAGGACACTTTGTTCTTCTTTACATTGAAGATAGTTCTTAACACCTTCCCGTCCGGCCTATAGCAGAATGACGGCCTGGGCGGTGGCTTTTCTATCCTGACTGGACATCATATGATGTCCTTCACATTGCGTCGCTCGTGCACGCCCCCGGGGGCACACAGTGCAGCACTGATCAAGGTAAAGAGCTGATGACTTAGGCTCCTTACTATGTGATTAGCTGTGTCCAATTACAGTCGATCACAAATGTAAACAAATGAACACACAACCCCTTGATCGGCCCCTAGTGTTAACCCCTTCCCTGCCAGTGATATTTACCCAGTAATCAGTGCATTTTTATAGCTGTATAATTGTCAATGGTCCCAAAAAAGTGTCCGATCTGTCCGTCGCAATACTGCTAAAAATCGCAGATCACCACCATTACTAATAAAAAATAAAAATCTAAATCTTTCCCATAGTTTGTAGATGCTATAACTTTTGCGCAAAACAAACAATATATGCTTATTGCGATTATTTTTTCTTTACCAAAAATATGTAGAAGAATATATATTGGCCTAAACTGATGAAGAAATGTGTGGGGGTTTTTTTTTCTATTGTTATATTGTTTTTTTTTTTTTTTTTTTCGAAATTGTCGCTTTTTTTTTGTTTATAGCGCAAAAAATAAAAACCGCAGAGGTGATCAAATACCACCAAAAGAAAGCTCTATTTGTGGGAAAAAGGAAAGCAAATTTTGTTTGGGTACAGTGTCACACAATCACGCAATCGCGCAATTGTCAGTTAAAGCGACGCATTGCCAAATTATAAAAAGTGCTCTGGTCAGGAAGGGGGTAAAATCTTCTGGGGCTGAAGTGGTTAAGTAGATCCAAAATCATGCTACTCCTACTACAGACTAAAATGGCATAACCATGCCCTATTAAGTGGTCTGGGCATTCATTTTTGGTCCTGTTAAAACATCTTCGGTTGAAATTCATCAATCAATCATCTTCGTTAATCAATACTCTGAAATACAGTGGTGAATGTCCATGTAAGCAGTAGATCTGTCACAAGCCTAGGTCTTTTTATGACTGAGATCTGCAGTGGACATCTATGAAGTAGTTTTGTCTTTGTGTTTACAGTGCCAGAGGTTGCCACAATGCAAGAGGCAGAACTTAAACCTGGAAGTACCCTGGGAGTATTCAGAGGAAAAGCACCTGGTGCCTCAGAAGTGGGTATTGAAACTTAAACCTCTTAGTGATGAGATTCTAATGGTTTGCTTTATTTTAAATTGAATTAAGGGTTTATTTACACCTATGCATTTTAGTAAATTGCATTAACCCACGTTAATGTGCTTTGCATTAACACAACCCATTTAAATTAATGGGTTGCCAGTGTACCAGAACCGACAAAAATTGGGACGGGTACCTTTTTTTTTTTCTTTTGTCAAGGCGCGTGGTAGTGCATTTCCATGCATTTTGATAGGCTGTAAAGTATGTGAATCAGAGGTGCATTACCTTAGTGCATTGCATATAAATCATCGTGTACTTCATGTACATCCACAGATCTTCCTGTCCTTTGTTCTTGGCACTGAACTTCAGGAAGGACAAGAGCAAGAAATTATCCTGGAAGAAACACGAACAGTGAAAGAGGTATGTGCACCAAAACAATCCAGCCTTCCACAATGGAAACATGTTCACCTCTTTAGGATGCTTAATCACTTTTTACTATTATAAAGGGATGTACTTCTAAAAAAAAAAAAAAAAAAAATTGCATAGCATTTTACCCAGTGAAAGTGCATGTACTGCTGTTCTGTGTGAATGGGGCAAAAAAAACAAAAAAAACAAAAAACAAATATTAGGTTATTTCTTGTGCTGGTCATAAATATTTCATTAATTTGAAACTGAAAACACCTAATTTGGCCTCTAGATGGCAGCAAGTATCATAGGAATTTCCTATGATAGCACCATCTAGTGGCTTAATGCAGGATTTTCCATTTTAAAGGCTAAACTTTAATGCCTTTTTTTTTTAATAAAAAAATCCTTTCATGTGCAGCTTTTCCCACAGCCCTTCCAAATACTTACCTGAGCCCGATCCCGGTCCAGCACTGTGCACGAGAGTAGTGGTGCTAGTCTATCTCTTCCTACTCACTGGACTCTTTCAGAGCTGCGGGAGTCAATCGAATCCAGTGGTGTGGCAGCAGGGGAGAAGAACTATGTCTGTCAATAGACTCACACAGTGTGGCTCGGGATCGAGCCCGCATAAGTAATCCCCCAGCAAGCGGCTTGCTAGGGGGTACTAGCAGGTGGAGGAACCAGGAGCACCAGCAGGGGATCCGAGAAGAGGAGGATCGGGGCTGCTCTGTGCAAAACGATTGCACAGAGCAGGAAAGTATGACATGTTTGTTATTTGTAAAAAATTAAAAGAGAAGTATAAAAAAAAAAATTTCCCCAATCATACTTGTATATAGGAAAAGTGTTTCAGAACTATAGAGTATCAAAAAATAATACATATAAACATCAATGTCATACAATATAAATTCACTCCTCAGCAAAACTATAATGTGTCATTACTGATAAAAAATGTGACAAAAAGCACTATGAGTGTAATAACTAAAAAGAGAGGTTCAATGACTGGTGAAAACAAATTGAATAATGTAACATATGTAGAAAAATTCAATAAAAGGTCTAGAAGATGTGTAAGTCCCAAAAATGGTGATGGTAAATAGAGGCAGTATCAACAAAAATCAGACAGTCTCTGGGGTAGATATGTTCGGTGGTAAATGTGCACCTAGGGGGTGCCGTCACCATCGAGGGGACACAGGGAGAAGAGGGGTACCCTTACCGGAGGCGGTGGACCCAACTCGCCATATGGTGGCGGATCAGTCAGGCATAAATCGGAAGATCTGAGGCCAAACTCTCAAGCGGGACTGGACGATGACCCCTTCAATCGGTAGATGGCCCTCCAGGACGTCAAGTATGGAGATGGATGGAAGGTGGCAGCGCCGGCCAACCAGATATCAGTTTGCTTCCGGTTCAGATAAAGGATGTTAAAAAACATGCAAGGGAAAGAAAGAATCTCCACATGGTGTAAATCCGTGCAGGATTTATTAAATATAAAAACGGCAGGGCTGGATTAAGAACATCATGGGCCTGGTGCTGAAGATTTTGGTGGGGCTTTTTATAAAAATAAATAAGGGAGGAAGGATGAGAGAGATGGAGATGAGAGAGAGAGAGGATGTGCATGCGTGGGAGTGACGGCAACGCTGCCCGGCCAAGGCAAGTGACCAAAGGCACAGAACCCGGAAGGAATACCGGGTGAAGATGGAAGCGCCCGGGACCCGCCAGATTGATCGCAGTGCTGGAGGGTTCAGTCTGAGAGGTAAGTGCATACTAGTACATTATGGCATAACCTACCTCAGGGCCTCTAAAAAGTAGTAATGTTAGCAAAGTTTACTACCGCTTTAATATCACAGGAGCCTCTCATGGGGCCCCCTACTGACCCCATGGCCATTGGGCAGTGCCCAAGTGCATAGTTGCCAACATTTAAAAAATATTTTCAGGGATACTTTTTTTACAAGTGGTATATTTAGAGTAGCTGACATCCCCTATGTTCCTCTATACATCACAGTAGTAATCACAAAATCAAATGAGTACTAATAATGGGCAGAACAAATATGAGGACTGAGAAGATTTCCTTTAGTTGAACTAACAAAGGTGTGCCCATTCTAGAGCTGGTAACATTGAGGATATTCAATATAATTTAAAGAACTGTTTTTGTGGGTAAGAGGCATAGGGGGTGGAGTATGGATGGTATAAAAGTGGGAAGTATGCGCAGGTGAGGGAGAGGAATGTGGAGGCTATAACAGTGGGCACTATGTATAGGAGATGAGTATGAAAGGTATGGCAGTGGGCACTATGTACAAGAGAGGAGTGTGGGGGGTATGACAGTGGGCAGTATGTACAGGAGAGGAGTGTGGAGAGAAAGACAGTTGGCAGTATGTACAAGAGAGGAGTGTGGAGGGTATGACAGTTGGCAGTATGTACAGGAGAGGAATGTGGAGGGTATGATGGGGCAGTATGTACAGGAGAGGAGTGTGGAGGGTATTACAGTGGGCAGTATGTACAGGAGAGCAGTGTGGAGGGTATCACAGTGGGCGGTATGTACAGGAGAGGAGTGTGGACGGTATGATAGTGGGCCATATGCACAGGAGAGGAGTGTGGAGGGTATGACAACCGGCACTATGTACAGTAGAGGAGTTTATGAAAGTGGGCAGTATGTATAGTAGAGGAGTGTGGAGGGTATCACAGTGGGCGGTATGTACAGGAAAGGAGTGTGGACCGTATGATACTGAGCAGTATGTACAGGAGACGAGTGTGGAGGGTAAGACAGTGGCAGTATGTACAGGAGATGAGTGTGGAGAGAATGATAGTGGCAGTATGTACAGGAGAGGAGTGTGGAGGGTATGACAGTGAGCAGTATGTAGAGGAGAGGAGTGTGGAGGGTATGATACTGAGCAGTATGTACAGTAGAGGAGTGTGGAGGGTCTGACAGTGGGCAGTATGTACAGGAGAGGAATGTGAAGGGTATGACAGTGGGCACTATGTACAGGAGAGAAGTGTATGACAGTGGGCAGTATGTACATGAGAGGATTGTGGGGGGTATGACAGGGGGCACTATGTATAGGAAGAACTGTGGAGAGTATGACAGTGGGCACTATGTATAGGAGAGAAGTGTGGAGGGTATGACAGTGGCCACTGTGTATAGGAGAGGAGTGTGGAGGGTATGACAGTGAGCAACATGTACAGGAGAGGAGTGTGGATGGTATGACAGTGAGCAGTATGTAAAGGAGAGGAGTGTGGAGGGTATGACAGTGGGCACTATGTATAGGAGAGGAGTGTGGAGGGTATGACAGTGAGCAGTATGTATAGGAGAGGAGTGTGAAGGGTATGACAGTGAGCACTATGTACAGGTGAGGAGGATGAAGGAATCTGGGAAGGAAAAATGTAAACGTTCGTTGAAGGATGTTTAGGGACTGCGTAGTGGTTAAGCAGGCCGTACATGGATTTAAATTAAGCCAATTAAGCAGAGACCAGCCATAGTCGATCTATGTATGGGCTAGCTGGTTATACACAAGTCAATCTATTAATGGACTTGAGTACAACCAGCCTGTCAGGTTTTTCCCAAAACAATCAGTGCTGCCAGCTATAGGTAGCAACACTGATCATTGTATTCTGTGGGTAGGGAAGGCTCCCCACTGGCAGAACACAATAATACTGCGGGAATGATTCCCACCATCCACAGGTCAGCAGGTGAGAGGGTGTGTGGGGACAGGCTAGGGAGAGAGGTCTGTCAGCAGGGGGGTGTGAGGTGGTCATGGAGGGATATCAATCAGTGGGTGGGGGGAGTAACTGGGAGTGATATCTTTTGGAGTTGGGTCTTTCATCTGCAGGTAGGGAAATGGTCACCTGTGATATAAGTGGAAGTGAGGTGGCTAACATGGGAAGTGGCTGGGGAGTGATCTGATTGGTGGTGAGTGTGATATGGATGATGTGCTTCAAGTTTCTTTCACTTTTGCGGTAATGCTTACTGCCCTCTGAAAAGTAATCTGTGGTGTATTGCTTTTCAACGAGTGGTATAGTAGCAGCTGACAGGCGTTCATGAGATGCTACTGCCACCTCCTTGTTTCGTTTTTTTACATTGCTGAATGGTAGTTTTACATTGTTGGACTATGCTGCTACTGCGAGCAAATTTGGCTTGCAGTTGCAGAGTGGCCCCATTGAAATCAATAGGCGAGTTTTAAAGGAGATGCTGCCTGTCATACTCTGCAGGCGCCAAGCTGTCCATTGAGCTCAGTGCCTCTGACAAGAAGTTAGGAGAGGCACTGTGAGCTCATCCTCTCAGTCTGCTTCAAACAAGGTGTGCCAGCTTGTATTTAAACTGGCCGCTCTGTATGTAGCTTCTGACAGGCTGCGCAAGGAGCCCCGTATCTCCAGAACCATAGATGATAGGAGCCCCACATTTTAATCAGTGGTGGGGTACGTCTTCAGCTACCTAACCCCAATGTTTGGCATCTCTCTGACCCCTGGTCGCCGAGCCACGACCCTCAAAGTCAATTGTTTGGTTTTTTTTTGTGAATTTTTTTTTTTTTTTTTTTTTTTTTTTTTTTTTTTTTTTGGGCAAATGGGCCTATCTTGAGGTAAGGGGCCTGGAGCTGGAGCTCCAATAGCCCCTATGTTAATCCGGCCCTGAAAAACGGTTATCCAAAAAATACAATTTCCATAAAAATAATCAGCAGATAAAAAACAGAGCGCAGTGAAGGGTGGCCAGGGCCGGCGTATTAACCCTACGCGGTACCCCTCTTCTCCCTGTGTCCCCTCGATGGTGATGGCACCCCCTAGGTGCACATTTACCACCGAACATATCTACCCCAGAGACTGTCTGTCTGATTTTTGTTGATACTGCCTCTATTTACCATCACCATTTTTGGGACTTACACATCTTCTAGACCTTTTATTGGATTTTTCTACATATACCACATTATTCAATTTGTCTTCACCAGTCATTGAACCTCTCTTTTTAGTTATTGCACTTATAGTGCTTTTTGTCACATTTTTTATCAGTAATGACACATTATAGTTTTGCTGAGGAGTGAATTTATATTGTATGACATTGATGTTTATATGTATTATTTTTTTGATACTCTGTATAGTTGTGAAACACTTTTCCTATATACAGGTCCCTAAGAGAGGAATCACCTCTCTTACATAGCCCCTTATTTTTATCTCCCCATTTACATTTTCAGCGCCACACTTTATACCTTCACTTGTATCACAATTAGTCTCATTGCTGTGTTGGCTACTTATTTATATTTTTTAAGGTTGGCGCAGTATTTCACATATTTATATCCCAATCATACTTACCTAGGTGGATGCAACATTGGTCCAATGCTGCATCTGTCCCCCCTCTGGCTCTAGTGCCGCATACACACGAGCGGACTTTACGGCAGACTTTGCCCGGCGGACGGGATTTCATCGGACAATTCGATCGTGTGTGGGCTCCAGCGGACTTTGTTTTCTCAAAAGTTGGACGGACTTAGATTTGAAACATGTTTCAAATCTATCCGACGGACTCGAGTCCGGTCGAAAAGTCCGCTCGTCTGTATGCTAGTTCGATGGACAAAAAGCCACGCTAGGGCAGCTATTGGCTACTGGCTATGAACTTCCTTATTTTAGTCCGGTCGTACGTCATCACGTACGAATTCGACGGACTTTGGTTGATTGTGTGTAGGAAAGTCCGTTCATTCAGAAAGTCAGTCGAAAAGTCCGACAGGCAAAGTCTGCCGTAAAGTCCGCTCGTGTGTACGCGGCATAGCACTGAGAACCGAGCAATCTAACACCTCCGAATGCTCGGTTCTCAGAGCTCCGAGCTTTCTGAGCACAGAGCTGTAGCAGTCCCGCTAAAATTCGCAGATCGCCGCCATTACTAGTAAAAACAATTTAAAAAAAAAAGTCCATAAATCTATCCCAAAGTTTGTAGACTATATAACTTTGCGCAAACTAATCAATAGATACGCTTATTGGAAATTGTTTTTTTTTTTTACCAAAAATATGTAGCCGAATAAATATTGGCCTAAATTGATGAAGAAATTTGATTTTTTTTACTTTTTTTTTATTGGATATGTTTAATAGCAGAAAGTAAAAAATATAGGTTTTTTTTTTTTTTTTGTTTTGTTTAAAGCGCAAATACTGCCAAAAGAAAGCTCTTTTTGTGGGAACAAAAGAACTTCAGTTTTATTTGGGTACAACGTCGCACGACCACGCAGTTGTCAAAGTAGCCAAGTGCCGTGTCGCAAAAAATGGCCTGGTCATTAATGGGGTAAATCCTTCCAGGGCTGAAGTGGTTAAATATTATCCTCCCAGGCGCTATCTTGCTGGACAGGTCATTTAGTGATTTTTTAATATGATGAGAATTCTCTGCAATTAATACCAAATAATGTAATCTCTTTCTAAAGAGCATTTCAACTCTTCCTTCTCATTATGTTAATTCACACATACAACACCTGATTATACATACAGTACATGGTGTATAGCCATTAGCGTGAGTAAAACAAATCCACTCTTTTTCTGCCATTACATTTTTTGTCACGTTACTTTGTATTCATCTTTCTTTCTAAAGTCTTTTCTTTGCCTCACTTTTTTGGATTCTTTAATCTTTCTTTTAGCCATTTATTTATTTTATTGTTTTCTTTATTAATTATTTTGTAATCGTTTGTTTTATATTTGTAAGTTCATTTTTTTTTTTTTTTGTGAGTGTTTTCGCTATTTTACCTAAGCAATTGTAAGCATGTCTGTTAAAATATAAAAAAAGGTGAAAAAAACTGCGCTAAAAACCAAGTGCAAATCAGATATTGTGAAAAGCAGCAATCCTCACAAAAACATCAATTGTAAAAAAGGCATAAGAAAAATAAAAGGTTGCGCTAATACTAATAAAGGATAATGAATAATTTACAATGAAGAAAAATTCATATAGTGATCATGAATAAATCAATGTGCAAAACTTAGTGACATAGAAAAAAATGTCCATACAATAAAACATCAGACTCGGGAGGAAGTAGAGAGGAGACATCACTGGAAGTGGCAACAGAGGAGGTATCTATGCCCTGGGTCGTTGGAGTTGCTGTTGATGAGATGACCTCTGGTGGACACCGCTGACAGTTTCCATCTTTGGCTTTTAAAGATCCCTGCTTGCTGTGATCCTCTGTGGTGGGGGGTCATGGCCTTCTGGTAAGGAGCAACCCCTTCCATTTCTGGTGGTGGACCCTCCCTTGTTGTCACAGACCTCCATTTATATCACTTGGACCTTTTTGCATATTGTTGGTGATTTGGACTTTTCACAACACTTAACTGATGTTTTATTTTATGGACTTTCCACAACACTTAACTGATGTTTTATTGTATGGACATTTTTTTCTATGTCACTAAGTTTTGCACATTGATTTATTCATGATCACTATATGAATTTTTCTTCATTGTAAATTATTCATTATCCTTTATTAGTATTAGCGCAACCTTTTATTTTTCTCATGTCTGTTAAAACACAAGCAAAATAGTGCTGAGTACAGTAAAAAAAGTTCAGGTGGGGGCGTGGCCTAGCACCGGAGGAAGATGGCAGCATAGAGAAGGAGCTCCGCCATCCAGAACTTCTGTTTGACACTTTAGCAGCGGGAAAACCTCGACCCAACAGCGCAAGGATGACGAGGAAAAGCCAGTCAGCCACCTGGTCTCAGCTGGACCCGTCTACCCGGCGTAGTAAAAACATTCCAATGATCCGTACCCAGCATGCTGACTCGCAGACTGCATCTGAAGCCGCGGACCGTAGTGCAGCTAGCTACGCCGCCACCGCTGACTCCCCAGCGGTCTCTTTGGCGAGTGTAGCAGCCTCACAGACATCTCCTCACCTGTGTCTGGCTGACCTCCAGCAAGTGGCTCTAGACATCAAGAGCACCTTGTCAGCGGCAATTTCGGACCTAAAAATGGACATCAGAGCTGTTGCCTCTCGCCTGGAACACGTGGAATCGGCAGCCATGACACAGGGAGCGGCCGTCCAACAGGTACAGAGAGTCACAAATGTGCATACCCAGCACATTTGTGACTTTATGGAAATGCATAGGCGTATGGAAGATCTGGACAATAGGGGTCACAGACACAATCTGCATTTTAGGGGGATATCAGAGACTTTTGAAGGTCCCCAATTGCAAACTGCTGTGTGGGCTGTTTTCAATACCCTGTTAGGCAGACCGCCAGATGCCCCTGTTGAAATGGAGAGGTGTCACAGAGCTCTGAGGCCTAGGGGAAGAGACACTGATCCACCGCTATTATTCTGCAGCACAGAAGAGATTTGCACCCTCTCCTGCAAGTCTTGTGGGAAAGACGTATCCCTTATTGGTGGAAATTCCCGTTTTGCCTGCAAGCAACTAATGAAAATCGCACAGCGCAACTGTGAACACCAGTCGACCTTCAACCTTTCTGTAACGCCCTTGGTATCCTGGTGGTTCACGATCCGGACTGGTATGGCATGTGCCTGCACTCAGATCAGTGGATCTCTACTTAGCCTGATGACACCCTGAGGTCGCAAAGAAGCAAACAACGCCGCCGCAGACCCTCGGCTAACTCTCCACCAAGACGTCGTGGAGATATGGAAACCAATGAAAGTCCATGAGTCACTCCATCATCTGCTCGTCGCAGGGCTGATCACTGAGTACACGGTATGGTGACCTGACCCTTAGATTCTCGCTATTTTTACCTCTACTTATTGGTATTCTCTGACTAGAGATATGGTTTGTACTGCTACTCCTGATTCCTAGCATATGGGGAGTGACTGGAGTTGCTCGGTTTTGACATTTGCACGCGTGTTCTCCCTTGCACTGATAGGTGCCTCACATTACATTGCTACTGGAGATTCGGGATATCCCTCCCATGCTCTGGGGAGTACACTCGCTAGATCAGGCATTGCTGCAGCCCGAGTGTACAACAGGTGATCTCGTTACGGAGCCTTGAGCCAGCAGAGAACAGAGGTAGGCTTTTATCTCCAAAGATCCCGCACTCCCTATGCTACATCCCCGACTCTTGCCAACTGCCGAAGGGAACTCTCTCAAACAAGGCTGCAGTTGGGCCTTGGGGAGATGCTTGTTTTCCCCACCCTGCTACACTGAGACGCCTGGCAGATCTTGTACAGTTGCTGCATGAGAAGACTAAAGATGTCCTGCTCTTTCTTGCTCACGTTTGCCTTATAATATGACTGAGTCAATGATCATCTCTGCAGGGGAACAAGTGTGTGTGGTTGTTTTTTTTTGTTTTTTTTTCCCTTCTGCTAGCTCTCATGGGTTCGTAGTTGAGCCTATGGGACTTGCTATATTGCTGTTGCAGGAAATACAATGGCAGTACAGAGATCCATAATTGTATTCAATAGGTTCTAGAGGGAAGGGTGTTCAGCTCAGCTTACCGAGAATGTATACCGTTTTCTTTATCGTACAGCACGGGACACAGAACAGCCATAATAACTAACTGGTTATATGCCATCTATAGGTGAATGTACACTGGCAAACCAAAAAAAAAAAAAGACAGGAAGTCATCCCCTCTATAACCCCTGCTACACAGGAAGTACCTCCGTTTTTTCGCCAGTGTCTTGTAAGGTGATGGTCACGGTTTGGAGAAACTCTCCATGAGCTAGCTAAGAAGATGGTCCTGGAACAGATCCTGAAGGATTTAAAGGGCTATATAATCGGATCCATCTGGACAGTGATACACTAAAATGGATGGTACCCAAACCTCGTTACACAAGAAGATTACAAGGTATTGCCTGTAATGTGACCCTTTGGGCACTGGACCCTGGGGATCCGGATCCTTGGTAAGAAAAAAGATCCCAAAGGAGTTCCAGTAGGGTGCTTTACAGGTCCAAGAGAGTGGCCCCATTTTCAAGGGGACCCGGTCCTTGAAGGTCCAAGAGACAGAGACCCGCCATGATGGGGGAAGATTGGAATCTAGCTTTTTAGCAGAATCCTGCGGCAGAAGCTTTTAAAAGCTTTTTTGCACTTACTTGTTAAACCGTAAGATGTATTTTCAGTCTCTTACCTTTTTTAGAACCAGGTGTCATAATTTTTCTGTCCACTGGGGGGGGCAGTGGTGTTGCGGACAGCGGCGCTTCTCTGTGGAGCTTCCAGCCAGGTTGATCCTATCAGGAGGCGGGCAGTTCCTCATATTCCCCTGCCCCTGTGCATCTAGTTCTTGCGCCGGTGCCTTCGGTGGCCCTTTCCCGCCGCTGCTTATGTGGTCGGAGGGGGCGCGCACGTGCGCGGAAATGGCATGAAAGATTATGCACAAGGGACGTGCACGTGGGAGGCGTGTGAGCGCTGCACAGGACGCTACAAGCGTGCACGTGGTAAAGCGTGCACGCCAGACATGCGCATTGGGGCAGAAGTGGCCATATTAGGAGCTGTTCCAGCTCTAGGCTTCTGTAAGCAGGCTGGGGGGGACACAGAGCGGCGTCAGCTGGGCACGTGAGTCACTGTGGGTGGATGGACCAGGGCACCACAGCTCCTGTAAGAGCTGTAGTATTTACAGAGCGGTTGAAGTGCATAAAGGTGGGGTTTTCTTTACCTCAAATTTTTTGTCTCAGGCATGTCTTCCCGGAAGAGGAGTGGGGGAGGTGCAGCAGGGAGGGGTGCAAATGCACCACCATGGATATTGGAGGATGCTAGACTTACATCTGCTGTGTTTAACTGTCCTGAAAGACCTGAGGCAACTGGCCAGTCTGAGCCATTACAGTTGTCAGGCATTCTAGCAACAGCTAATGCTGTTACAAAAGTTACAAAGGACGACTTGGCATCCGCTTTAGCTGGGCTAGAGGGGAAAATAGCAGGTATGATTGCTTCAGTTTCCCAAGGGGGAAGGAAACGGGATAGATCCACTTCACCTGAGCCCCCACCTGCATTGGAACAGGATTGGGCAGAAGATGTGAAAGAAGTGGCAGTGAATGACCGGGAAGGAAGGTCAGACCACAGACTCCACTTCTGAGGAGTCAGGTTGTGAAGAAACATTTTCAGCCTCTCAATCCCAGAGACTGCTGATCCAGTCCTTCGCAGGGATGGTCCGATCAGGTTTCAGATTGCCACCTGTGGAGGTCCCTGAAGTTTCCTTTTCTTCTTTAGGATCTCTACGGCCTCCACAGAGTTTGCAGGCTTTTCCCTTGCATCCGTTGCTAGAGAAAATTATGTATGCTAACTGGGATCACCTGGATAAGCTTTTTATTCCTCCTAAAAAGAGGTTTGCGCTTTTGTACCCTATGGAGGAAAAGTTTGTAAGAAAATGGAGCATGCCATCTGTGGACGCTGCCATTTCCTCTGTGAATAAGAGTCTTACCTGTTCTGTAGATAATGCCCAGGTGTTTAAGGATCCAGCAGTTAAGAGATTGGAGTCTTTATTAAAGACTTCATTTGCTATTGCCGGGTCTGCTGTACAACTGGCAGTGGCAGCTACCGGTATCTGTCAGTCTTTAAAGGACCAGGTGAAGCGGGTAACTAAGACTGTTCCCGGATCAAGGGGTACCTGCAGAGGATTTGGCAGAATTACCTCGGGCCTTATGTTTCACAGTAGATTCCCTTAAGAATTCAATACAGATGTCCTGGTTGGTCCTGCTGTCAAAGAATCTTTGCTGTTTTAACCAAAGGATTCTTTGGTTAAAAAGCTGAGCTGCAGAGTTACTTTGCAAGATTACTTACTAGCTGGTTTTCCCTTTCATGGGGAGCAGCTATTTGGAGAAGACCTGGATAAATATATCCAGAAGATTTCAGGGGTAAGAGTGCGCTTCTACCAGTTAAGAAGAGGAGCAGTTGACCTTCCTTCAAGGTGTCTAGTGCTTCAGTACCCAGCACTTCTAATTTCAGGCAGTATCAGCGGCCTCAGCCGTCCGGTCCTAGGGGTAAGCCTCAAGGCAAGGGGCAGAAAAAGCCCTGGGCCTAGAGACCCCCTAAGGTCAGTCCCAAGCCTTCCTTATGAAGGGGCATCCCCACTCACGCGAGTGGGGGGGCTATTAAGGTTCTCAGATGCCTGGGAAGAAGTGATCCGAGACAGGTGGGTTATTTCTACCGTGTCTTAGGGGTACAAAATAGAATTCCGGGTGCTTCCCCCTTCTCGGTTCCTAAGGTCCAACGTCCCCATAGACCAGGTAAAGAAGAGGTCTTTTCTTCAGGCAATAGATCAACTAAGGTTACAAGGAGTGATTTCAGAGGTTCCAATCATTGATAGATTCTAGGGTTTTTACTCAAATCTTTTCATAGTCCCGAAGCCAAATGGAGATGTAAGGCCTATTCTGGACCTCAAGGCTCTGAATCAATTTCTGGTCATTCGTTCTTTCCGAATGTAGTCAATTCGTACAGTGGTAGCCTACTTACATGGGGAGGAATTCCTGGCGTCCATAGACATCAAGGACACGTACCTACACGTACCAATCTGCAGGTCCCATCTGCGATTCGTGGTGGGCGACCAACATTTTTAGTTTGTGGCGCTCCACTTCGGGTTAGCCACGGCACCTCGGGTATTCACAAAGATATTGCCTCCGGTATTGGCAGTTCAAAGATCTCAGAGAATATTGGTTACCGGATACCTGGACGATCTACTATTGATAGATCAAACGGTTCCAGACCTGAGGGGGAATGTAGCTCAGGCGGTTCATTTCTTGGAGCGTCTGGGTTGGGTTCTGAATTGGTCAAAATCAGCCTTGCAGCCAGTTCAGCGCCTAGAGTATCTGGGGCTAATACTAGACACAGTCAAGGCAAAGGTATTCTTGCCATCGGAGAAGGTCAGAGTCGTGAAAAACCTCGTCCAAGTCATTAAGGGGAAAAGATATCCCTCTGTTCGCCTGTGTATGAGGTTACTGAGAAAGATGGTATCTTCATTCGAAGCAGTCCCTTATGCATTGTTCCACTCCAGACCACTTCAGAGCACCATTCTGTCTGTCTAGAACAAGACTGTCCAGACTTTGGACTGGCACGTGTTTCTTCGGCTGAGGGTGCGTCAGAGTCTGTTGCTGGATGTTAACCAGGAATCTGGTAAAAGGAAGGTCCTTTTTACCTGTGGTCTGAAAGGTGATGACGACAGACGCCAGTCTCTCTGGATGGGGGGGTAGTCCTAGAGGAGGCCACCGTCCAGGGAGAGTGGTTCTGGAGGGAGAAGAGCTTGCCCATAAACATTTTGGAGATTCGGGCAGCTCGCTTGTCTCTAAGCTTCTGGACTTCCAGACTACATGGATGTCTTGTGAGGGTCCAGTCAGACAATGCCACGCCTGTGGCATATATCAATCACCAGGGGGGCACCAGGAGTCAGACAGCCCAGAAGGAAATGGATCGCATGCTGACCTGGACAGAAAGATTTGTACCATCCCTATCGGCTGTGTTTATTTTGGGAGTGGAGAATTGGCAGGCGGACTTTCTGAGTCACCAGCAGATGTTACCAGGGGAGTGGTCTCTAAATCCCGAGATCTTTGCATCAGTCTGCCGCCGATGGGGGTTTCCAGATGTAGACCTGCTGGCGTCCAGGTTCAACAGGAAACTAGACAGCTTTGTGTCCAGAACCAGATACCCGCTGTCATTAGGGGCAGATGCCCTGATAATTTTGTGGGATCAGTTTTCCCTGATCTATGCCCCCCCCCCCCCCCCCCCCCCCCCAATCTCCGGCTGTTGTCAAGGCTACTACGCAGGATCCGGGAAGAGAGAGAGAGCTCGTAATCCTAGTAGCTCCGGCCTGGCCCAGAAGGACTTGGTACGCACAGATTGTAAGGCTGGCGGTGGGAAACCCCTGGGTTCTTCCACTCCGTCCGGATCTGCTCTCACAGGGTCCAGTATTCCACCCTACTTTACAGTCTCTAAGTTTAATGGTTTGTCTGTTGAAACCAGGATTTTAATGGACCAGGGCATTTCTGGGTCAGTATTGTCTACCATGTTGAATGCTAGAATGCCAGTTTCCAGAAGTATATACTATAGAGTCTGGAGATCCTATATTGTCTGGTGTGAGGCCAGGAGGTGCCACCCCCCGTAGATATGTCATCGGGAGAGTTTTGGCTTTTCTGCAAAAAAGAGATGGATATGAATCTGGCCTTGAGTACAATTTAAGGGTCAAATCTCGGCCTTAGCGATCTTTTTTCAGAGGCCTATTGCTTCTCACTCCTTAGTACGAATGTTTGTACAGGGGATGATTCGTGTGCTTCCACCGGTCAGGCTGCCTCTGTGCCCTTGGGATTTAAATTTAGTACTGGGCGTTTTACAGAGGCAGCCCTTTGAGCCTATCCGGCAGATTCCTTTAGTCCCCTTGACAAGAAAATTTGTTTTCTTGGTGGCAATGACATCGGCCAGGAGGATGTCGGAGTTGGCGGCTCTGTCATGTAAAGAACCTTATTTGATCTTGCACTAGGGTAGGGCGATTTTGTGGCCACAACCAGAATTTTTGCCCAAGGTAGTATCCAGTTTTCAGCTAAATCAGGATATTATTCTACCTTCCTTTTTTCCGAATCCACGTTCCGCAGAAGAGAGATTATTTAATTCTCTTGATGTAGTACGGGCTATCTGAGAATGTCGGCTCAGATGCGGAAGACTGATGTTCTGTTTATATTGCCAAAAGTCAACTATTTCTCAGTGGATCCACCAAGTGATTGTTCAGGCGTATGGTTTAAAGGGTAAGACTCCGCCTTTTCCAGTAAGGGCATACTCTACCAGAAGAGTGAGTGCTTCAAGGCCAGTTCATCATCAAGCATCGATGGCTCAGATTTGCAAGGCTGCTATTTGGCCTTCGGTACATACATTCACTAAGTTTTATCAAGTGCATGTTAGGACTCAGGAGGATGTTGCATTTGGACGCAGTGTAATGCAGGCAGCAATATAGATCCTGTTCTGATGGTGTTTCTTTTGGTCATAATGGGTGCCCTCTCCTCAAACAGCATTGCTTGGGGAAGTCCTAGTTAGTGATTATGGCTGCTCTGTGTCCCGTGATGTACGATAAAGAATTAGGTTTTTTTTGTACAGCTTACCTGTAAAATCCTTTTCTTGGAGTACATTGCGGGACACAGAGATCCCTCCCCTCTTGTCTGGGAGGTTTCTTGCTTGCTACACAACTGAGGTACTTCCTATGTAGGAGGGGTTATATAGGGGAGGACTTCCTGCCTTTTTTTTTTTTTTTTTATGGTTTGCCAGTGTCCATTCTTCTATAGGTGGCGTATAACCAGTTAGGTATTATTGTACTCCAAGAAAAGGATTTTACAGGTAAGCTGTAGAAAAAATCCTAATATTTGTCTCGTGTTGCTTTTCAATACATTAGTTTTCTCATCACTAAGACAACTCAAAGTTTAATATGAGGCGAAGGAGCCCAGGCTCATGGCCTTAGTGTGTTATACATATTATACGGTAGATGACCTGGAGAGCTGAGAGTCAGGTTACGCTCTTACCCTGTCCACAATGGACTGTAGGCGTTCTCCCATGGTCATGTGGTTTATTGCTGTATAATCTCCTTTATATCAGTTATCTCAGGGAATTCACCCTGGAGGAGAGCTGGGCAATAGGATCTCTTTTTCCTGGCGATACATCTTGTTCAGGTGTTGCCCAGGGAAGGGAGGTACTGATCAACCAGTGTAGTTAACACAGTAGCGGGTACTCTCTTTATTTGGTGGTCCTGCTATATGTTGCTACATATTGCTGTCTGATGCTATGGTTATCTTTGACCCGTTGGGATCTTCGGCTTTGCCTGATGGCGGTCCGCCGAGGGTGGCCCTTTTTGCCTATTCTGGATGGGCCTGCTCGGTGTCTCTCCAGCTCTCATAGCTGAGGCTTTTCCTTAACGTTTCTGCTTATATTTTGAGGTTTCTGGATGGTAGGATGTATATTTTTGTTTTGGTGTTGGGTTTCATTTCCCCACCTCAAAGAGGCAGTCTCCCCTTTGAAACTAGCTGGAATAGTCTTTCCTAACTCCTGTACCCCATACTATCCCCTTTTAGATAGTTCAGCTGGACTGGAAATACCTCCGGTATATTTCTCACGAACCCCATATTTGGGATAATTGTCCCAACAACCTCAGAGGGGTGCTAAACCCCTCTGAGGTTGTTGGGACGCCCTGAGTGTCTTACTAGGTCAGGTTTAGCTCCTACCTTCTCCCCCTCTCACCCCTCCTTCCCTCTCTCTCTTCCGTTCCCTTCCCTTCCCCTCAGACCCTTTCCACCTGAAAATTGGGGTTGGTATTGCTACACTCTCACATCCACTGAATATGCCTTCTACGGTGCGGTCTTCAGCTCCTCTATCTATCAAGGCTTACTCATTAAATGCTAAAGGCCTCAATATTCCGGAAAAACGTAGAGGTGTTCTTGCGGAAGCATACCGCCACAGAGCACAAGTGGTATTTCTACAGAAAACCCACTTTAAATTAGGCTCCATTCCACACCTATCCAATAGGCGATTCCCGGAGGTGTATCATGTGACTCCAAAACGAAAGGGGTCTCAATAATGTTTGCTAAGTTGTGTGCGTTTCACCTTACTGACCAGATCCTTGACCCAGAGGACAGATTCCTTTTTCTGAAAGTGATCTGGAAAGACAGACCGCTGACTCTGGCGAATATATATATTGTCCAGACTCTAGACAGGTGACCTTTTTAAAGGATGTACTCCTGAAGCTCACGACATTCCAGACGGGCCTTCTAATCCTGGGAGGAGACTTCAACATGGCCCTAGACCTGCTTCTTGATACCTCCACTGGTACCTCCTCATTTCGGTTTCCTGCTTTACGTCAAGTGAAGCTTCATTTGGCTTCTCTCACGATCCATGACACCTGGCGCACTTTGAATCCGTTGGAGAAAGATTACACTTTTTTCTCGTCTCCACATAACCGCTACTCCAGGCTGGATTACCTCTTCATTCACCAGGCAGACCTGTCCTACCTCTATGATGCGACTATAGAGAACATGGTACTTTCTGACCATCACCCGATCACACTGACTTTAAGATTCCCTCAGAGGGAAACGTCTACCAGGATCTGGAGAATGGATGCCTCCCTTCTTTTCTGATCCTGGGGATTTAGCTGACATCAAACGGAATATTGGGGACTACTTCTGACATAATGACACACCAGATGTATCCCCCCCATGACTCAATGGGAGGCACATAAGTGTGTTGTGCGAGGCCACCTGTTGGCCATCGCAGCCAGGAAAAAAAGGAACACCAATACTTGATATAAGCCTTGACCGACAAAATAGCCTTATTGGAGGCACAGCATAAATTTTCATAAGCAATTAGGGTGGCAAAAGACTTAGTCTACACATGGGCACTGTTGCTAGAGGAACTATTTAAAAGGGCACAGAAGCGGCAGATGCGATCACAGAAATTGTTCTATGAACAAGGCGATAAACCAGGGAGGCTTTTAGCGAGGTTCACGCAGAAACGCACCCTTGCATCTACTGCCCATCATGTAGTAGATGCGGGTGGGGTAACTCATTCCAAAAACGAGGACATTGCTCGTTAGTTTCACTCCTGCAAACTGTATGACCTTCGATCGCATGAACAAAGATCTGCAGCAGAGAATGCACGTTATGATCTCATACGAGATTTTCTTGGCAAATATAGCCAGCGTGCACTTTCTGCTACTGATTGGCAGGCCTTGGAAGCACCCTTGTCAGTGGAGGAGAGGGAAGAGGCCTCGAAGGCTGCGAAGCCTGGGAAAAGTCCAGGGCCAGATGGCTTCTTGGCACAATATTATAGATGCTTTGCAGATCTCTTGGCGCCAGGTTTTCTTAAGGCCTTCAACACCCTCTCTCACTCCCCTTGCTCTTCGGGAAGCCTATTAGAGGCATATATATCGGTAATCCCTTAAGAGAGTAAAGACCCCACTGATGTAGCCAATTACCGACCCATTTCTATTCTGAGTGTGGACATTAAATTGTCCTCCAAGGTCCTGGCAACCCGATTGTCTTATCACGTGCCTGCTTGGGTGGGCCTGGACCAGGTTGGCTTTGTTCCTGGCAGAGAAGCCAGGGACAACACCATCATGGCCCTAAACTTACACCACTGGCTTCCCTCTGGCAAAGGACGCGGAGAAGGCATTCGACCGAGTGGCCTGGGACTATATGGACACGGTCTTGGAGTCCCTGGGACTAGGCAGCTATATGCGGGCCTTTATTGGAGCTCTATATGCCAACCCCAGAGCTGGAGTTCGGGTCAATGGCCACTTGTCGGACGCCTTCCCCATCCATAATGGAACCAGACAGGGATGTCCTCTTTCTCCCTTGCTATATTCTTACTTTGGAACCTCTTTTGCGCTGCATTGAAGCAAATCCGAACATAAAAGGAATCAAGGTACATCAACGGGAATATAAAATTGCCCCCTTTTGCAGATGATATCCTACTTTTCCTCTCATCTCCATTGACATTCTTACTCAATCTAATGCCAGTTCTAGAACAGTTTAAAATGATCTCAAACTTGAAAATTAATTAATCAAATCTTTCGCACTAAACATCTCAATACCCCCTAAACTAGTACAACTGTGTCAGTTGAACTTTCTGTTCCGCTGGAAAACAGATGCCATCACTTATTTAGGAATCCAACTCCCTAGTAATCTAAAAGCTCGTTACGAAAAAAACTTCTTATCAGAATTGAAAAACATACAGCAGGATCTCCACAGGTGGGAGGTACCCACCATTTGGTTTGGACGGGCCTCAATTCTAAAGAGGACAGTGCTCCCCTGTCTACTATATAAACTGCAGACTATCCCGATTCGCTTTCTGCCCTCCTTCTTTGCGGCATACAAAAGATTTGTAGGGCTTCCCTATGGGGTGGGCGAAGCTGGTGTTGCCAAAATCTGGAGGCGGAATTGACCTCCCGGATCTGCAGTGGTTTTATTGGGCAGTCTGCTGACTCGGGTAGTGGATTGGAGGCTACACACACGATGCAAGGGCTGGGTGTTGCTGGAGCAATTGATATCGGGAGCTGAGCTTCGCTCAATTCCTTGGTTCTCGAAAAAACACATACCACATATCATTCATTCACATCCTCTTATTGGGTCGACCCTTCGTGCTTTTGAAAGGGCTTGCAAAGCGCACTCACACTCAGCTAAAAACTGAGCGATCACACCTATCAAAGGTAATCCAGACTTTCTTCCAGGTATGGCTAAGGCCTATTTATCCGCTGAGTGGCCATACGCGGAAATGCAAGCCAAGCAATTTTTCTCTAGGGGGAGGTTCCTCCGGCAGATATTGTCTAACACTAAGTCTTTCCCTTTTTGGGCCTATATTCAACTAAAACACCATTTAGACAACCCAGCGAACAGAGAAAGCTTCATGAAAGCCCCTACTGTCCTTGAATCGCTGTATTCTAGCTCATCTCCCCAGAGTCATCTGATCTCAGTGCTCTACGCATCAATGTTCTGGGAACCTTATGCTTCCTTGCGCTAGGAGCATACATTTTGGGAGACTGAACTGGACACAGTGATAGAAGACGCTAGTTGGGACCGCATTCATTTGTATATCCACAAAGGCTCTATGAATATAAACACCCAGGAAAACGGGTATAAAATTAAAACGAGGTGGTATAAGACACCGGAACTGCTACACAAATTTATTCCAACTGTCTTGGATCGGTGCTGGAGGTGTGAACAGGATTTGGGTACTCTTCTCCACATATGGTGGACGTGTCCACTAATTCAGCCGTACTGGCGTAAGGTGTATGAAGCGACGACTGAGATCTCTTCGATTCCATTGGAGTTTTCACCAGCACAGTACCTCCATCATTTCTCCAAAATTTCCCCAAAAAGATACTATAAGTTGGTGGCTATGCACATGAATAATTCTGCTAGGTTATTCTTACCGGTCCATTGGAGGTCCAAATTGCCCCTTCAATGAAACAATGGGCATCACTTGTTAATCATATAGCAACGATGGAGGAGCATAACATTTGACTTATGTTATAAGGTTCTTTACTCCTTTAGTGGTGGCGATCTGAGGGAATGGTGGATTCTATACACATGTAGCAACCGGAGGAGTATGAAGAGGGTAGCTGGTGGTCATCCCACCCCCTCTCTATATATTCCCCCGGTGTTCACCTCCCCTCCCCTTTCCCCTCTTCTCTGCTCCTTCTTTTCTTCCTTTTTCCCTCTTTTCACTAGATTCTTGCATAAGGAGGGTATGGGGTAGCAATCTGACCTGGGGGTCGGACCTTATTCCCATTCCTCGCACGACTTGTAGTACAATCACAAACTGGATTAAGTGCATTTTTGAAGGCCCTCCTTGCTGTTGCGAAACTACAAGTCCCATGAGGCTTTGCAAGGCTGACAGTTACACGCATGACTCCCACAGGCAGAGGCATGATGGGACTTGTAGTTTCGCAACAGCTGGATGGCCACCAGTTTGAGACCCCTGATTTAGTGATATTTTGGGCTGCATTGTCAAATTGCCTGCATCCATGGTACATGCAGTTTGCTACCTGTTAACTCAACACAGATTATTTATTTTTTTATTTCAGTGTTTACAACAAATGCTTCAGAAGGCGAATTTACCAAGTAAGAAACCATATATTTTTGTCTATATTTAAGTTTTTCTGAAAAAAAGTATTACAAGGAAATTATAATGGCTTTGGGTTGATTTTATTCCAATTTTTTTTTAATTATATTTTTTTAATTCTGATTTTTTTTTTTTGTGTGTATTACAAATAAACATTTTCTACACCAGAGCACTATGATTTTCTTTTAGAAGGACAGCACAGCTGTAGTTGCCTGCTTTTAGGCCCCTTTCACATGGGCTGTCCGATCAGGTCCGCCTGTCTGTTTTTCAGGCGGACCTGATCAGACGCTCCAGTCTCTTCTATGGAGCAGTGGATGTCCATTGATACCTGCCGCCATCTGATCCGATCATGTCCGCCAAAAACAGATGGATGGTGGTCCTATTCCCCATCCGTCCAGCGGATCAGATCGATTGCCCCATAGAGGAGAGCAGGACTGTGTCCGCTATGCATAGCGGAGCGGACACGGACCTGTCATCTGCCTGCTCAGTGGGAATTTCCCCGCTGAGCAAGCGAATTGAAAGGGGACTTAGGCTTGCTTTGTCTGACTGAAGTCAATCATATGAGGAAAAAGTCATTGCTCGGTAAACAGGGTCTTTAAAACAAATGGCATAAGACACATAAACATGTGTAAAGGAGATAGGCACTCTGAATAATAGGATTTTTTAAAACAGCTTACCTGTAAAATCCTTTTCTTTCGAAGGACATCACGGGACACAGAGCCACAGTAATTACTGATGGGTTATATAGGTATCACTGGTGATTGGACACTGGCACACCCTATCAGGAAGTTCAACCCCCTATATAATCCCTCCCCCTTGCAGGGATACCTCAGTTTTGTAGCCGAGCAATATAGTGTATTAGAAGAGGGGTGGGACCTCTGTGTCCCGTGATGTCCTTCGAAAGAAAAGGATTTTACAGGTAAGCTGTAATCCTATTTTCTTTCTCGAACATCACGGGACACAGAGCCACAGTAATTACTGATGGAATGTCCCAGAGCAATGCTACCTGAGGGGGGGAACCACGACCAAGTAGGGTGCAATCAGACCTGAGGACCCTGTACCGCTGCCTGCAGCACACTACGCCCAAAGGCGATATCCTCATGCCTTCTCACATCCACCTGATAGAATCTGGTGAATGTATGAACTGAAGACCAGGTTGCGGCCTTGCAGATTTGAGCCATAGAGGCCCGGTGATGCACTGCCCAAGAAGCACCAATAGCCCTTGTGGAATGTGCCCTGATCTGAAATGGAGGAATCTTCTGTTTCAAACCGTAAGCTTGAATGATCAACTGTCGAATCCATTTAGAAATGGTAGCTTTTGACGCTGCCTGTCCTCTATTGGGACCCTCTGGCAGCACAAACAAAACATCCGTCTTGCAGATCTGAGTAGTTGCCCCTAGATAGGCCTTAACTGCTCTTACTACATCCAACGAATGTAGAGATCTCTCTTCCGGAGAACAGGGATCTGGAAAAAAGGAAGGTAGAACAATGTCTTGGTTTAAATGAAAATCAGAAACCACCTTTGGTAAAAAACTAGGATGAGGGCGTAGTACCACTCTATCCTTGTGTATAATCAAATAAGGCTCCTTACAGGAAAGAGCTGCTAATTCTGATACTCTTCTAGCAGAAGAGATGGCCACCAGAAAAATTAATTTGATTGTCAACAAGACCAAAGGAATCTGACTTATTGGTTCAAAAGGCTGTTTCTGTAACACAGCCAGGACCAAATTCAAGTCCCAGGGGTTTAGGGGCGCTTTAACCAGAGGATTAAGACGCATCACCCCTTGCATAAAGTTTCAGACCAAAGAATGCGAAGCAAGTGGCCGCTGAAATAATACTGATAAAGCAGAAACCTGGCCCTTGATGGTACTCAAGGCCAGCTTCATCTCTAATCCCATCTGTAGAAAATCAAGGATTCTACCTATGACATATTTCCTGGGATGCCAACCTCTGGATTCACACCAGGTTATATAAGCCTTTCAGACTCTATGATAAATCATCCTGGAAGCTGGCTTCCTTGCATTAATCAAGGTAGATATGACAGGACCTGAGAGCCCACGACTCTTCAGAATGTGGGTCTCAATAGCCAAACCGTCAAATTTAGCGTTTGTAAGGCAGGATGGAACACTGGACCTTGAGATAACTGGTCTGGGCGTACCGGTAGGGTCCACGGGGAACCCACCGTCATCCTTACTATTTCTGCATACCAAGTCCTTCTGGGCCAAGCGGGGGCCACCAGAAGTACCGACTTCCTTTCCTGCCTGATCCTGCGAAGGAGTCGTGGTAGTAGCAGAATAGGCGGGAATGCGTAAATCAGTGAGAACCGATGCCACGGAATCACCAACGCATCCGTCCCGCATGCAAGAGGATCTTTTGTCCTTGCCACAAATCTGTCTATCTTTTTGTTGAATCGGGATGCAAAGAGATCTACATCTGGAACCCCCCATCTTTGGCATATGGCCCAAAAGACGTCGGGATGCAGAGACCATTCCCCTGGAAGTAACTGCTGGCGACTTAGATAGTCCGCCTGCCAATTTTCTATTCCCGGGATGAAAACTGTCGATATGCATGGCACATGCATCTCTGCCCAGACTAAGATCTGGTTCACCTCTTTTTGAGCAGCTCGGCTCCGGGTGCCTCCCTGATGATTGACATAAGCCACTGCTGTGGCATTGTCGGACTGGATCCTGACCGGACAACCCTGTAGCCTGATAGTCCAGGCTTTTAGAGCTAGATGTATCGCCCGGATCTCCAGAATGTTGATGGGTAAAGGTCCTCTCTGTCTTGGACCATACCCCTTGGACCGCAGCCTGTTCCAGAATTGCTCCCCAACCTGACAGACTGGCATCTGTTGTTACCACCGTCCAGGTAACCGGTAGAAAGGATTTCCCCTTCTGCAGGTTTTCGGGTATGAGCCACCAATTGAGGCTCTGACGCACCGCATGCGACAGGTGCATCGGAAAGTCTAATGCCTGAACTTTCTTGTTCCAGGTCGACAGAATACTGTGTTGCAGAATTCTTGAGTGAAACTGAGCATAGGGAACTGCTTCGAATGAAGACACCATCTTCCCTAGTAGCCTCATACAAAGGCGGACTGAGGGACCCTTCTTGGTCCTTACTGTCAGAATCGGCTCTCTCAAAGCAGTGATCTTTGCCTGGGGTAGAAATATCTTCTCCTGGCTTGTATCTATAATCAGACCTAAATACTCCAGTCTTCTTACTGGTTTTAGGAAAGACTTTTCTAAGTTGAGGATCCAACCCAGGTGTTCTAGATACCTGACCGTGGTCCTCAAGTTTCCCTTCAAAGAGGCTACCGACCGGTCTATCAAGAGCAGGTCGTCTAGGTATGCTATGACAGCTATACCCTGAGCCCTTAATCTGGCCAGAGGAGGAGCCAAGATCTTTGTGAACACTCGAGGTGCAGTGGCTATCCCGAAAGGCAGAGCCACAAACTGGAAATGGCGCCCTCCTACCTCGAAGCGCAGAAACTTCTGATGAGCAGGAAAAATGGGCACATGCAGATATGCATCTCTGATGTCTATTGATGCCAGAAATTCTCCTCCCTGCAGGGTGGGAACTACTGTTCGAATTGATTCCATGCGGAAGGATTGAATCCTTAGGAATCGGTTCAGATCCCTTAAGTCCAGAATGGGCCTGACATCCCCATTTGGCTTTTGGACCGTAAAAAGGTTGGAATAGAAGCCCAATCCCTGGTCCTTTGCGGGAACTATCATAATGACCTCCTGCGACAAAAGTCGCTCTAACGCTAGAAGGAGCGACTGCTTCTTCTCTGGGTCTCTGGGAACATTTGATCTGAGGAACCGAGGAGAGGGGAATTCCTGAAACTCCAGCTTGTACCCTAAGGTTACCGTGGAGATTACCCATCTGTCCTGGAAGTCCTCCTGCCAGAGCTCTGAGAACTGTCGCAGTCTTCCCCCCACTCGAGTGAGCGGGGGCGCCCCCTCATGCAGAGGTCTTAGTGTTTTGCCTAGTAGGCTTCTTTCCCCAGGACTTCTTTTGTCCCTGGGGTTGACTCTTGTCTCTGGACCCCGATGGAGGCGGCCGTCGAGGCTGAAGCCCCCGGCGCTGGGGAAAGAGTCCGTTTGAAAGAGGGACGCTTACTCTTCTTCTTGACAGGTAAGAGAGTGCTTTTCCCACAAGAGATTCTCTTGATATAGTTATCCAAGTCCTCTCCAAACAACCTTGCACCACGAAATGGAAACCCAGCCAGTAGCTTCTTACATGGTGCTTCGGCTGACCAATTTTTCAACCATAGGATTCTACGTATATGCACCAACCCCAGTGAAAGACGGGAGGTTTGCACGATAGAATCTCTAATGGCGTCAACCACAAAGCATAAGGCCGCTGGAAGGTTAGCAAACCCCTGGGCCTGCTGTTCAGGTAATACTTTGATGACCTGCTTAACATGGTCTCTTAAGTATTGACAGACTCCAATCGCTGCTACTGCAGGTTGGGCCACTGATCCTGCTAAGGAGAAAACATCCTTCAATAGGGATTCCATCCTTTTATCTACAGGATCCCTGAGCATCTGAGCATTGTCTACAGGACAAGTCAGGCTATTATTTACGGAGGAAATGGCGGCATCAATAGCCGGTATTCCCCACATTTTAATAAACTTTTCTTCCATCGGATAAAGTGTTGAAAACTTTCTCGGCGGAAAAACACGTTTGTCTGGGTGATCCCACTCAGAATAAATAAGCTTTTCAAGTAAAGTATGAACAGGAAAAGCATGTGCTGCTTGGAAAGGTTTCAGTGACCCCAAAGCAGAAGAGGATTCTTTAGCAGTTTCAGGTTTGGGCAACATAAATGTGGAGCAGACCAATCCAGTGAGGATCTGCACTAAGACTTTCTCCTCTTGGGAAGTCGCAGAGGGTCCCTCTCCACCTGAATCCTCCGAAGAGGAATCATCCATCCCATCCCGATCCTCTGAAAGGGATTCATCTCCTTTATCCCAGAGCTCCTCTGTCTGAGGGTCTTGGGGAACAGAGGAAAGCCTAGTGCGTTTTCTTCCACTGAGTGAAGACTTAATCACGGCCATTAATCTTTCCTCTAGACCATTAATGGTTGAGGAAAAAACCTCTTGTGTAATATATACAGGGGCTGAAGTGCCAGAAGCAGGTGTAGCCCCTGACCTCGATGGCTCTCCCTGGCTAGCCGTCCCTGGCCCATCTTTAGGGGGGGAGGATGCTGCCGACAGGGGGCCCTCAGAACCTGAACGAGATCCCCTAGTGTCTCTGGTTCCTGGGGTGCGTGAACCTCTTCTACCCATAGTGCAAAGCAACAAGGTGTGAGGTATACAAATGAACACTGCCCGCTGAGCGATGTAGTCTTGCTAAAAGCCTTGCTACCCAATGCTCAGTCTGGTGTTACTTCAGTAAATGCTGCCTAGGAGAATGCCTGTGTCCCACCTTACATGCGAGCGTCAGCTCTGTGTCTCTCAGAAGGCTGAGTGCACCTGTACAGAGTGCCTTTAATAGCCTGCAGCTGGCCTGGGTGGGAGTCTAAGCACTCTGTGCTGACGTCCCGCCCCCTCCTCTACCGCCCCCCCCCCCCTCGAGTTTTGAAAAAAACGAGCGCTTCCCGCGCTGCCGACTCTCCTGTCATGCTTCCGGAGAAAGGCTGGGGATGGGGGGGGGGGGGGAGGGAGAGAGGCTGGTAACAAGATCTGCCTGAACGGCTATCTTGAGAGATGGTGGCCATTAGGCCGCAGAGCCCGGGTGGTATAACCACTTTCTAGACCCCTGTGGCCCCTCTCTAGCCTGGGGGGGGGGAACATTCAAACATGAGAAATCCCCCTTTCCACCTTACCTGTTTGCAGCCTGCTTGAGACGCTGGGACATAATCAGCGATTACAACACCTGAGACAGAGTCAGCATGTGTAGGTTTGTGCTCTTGGCAGCCCCCGGTGGTCACAATAGGCATAGCATGCATTTACCTTAAAGGAGAAAAGCCACTAGAACTCAAAAATTCTGTGGAATCTCCTCTTACCTTATCCAGCCGCAGGGTGCTGTTTACACAGACCCAATCTTCTCCTCTCACGGTGGGCTCCGTTTGAAAAAACCATCAGAGACTGGGGCCCCCATCAGTAGGGGGATCCAACAGTTCTGGGACCGTAAAGCACCTCGCCAGAAATTAGGAAGTTTAAAGCCATTTTCTGATCTGCGGGGTCCAGCTCTCTAAAAAGAGAAGCATTACGGGTAAAACCTCGTTTCTTCGGACACGAGGCCCGGGTACCATTCAATTCGGCCATGAAAAGACACTTTGAATGGATCCGGTTCGCCTGGCTTGCCCCAGTATAGGATCTTAGGATATTCCCTTTGGAGCTCAGCACAGGACATCTTTACACGTCCATCACCTAAGACACTGGCGTAAAAACTGAGGTATCCCTGCAAGGGGGAGGGATTATATAGGGGGTTGAACTTCCTGATAGGGTGTGCCAGTGTCCAATCACCAGTGATACCTATATAACCCATCAGTAATTACTGTGGCTCTGTGTCCCGTGATGTTCGAGAAAGAAATGCAGTTTTCTTAGAATATTTGAAAGAAAAAAATATAAACTTTTTTTTGGTAACTATACTAAAAAGAAAGAAAATAAAGGCAACACTGCTATATAATACATATTAAGATAGGTGCTAGAATAGGATTTTTGTTCTGTTGTGTAGGTAAATTTAGGCAGCAAGGCCTGTTTGTTTTGGCTTGTGCGGGCTGGGAGTGGCTCAGAGTTTTGCAGCTGGTAACTCACAGGCAGCCTCACTGAGACCTCCCTCTTTCTTCTAGAGAATTCTCGAAGGAGAGGAGAGGTGGAGCTGCCTCGGGTGTTCTAAGGACCCCTGACCAATCCCCAACCTGGATTGGCAGGTCCCCTTAAATACCTAAAATTAGCCCAGATGGGGGGAGTTGTCGGGTGGAAGAACTGGAGATGGAGTACTAGGCTGTCATTGCCTTTGAGGGAGCTCCCCAGTCTTGGTGGGGGGGGGGGGGTGACCTTGGGCCTGGAGCTCGGGTGCAGGATGGAGCTCTTCAGGAAAGTGTGAAGGTTCTGGACAGGAGGAGCTAGTACTGCCAGGCAAGTCTTCAGGAGGGAACAACCAGTTGCATCCAGGAGGGCTGGTGAGTGACGTGCAGTCAGAAGGATTGGGGAGGCATGCTTGAGAGGAGACCGTCAGAGATGGGTGCAGAGCCAGTAGCGAGGACTGCAATGTCATGGGCAGTGGAGTCGGGCAGCTGCCGCCAGGAGGGTTGGCAGGGACTGTAGAGGGCTGACTGGGAGCAGTAGTCCATCAGTAGGACAGCTAGCACTAAAGACTTTTCATTTTTTGCTACACCATAGGGGGCCGGGGCCACGGCCCCTGCGTGCAAAAGGCAATTGCTAAGTCCCGGCTGAGCCAGTGTCGGGCCTAGCTTTTAGGCTTCATGTACACGGGAAAATGTCCGTTTTGCCACGTTTACATGCCGCATTTTGCCACCTTTGTATTATAGACGCGTTTACAAATAATTATAATAATTTTTTTTTTTTTCAAATAGCCAAAAATGAAGAACTCCTGTAAACGAAACGCGGCTTAATGCGAGTTACAGCGTTTACAAGCTGTTACAGGCATTTGGCGTTTCAAATGCCTCTGAGCATCCGTCCTGAATGCATTTTTTTGCGTTACAAAAAATGCTTCTAAACTCAACTGCCTAGAAACGACACTGTGTACATGTACTGATAAGATAACATAGAGGAGAGTTCAGGGGCAGCTGAAAAAAACGCCCCAACTTCTCCTAAACGTCTGTTTACCTGCAGCAATGTACATGAGGCCTAAATGTGCTAGCTGGTCCTGAGGATAAAAGGTTGTGCAGGAGAAAGGAAGAGGAATAGTCTGCAAGCAAGGAAAGTGCTGGAGGAGCCTGAAGTAGTAACTTGTACAGAGACGTGTACATAGTTGTCCCGATTGATCGATATACAATCCACCAATTGATATACAATTTACCGAGCATCTTAAATTTCCCTCACACCATCCAAGTTAAATTCCCTCAATAAAACAAACAGTTTTAAAATGAAAGCTCTAGTCGAGACATACAGTATGTCACTGGTAAACATGATGGTAAATAATTTCATTTGTTGTAGAATTAGTGTAAAGTACCTTTATGAAAGGCAAAAAAACAGATTTCAGCACTTTTGTAAAGATTTCAGAAGGCATTTACTGATAGTCTTTTGAAAGCTTTCATCAGATATGTTAGCTTTTTTTGTAGAAGTGTGCACACTTGTCAACATTTATCTATATGTTTTTCTTTTTCAGTTGAAGCTGGCTGGCACCTTAGGAAAATGGACTGGTGTTATGAAGCTGGAGATCCCCTAACTGAAGAAGTATTAACTAAAAACTTGGCCTTTTTATCCATGTTCCACTCATGCAGCTCTTTTTAACCACGTTGTATAACATCCCTGTATTTCTTTCCCTTTTAATACTATTCTGGCTATTAACCACTGATACTCTTAATTCATGGCTTTGCTGCATAATGGAAGAGTTGCATACATTCGCAGCTGTCATTTAGAAAAGTATCACACAACAGAAATGCTGTTATCTTTTTCACCGCAAGAGCCGTTTTTTTTGCACACGTGTTAAAAATAATTTTAGGCCTCAAGATTGCATAAACCCCCAAAACATTTATATATTTTCTGAAAGCAGACACCATAGAGATTAAAATAGTGGTAGTTCCAACATTTTATGTTACATGATATTACCGCAAAAGTCTAGGAAAGCAACATTTTTGTAAAAGATACACTAAAGTTAATTATAGTGCACACAAACACAATAAATGATCCAATTTTTATGGTAAAATATAAAAGATGAGGATGCACCGAGGTAAATAGATGCCCAACATGTTGAGCGTTAAATTTGTGTGCACACGTGAAACGGCCACAAGCTTCAGCACTCTGTATTTTTCATAGATGATACTTTGAATGCCCCCTACAGGTTATCAGTTTAGCATTATGGTGCTAGAAATATTGCTCTCACTCAGGCGTATGCATCGATATGTAACATGTTTATCGCAATCTACGTTTTCATGCATAGACTCCTCTGACGTGCATTTACATACATACATGCAGGGTATGTGGGGATGGGTCAATAAGACATCCAGGGTCTAAAAGACCCTGGATGTCTCCCCTGTGCTCCAATAAATTGAATGCAGTGAAAGTGAGAGGAGGACCCAGAAATTATGTCATACACGTTGCTTCCGGGTCAGCAAGAAGAAGTGGAGGAGAGCAGACTCAGCGGCACTCGCCATGCCGGTCTCGGGTCCACAGATAGGCAAGGGGGCGCTGTTACCCGGCAGCTGTGGAGGCGCCAGACTGCTTCCATCCAACAGTCAAAAGTCAGCTTGTCAGAAATACACACACCTGCTTCTAATTCCATGGTGGATCAGACAACTTCTTTTGAGTGCCTATGAATTTGTGATTTTCCTTTACTTTCACTTTCAGAGATAATGGTAAACAGGACAAATAGAGAGGGTGAATCTCCCTAACGGGGGGCACAGAGAGCAGTAAAAACTGTGTTCTAATCCGTCTCCACTCTATCCAAAACTTCAAAAAAAGTTGCCTTGAGTTGTACTTTAACCGCTTCCGGACCAGCCGCCGCAGTTTAACTGCGGCAGGTTGGCTCCCCTGCATGAAACCACGTAACTATACGCTGGCTCACGGGGTCCAGATAGCGGACGCACAGCGGGGGTGCCGATGCTCGTGGCCGACAGTCGCGAGCTGGAGACACAGAACAGGGACAAGTGTGTGTAAACACACACTTCCCTGTTCTGTTCTGACAGGAGTGACAGATCGTGTGTTCCTATTAGCTAGGAACCACGATCTGTCACTTCCTGTAGTTAGTGCCCTCCCCCTTCAGTTAGAATCACCTCCCAGGGAACACAGTTAACCCCTTTACTGCCCCCTAGTGTTAACCCCTTCACTGCCAGTGACATTTTTACAGTAATCTATGCATTTTTAATCGCACTGATCGCTGTATTAATGCCAATGGTTCCAAAAATGTGTCAGAATTGTCCGATGTGTCCGCCATAATGTCGCAGTCATGATAGAAATTGCAGATTGCCGCCATTACTAGTAAAAAAAAATAATAAAAATGCTATTTGTAGACGCTATAACTTTTGCGCAAACCAATCAATATACGCTTTTTGCAATTTTTTTTTTACCAAAAATATGTAGAAGAATACATATCGGCCTAAACTGAGGAAAAAAATAGTTTTTTTTTTATATATTTTTGGGGGATATTTATTATAGCAAAAAGTAAAAAAATAATGCGTTTTTTTTTTTTTAAATTGTCGCTCTTTTTTGTTTATAGCGCAAAAAATAAAAAACACAGAGTTGATCAAATACCACAAAAAGAAAGCTCTATTTGTGGGGGAAAAAAGGACGTCAATTTTGTTTGGGTACAACGTCGCACGACCGCGCAATTGTGAGTTAAAGCAACGCAGTGCCGATTCGCAAAAAGTGCTCTGGTCAGGAAGGGGGTAAATTCTTCCAGGGCTGAAATGGTTAAGCATCTGCTCTCAGATTTACAATGCAACCACCTGGTCTTCAGTTTACCCATTCTCTAAGTTCCGCCAGGTGGATATTCAGGCCACAGCTGATGTGAGTTCTGGTGGCAAAGTGCTTCCAACTATTATCTGAGTGCTTTGTTCAGGTTTTTTTATTTTTTTATTTAATCCGATACATTTTTATTGAAGTTTTGACTTGGTTTACAAAAAAAAGGAACAAGGTATTCCCCCCACCCCATTTACAGACACCAACAGTGGGGTTACCTATACAAAAACAAATACAAGTACATGCTGGTAGAATTTTATATAGCTAATTTGTGTTCTACAAATATATATTTCCTGCAAATAATTCACAGTAGAAAGTCTGCTAGCCCCCCAAAAAAGAAAAGTTCAATACTTGATAAATATCAGATATCAGCCTTATAACATCTAAGAAGCGATTAGAAGATATATCACATATCTCTTCTGGTGGTGTAGTATCCAACTATCCTGTTTTATATAATAGAGACTAAGGGAAAGTAGAAGTATCATGAGAGTAGGATCTCGGCTCAGTAGACCAATAGGGCAGTTCTACTAGCATAAAGATAGGTTTGATTATATTAACAAAGCAACCTATGTTTAGGTTCTTTAACCCTTGTTTTTTTTGTGTGGCCCCCTTGTTTGCTATACCCTCAGTTTACTGCTTGGGTGCATCCCATGGTCTGTGAATACAGGCCCTTTGTCCTGTATTGTACAAATTTTTACTTACTTGTATATTCCTTATCTTGGAGTACAGTACAGGGTACAGGCCCCTCCCCACCTTGTCTTAATCACTCCTTATTTCTTAAAAACTGGTGTCTAACAGAGTGGGCGGGGTTACGAGTATCCTCTTGGGGTGGCCAGTTTTTTGCAATGTCTAATCACCAGAAGGTAGCCTGCATATAACCCATGGTCTATGAATAAAAGTCCTGTACTATACCCCAAGATAAGGAATTTATAGGTAAGTCATACATACAGTATCTCACAAAAATGAGTACACTCCTCACATTTTTGTAAATATTTTATCATATCTTTTCATGTGACAACACTGAAGAAATTACTTTGCTACAATGTAAAGTAGTGAGTGTACAGCTTGTATAACAGTGTAAATTTGCTGTCCCCTCAAAATAACTCAACACACAGCCAATAATGTCTAAACCGCTGCCAACAAAAGTGAGTACACCCCTAAGTGAAAATGTCCAATTTGGGCCCAATTAGCCATTTTTCCTCCCCGGTGTCATGTGACTTGTTAGTGTTACAAGGCCTCAGGTGTGAATGGGGACAGGTGTGTTAAACTCGGTGTTATCGCTCTCACTCTCTCATACTGGTCACTGGAAGTTCAACATGGCAAAGAACGCTGAGGATCTGAAAAAAAGAATTGTTGCTCTACATAAAGATGGCCTAGGCTATAAGAAGATTGCCACGAACCTGAAACTGAGCAGCAGCACGGTGGCCAAGACCATACAGCAGTTTATCAGGGCAAGTTCCACTCAGAACAGGCCTCGCCATGGTCGACCAAAGAAGTTGAGTGCACGTGCTCAGCGTCCTATCCAGAGGTTGTCTTTGGGAAATAAACGTATGAGTGCTTCCAGCATTGCTGCAGAGGTTGAAGGGGTGGGGGGTCAGCCCTTCAGTGCTCGGACCATACGCCGCATACTGCATCAAATTGGTTTGCATGGCTGTCGTCCCTGAAGGAAGCCTCTTCTAAAGATGATGTACAAGAAAGCCCGCAAACAGTTTGCTGAAGACAAGCAGACTAAGGACATGGATTACTGGAACCATGTCCTGTGGTCTGGTGAGACCAAGATAAACTTATTTGGTTCAGATGGTGTCAAGCATGTGTGGCGGCAACCAGGTGAGGAGTGCAAAGACAAGTGTGTCTTGCCTACAGTCAAGCATGGTGGTGGGAGTGTCATGGTCTGGGGCTGCATGAGTGCTGCCAGCACTGGGGAGCTACAGTTCATTGAGGGAACCATGAATGCCAACTTGTACTTTGACATACTGAAGCAGAGCATGATCCCCTCCCTTCGGAGACTGGGCCACAGGGCAGTATTTCAAAATAACGACCCCAAACACACCTCCAAGATGACCACTGCCTTGCTAAAGAAGGTGAGGGTAAAGATAATGGACTGGCCAAGCATGTCTCCTGACCTTAACCCTATTGAGCATCTGTGGGGCATCCTCAAACGGAAGGTGGAGGAGCGCAAGGTCTCTAACATCCACCAGCTCCGCGATGTCGTCATGGAGGAGTGGAAGAGTACTCCAGTGGCAACCTGTGAAGCTCTGGTGAACTCTATGCCCAAGAGGGTTAAGGCAGTGCTGGAAAATAATGGTGGCCACACAAAATATTGACACTTTGGGCCCAATTTGGACATTTTCACTTAGGGGTGTACTCACTTGTTGCCAGCGGTTTAGACATTAATGGCTGTGTGTTGAGTTAATTTGAGGGGACAGCAAATTTACACTGTTATACAAGCTGTACACTCTCACTACTTTCACTGTAGCGTCATTTCTTCCGTGTTGTCATATGAAAATATATAATAAAAAATATACAAAAATGTGAGGGGTGCATTCACTTTTGTGAGATACTGTACATGCAGGAATTTGGGTGTGATTACTGATCCTCTCACTTCCTGGTCTCACAGACACTGCAAGCATAGGAGCCATAGGCTCCTGCTGCTGTTAGTCAAACTCCTGTGTGGTGGAGGGTGCGGGGGCATGGCTTATCAACACTGTATGTGTCTATGGACACACACAGTCCAGCTCAGGAGCAAGTGTGCACAGGTGCACGCTTAGCACCCAGCTTGCTAAGGGGAAACCCAAATTAAGAAGGAGCAGACAGTAGGGTCATCTAAAGAGGATATAAGGTACCGCTGTGAGCAATGCACTTAGCAGACAAGTATAGCATTCTCTTTTTATTTTAAAGAAAAAAAATAACCTTTAGTATCACTTTAAAACACATAAATGGGCAAGTCTCTTTTTGGAGCTGCATTCTTGTTTGACTAACACAGTCTTAAGACAGGATAAATAAATTGTGAGAAAAGACAAATGAGAAGCTAATTTGTATTTTTTTCTAGGACTCCTCACTGAAGGATTTAAACATACAATCTGGAGACACATTTGTAATTACAGAGGGAAGACTTCCACCCAAGGTAGGTATTTACCATATCTGTCTATATCTGACACTGCTTGTAAATATATAATTTCCTTTCATATATTGTATCATTTTTATAGGGATTTCTAAAGTTACCTGTTTGGTTGTACTGTCCACAAATGGAACAGAATTCTGTCAATCATGTCTTCAGTTCCCGAGGAGCCCTGCAGATATCTCAATCGGGGGGTAAGAGACAAATAGATGGTATGTCCTAGTAGTTCCTGATGACCTGCTAAGTGGGTGTTTCTTGCTTGCATTAGCTTGCATGCCTTAAAACACATTAGGCTTTAATTAAAAGCGAACAGATAAGAATAAAGCTTCTTTTTTTAACGCAAGTAAGTTATTTTTAGTTGAGCCCAATAATATTTGAAAACTGCAGTTTCGTGGCTAAACAAATCCTTATCGTTTGTGTATCAAGCATAATGCATTAAAGTGGAATTCCACCCAAAAGTGTAACTTCCGCTTTAAGCATTCCTCGCCCCCTTACATGCCACATTTGGCATGTCATTTTTTGGGTGGGGGGGAGTGGGTACCTAGTTTTGACAGGTACCCAGCTCCCACTTCCTGCTCTCGCTGCCTTGGTGACTCTTCCTCTCCCCCTCCCTCTCTGCAATCTTCTGGGACATATCACAGGTCCAGGAAGATTGCCTGGCCACTAAGACAGAGTAGTGCGACTCGCACATGCTCAGTGTGCACCCGGCTGTGAAGCCGCAAGCTGTCAGTCGGGTGCCCACACTTGCAATGATGGAGCCACGGAGAGGAGGGGGAGAGGAGCAAAGCTTTGAGTGGTTGCATCGCTGAACCGTGGGGCAGATGAGTGTCTGTTTATTAAAAGGCAGCAGCTGCACATTTTGTAGCTGCTGACTTTTAATAAACTTACAAATGAGTGGAACTCCGCTTTAAGCAATTTGAAAAGGGCACTTTCAAAAACTCAAAAGGCATCCAAAACACATTAAAGCAGAGTTCCACTCGTTTGTAAGTTTTTATGCAAAAAAGTGTAGCTGCCGACCCTTACCTGTCCCACGGTCTGGTGATGTGGCCGCCCGAAGTCTCACTCCTCTCCGCAGCACTGTCATTGCAAGTGTGGGCACCCGGCTGTGACAGCTTGTGGCTTCACAGCCGGGTGCATACTGCGCATGCACGAGTCACGCTGCACTCTTAGTTGGTTAGGCAATCTTCTGGGACCTGTGACATGTCCCAGAAGATTGCAGAGAGGGAGAGGGGGAGTCACCTAGGCAGCGAGGTGTCAGGAGCAGGAAGGGGGCTGGGTGCCTGTTGAAACTAGGTACCCCCCCCCCCAAAGCGAAAGTTCCACTTTTACTTTAAATAGTAAAATGCAGGTCCCAAAATAATTATTTTTTTTCAAAGCTCTGCTACACAGCACATCAGTGTGAACAGGCATATGTGTATAAAAACAATGAGTTTTTTCTTATGCCCATGCATTGCCTTGTGCTGGAAAATTCAGCAAATTGCATAACAACAAATCTGCTGTGAATGAGCCATTAAAGAGAAACTAAATGGCCATATAGGAAGTCCTTGCAAAATTTGACTTTGGAAATCGTTTTATTACGATAATTCAATAATTGTATTTCAGCTCCATCTGCTATCGCTAGAAGCACCAGGCAGGACTGTCCTCTTTCACCCCTCCTGTTTGCCCCAACAATAGAGCCTTTGGCAGAAATACTACGCTTTGACTCCAGTATTTCTTGTCTATTTATCAATGGGTTAGAGGAAAATACCATATGGTATGGGATTGCCCGGTTATACATAACTTTTGGTCTGCAGTTACAGATTTTACTGAGCAAAAAAGAATTCTGTTTGGCTGCATGTCCAGTAAAATCACCTTTATTTCAGCAAGTCCATAAAAACACAAATAGAGTGGGACAGCATCGCCAGCTAACGCATTTCACGCTTCATTAGCGCTTAGTCACAGCTAAGCTAATGAAGTGTGATATGCGTTAGCTGATGATGCTGTTCCCCTCTTTTTGTGTTTTTGGACATGTTTTTATGGACTTTCTAAAATAAAGGTGATTTTACTGGACGTACGGCCAACCAAAATTCTTTTTTGCTCATTGGAATCCGTGATGCACAGGGCCAGCACCTGGTCTGTGTGTTAGTGGAGGTGGAGATGCGAGACTGACCTAGAGCAGTGTTCACACATCTATAGAGATATTACTGGTTCTGTGCTCCAGCTACCTAATATATGTAACCCTTCCCAGTGTTTACTGAGGTATCTGGATGAGGATGCTCTAACTGCACAAAGCTTCTAAGAAAATCATAGGTTTGCACTATTGCGTGTGCTTCTGGCCATAGAGGGATCGAATATTGGGCGGTCCCTGCTGAACTGGCCAAGATTTGATACATCTATGGCTGGCTTAAGTCTAATGTAAACTGCACTGTGCTTGATTAGCAGCAGTAATCAAGGTGATTCAAGCCAACATTGTGGTGTGGTTTTTAGTACAGCTTTTAGGGTACTAGTTTATCATGAAAGGGGAGAAACAACAAATATATTGGGGGAAAGCAAATAGCAGATAAGTATGAGATGAAAAGGCAAGCAGGTGCTTTAGTTTTGATTTTATTCATGTAGTCCTGGAATCCACCTTGACGTTGTTTATCAGATTCATGAATCTCAGCTTTCTTTTTCTTCCTTTTCACATGTATGCATCTATTTCTTTCATAGATGCTTCTTCTCTATTTCTTTCATAGATGCTTCTTCTCTATTTCTTTCATAGATGCTTCTTCTCTATTTATTTCATAGATGCTTCCTCTCATGAAGAGCCAGACTCTGAATATTCTTTTGTGGGTCATATAGAGATATCCAAAGAGGCTTCTCTTCAAGAGCTTAAACTTCAGGTTTGTGTATAAGACCAATACCTAGGTACTTTTGTGCATTGTGACATTATGCTATATTTTGTGTTCAACACCAGTTTTTTCCTTATGCCTAAGGAGTATGAATTGTCTGTAGGCATGGCAATGTAAGTGCCTTTGTTCTCTCTATGCAGGTTATGACTCTACCACTTTTTGATGCCCTTGGCGTTCCTTCTCCTGATTTTCTCCGTGTCTGGACTTTAGAAAACAAACGGTTGGCAAAAATATTGCGCTTCAATAAACTGCAGATCAGGTGCTTAATTATCACTTCATTTATACTTGTTCCATCGTAATAATACATGCCCTTTTTAATCTGGGCACTTTTTCATAGAAGGTAAGAAGATGGAATTTGTTAGGCTTATTACCCTATAAATTGCAGAGTGCAGTTAAAGTTGATAATGACTATGCAAAACAAAAACAACCACATTAAAAAAAAAGGTTATCTGAAAAAATAATGTAGTTGTGGTGCCATATACTGCTATTTATACACATCTAAACAAAACAAAAAGAAATCTTATCCATAAAAGTGGGAGTCATTAGGCAAGAATGTTGTACTGTTGTGTGTAAATTTATTACTTTAACCCTTTCGCTGCCAGAGACGTGTTTTTTTTTTTTTGCACACATGTTTAAAAAATCATTTTAGGCCTAAAAAATCATTTAGACCCCTAAACATATATTTTCTGACATATATTTTCTAATCATTTAGACCCCTAAACATATATTTTTTCTAGGGAATAAAATAGTAGTAGTTCCAATTTTTTAGTTCATATGTTATTACCGCAGAGGTTTAGGAAATGCAACATTTCAGTAAAAAACACATTAAAGTGAATTATGGAGCAAACAAACGCAATAAACTACCCAGAATTTTGGTAAAATATAAAAGATGAGGTTGTGCTGAGTAAATAGATACCCAGCATGTCAAACCTTAAAATTGTCCCCCCCCCCCGTGAAATTGCTACAAACTTCAGCACCCTATATTTTTTATAGGCAACACTTCAAAAGCTCCCTATAGGTATCGGTTTAGTGTTATGGAGAGGGTGTTAGAGTTATTGCTCTCACTTTATATATTTTTTTGTCATCACGTAGAGAACAAAAAGTCCCCTATGTGATTATTTTTAGGTGACAGGTTCTCTATAATGAGACATGCAGGGTCCAAAAGACCCTGCATGTCTCCTTTTGGACTCCACTGAGTGTTTTGCAGTGTGGATCGCATTGCAAAACATCCTTTCCCAGCTAAACTAGCCTGGGACACTGAAAGGCTGATGTGGAAGTGATGTCATAGACATCGCTTTCTGGGTTTCAACATAAAGGGAAGGAGAGCGGATGTTTGTGCACTCTTCTCCTTCCCCTTCAGCCGCCAGCACCTGCCATATCGCCCCCAGGCCCGCAGGTGGGCAAGCAGAGCCCGGAAAACATGGCAGGGCGCCAATACCGGGGATGTGTGTGAGCAATCGGATGGCAGCTCAGCCGACCGAATGCTTTCACCTGACAGGCAGGAGTCTGCCTGTCCGTTTCACACACAATACCAGTGGCTGCAGCCACCGGATTGTTCTGATTCCCCCTGCTGTCAGGTCTGTACGACATACGTACCTGGCAGCGAGAGGGTTAAAGGCAAAGTTCACCTTCACAACAAAGCTGCTTATGCAAGTAAGGGATGTCTGTAGATAAAAACAAACTGTGTAACTTTGACCAAAGTTGAATTATGCCCTTGCTATAGGTGTAGGACATTTAAGTACTGTACCTCCTGAAGCCTGACTGAAAAACCTTCCATCCTGCCTTCTTGCTAAGACGTTGCTAAGACACTCCCAGCTGTTTCTGTTCATATCCACCATTGCAGGAGCGAGCTCTGAAACACTGAGCTTGGAGGTACAGCGTCAGGGGAGAGAGAGCACCCCTGAAAAGGTAGGATGGGGGGACTCCATCACTAGGAGTTTTTTAGTCAGGCTTTGGGAGGTACTTAAATGACCTATACCTTTTATTCAACTTTGGTGAAAGCTGCACAGTTTGTTTTTATCTACAGACACCCCTTTCCTGCATTGGCAGTTTTTGGTAAAGGTGAACTATGCCTTTAAAGAAGGTCTCTGTATTAACAGGTGCTACCTAGAACAGAGTACTGTTTTGTAAGATTATCTTGTTGTTGTTAATCTTGTGTTCTGGAAGTACTTTATTGAACTGGAATTAAAGCGGTAGTAAACCGCTGGAAAAAAAAAAAACCTGCAAGACAATAGCATCATGTGCTAGTATGCATCGCATACTAGCACATTATGAAATATTTACCTTCGAACGAGGCCCCAGCAGCATGTCCGGTCTCCGCTGAGGGATCTGACATGTTCCCTCAGTGTTTCTTCTGGGTTCGCTGGCTCCGGTGCTGTGAGTGGCCGGAGCCCCAATTATGTCACTCCCGTGCATGCACGCGAATCTTCAGAGTGCATGCGCCTCGGACGTCAGCGATTACATGCAAGTTGACTATCTCCTAAACCATACTGGTTTAGGATATATTCATTTTACCTACATGTAAACCTTATTATAGGCTTACCTGTAGGTAAAAATGACCAAGCGGAGGATACAACCACTTTAAGAATAAATCATCTGACTTTAAGGAGTCATAAATGGAAATTTGTAGTAATCTTAGCTGAAATTTATTGTTATTATTGTCCACTTTGATGCTATATATCAGAGATACCCTTGTATTCTGTACTCCACAGCAGTCATGTCCAGAAAGAGGAAGAGGCAGGGTGCACAGCTATAGAAACCCCCCCACTGAAAGTGAGATGCAGTAGATGCTCAGTCCAGGCAGGCGTTATAAATAGGCAATAAATGACAAAGGAGAGCATACAGGCACAATAGTGCCAGCACATGGGCACAAATACAGACAAAGATGGCACCAAATTTAAAGAAACCTCGGTACTCTTGGCTCCCAGCCATGATCATCTGAAGGGTGGCTGACAAGCTCTATATAACCCAAGGGGGATTAAGATAAGAAAATGGGCATTCTGGGCATGATTGTTTTAAAGGGCTTTTGCCCTGTACTCAACGTTGAAACATCTGCAGCCAGGGTCAGCAGGTTACCTGCTCCATCTTGGTTTTGTCTTTAACAATGATCTTACCCCTACAGTTGTCTTCAGAGTCATGGCTCTGCCACTGGCAAACCATGGCCCTAAACCTGTAAATCACTCTGCAACTAACTCCATGTGTTGCGCTACTTGCCAAGGAGAGTGCATGCAGCAGGATTCAATGCATGACAGCAACATTACAGGCTGGGTCTCCCAAGACTCTGCCGAGGAGTCAACTGATCCTGGGAGTAGCAGTAAAAGCTGATGTGGCTATAGCGAAGCAGGAATCTTGATTTTAGAATTTGCTTGGTGGAATATCATTATTCAGTCATACAAAGATAGAGAGAAACCTCATTAGTAAGAATATAAGGGTCTCACAGTAGAGAGAGGAGATTCATTATACTACGATACTAGCAAAAACCGAGGGTAGCTGGGGTGGGAGGGGTTATAAATGTCCCTGCAGCCTTCTTTTCTTTGCCAGTGTCCAATCACTATAAGGTAGCTGCATATAACCCAGTTGTCATTATTGAAGAGCCTTTGCCCAGTACTGTTGTGCTCGGAGAACAAGAAAATAAAAGTAAAGAACAGGACTGTCAACCATAGACTCAAGCATGGAGATTCAAATTGTCAAAAATGCCCACTTGTGAATGCTTGTCTTTAACATAGTGGCAATGTTTTCTGTATAGCTTTAGCAGTCCACTGTATGATTTTTAGCAATAAAAATGTTTTTCTCTGGCTAGTGACCACAAACTGGGAATCAGGACAACACTGTGTGTGGAGCCTCTGCAGGCAGAGGAGTGTCTAGGGTGAGTCTTGTGTTTATGTAACAGCAATAAATTATCTTCTTTATTCCTAGAAGTGCTTTATTTAGAACTGAGTCTGTAGCTTTAACAGCAAACTGCTTAGGTCTCATTAACAAAGTAAACTAAGAACCTTTTTTCTTCTACACGTCACAAGAGAAGTCTATTTCAGAATGGGTTCACACTTGTGCAATCACAGACTGTGATTCGCACCGCATTGCTGTGCAGATGACATGCGATATCTGTGCGATGCAAATTCAACCATACAAACTGTGTGGCTGAAATAGCATTGCATTCCCACCAAAATGAGGCAGGACCCATTTTTTGGTTCATACAGGAATCGGATTGCGTAGGTATTCATACCTATGCGATCCGATTCCTGCACCATTTGACAGTTTGCACTGCAAACCAATCTGGGGGTGTCATTAACTTTTCACTGACACCCCCAGCAGTTGGCAGATGTCAGTGTGAACCAGTGTGTGAAGCGGAACCAACACTGAATCGCAGGGTTTCTCACATCGCACCATTGTGAACCAGGACTTAACCTGTATGTAGGATTAGTAAGATAAATTGAATAAGAAAAGTTAGCAAATAAAGTAGCAAATATATATTACAAGGAACAGGACAACAAAGAAAATCCCTGCAGCACATTGATTAAATGTTTGTTTTCAGTCCCCTGAAGCCACTTCACTTCATTGCCCAGCCAATTGCAGCTCTCTGACATCACCTACAATGCAGGAATTTATTGGCACTTGGCCATCCCACCAGAATATAGTTATTCATTGTTACTTTATATCTATGTTGGGACAAACTCAGCAGAGCTGTAGGCCTGTTTTTGCCTCCTAGGTAACTAACTGGAAGTGACACTCCTTTCATCAACCTCAGTTGACAGGATCTTAGAACTCACATCTGTTCAGTGTGTTTAAAATGGTTCTTCACTCTGCTTGAAAAAAAAACTGTAAAATTCAACAGCTACAAATACTGTAGCTGTTGACTTTTTTAAAAAGAATACTTACCTATCCAAGGATCTGGTGCCATCCTCACCCAGGCTGGTTTTTCACCAGTTTTTGGGTCCCTGGCCCCAGCATGTTTAGTGTGGGAAGCCGGTTGTGACTCCTTGCAGCTTCACAGTTGGTTTCCCACTGCGCATGCGTGAGCCACGCTGCACTGTGTGCATGGTCTGCTGCCTGCTGGGACCTGTGACGTGTCTCAAAAGGCGGCAGGCAGGGAGGGGGGCTGCCAAATTTCAGGAGGAATAACCTAGGCAACCGGAAGTGGGAGACAGTACCCACCAAAACTACCCACTCCCCCCCACGCCCCCCCCCCCACACCAGAAAGAGGAGGGGGGAAGGAGGACATAAATTGGACCTTCCCCTTTAGGGTGAAATGCAACTTTAAGTTACATTGCCATATATCTTTTTTTCTTTTTTTTTTTTTTTATTGTGCATTTTTTTGAAAGGGTATCAAAGATACCTCAAGCAGGATTTTTTTTTTATTTTAACGTACAGCATCTAAAACCAATGTGAATTGGGCCTTACTACAGCTTTTTCTTATGCACAAGTCTTCTTAAAACAGACTCAGATTCAGCAGTGCAAGGACAAGGTCATCCAGTGCCCTGGAAACTGATGTAGAAGTGGATGGGGCCAATAGTAGCACATGCCAAATTTTGTAGCATGCAATGAAATCCAGTGGGGCAAAAAAGTATTTAGTCAGCCACCAATTGTGCAAGTTCTCCCACTTAAAAAGATGAGAGGCCAGTAATTGTAATCATAGGTATACCTCAACTATGAGAGACAAAATGTGGAAACAAATCCAGACAATCACATTGTCTGATTTTTGAAAGAATTTATTTGCAAATTATGGAGGAAAATAAGTATTTTGTCCATATCAAAAGTTCATCTCAATACTTTGTTATATATCCTTTGTTGGCAATGACAGAGGTCAAACATTTTCTGTAAGTCTTCACAAGGTTGTCACACTGTTGCTGGTATGTTGGCCCATTCCTCCATGCAGATCTCCTCTAGAGCAGTGATGTTTTGGGGCTGTCGCTGGGCAACATGGACTTTCAACTCCCTCCAAAGGTTTTTTATAGGGGTTGAGATCTGGAGACTGGCTAGGCCACTCCAGGACCTTGAAATGCTTCTTACGAAGCCATTCCTTCATTGCCCAGGTGGTGTCTTTGGGATCATTGTCATGCTGAAAGACCCAGCCACGTTTCATCTTCAATGCGCTTGCTGATGGGAGGAGTGGCAACAAGTGGTAGTTTTGCACATCAGTACGGTTTTAATCACAAGATTATATTGGCATGGATTCCAGGCCACCAGTACTGAAAAAAGTTATATTTTTATCAGGGAGCTGTAGTGCGGTGTCAACAGCATCACTGGAACTGCTTTTGTCAACTTTAGGTTTGCAATATGAAAAAAATTGTTTGTGCCTGGTTGTTTATACATGCAATATAAATTTTTATAAAGCAACTAGAAAAGTGCAAATTTTAGCAACAACCAGTAACAGCAGCAGCAACCAGACTGATTATTTTGTATTGCTTCAGCACTGAAAAGTTGATTGCCATAAGGCTGAGTTGTCCTGATCTGTGTGAGCTCTCCCTGCTCTGCACCATGATAGTCCAATCTCCTGTCAGCCAATCCTCCTGCACTGAGGAGGTTTGGGGCACTGTCACTTGTAAACAGAAGCCGGCACAGGAAGCTGTCTTCTGCTACAAGCTACAGTGGTGAGTGCAGGGTTAGTACTGGAGGTGGAGGTAGAAAAAAAAAAAAAGCCTTGCTAACAGAAGTGACACTGCCGTCACTTTTGTCAGAGAGTGGCAGGGAGAAGAGAGCATCTGTAGCTCCCAGCATGCTCCCTACTCTACAGGCAGCCTCTACATGGGATTATGTGTCCCTTCTGCTCCCCGGTCCGTCCGTCCCAACCCTGCACGGATTACTCCTTTTTTGATCAGCCGGTGTTGGGGATTCCAACATTCCCATTCTAACGATCAACTTCTGTCGAATGGGGGTGGCCATACATGAATCGAAATTTGGCCAGCCCCTGCTGAACCAGCCAAATTTTGTTCCAGCTGTGGCCAGTTTCAGTCTCTCATCTGCTGCTTCCAATAGTAGTAGGCTAAAGAAATAGCCCCTTCATAATTTGTCCAAAGTCTTTTCCTTGAAAGCCTTGCACATGCATCTATTCTATGCTAATTTAGCTACATCAGGTTCGTGCTTCATTCTCCGGGAGTTAAAAGGGTGGGAAAAGGAAGAAAATATTTGAAACAATTGTTTACATAGCTATTGCATTTCTCATATACCTATAATTATGGCAAACTAGTATACACCTATTACATTAACAATGGTTCACTTCTGTATGGGATGCATTGACACGTGTTTAGGAGGAATAATTCCCTATTTCTTAACGAAAACAAACAATGTATGGATAATGTGTAATAATTTCCTGCTTGATCCCTTAGCCCCCAGGATCTGCTACTGAGAGTCCAGATTTCTGTACCAGGAGAATATCGCTATTTTCCCCCAATGGACATTGCATGGAATATCTCTCGTGGATGTACCTCCTCGGCTCTTCTTCAGAGAATTGCCACCCACTGTGCGCTTTCAGTGGACAAACTGGAGATTGCAAAATACTTTTCAGAGAAACATGAATGGCTCCCAATTTCAAGCTGGGTGAGGCTTTAACCTAGCATGTGGTTTGCTTTATTCTAGATACGCCAAATGGCAAATGTTGTTATAGAATACTATAATACCAATATATATACTCTTAAATTATATACCTTACCAAAGGAGTGTATATAGCTTCATAATGTATAAAGATTTTTATTTTTATTTTTTACAAATTCAGAATTCAGCAATATTCAGAATCCTTATTAATAAGTGTAGCATGCGTCACAAAAAAAGTATCCACAAGCCAACATACAGTGATTTAAACAGACATTGTTTATCTGCTATTGCTCATTATTGTTTTACATTAGACTCAACATGTTTCCAAAAAGAAAAAGAAAAAGAAAGCTGAGAACCTGCAAGGGGCACCATACTATTTGAAGGATGGGGATATAATTGGTGTAAAGGTGAGTAATGTCTGGACTAAGCAATATTTTAATTGGATAAGAATAGTGCTGGTCACGCATTTATTTTATATTTTTTTTAAAAACTAAAGGAATTTTTTGTCTTTTTTGCAATAAGCATTTTTTTCCATTTTAAAAGGTTCCACGCCCTAATTCACTTCTTTTTGTCAATTTGATTTCTAGTTGCAATGTATCACTGGTGCATCATTTTTTAATTATTATTTTTTTTATTTTATTTTTGCATTATTATTACACAATTAAAGTGAAATAAAGACCGGATTATGCTACACCTGCTTCAACCCCATGAATACCAATCTAAACATTTTGCCATCTGCCCTATCCTTTCCTTTAACCTGAAAATAATTTTATATTCAAGAAAGCAATCAAATTTCATTATAATCTGTATGTAAATTGAAAGTGTCAGAATTTAAAAAAAACAGAGCATCTGGTTTGTTTGCAGACATAGTTGGGTGTCAGAACAATTTAATTATTATTTGTATGCGGACAGAGTTTGGTGGAGGTTTGAAAAGATAGAGGCGCGATTAGAAATTTAAATGGAGAAACTTAGATAAGAGGTTTAGGAGTATGGAAATGTTCTTGTTTATGTACGCCCTGTAACTGGGGTGCCTGTGGCCAGTTCTCTTGAGCTTCCTTGTCTGACCTGTTGTGAGATTTATAGGCATTCTACATACATCAACAGAGTTTCACAGCATTATGTTCAAAGTTTAAATTGAGAGTCAAGATTAACAGCCCACCTACCCTAGTGTACTGTGGTAACAAGCAAGTTACTGTGGTTTCATTCTTTCCTATTACACTTGTGTTGCAGTGCACCATGCATTTAAGTGTTCTGTGCTGGAGAAAGTGATACATATATGATTTTTGTCCAGTTATAGTGCATTCAGACGAATAGGCTGCCTTTTAGCAATGTATGTTAACATGCTGCGACAGACCAGGATGGTGTAAATGGGCACTGAAGTGGGAAATAGATTTGAGAGTTTAGACCAGGGTAGTGGCGAAAAGCACTTTCGATGGGTCTGTATATAGATGTAAGCTGGGAAATGTTGTGCTGCAATACATTTTAGCCATGTCCTGTATATATTTTTTACATGTTTTAACAGTTGTGTAATATGCGTTCATTCTTTATAGAAGGTGTATTTTGCTTGAAACTGCAGCAAGCAGATTTTTATCTCATGCACTGCAGTGGTGTATAGCAGAGCTGAAACAACTAATCGATTATGAAATTAATCAATTACAATTTTCATAATCTATTAATCAGCCAGTAACATAATGGGGTTAAAATAAAACTAAAATGAGCCCTTTATAGTACAAAAAAGAGCAAATAGTCGCTACTGTAAGTATTACTTTAACAGTTCTACAGTAAAACAATGAACCCCTTACAGTAGTGATTTATCTGATTTTTTATTTTTTTTTTTGTACTATAAAGGGCTAATTTTAGGTTGTTTTTTTTAAACCCCATTATATGTTACTAAATGTCTTAGACCTGGTTCACATCTGTGTTTTTTGGTGCAGAAACGCACTACAGTTCATATACATGGTTTCCTATGGGACACGTTCACATCTATGCTTTTTTCAGCCACTGCGTATTTGGAAAGGGTCAGGGACTTTTTTTTAACTCAAAACTGTGCTTTTTTGGTTCAATATACTTCAATGGACAAGCTGCAGAAAAGCATGTAATGTGTTTTTGCAGCAATTTGTGGTTTTTTTTTTTTAATCTGCCCAACAACAAATTGGCCAAAAAAAAATGCAAAACCGCAAATCGCCGCAAAATCACATGTGCAAAAATCAAAACGCACAGCAAAAAGTACTGCATAGGTGTGTGTACCGAGCCTTATGCTGGCCACACTGATCAATTTTCAGAAGAGAACATTCAGACGAAAAATCTTTGTATGTTCGCTGAATGAAGGAATGTTGTTTGAAATTTTCACTTGTTTTTAACATTATGTTTTTAAAAATGAATGTAATTTCTGAACGAAAACCACATACACTGTCTGAAAATTCCTTTGACCAAGGAGTTTTCTATTATTTCCAAATTTTCCTGTCACTGTGGTTGAAAAGGAACATCGATTTTACCCCACTAACGATTAGAAAATCGAACGAATGTTCTTAAAATTACATTTTTTTTTTAAAGAAAGACATTGTTTTTTAAATAAAAAAAATGTGATCTCTGAGCCTGATATTTAACAGATTCACCCTTTAATAGTATATACAGTATCTCTCTCCTCTAATAGTATATACAGTATATCTCTCCTCTAATAGGTTATACAGTATATCTCCTCTAATAGTATATACAGTATATCTCTTCTGTCTGTTCTTCTCAGAGTGTATTAGATATTTTGCTCCCTAACCATGTAATTGGTTATTTATATTTACCAGTGCATAGAGATATTTAAGAATAAATTGCCTTTTTTTAACCACTTCAATACCCGCCCATGTACATATGACGTCTGCAGATGGGATCTCCCATCCTGGGCGGGCATCATATGACGTCCTGGGCTTCCTGGCCGCGTCACTCGGGACCCGATTCGTGTGCCCGGAGGCCGTGATGTCCACCGGGCACCCGCAATTACCCGTTAACCGAGCAGGACCGTGCATCTGTGTGTGTAAACACACAGATCCATGTCCTGTCAGAGGAGAGGAGACCGATCATATGATCCCAGTACAGTGGAACACCGATCGGTCTCCTCCCCTTGTGAGTCCCCTCCCCCTACAGTTATAATCACTCCTTAGGACACACAGTTAACCCTTTGATCACCCCCTAGTGTTAACCCCTTCCCTGCCTGTCACATTTATACAGTAATCAATGCATCAATCAATGTAATCAATGCAGTAATTATAGCATGGATCGCTGTATAAATGCCAATGGTCCCAAAATGGTGTCAAAAGTGTCCGCCGCAATATCGCAGCCACGATAAAAATCGCAGATCACCGCCATTACTAGTAAAAAAAAAAAAAAAAAAATTAATAAAAATGCCATAAAACTATTCCTTATATTGTAGACGCTATAACTTTTGCGCAAACCAATAAATATACGCTTATTGCGTTTTTTTGGGTTTTTTTACCAAAAATATGTAGAAGAATACGTATCGGCCTAAACTGAGGAAAATTTTTTTTTTTTTTAAATTTGTGATATTTATTATAGCAAAAAGTAAAAATATTGTGGTTTTTTTTTTTTTCAAACTTATGGCTCTTCTTTTGTTTATAGCGCAAAAAATAACTGCAGAGGTGATCAAATACCACCAAAAGAAAACTCTATTTGTGGGAAAAAAATGATAAAAATTTAATATGGGTACAGCGTCGTATGACTGCGCAATTGTCATTCAAAGCGCGACAGCGCTGAAAACTGAAAATTGGCTTGGGCAGGAAGGGGGTGAAAATGCCCTGTATTGAAGTGGTTAAACTTTACATATTAACTAAATTATACATCACACTTTTTTTTTAAGGTTATAAATCGAAACAATAATCGGCCAACTAATCGATAATGAAAATAATCTTTAGCTGCAGCCCTAGTGTATATGTAACTTTTAAAAGTGTATCTAAAGCCAAAACTGTTTTTTTGCATAGAGAGATGGGGGTAACAACCCATGTCTGTTTGCCCATTAGGGAGATTCATCCTCCATATTAGACCACTGAAAGCGAGGGAAAATCCAGAATCTTAAATTGTCACTTGAGCAGAAGCAGATGGAAGATCTTTCCATGTAGACACCTTTTTAACTGTCCAAGAGGGCATTTGCCTCACTTTGGATAAATTCCTTCTCTTTCATTTTTGTTACTACAGTTTTGACCTTGGTTGTACTTTAATGAGCCTACGGATGAGGAATATTAGTTGAACAGTGTGAAGGAAGCAGCGACATGTTCATCGTATAAAAAAATATGTAAACTGTATTTTTCAGAACCTTCTACTGGATGACAAGATAGACTTCAGCTCAGAGAATGAATACATTGCAAAAGAAAAGCAAAGACAACGTGCAGAAAGCAAGAAAAATATGTAAGGAATTATTTTCTGATTGTTCTCATGCTGACTTCCAGGGGTATAATATATACTGTTATGCAAAAATACCATTGCTCATTGTAAGTTATTAACTGCAATAGCTTTCCATTACAAACAATACCAGCACAATGATTCAGATATTCCTAGATAGGGATACAGTGAAAAACTAGTCAAAGTATATAAAATTTTAAGGGCTCATTCACACCATGCCAATTGAGCTGTGTTGTTCTGCATAAATCAGCACAGACTAAACACAATGGTACATAGAAAGCAAATGTTCTCTCAGTGACACGTTCAAAACTAATCTTAGAAAGAATTATTTTACTGAAAGAGTAGTTGATGCTTGGAATAAACTTCCAGCAGAGGTAGTGAGCCAGTGGCTTCAAAAATGCTTGGGACAAACCTAGATCTATACTTAGATAAAAAAGTTAACGAAAAAAAAAATTAGGTGTTCCTAACTTTCGACAGCAGTTACAGAGTGTTTTTGGAATTTTTATACACAATTTAGGAAACCCCTATATACACTTTGCACAACTCCTATGTAAATTTGACCCACTCTTTTCTCTGACCAAGCCCTCCAGGACTCCCAGCAAGTCAGGTTTTTGAAATTTCTTCTTTCAATAGGAACAGTTGTAGTAACGTATGACCTAGTAATACACATACAATAACCTGTAGAAAATCAAATAGAACCTCTGATAGAAGTATGGGCGTTGCTATTGCTAACTTGTTTTTAAAGGCGAAGGATCAGGGTCGTCACTTGGATCCTAGCGTCATTATTTTGTGAGCCAGTGACCCCGATGAAGCATGCTGGCTGGGCAGTTTAGATTTTTCAGACTTTACTGACTGCATGCTTGTTCCAGAACATTGATTTGTTAGATTGCAACGCCAGGGTTAGGATGACAACCCCCGGAATCTGATTCTTTTAAAAACAAGTCAGCTGTGTTCATGCCCATTTTTCTAATGTATAAAGGTTACGTTTAATGACAAATCTATATTTTATTAAATTTTAAAAGAAAAAGGCATCAAAACAAAGTATCAAGACAGGTAAATGGCAGTATCTATAGAAAAATGGCAATGGGGTAGGTTCTTCCCCACCATGGGTAGGAAAAATTTTACACGATACTATTCAATAAAAAATGTATTTTAAAGTGGACCTGTCATCATTAACTTGACAAGTCTATTAATAAACTCCTTACATGTAACCAGTAAAATAAAATAAAAAAATAAAAGTATAGTTTTATAAGCATATAAAACTGTACCTCGTGTCACTAAAAACAGTTCTTAAGCTCCAAGTAAGTGACCTTGACTTTGAGATATCATCATTATGCTGCAGACAGGTTGATGTATTTCCTCAGTCCCTCCGTGATCAGACTGGAACATTGTAACTCTGAATGGATAAAAAATATAATGAAAATCTGAAAACATTACTTTTTTTTAGCAGTGGACTTGGCACACTATAATCTTTCTTAACCACTTACCGCCAAGTCAAGTACCTGGTACGTCATTTGATTTGAAGTGGTTGTACCGGGATGATGGCTGCCAGCCACTCAGCTGTTATTACAAGCAGTGGAAGAGGACTTCCGGTTTACTGGCATGTTAACAGCACCATTTTTTTAAAAAAATTGAAAGCATTCAAAAATAGCGATCTTGGTGTTTTAAATTCTTTCAAGTGCAAAGGAGGGATTTGGGGTATAGACCCCAGATCCCTCCATAAAGAGTACCTGTCACGTGCCTATTGCTTTGACAAGGTTTACATTCCCTGAGACAGCAATAAAAGTGATTAAAAAAAAAAAAATTTAAAGCAACAGTGTAAAAATAAAAAATTAAAATTAATATTTAAAAAAAACTCATTTTAAAGTGCCCCTGTCCCCCCATGCTAGTGTGCAAAGGCGTTGGTATCTATTTACTCGGCATGACATCTTTTATATTTTACAAAAAATTGGGTTATGTATTGTTTTTTTTTTTTGCATTAAAATTTTAAAGAGTGTATTTTTTCCCGAAAATTGCGTTTGAAAAACTGCTGCGCAAATATCGCGTAACATAAAAAATGGCAAAACCCACCAATTTATTCTCTAGAGCATCCGCTTTAAAAAAAAAAAAAAAAAATATATATATATATATATATATATATATATATATATATATATATATATATATATATATATATATATATATATATATATATATATATACTGTTTATGGGTTCTAGCAAATTTTCTAGCAAAAAAAAAAGTAAACAAAAAATGCCTGGTTTTTAAGTGGTTAAAACCTCTAGTTAACTTCTAATTGTAAACATGAAGGATGATGTTTTATTCAAACTATTATGTATAACCACCATTTCTGTTTTTTTTGTTTCTTGTTCTTTTTTATAGTCCACCATCTAATTGCAATCAAAAAGTTCTGCCAAGTGGACGGAAGCCGGAAAGTTCTCTATCCATCCGTGTGGGAGTGTTCAGATAGCACAAACTTGCTCCCATGGTTGGAGCATGAAATACAGAATCTCTTTCCCCCTTTAACTCAGGGATGAACTTAAAATATACTGTCACTAGGAGGCAGTGTGGTGTTGTGGTATAATTCTATAGTTCCCCCTGGAGGTCAGAACCAGGTGCTGCATTTCTGCTGCAGGAGTATGGGTGCTTGTAGCTGACCTCAGCTGCAAAACAGTCAGGAAATTTCTGTGTATGGAGGTGCCTTCTCTTTTCTCATTATCTGCTGTACGTCACCTGGAATTGATTTCTTTAAACTGCTGCTATAAGAAATAAGGAAAACCTATAGCTGTATTTCTTGCAATAGGGTTTAAATATGATTGACCCTGCCTCCATTATTTTTTATTATTTTATGTTACTTGTCAGTTCTATATGGTTCATTTTTTTATAGGATTACATTCCCATGCTTTATTGGGGAGTCAACAGCTGTCAAGGAATAAAGGGATAATCATGCACAATTTTTTTAAAGATTTAATCTGGTGTTTTTGTTATGGGTTTATGTAGGTAGTTTCAGATTGCTTCCTCAGATGGCCTTTTTATACTCACAGTACTTGTATGCAGTAATGCACAGTTTTGATACACATTACTGCATGCAGTTATGCGCCATTTTGTGTGTCTTAGACATGCATTCATGTGCATTATTGTGCAGTTTTGTGTATTTTAAATATGTGGGTTTTGCTCATGTGTTACAAAAAGTAAGACAAACATTCATGGTACACATGTGTGTAATGCACATAACCGATTCAAGATAATTTTTCCATTTTATGAACCAGATTAAAACCCAACTCCATGCAGAACCTTGTTTTGGGCAGAGTATGTAAAGGTTAGTCCCTCTGTCAGGTTTTTATTTGTAGTCTGTTGGGAGATTTGTCCTCACTTCCTGTCAGGAAATCCAACAGGTATAAGTACCCAAATTTCACCTGAATTTCAGCCTGTTGCAATCCCCCTGTAAAGCAACATTTGGACTGGGGGGGAGGGGGGAGGGATTGGGAGCCAATCAGGTATATATTACATGCTAATGTCCTGACATGAAACGTGATGATAGGAGAAGAGTGAAAAGAGAGATGGCCTGATCATTATGCTGCTGCTCTTTCATTTTCCAATCAGCAGACTGAGGGTGGAGCAAGAACAGTGTATTCCTTGTACAGTTTCCAACTATAACAAACAAAGTGGTGTCATCCAACTAGCCTTGCGAGACCATCCATGTGCTCTCGTCCCCTGTAAGTTCACTATGTTAGAATGACAGTTCTTTGCAAAGCACCAGGGAGAACCCTTATTGGCTCAGAGTACTGTACTTTCTCTCTGATAGTTAGAGTGCTGATGTGTAGGGGATTACAGAAAGCTAAAATTCTGACAGGTTTCAAGTACTTATACAGGGTGTATTAAACCTTTTGTAAAAGAAACCTAAAGACTGCTATTGCATTTTTTTTTCTGCAGCAAATGCTAGTTGTCTGGCTGTTATGCTGTCCATAACTTGACTTTCCTGCTTTGCGTACTGGTTCCTGGTTAGTGTCTCAAATTATTGAAGCCAGAAGCTTAGTATAATAGCCAGATAATTACCAATTTCAGAAAGAGGTCAGCAGTAGCAATCTCCATGTTTCTGCCAAGAAAGTATTCATTTAAAGGATACCGTAAATGGAATATCAGAAATTGTGTTATCTTAATCATACATTACAGGACTGGTATTAATGAACCATGGATTATCTGCTTCTACCTTAAAGTGATTGGACACTGGCAAACCCTTCCCGATCCACGAGGCTCCAGTTTTTTGCTAGGGTCCTTGGGTGATGGACCTGTTCTACTCTGGAGATTATTTTTAATTTCTTTTTTTGGACCTCTGGGACCAATCTGTCATTTCAAAATAGAATTTCTATTCCCTCTCTCCTTGCTTTTTACCTTCCAATCCGCTAATCTCAGACCAAAGAAAGCCCCATACCTAAATCCACAAAAAGAGAGATGCCCAAAACTCAAACTTTATTGGAGCAAGGTTTTTACCACCTTAAACAATTTATACGTTATTACCCTAATCCTTGATCTTATTGCATATATTCTAGGGAACTTTGACCCCAGTGTGTTGGACGACAGTTTAACCTTAGTGGTCATTAAATCACTGTTTTACCACTGTTTGCTTTAAAATGGGTATCTGCTAAACCTCCAACCATAGATGAGTGGATAGTATACTACTATTTGTTAAGAACACTGTTTTTAATGTTACCTGTGGATGAATTGCCTGCTCTTGTGAGGTATCTGGGTGACATCTTTGTTTAAAAATGGGAATCCATGTCCTTTAGTGCTGTACCTTTTTATCTTTCTATGCTCTTCTACTCTTATTCTTGGTCTTTCTGTCCTTTGTGACAGCTTGTCTCTGTTAATATGAAAAACCTTTTTGTCTTTAAAATCTGAATAAAAAAAAAAATCAATGGAACCTACAAGATCTGTCATTGCTTCCCTCAGACAAGGGGATTTTTTTGCATCAGTAGACATTCCTATCTCCATAATCTAATTTTCCCATCACATCAACACTTCCTGCATTTTGCTGTGGAAAACCAGCTTTTCCAGTTTGTAGCACTGCCATTCAGGCTCTCCTGTGCGCCACAAAAGTGCTTGTCCCCTTCTGGCTCTTCTATGAATTCAAGTCATTCCAAGTCACAGATTACCTGGGTTTAAGCTTGGACACAGCCCAGGCCAGTGTCGGACTCCCAGCCACTCTTGGACCCTCGGGTTACAACTCCACCCTTCAATTTGCTTCTGCATGAGGGTTCTGGGCTTCATGGTGGTCTCCTTTGAGCAGATTCATAGTAAAGCCACCACCTGCTCCTCAGTTCACATATATTTCAAGTTTTATCAGGCCTCAGCTTAGGCGAGCTCAGGCTTTCAAGTGGTTATCTGAGCATTTGTTTGGGTTCCTTAACATTTCTTTATTTTTTGTGAGCCTGTTGGCAGTTCTAAATTGCTATGTTGCCCAACCCTCACTTTTAAATTCTTGTGTACACCCCATGATCTGTGAATACCAGTTCTGTACTGTGCAATCAACATAATAGGAATTTTGATTTACCTCTACATTTCTTATTTTGGTGTACAGTACGGGGTACACTGCTCCATAGAGGACAATGGATGGTTCGATGGGTTCCACCTAAAAAACTGACAGGCGGACCCAGACAGCCAGGTAGACAAGAACTCTATTATAACAGGAAGAGCTCTGGGTTGGTGCATTCAAGCCATAAAATAAGCCAAGGACTGTCTCACACCCACACTACATCTATAGTTTAAAATATTCGTTTTGGGTTAACTGAATTTTTAATTAGATTTAAGCCGGCCATATTCGGTTCTAATCTCAGACGGGAGAAGACAATGGTCTCGGCAGGAGGTATTCCCCTGTCAGTGCTGATGGAGGAATCATGAGAATTTCTTTCCTGCAAACTGTGGCTGCAAGAAAGAATTTCCACGGTCTATGGCCAGCCTAACACTTTAGTATAAAGTGGCTGAGTTGGTTCAATCAGCCTGCAAGAGTGGCACTTTTGTTGTTGCTTTTATTTTTATTTTTCATGTGAGACATAGCATGGAATCATATAGTGTAAACGTAGCAGAAAGACCTGCTTAATAGTGGACTTTACTGGCTGTGCCTTCAACTTTATCCTTCCATGTGTCCCCTTTGCATGCTGCAAAATATTACCAGCTTGTCCACTGCTGATTATATTATGTGATCATGTGCAAACACTGCTCAAATCCCTGCCACCCCAGGTAGGCTGGACACTTTTTTGTACTTCAGAGTACCATGTAAAAAGGAGTTAGTTGTTGTTTGCAAATTTTTTTTTTTTTTTTAATAAATTTGCTCCTTGATGAACTTTAAAAGTATAAAAAGAAGACTGACATTTCATTGTTTCTGTTTGACTGTAAACCTTTTGTTCATTTTGATCTTTAGCCCTGCAAAATTAATTTCAAGGTCTGTTTGCATATACATATATGAATTGTGTTTTAACATTATTAAAGAAAACTGACTGCAAACTGGATAAGAGGAGTCTAATCATTTTGAGATAACCTGGAAGCATGTTTGAAGATTTGGCACAAAGAATAAGGGGGAAGGGGCAGCATGTACTACAGTGGGTTAAAGGCTAGGTTAACCTTTTCAGGCAGAATTTCACCTTACATAATAAATAGAATCCTTCTGTGCTATAGTTTCTGGCCCAGCCATCCCAATGCTCTTATCTCTCACTTACCTCATCCACAGGTTTGAAATTTCTGCTTGCATTACTTCCTTGTAGGTCATCTTGCACTACATCAGTTATGTAGTGCAAGGGCCTGCCTGATTTGATACAAATTGAATAGATTGTTTAAGTGGGTCTTCCTATTCCATAGTTCTGGTAAATATAAAGGAAAATTTTATAGAGATTGTACAATCGGATTGCATAGTGTATATTCTTAACAAAAGTACATAGGAGGGAGTGGAGGGAGACACTCGGCTGTCAAGCCCCATTCACATTTTCACATAGTGGAAACTCACATTCCCGCAGGTGGGGTTTTTTTTTGGGGGGGGTGGAATTTTGGAGCCTTTCCGCTCATCATGCATAGTGTAGCCCAATAACTTGAATATGCTGCCCTAGGCGCAACAAGCGACTCAAATAAGCTCCAGGACTTTGTGATGTGTTTTTACTGTGCTTTTCAGTGCATTTGCAGCGCGTTTCTAAAAGGCATGGCAAAGCATGCTTTTTCTGTGCAGTTTGCCATGCATTTGGAAATGCACAGATGTGAATGGAGCCTCATTGTTCTTGTGTAAACACACCAATTTCACTTTCAGGCCTCGTTCACATCTAGCATAGTGGGAGCGCATTTTTTTGGCTAGTTTTTCCCGAGAGACGCATAGGCCAGCTTGATAATTTCAATGGGCTGCGCTACACGTGGCAAATTGTCTTATAGGACTTTTTGACATGTTGCAAATTGCATGTTTTTTACTGTGTGCTTTGCTGCGTTTGCTTGTTTTTTTTTTTTTTCACGGCAAAATGTGTGTTTGCTTCAGTGTTTGGTGTGCCATTAACAATTAATGGCACTGGAAGTGCAACTAGTTTATTTTAGGTGTATAAAGGTGGCCGTACACGATACAATCTGATTGTACAATCTCTGTACGATATCCTTTACATTTACCAAAACTAAGAAGAGGACTCCCCATCTATCCAATCACTCTGTATCCAATCAGGCAGGCCCCTGCACTACATACTAACAGATATCCTCTGGTTAATGAAAATTATATGACCAATTGCACTATGAAAATTTTTCTGAAAAAACACAAATTTAAGTATAAAAGTGCCAAACTAATATACAATTCATATAAGAACACAAACCAATGGTAAATACTGTATGTGTATCTGTAGTTCAAATAATCATTAAACATAAACAAAGTCCCATAAACATGCTTGTGACGGAGCCAAATGGCTTCAATAATGTAATCCAATTTTGCAGTTATAATAGTTCCTGAACACAGGGAGTTTTTGGTTTATTCACGTCCTTGGACTACATAGTTGATGGTAGCTGTAAAGTAAATTGTGCAATCAGATTGTATAGTGTATGATGAGCTTTACAGAACCCAGGACATACTTCTCCTGTTTCCAATACTACAGCTCTATCCACATAGGCTGTTATCTGATTGCTCAGCTCCTGCACACTCTGCCAAGTGAACGATCTATGGCTGTGTATTTAGTGAGCACCTGAGGAGGTGGGTAGTAGTGATCTGGGGGAAGGCAGATGCAAGGTGTGTGCTAATGAGGTCAGCTGGTAAACTCCTTCCTGTGTTCCAAGGTCTGTCCAGGAAGTAATGGAGATGTTTGTATACAGCCAGCTGAATGCTGAGGTATGGGTGTGTAGGATAAATAGGAAGCTTTTTTATTTCTGCGAAAGAAGTATATAAATGCTGGGTGTCATGCTGATTTACTAACTTCAGTGTTTTCTAAGCAACTGATTTTGAAAAGTATGACGATGAGATTGGACTTTTATCTGACTTAAAGTGGTTGTAAAGGCAGAAGGTTTTTTTTTTATCCTAATGCATTCTATGCATTAAGATAAAAAACCTTCTTTGTTCAGCAGCTCCCCTAATACTTACCTGAGCCCCATCTCTATCCAGCGATGTGCACGAGTGTCTCAGCCAGCCGGGGCTCTGCCTCCTGATTTGGCTGAGACATTGGCTACTGCTGCTGTCAAACAAAGCCAGCCAATCAGGAGAGAGAGGAGGTGGGGCCAAACCACAACTCCCTGTCTGAATAGACAAATGGAGCTGCAGCTCGGCTCGGGTGCCCCCATAGCAAGCGGCTTGCTGTGGGGGCACTGGACAGGATGGAGGGGCCAGGTGCCCTGTAGAGGGACCTAAGAAAAAGAGGATCTGGTTTGCTCTGTGCAAAACCACTGCACAGAGCAAGTAAATATAACATGTTTGTTATTTTTAAAGCAAAAACAAATGAGACTTTAGTATCACTTTAAAGAGCGACATGTTTGTTTCCAGTCATTGGCTAAAAAGTTTAAACTTGGAGATAGCCAGGGAACTCTAATTCCAGAAAAAAAGCTCTGAAATGATTTACCTGCTATATTCTTTTGGATTATGCAAACTCAGTACCTAACACCCATGCAATCTGTGTCCACCCCTCTACTTCATGCTGTAGTTCCCTATGGCCTAAGGATATGCATGTTGCTTCTGTTACAAATAATATACTTTTACTTGGTAATGGTGAACTCTTGATTCATATATTAGGTCATTTTGAAGAAAGAAGGAACGTTTAGTAAAAAAAAATACTAAACAAAGCTTTCTATAGTTGCTAAAAGCAGAGCTGTATGAACCATTAAAAGGGTTGCATAGTATATTGTCAGTGAGCATTTATTTTGAGTGTTAACTGCAGTGTTAGATTTAAGTGGTTCTAGAGCCTAATTTTTTTTTTCACATTATTGCATTCCTTGCATTAAGGTAAAAAAATGTTTAGGTAAAAGTATTATGCCCCCCCCTATACTTACCTGAGCCCTCATTCGATCCAGTGCTGTTCCTGTCTGCAGCAGCTCTCTCCTTTCACTTTCTGGTCTCTCAGACTTTGCTGAGGGAGCAGGAGCCATTGGCTTCCGCAGATTACAGTCAAATCCTGTGACATGGGAGTGTTGGCAGGGCCAAGCCACGCTGTCTGTGTCTTTGGACACAAGCAGCATGGCTCGGGATCGCAGAGCCAGGAGCGCTGGCCGGGGACCCGAGAAGAGGAGGTTTGAGGATGCTCTGTGCAATTCCATTACACAGAACAGGTAAGCATGAACCTGTTTGCTATTAAAAAAAATAATAATTTTGATCACTTTTAAAGCATACGTTTACTGTTTCACAAAATACAAAAGGTTAAGGAACACCCTACACCAGCCTTTCTCAACTAGGGTTCCTCCAGAGGTTGTTAGGGGTTCCTTGGGTAAAGGACAACTTCTGCCTCTAAGATAAGTATCCTTGAAACCAATGATCTTTTTTCTATCTGTAAGGAAGGGGATTCTTTCCACTTGCCACAAATGTAAAAAGCATTCTTCCTGGAGATCATCAATTGAATGTGCCATGAGCTTTAGATAAAATAATTATTAGTAGGGGTTTTCTGAGAAATGTTATTTTAAGGGTTCCCCTGTGTTAAAAATGTTGAGATGGGCTGCCCCCCCCCCCCCTCGAAAGTCACATAAAAATTGCTTTGACAGGTAAGTTCACCTAACACTCTACACCCTGGTCCCTGCTGCACTTACCTCTGTGGGTGATTAGCTGTCACTGCCCACACAGCCAGTGCAGCAGTCCTGGGATTTGAATGCCCTGTTTTTCTTTCCTGTCTTTCCTTAGGGCTTCCAGAATGGATTAGAGCAATAATGATTGGTCCAAATGGTCATGTGACCAATCAGAATTACTCTGATCTGTCCCAGAAGCCTAAAATAAAGAAGAGTAGGAACAGCTGGGCCTTGAAATCTGTGGACTGCTGCGTGGGCAGTGACTGCTAGCGATGAGCCCGATATTCGAGTCGAACGTAAGGGTGTTCGCCGAATACAGAACAATTTGGGGTGTTCGCGGCAAATTCGAAAGCCGCGGAACACCCTTTAAAAGTCTATGGGAGAAATCAGAAGTGCTAATTTTAAAGGCTTTATATGCATGGTATTGTGATAAAAACAGAAAATTGTATCATACTTACCGTAATTTTCCTTTCCTGGTGCCTATCCATGGCAGCATACTGGTGATAGAGCTCCACCTCAACTCCTCCCTCAGGACTAGTGAATAGCATAAATTAAAGGCATAGTCCCTCCCCCAACATCCTCTGTAATGTAGAATACCAAGGGTGGGAGCGTATGCTGCCATGGATGGGCACCAGGAAAGGAAAATTACGGTAAGTATGATACAATTTTCGTTTTCCTGGTGCCTCCATGGCAGCATACTGGTGATAAATAACTAGCTGATGCTTAACAATAAATGTTTAATTAGAAAGGGACATTGCAGCCTGAACTGCCCTCCTTCCGAACTCAACAGTCGTGAGAGCTCCTGGATTAATATGGTAGTGTCTGAGGAACGTATTGTGAAAAGACCAGGTGGCGGCCCTGCACACCGTCTCCAACAAAACATTAGCCCTGGCTGCCCAGGAAGCTGAGACTGCCCTTGTAGAATGAGCATTCACTCGGGACGGAGGCTCCATATTCTTCACCCTGTAGGCCTTCTGGATTAACTTTACAACTCAAGATGCCAGAGTTCTGATGGAAGCTTCTTTGTCCCTGTATTTACCGAACGGTACAATGAAAAGTCTCTCAGAGTTTCTGAAGGGTCTGGTGGCTTCTAGGTAGGCCCTGAGCACTCTGGATATGTCCACTCGTGACAAGATTCCGAATTTGTTTCAGTAAACACTGGCAGTGCCCAGGGTTCCAACAGGTGGCTTGGAGTAGCGACCTTAGGTGTGAACCCCCAAAGGGGACGAAGCGCCACTCGGGGAAGAAGGAGATGTGTTCGTCGCCTATCCATAAAGAGTGAAGTTCCTAAATCCTTCTGCCAGATGTAATGGCTAAGAGGAAAGCCGCCTTCAGTGCTACTTGTTCCACTGGAGCAAAGGGATGGTCAGATAGAACTTCAAGGACCAGGGACAAATCCCATTTAGGAAAAGATCGTCTGACAGGTGGGCGAATCTTTAATACTCCTCTGAGGAAAGTGACCACCAAAGGATCCTCCGCCCATCTCTTATTTGTTGCGGCAGAGATTGCAGCTACCTGCACTTTGAGGGAGCTTAGACCAAGCCCCAAATCAAGTCCTGTCTGAAGAAAACCTAGGACATTGGACGTAGAAGGAAGGATTGGATCAAATCTGTGGCAGCAAATGACAAGAACTTGTCCCAGATTCTTGAATATATGGCATTGGTTGCCGGTTTTCTGGCTCTTAGAACGGGTTGTTATGACCCCTGGGGAACATCCTAGGGACTCGAACCTTCGCCTCTCAACCTCCAGATTCGAAGGTTCAACTTCTGAGGGTTTGGATGAACTAGACTGCCCTGCGACAGAAGTTGAGGGAAAGGAGGGATCTCTGGAGAGCTCACACTGAGGCGCATGGCTAGAGGAAACCAGGGTCTCTTTGGCCAATATGGAAGTTCTGCCACCACCTGGCCTGACTTTCTGAGGAGCCTCAGAAGGAACTTGAATATTAATGGCCGGGAAGGAAAGGCATATGCCGTGGTGAACCTCCAAAGGCATGACAGGGTATCCACTTCCTCGGCTTGCGTATGCGGCAAGCGAGAGAAGAACCTGGCCAGTTTGGCATTTCCCAGAGTGGTGAACAGGTCTACTTGAGGGGGATCCCAAAGGCTGTCTGTCTGATGGAAGACATGAGGATGAAGGGCCCACTCATTGTCCAGGAAGTTCCTTGACAGAGTGTCTGCTTCCGTGTTCAACCTGCCCGGAAGATACATCTCTCTGAGGTCCAGGAGGTTCTCTGCCCAGAGCATAATCAGCTCTACCTCTCTGAGGAGTGATCTTCTGCGAGTGCCTCCCTGCTTTTGCAGATACGCGACAGCTGCCCTGTTGTTCAGGCATAGAAGTATTCTCTGGCCTCTGATTTGAGATGCCATCAAAGTCAACGCTAAGAATGCTGCCCTCATCTCTAAGATGTTGGATACCACTCCCTGGGTGGAACAGGACCATCTTACCTGTATCGTGGTTTCCCCGCAATGGGCTCCCCAGCCTTGTCCACTTGCGTTGGACGTAATTGTGATCCAGGGGAGGGAGCCCAGATGACGAGGTTTGGAGAGGTTTTCTGGGAAGGTCCACCAGTGAAGACTCCTACGCATTACTCCCGTCAGCAGGATCGTCTGTGAGAGTCGTTGAAGAATGGGACCTACAACCTGGAGAGCGGGACTGGTGGCGTGAAGAATGAGACCTGCGGTCTGGGCTGTTGTCATCACGGTGTCTTGAGGATTTTCTAGACCTCTTGGTGTGAACAGGGCTAAGACTTAAGAAATCCACGTTAGGCCAGTGAGCGCACTTTTTTTTTTTTTTATACTCTCGTATAGTTGGTCTCATACCTAATAGAAATGTGAGGATCTTTGTTGCGATATGAATGACTCATTGTGAAGTTGGGCATAAGGATCAGCTGCGGAAATATAGAAAGAAAGAGAAAAGGAACTTTGGAGTTTTTTTTTTAAAAAGAACACTTTTTTTTTTTGTGTGTACAATTAAAAGAAAAAAAATACCTACCACAGAGCAGCATCAGAGAAACCTAGCAGGGCACAGCTGAGGAGACTCTGACAGCTAACCCTGAGGGTGACCTTAAATACACTCTAAATGGGTGGGCTAATCCCATCAACCACCACTGACAATTCTGGAAAAAGGGCAAATCTAGCTCCTTTTCCAGACACCAAAATGGCCGCCGTACCGCCAAGCCGAGCAGTACAGAGAACCGTCATCAGACAGACAGATCATCATCAGACAGATCACAATCTCGCCCTGGATCGCGCATGCGTAATACAGCAGCGGGGACGCCAACCAGAGATGTTCTCCTGCCGGGCAGAATGACTGAAGAAGAGGGGAAAAACAAGGCACCCGCAGGCCCCACGCTGAACACGGAATAGATGAGCGCAGGTAGCATGTCAGGACAAAAAAAGGCACCGGCCTCATAAAGCAGACCAGTGTAACAAGAGAAACGAAGTAAGATAAAAACTTTTTTTTTTAAAGGGAAAGCAAAGGAAGGGAAGGAAGGGGGGAAAAAGAGAGAGAGAATAACATATGCCTTAAATAAAACAAAAACCACCAGTCTGCGAAAATGGGAGCTGATCCTTTTGCAACTCCTTTACATTTATCATAGGATGTGGTGGCAGACTGCGTTCCTGTGAGGAAACTCTGCGAGAAGACCCCAACAGATGCACAGAGGGGTTCCCAGTCTTATCAGCGTTGTGAGCGGCCCAAGAACAGGGACTGCGCACGGGAAAGGCTAAACCCGGCGGACGCTGCCAAAGGCAGAGGTATGGACGTACTGCTCCTCTTCACCAGCGCAAGAGGTATGAGGAAAAAAAGGAAAATGTTGGGGGAGGGGCTATGCCTTTAATTTATACTATTCACTAGTCCTGAGGGAGGAGTCGAGGAGCTCTATCACCAGTATGCTGCCATGGAGGCACCAGGAAAAGTGTTTGGGGACCTGGGTCCTGCCCCAAGGGACATGTATCAATGCAAAACAAAGTTTTAAAAACGGCAGTTTTTTTTCGGGAGCAATGATTTTAATAATGCTTAAAGTGAAATATTCCTTTTAAATTTCGTACCTGGGGGGGTGTCTATAGTATGCCTGTAAAGTGGCGCATGTTTCCCATGTTTACAACAGTCCCTGCACAAAATGACATTTCTAAAGGAAAAAAAGTCATTTAAAAGTACTTGCGGCTATAATGAATTGTCGGTCCCGGCAATACACAAGTCATTGAAAAAAACGGCATGGGATTCCCCCACAGTCCATTACCAGGCCCTTTGGGTCTGGTATGAATATTAATGGGAACCCCGAACCAAGATTTAAAAAAAAATTGCGTGGGGGTTCGCCCCTTCAAACCCTTCAGGTCTGGTATGGATATTAAGGGGATCCCGGCCTCCTCCCTGTGTGAAATGGTTACGGGGTACAAATGTACCCCTACCATTTCACAAAAAAAGTGTGAAAATGGTAAAAATGACATGACACGGCTTGGGACAAGTCCTTTATTAAAAAATAAAAATGTCCCGCAAAGTCGTCTTCCGATCCGCCTTCATGGGAGGCACCCGCCATAATGACTGTCCTCTCAGGTGACAGTTCTTTTATAACTGAGGGCGGGGGCCACACGGTGACGTCGCAGGGTGACTCCGCCCCCTCTGACGCATGGGGACATCCCTATGGCTTCCCTGTAGCATCAGAAATGGTAGGGGTACATTTGTACCCCGTTACCATTTCACACAGGGGGGAGGCTGGGATCTGGGGGTCCCCTTGTTAAAGGGGGCTTCCAGATTCCGATAAGCCCCCCGCACACAGACCCCCACAACCACTGGGCAAGGGTTGTGGGGATGAGACCCTTGTCCCCATCAACATGGGGACAAGGTGCTTTGGGGGTCTATACACCAAAGCACCCTCCCCATGTTGAGGGCATGTGGCCTGGTATGGTTCAGGAGGGGGGCGCTCTCTCTTCTCCCCCCCTCTTTTCCTGCGGCCTGCCAGGTTGCGTGCTCAGATAAGGGTCTGGTATGGATTTTTGGGGGGACCTCCACGCCATTTTTTTTTTTTTTTTGGCACGGGGTTCCCCTTAATATTCATACCAGACCCAAAGGGCCTGGTAATGGACTGTGAGGGAATCCCATGCCATTTTTTTCAATTACTTATGTGTATTGCCGGGACCGACAATTCATTATAGCCGCGAGTACTTTTAAATGACTTTTTTTTCCTTTAGAAATGTCATTTTGTGCAGGGACTTTTGTGAACACGGGAAACATGCACCACTTTACAGGCATACTATAGACACGCCCCAGGTACGAAATTTAAAGGAATATCTCACTTTTATTGTTTCACTTTAAGCATTATTAAAATTACTGCTCCCGAAAAAACGGCCGTTTTTAAAACTTTTTTTTGCATTGATTTATGTCCCCTGGGGCAGGACCCAAGTCCCCAAACACTTTTTATGACAATAACTTGCATATAAGCCTTTAAAATTAGCACTTTTGATTATTCATGTTCGTGTCCGATAGACTTTAACGGTGTTCATGTTCGAAGGAATTTTAAGTAAGTACATCAGGGGACCAGGGAGGGGGAGGGTGTAGAATGTTGACTCACCTTTTCATAAACTGAACTTACACTTTAAAGTCATTTTCATGTAAGTTTTGTAATTATATAAAGCTGAACTCCAAACAGATATTAAAAACACCAATTGGGCCTCTTGCACACAGGAGTAAAAAAATGCTGAGTTTTTTTTACTGATCTGAAATGAGATGCATTATTGTCTAAGGTGCATTGCACACAGCTGAGTAAAGATCAGTAATACAGCGTTGAGTACAGAGCAGTAAAACAAAAATAGAACATTTTACATTCAAGTACAGAAATGTACTCAAATGCACGTGTTTACATGTCTATAAGCATGTTTACACAAGTATAAATCGGTATATTAAAATACTGGGAATGAAGAATTTTACTTGCCTATATACGTACGTACTTTACTCGCCTATACTCAACATTATTTAGGTCTTTACACACAGTTTTTGTCCCCCTGCACACGAGTGTCACAAGTTCCTCAGTAAACATCTGTAAATTTTGATGCCTGTGTTCAAGGGGCCTTGGTGTAAATGCAACTAGTGTAAAGTCTGCCATAGATGTGCAATTTTTATTCCTGTAACCATGGGTTGCAGGAAAGAAAATCGATCGATTTTCACGACTAACTGTGTTGAAGGGTGGAATCCCTCTGGCGGAGCTTTCTCCCCACAGGGTCGGCTCCCCTACCCCACCCCACCCCCCGCCGGGAGAACACACAGTGATTATTGCTAGCGGCTATAGTCGCTGGCAATTGCATAAAAAATCAGACACGATTGAAGGCTTACATACAGGACACACTGAAAGGAGGAGGAGAAGGCAGAGCAGTGAGTCATTAGTCTTTTACTTCTTTTTCACTGCCCATGTCGCCATTTCTAGACTAGTGCAGACAGGTGAGCAAACACTATTGTTTAACTGCAGAAGAGAAAAGTTTGGCTACTGATGTAGGCTGTACTGCATGGCAGTATTATGTATACATACTATAGTACCAAAAGTATTGGGACACCTACCTTTACACGCACATGAACTTTAATGGCATCCCAGTCTTAGTCCGTAGGGTTCAATATTGTGTTGGCCCACCCTTTGCAGTTATACCCGCTTCAACTCTTCTGGGAAGGCTGTCCACAAGGTTTAGGATTGTGTCTATGGGAATATTTGACCTTTTTTTACAGAAGCGCATTTGTTAGGTCAGGCACTGATGTGGACGAGAAGGCCTGGCTCGCAGCCTCTGCTGTAATTTATCTGGTTGAGGTCAGCACTTTGTGCAGGCTAGTCAAGTTCCTCCACCCCAAACTCACTCCTCCATGTCTTTATGGACCTTTTTTGCGCACGTAACCACTGATCGCTCGGTTCTCGGTCTTCACTGAGCAGAGTTGGGACTGTCAATCACCAGCTCTCTGCTCTGCTCCTCCAGCGCTAACTGGAACACCAGGCATGAGAGGCTGGCTCCTCAGACTCTCAGCAGCGCAATGAGAGGATGAGGCAGAAGCCTTTAAGGCATCTGGGTGGATTCCAACATTGTCGTCGATCCCTCCAGAGTTGGGCTTTAGCCTTCTGTTGGCTGATTCTGGGTCACAGGAGAGCACAAGTAAAGCTGGCCATACATTGTACAATTTTCTTATTCAATTTCCTGTAGATTTACCTTCAACTATGTAGTGCAAGGGCCTGCCTGATTGCATACAAATTGAAAGCGTTTAGGTGTGACCTCGTATTATATGGTTTTGGTACAATTGTAGAATGTATGGCCAGTCTTGGTTTACTCTTGTGACCCACATGAGAAGTGGCCAAACGAGTTTTGTCCATACTTCTCTTTTAAAAGAGAAAGATGTGTAGATTAGCCACTAGAGGGAGCTCTTGCTGGCTTAGATCAATTACTTGTTTTTTTATTTACTTTTTTTTGTTTAAAGGATAAGTTCACCTTTTAAAAATAACAATGCGCATTTTTGCAGGTAAAAAAATGTGCAGTTATCTTTTTTGTTTTTCTCAGGTGTCTGCAGAGCATTGCACCAACCCACGATCCTGCAGACACTGCTTATAACTTTCTGCCTGTGCCTATGTATGGCTGTTTGAAAGCTGTAGGAATGTCAATGAACTACGAGAGCATACACCAGCACTAAGGATGAGCTCCGGCGTGTTTGCACAGCCCACGTGCAGAGCCCGCCAGTAAGTCAGCACTGCGCTACGCTAATCACAGTCAGTGAGACATTGTCCCGATGCGCGGCTGCACAGATCGGGAAATGTCTCACTGCCTGTGATTAGCGCAGCGCAGTGCAGTGCTGACTTCCTGGCGGGCTCTGCACGTGGGCTGTGCGAACATGGCGGAGCTCAAACTTAACCAGCACCCTCACAGTTTGAGAACTACAAGCCATCTGCTGCAGTGGCAGACAGGACTTGTAATTTATTTGTTCACAGATTCTTGTAATGACAAGATTGTGTTGGCAGAGTCCCGCATAGGCGGTTTTAATTTGTAACAGCAGGTGCAAGGAGAAGAACTGCAGGGAATTGGAAAGTACGGGGTTGAAGCATAGTTTTATGTTATACCTAAATACAAGTGTAACATGTTACTAAAAGTAAACTTAGCTTTTATAGGATAAAAGTTCACCTTTTATAACACGTTATGTTGATTTCAATCAGTCAGTGGACTCAGATTTGATTTATATGAAGAAGCAGTATCATTGTGCAGCAATGCAAATTATGGACTGGAGCATGTGTATCTGATGAGCAAACCCGAATGCCCCCATATTTATATATCATTAATCTAATACAATAAATATGTATGTGCTGACTGAAAAATATTCTGTAGCTTCCCTTTAGGTTATGCATAAACAAAGCTATGACTAGGTTGGTCCTTTCTGTTTGCAGACATCATGCAATTAGATTTGCTTACTAATAAACTTGTATTTATTAATGTGCAGTCAACCACTCAGTAGACAGAATGCTTCCGATAAAATATTTATTTGATACAGTTAAAAATACATAGTAAATATTCATATAAAATGTATAAAGTTAAAGAGGAGGTGAACTGTTGATCGAAAGAAGTGTGTGCAAAAAACCTGAACAGGAGCCCCTAATGCCTGTGTTTGGTAACATCACCCACCGGAAATTAGGTGGATTGTATAAAATAACACAAAGCAATAGAATAAAATAACTTGGACAAAATATTTTCAGTGAGAAAAAAAAACAAGGCCTACAGTTCTGACAGCCTGTAAAAGGTTGTAAATTCTAGAGACTCCCGCAAAGTACTGGCATCTGCATATGGGAGAGATTTATATTGTGAATTGTAGGCTAATGTTGACTGATGGGTGTTGCTCTGTTTATACAGCACTATATTAAACAGAAGGTAAGTTCAAATTAATATGTGCGTTATGTATCTTTTCAATTAGCTTTTCAATTAACTAGGGGAGTGCACAGAGGTGAAAAAATATTAAATAGCTGTGAGTTAAAAAGAATAAAGCCAATGTACTTCTGGGAACTTAACCAGAGGAGACCTTGTAAATGAGGATTCTAGGAGTTCTATCTGGTCAAGTTCACCATGTTTCATATAGGTGAGGGACTGTTTTTAAATAGGGACTTGCTGGTCTTTCCTGGGTTGTGCTACGTGGTGCTTTCCTGGTCACCATTGGAGCACTGGAAGACTCCTTTCTCTGGGCACTCACAACTCTGTGTGCAGGAGGATTTTAGCCTTCTTCATGTTTGTAACCACTGTTGGTGAAATATAAGGAAAGGCAAGTGTTAACATCATCATCCATGATGGCAAAAGAATCATTACACTATGCAAACAATAAGTGATAAGTAACTTGCATATACAGTGTTTGAAGCATTACAAACTGTCATCTGTTTTTTTTGAAAGGGTGAGATCAATACAAAGAAACCTGTCAGGATAAAGATATGTAGACTGTCATTGCTGACTACCTTCTGAAAATGTTGGATGCCTGGCTATCACTGTCTTCGATATTGTCTAAATCACAGACTGTGAACACGCATGTAGTAAGGCTGGAATTTCAGTTTGCATACGTTTTCCCAGTCGAATCAACAAAATGACCAGGAAACCAGCATTTTCAGAGGTAGATCAGCAATAGCCAATTGACCCAATTTATCCTACTGTATCCTACTGGGGAACACAGCAGACCTCTGTGGTGTAAGCCCTGCCCCTAAAAGAATGGATACTATTTAAGACAGAAATTGCACCTCTTATGGGCTAGGCCTGTTGCTCACAGTAACCAGTCAGATTACATTTTCTAATTTAAATTAAATTATATCAGATGGCTTCTGATTTGTCACTATAGAGAACATCTCTACCTTTCCTCTGCACCAAGTTTTTAAGTAAGCAATTGTTGGGTAACCAAAAAATGTGCAGATTATTTATTATTATTTTCTAAAGGCTTGTCACTTTAGCTTTAGGATAATGAGAAAATAATTTAAACACCATTATACAAAAACATTAATTTTGACCTAACTAAAAAACGATATCTCTGTTGCCCCCTACAGTTTTTAAATGTGTTTTATAGTAAACAAATAGCTACATGTATAATTATTTCCTTTTACACAAAACCGTTTTCCAGTGATTCTTACATTCTGGGATGTCTCCAGCTTCATAGGCATACAGTCTGTTTGAGTATCTTCCTGCAAGGTCTGTTCTGACAGTCATTGATGGATCTGTAAAAAACATATCTGTTAGAAGAAGTGACAAATCGATAGCAAATGACAAAGACCACAGCTTAGGACAGTTAAACGATCAATAACTATGCAACTAAGACAGCAAGAACTTATGAAAATACTTTTCATTTGAACATCTCTATAATTATTGAACCACTATTGTAAAATTCAGTACAAGCACAGTTTGAAAACAATAGTATGTATAAGGTTTAAACACTGCAAGTTTGCTTTATCATAAAGAACTATTTTCGCAAAAGGTGGACATACACCTTACGAGATGGCTTAATATGATAGAATCCAGGTGCTAAGGTATAAATAGCATGATGAATGCCCTTTTTGTACAATTTTATCAGTAATGGGCCACAAACCAGAAATCAGATCTCAAAAGATAATGTTATCAATGATCTTGAGAAGTCTATAGCCTAAAGCCTGGTACACACTACAGTTTTTTTTTAATGCAACCCTGCGGGCAGCAGCATGCTGTTGCGGTGCAGTAGTCCATTACAGTTAATAACAGGTGTTTGTGGTGCAGTTTTAAAGCACCAAAAACGCATGTCAAGCACACATAGGGCGTTTGGGGGGAGCTTTTTTAATGCTTATTAAAAGCTTATCAACTGCCCTATTACGCACATTAACGCTATAGGTGCATTTGATAAGCGTCAGTATTTTAAGCAAGCCTGAACGAGCCCTAATTGATAGACTATTGGTCTCCCTATACCCCAAAGTTAAGAATAATGCTGGTAGCGTCTTGTTGATAAGAACATACACAGAAGACCAGCATGTATTCTTTGTGCACCGGCGTGAAAAACTGGATATGCAGTTAAATTTTCCTGCTAGTTATGTAATTTGCTTTTATGCCAGAAGCCTTTTGATTAGGTGGATATGTTGTTGCATATGTTTGGGTAGCTTTTGTTAACTGATAAACGTCTTTTTATCAAAGGCAGGAGGGAAACAAAAGGCAGGGAGGGATTGGCAAGCTTCACTACTACAATGTGCCAGAGTTTGTGAGAAGGTCTAAGCCTTCCCCCATGACAGCAAGGTTTTGGGAGATGTTGAAGGTATGTGCAGAGTCTCTTTAAATTATCAGCCAGAAGGAGATGGTTTTGTTTTTAATGAGTCAGCCAACCATGCATGTTGATTATTGCATACGATTATATACAGCAAACTGATCTCTTATGAAATGTATATATAAAAACAATGTAGACTATGCAATTCCAAAAAATTTGGATATGCAAGTTCTTTCCCCTAATTCATTCAAATTCAAGTCTAACCATAGTTGAACCAAAGAATGTCTAGAATACACATTCCTTCCCTTTTAGTTTCTAGACATTGTGGATTTATCCTGAAATAGGCTAGAATGATGATAATATAAAGACTTGGCCATTATAGATACTGGGAAGAAGGCACTGTGGTTCTAATAAGGCATAGTGTCTTAAATAAGAACTTTTACACAGTTATTGAAAGTCAAGCTTTCCCTGGAAAATAAATGCTGGTTAATACATGTGAATTACATTGAATCATCGGAGTAACTAAACAGTTTTTATTTCACATACTTTGATAAATGAAGAACGCAATGTTAGATAAATTTTCGGGATGATATAAACAGTCCAAATCAAGACAAAATTGTATTTATTGGCAATGGCAACAGAACTCACCCACAAATATGACTCTGGGTACATAGTGCCCATCTGGAGACTGGTTCTCATCAGCGATAGGGTGCTGTAAGCAAAGAGCAGATATATAGATGGAATAATCTTCATGTAATTCTGTTGCTGCAGGCAGGTATCCTTTCTTTTTTATTTTGTAGTAAAAGTACTGGATATATATAGCTATATATATCTTTTTGTATATTTAATTTTATATAATATTAACTAGGTATAAATTACAGAAAAATACTGGAAAACTCACCACTACGTTCAACATTACAAAGTCTTCACGAGCCAGTTTCTGTCCTAGGGCATCGGCAACAAAAGCTTTTTTCAGTTCTGGATATGGGAGAGAAAATAAAATAATCAGTTTTATTGATCATTGGTAGGATATGAGATCATAATAAATAAATTTAGAGCACTGAATCCTATTGGTACATATTAGTAGGGATTCACGGTTTCAATCTTATTCCAGCTATGGATTAGTTGTACTGCCTACATAACCATTACAAAGAAAAACTTTTGGATGTTTGCTTGCCATAGGAATGCTTTTGCTATATATGAATAATGTGTCAACACAGAAATATGAAACTGTCCACAACTACCCCATGGCTGTCATCCTTTAGTCACTACATAGTGAGTAGCTGACCCTGAACAAGCATGAAGCCACGAAAGTGTCAGATTGTCGTATTCTAGGCTAGCAAATTTCCTAGTACTAAAGAAAAGATGATTATAATGCACCTTCAAAAACAAGGCATGCATGGCACTTTCTACCCTGCCAGTGTCTCATTAAACTAACTACAGTACCATGGATTACGAACATAATTCGTTCCAGAAGAATGCTTGTAATCCAATGCACTCGTATATCAAAGCGAGTTTCCCCATAGGAAATAATGGAAACGCAGATAATCCGTTCCAGTGGCACTGCTAGTGTATGCAGTACCGCATGTAACCAGAGGTGGGGGGTGCCGGAGACATTCGGGAACGCTCGGAGAGCACTCAGAGTCACCTGAATGCACTCGAAGACACTCGGAAACTGAATGTTTCCGAGCGGTTTCGAAAGGCTCCGAGTGTCATCGACGCCCCCGCACCTCTGGCCAAATGCGATACTGCACACCCTAGAGGCTCGCATCCTGCTTGTTTTGTGCAAACCGAGTCAGGATTTAAAAAAAAATAGAAGCTCATATTGCGAAACGCTCTTAAACCGCGTTACTTGCAAGCCGTGGTATTACTGTATATAAATCACCATGCACCACTATGCCACTTATTTTACTCTTGAGGACTTGGGGAGTATTTGATGATTTTTCAAAACCAAGCACTCTGCTCAGTAGATGGGCAGGTCTAGGAACAACTCAAAGATGGGGAGGAACTCAGTGCTCATTAATTTAAATTAAGAGTCTGCCCCTTAGATTGACGTCAACTGTCAAGGTAGAGCTGACCAGCATGAATCACTAAGCAGAGGTGCCAAGCAGCCTATGCCTCCTGCTGCTAGAATCTTAAAGAAAAAAAAAAAATTCCATCTCCAGCTTATGTTTAGGACTGTTTTAAAAAATAACATGACTCTAAGGTTGTCATCAACCCCAGCTGGGTCCCAAAATCAGAAGCGAGATTATTAGGCTTTCATGGTTACAACGACTGGCATCCTACATTAGCAGCCAGCAGAGGTTGGAAATAATAATTTAGCTTACACCAGAATCTTAATTTATGCATTTATGATGACCAGCAAACTAATGTTTTAGTTTATCAGCTCTTCTTATTAGCTTTATACTCTTTCTTAGGCACCAGAAGCTGGAATTGTATTCATAAGAGATGGCGTTCTACTTTACTTAGACCAGGGCAAACTTTAGTTTTGCTGCTGGTTTATGAGGACAATGCATTTTTCAACAAATGTTACATTGGTTCCATATTACATTTCCCGCTTAGGCCCTACATGGTGTTTAAGTTTTTTACTTAAATAATTTGCAAAAAACCTCTTATTGACAATATTTTAAAACCAATAATCAATAAATTTACCTTGGCTGAAGGGACAGTCTTCCAGATGATGGATCACCATAAGAGGTTTCTTTCTACAATGAAATATTGACAAAAGAAAAGAGTTATGATAAAAGCTACATGACCATTTTTAAGCCTTTGCTGCAAACACACTTGGTTTAGTGATTATGTATGTAAAGTGCAATAAAACTTAACATCAGTGCAATAGAATTTTATAACTGGTTCTGATTCCAAGTTTGTTACACGAAAACTGTAATCCACCCATACACGTAAGGATTTGACCTTATGAATGATAAAAAAAAAACAAAAAACATGCAGGTATCTCTGTATGTGATGGCATGAAGGCTCTACTTACAATTCCCTGGATTTGGCTAAGGCTTCTTCATAGGTTTGGATCCATGTAATGTCGCTACCCCAGCCTACAAAGAAAAGAATAAATCATATTCATCAGCTCTCACTATAAAAAAAAAAAAAATTCCCACCATAGCAATCTGTAATGTCTCCACGATTGCAAGGCTTCCCTTGTATTAGTTTAATAAGTGTATACCTTTCCACCAAGACCACCCCAGGAACATCTTATTGAAAACACTCACCTCTGTCAAGAGTTTTGGGCTGACCGACAGGGGCTTCAGTAGATTCTGCATCAGGCTTTGGTGAAGCAGCGGTATCAGCTGCTGGCTGTCTTTTTGGCTTTCGGGTGGCAGCCTCACTCATCACAGTACACAGGAGGATAAGCAGGCAACAAAAAGACAGGTTGGAATTCATGGTGTCTGTAAAGAAAAAACATATACCAATAGTACTGAAGAACGGTGATGTCAGATTTCCCCTATAAGTAAGATGCCAAAGCTGTCAAAACCCTTCTATGAACAATATACAAACAACTCTTGTTCCTGTATAAAATACTCCAAAATTGCACATAATGTTCTCTATTAATACATCTTTAAGTATACACAGGCTTTACTATAGAAAGTTAAAACAATATATAGCAATTGGGGAAAATAACTAAAAAGCATCCTTTAAATCTGTTGCTGGACTGTTTCTTTCACTCACCTGTGGCTTGTGGCTGCCTCTGGCAATGTCAGAAATCTAACAGGATGATCAGTACTGCAGGTTACAGGTGAACATCTATTTATACCCAGAGCTGAGCAGTCTGCCAAAGATCAACGTCAGCCTTAAAACCAGGATGTCCTGATCCCTGCAGTCTGACCCAACCCAGAGCTCAACGAAAGCTAGGAACTGCCCCCATCACACCTTTCCCTTTCTCCAGGTTGCCATTGTTTGTTTAGTGGAGATATGCTGGGGGACACACCCGTCCCTGGCCCTTTATTCTGGATGTGTCCTATACTTATTGGCTGAAGAGTACAGTGTTTGTGAGATTCAGAACCAAGAAGAACAATTAAGAAAATATATGACTGTACATTCCTTTCACAAGCATGACTGTACTTCTTTGCTCCTTTACGTCTTCAGGAAATTTTACACTTGTATCTGTTTCTCTAAACATCATTTTTAAACTATTACTCAGGGATTTTTTTTATAATTATACTGTGCCCAATACTGTCTATACCAGAATATGGCCCTCTGGCTAGCTGTTATGTCATACTGAGATGTGTAGCTGTCGGCCTGCATGTTCTAGGTAGACCCTGGGGCAACAGAAATTGCACCTCCACGTGAACTTGGTTATGGTGTTTTTACAGTACAAAATAGAACTATGCAGTAGAAGCTGAAAGCTTATCTCAACAAATCGTCATCTCTGCTGCACTGGGAAATAATGAACATAATAAAAATGATATGTCATTATCATATAAATATGCACAGTTCCCATAGCTACAGTATATTCAGGGATTTTTTTTTTTTTTTTTCAGAGATGGCAGGAAGAGAAATTCTTTTTTTCCAAATGTGCACAATAACTAATGATCCTAAAGCTGAACACAAAGCAGACAGCTAAATACACAAAGAAATACATCTATATAAACTGTTCAACCCGCCAAAAGATTTGTAATTTTGTCCATTTGAAAATTTTCACACCTCTGACCCCCTATGTCCGGCAAGGCAGGAGACCTGAAATTTGTTTACTGCAGTTAAAATGTATATATGGTCAAAATTTAAATATTCATTTCCACATTCACACAGGTGATTAGAATAAACTATGTTGTCAAAAGTATTGGGACAGCTGCCTTTACATGAACTTTAATTGCATCCCGGTCTTAAGCCTAGTACACACGGCCTGATTTTTGTCAAAAGGGCATGTGCAGGATTTTGTCTAGCATACTAACTATCTGCAAATTGTCATTTGACAAACACAAATTTAGTGACGTGACATACTATGGGAGTTTAAAGAGTAAGTTCATTTCTCAAGCGCCACTCTTTGGGCCCTTTCTGCTAATTTCATGTTCGTAGAAGTTTGGTGAGCGTTGATTTGCGATTTTCAGATCGTAAAAAACAAATGCCTTTTAAAATACGTTTGGCATAACCACATGCAAAGCAGCTTTATAATTATCCTATTAAAGAAGATGAGAATTTTGACATATCATCAATTGCCTCTTCATGAATGTTAATTATAGATTAAAGCGGGATTCCGGCCACTAAATTTTTTTTTTAAAAGTCAGCAGCTACAAACATTGTAGCTGCTGACTTTAAATAAGTAGATTTGCCTGTCCTGGGTGCCCGCGATGTCGGCCGCCCGAGGCCAACCCGTCCCTTGGCTCTCAGGTCCCGGCACCGCCATCCTAGCGGCTTCACTGCCAGTTTCCTACTGCGCACGCATGAGAGGCGCGGTGATCTGTGAATGACCCCGTGGTTTTCAGGGAACACACACAGTTCCCAGAAGGCAACGGGGCCACTCAGCTAGGTGCAGAACACGCCGCGGAATAGGAAGAGGCAAGCAGAGAAAAAGTATAGCGCTATACAATGTCCAACATGAACGCCAATTGGCCAGTCAATATACAGTGAAAGGAATCAACCGTATCTAGGAAATAAACAATAAAAATGGGTAGTCCTCATGAAAACATTTTAAACAGAAAATTCCGGCATCCAAAATGCAGACAAGCTCACTCCCCCCCGACGACGTCTATGAAGACGAAACGCGACGGGTAGGACCCCACTGTCGCCACTTTCTCACAGCGCTGTTTTTTACTTTGGATTTACATGTGAGTGTACATCTATTTATTTTAAATAAAATCTTTGTTTTCGGATTTACACTATGTGGCCCTTCCTGTCTCTCCTCACCTATTAACACCATCTTCTGGTCCATGGAATATCGCCTTGAGGGATTCATTCACGCAATACCCCACCCTTCCGGGATCTGCAGGACCATCTATATCCGCGAGGACCCGGGTGCCACTTGGAGGGATACAGTAATCCGTGAGATCACTTATTAACATCATTTCTTTGGGCCAAGCACAGCCACTCACCACCCAAGCCTTATCCGACCCAACTTGGCGTATGCCCCTTTGGGTCCATCTCATCCGGTTAGCCTTTTCATCTCTCGGTGGGAGTGAGCTTGTCTGCATTTTGGATGCCGGAATTTTCTGTTTAAAATGTTTTCATGAGGACTACCCATTTTTATTGTTTATTTCCTAGATACGGTTGATTCCTTTCACTGTATATTGACTGGCCAATTGGCGTTCATGTTGGACATTGTATAGCGCTACACTTTTTCTCTGCTTTCCCCATTTATACTTTGTTGGTCGTGTTAGCTGCTTTCTTTTCCTTCCCTCTTTGGGTAGCGCAGAATTATTTTGTGTATATTGAATAGGAAGAGGCAGAATAGGAAGACTGCCTAGAAACAAGGGTTCAGGTAAGTTTAAAGAATTGTTTTTTTTTTTCAAATGTTTTTTTTTTATTTTTTTAAAGATTTTTCATGCTATTTTCTATTTTAGGGTGGCCCTCCACTTTAAGAACAGTAGTTTACAAGACCAAACTCTTCCCAGTTGTTCCTTGATTCCGAGCATGCGTGTTTGTACTTTCGACTTTTGTGTGACGGATTTCTGTACTGACCATCCGAAAATCAGACGTTGAGTTCACATCAGACAAAAGTTTTATAGCCTGCACATCCAGCCTTTGTCTGATCTAAAAGTCAAATCGTCTGTCGAATGCACCGTACTAACATTGAGTTGGCCACCCTTTGCAGTTATAACAGCCTTAACTCTTCTGAGAAGGCCGTTCACAAGGCTTAGGAGTGTGTCTATGGGAATGTTTAACCATTTTTCCAGAAGCGCATTTTTTAGGTCAGGCACTGATGTTGGATAAGAAGGCCTGGCTCATAGTCTCCATTCTAATTCATCCCAAAGGTGTTCTATCAGGTTGAGGTCAGGACTCTGCAGGCCAGTCAAGTTCCTCCACCCCAAACTCACTCATCCTTTTCTTTATGGACCTTGCTTTGTGCACTGGTCCAAATCATTTGGCAAAGGGGGATTATGGTGTGGGGTTGTTTTTCAGGGGTTGGGCTTGGCCCCTTAGTTCCAGTAAAGGGAACTCTTAAGGCGTCAGCATACCAAGACATGGACAATTTCATGCTCTCAACTTTGTGGGAACAGTTTTGGGGATGGCCTCTTCCTGTTCCAACATGACTGCGCACCAGTGCACAAAGCAAGGTCCATAAAGACATAGATGAGTACGTTTGGGGTGGAGGAACTTGACTGGCCTGCACCTTAATCTGATAGAACACCTTTTGGATGAATTCGAGCGGAGACTGCGAGCCAGGCCTTCTCGTCCAACATCAGTGCCTGACCTCATAAATGTGCTTCTGGAAGAATGGTCAACATTCCCATACACACACTCCTAAACCTTGTGGACAGCCTTCACCAGAAGAGTTGAAGCTGTTATAGCTGCAAAGGGTGGGCCCTACGGACTAAGACTGGGTTGCCATTAAAGTTCATGTGTGTGTAAAGGCAGGCGTCCCAATAGTTTTGACAATATAGTGTATTCTAATCAGCCGTGTGAACGTGGAAATTTACTATTTAAATATTGACCACAGATACATTTTAAGTGCAGTAAACAAAATTCAGGTCTTCTGCCTTGCTGGTCAAGGCTGTGCTATGTGTCAGAGGTGTGACTGGGATGCCAGTAAAATTCATGTGGGTGTAAAGGCAAGGGTCCCAATACTTTTGAAAATATAGTGTACAGTAAAACCTTGGATTGCGAGCATAATTCGTTCCGGAAACATGCTTGTAATCCAAAGCACTTGTATATCAACGCAAATTTCCCCCTAAGAAATAATGGAAACTCAGATGATTAGTTCCGCAACCATTTATTCATAGGTTCTTTAGTTTATAGTCCATATAAAAAGATTTATAGCAATGTAACCATAAAATGTCCATCCACAAACGGCCCCTATAAGTGTAGCAATATGTTGCTAAATGTTGTACCTTCATTAAATGTAACCATATTGCTACACTTAGAGGCGCCTCTCTTCTCTTTTATACTCAGTTGTGACATGACGCTACTGTTATATCAAGACATCGCTTGTATATTAATTCAAACTTTATTAAAAAATGTTGCTCGTCTTGCAAAACGCTCTCAAACCAAGTTACTCTCAAACCAAGGTTTTACTGTACGTGGGATTTTCAATGGCACAAACCTGTGTATTTCTGCGCCTGGAATTGGAGATGTATGCAAAGAGCTGCACATGCTCAGCCAATGCAATGACAGAATAATGACGGCCACAGCTATTTGTGACTGCTTGCACGGCCAGTGATTACTGTGGTGATCATGGATGAACACATTCTGTGTGTGCCCAGCCACAATCACCACAGGTAATAGTTCTGCTGGCCATAGACTGTTTGAATCTCAGCCGGTTCAGCAGGATCCGGACGAGATTCTAACCATGTATGGGCAGGCTGAATGTACCCAAGATAGTAGCTTAATCAACGTCGGTGCAACCAGCCTGTCAGATTTTACATGCCATTATTGCTAGCGGCTGTTATAGCCGCTAGCAATAATCACTGTGTTCTCCTGGTGGGGGTGGCTCCCCCCATTGGAAGAACACAATGGCTCCACGGGAGGGATCCCCAATCAACACTTATTGTGTTGATGGGGAAATCGAGCAATTTTCTTTCCTTCCTTTTTTCTTTCGTAAGAGATTCGCTCCATCTATAGCCAGCCTTATTCACACACACCTGTCTTTCCAGATGCAGGAATTCGCTGATTCTAATCGCCTTTGTGAATGTAGCCATGGTGTTTGTATATGACGTGTTTCTATTTCTGATGGAAGCTCATTTAACTCCCATTGCTGTCATGTCACCAAATACAGTTAATATTTAAATATAAAAGTAAATTACACAGCTTCCCTTGACCATAAAGAATGTTTCAGATCACAGAATGATTATCCTCTGTCACACGCCTGCTGTTATCTATAGATTTAATCCACAGTATCAGTTTTTATGTAACAGTTTCTTAAAAGCCAGCAATGCTTCATTTATCACATCTACAGGTGCACTGCTAGGCGGAGCATTCGGCTCCTTTTGCCTGAACTGTACAGTCATTTAAAGCTCCTAGAGCAGGATACAGATAAAGTCAAGTGATAAGCTTTATAGTCAACTGGGAGAGGCCTAATCAGTAGATTATTGGTGAGTGTAATTAGAATCCATTTTGTAGAGAAGGGAAATTACACAGTTTTTAAATATAAGGAGCTTAAATTACAAATCCTGATTGAAGATACACCATTCACAAATCATGATACATTGTATTTTGAGTTCCGATGCTCTAAAATACAATCCTTATTGTGGGTACAACAAAACGTGCATCTGTTTTCATCTTAGTGCTGCAGTGCAGCAATTTTTTAAAAATACGACATGTCTATTTTTTCTGCATTTTAGTAGATTGTGAAGCCCATAGAAGTGAATGGCAACGCATCAAAGTGCTTGTAACATGCATTTTGATGTGTTGGCAACAGGTATTAACAAGCCTCATCCACTCCAAATTCTGTCCATGCACCTGCTCAATCTGTCAAAATAACATACACCCACGACAGGCATCACTAAATAGCGGATCACAATCTGGATCTAGACTAAGTCACTGTCCCATCCAGACCGCTGCGGTCCCACCATTTAGGAGGCCGGTTCTTTCTCCCTGTCTCTGCTGCTGTCACCATCACAACAGAGCGGAGAGAGGGAGGCAGAGCAGTTCTATACACAGAGGCACAGCAGCGCAAGATGGAGGGCAGGAGCGGAAGCTGCCGGAATTAACTTTTCATATTAACAGGCTATTGATTGGTTGGTAGGATGCAGGGCAGTCCTACCAACCAATCACCAGCTTGTTAATATGAAAAGTTAACTCCGCCAGCTCCTGCCCTCCATCCAGTGCTGCTGTGCCTCCCACTCTGTGAGCCCATGCAAGTGATGTGAAGGGGGACTATTGTTGCAGGCAGTTGTGATATGAAGGGAGGGCACAACTGCAGGTGGTTGTGATGGGAAGAAGGGTAACAGCTGCAGGTGGTTGTGATGTGAACAGGGGTCACAGCTGCAGGTGGTTGTGATGTGAACAGGGGTCACAGCTGCAGGTGGTTGTGATGTGAAGAGGGGTCACAGCTGCAGGTGGTTGTGATGTGAACAGGGGTCACAGCTGCAGGTGGTTGTGATGTAAAGGGGGGTCACAGCTGCAGGTGGTTGTGATGTGAACAGGGCAGGGGCGTAACTAGAAATAGCAGGGCCCCATAGCAAAGTGTTGTATGGGGCCCCCCTGCAAACAGCCCCCTTCACAGCTGCCCTAGTGTCAATGCAGCGTGAGCTGTGCCACATACAGCATGACCTGTGCACAATGCAGCGTGATCTGTGCCCAATACAGCGTGACCTGTGCCCCATGCGGCGTGACCTGTGCCCCATGCGGCGTGACCTGTGCCCCATACAGCGTGACCTGTGCCCCATACAGCCTGGTCTGCCTGTGCCCCATACAGCCTCACCTGTGCAGAGGAAGAGGCAAGCCACCCGGATCAGCAGAGAGCGGGATTGCCCGCTGTAATAGCTTTCATTTGAATTTCCTGTCTTGGGGCTCATCGTCGCATAGCCCCACCTCTTGGCCCGATGCCTTTGATGACGTCACATGTCTCGCATTGGATCGGCGTTCTGTCTATCAGGCCAAGAGGTGGAGCTATGTGACGTGAGCCCCGGGAACACTGGAAGTTCTAATGAAAGCTATTACATTGGGCAATTCAGCTCTCTGCTGATAAGGACAGCTCGCCTCTTTCCCTCCTCTCTCTTCCCCTGGCTGGGAGACTGTGCCGGCGGTGCTCTCATCCTCACGGGACCCCACTCAGCTGCGTGCCCCATAGCGCCCGCATGGGTCGCTATGGTGGTAGTTACGCCCCTGGAACAGGGGTCACAGCTGCAGGTGGCTGAGATGTGAACAGGGGTCACAGCTGCAGACAGTTATGATGTGAAGGGGGGCCAGAGCTCCAGGGGACTGTGATGTGAAGGGGACCAGAGCTGCGGGGGGACTGTGATGTGAAGGGGGGGCTAGAGCTGCAGGGGGCTGTGATGTGAAGGGGGGCCAGAGCTGCAGGGGGCTGTGATGTGAAGGGGGGCCAGAGCTGCAGGGGGCTGTGATGTGAAGAGGGGCCAGGGCTGCAGGGGGCTGTGATGTGAAGGGGGGCCAGAGCTGCAGGGGGCTGTGATGTGAAGGGGGGCCAGAGCTGCAGGGGGCTGTAATGTGAAGAGGGGCCAGCACTGCAGGAGGCTGCGATGTGAAGAGTCATCCCACGAACATGCAATTCGGACCTCTGCTGGAAGAAATGTTTACTGATCAGATCTCCATGAGTTTTAATTTAGTACCCCTCTCTACGTAAATGCATAGACATAAATGGGACCGAAATTTATAATCAGTTGTATTATTATTGTTTAGAGAATAAAAAAATCATATTTTTGAAAAGTAGATAAATTACACAGTGTTCCAAATGTTTATTGTGCATATGTAGTTCTACCCCCGTAGGAGACACTTAGTAATTTTGGGTTCTCTGTTCTGCACCTCGACTCCAACAACAGCCTCAGCTCCTCTGACACACCTAGTTGAATGAAAGTCACTGCAAATACTTATAATAGCACTACATATCCCCTGATCCCCCTCCAATCTATTAAGATTGGTCCTCTGATGCTTTCCAGGAAAGATGGGGGAGTCACAGTTTGCTTTGACACTTAGCGGACCGCTGTGATTCCCTCCTCTGCAGCGGTGGCTGGGGGGGAACAAGGGATCCACACAGAGCAGATTGGCCCATTCTTCAGCTATTTACAGTGGGGCCACTCGAGCTGCACACTCAGTGGGGGGTAAAGAAGAGCCGCACAGGAGCAAACTGCACAGCGCTTCTCTAGCTGTTACACTTAGAAGACCTGTGTGCCAGGGATTTGCAGAGCCTCTGGGTTCTGTTCCTTCACTCAATACAGAAAAATGTTTTGGAGTTGAGATTTAAAAACAAAAAACAATAAAGAGTCTTTATCTTTCATTGTTCTAAATGCTCTAAAAACTGATTATTAAAAAAAATCTATCTTGTCACTAGAGGTTACTTAGCACTTTACACATTGTTGTGAGTATTTTAACTACATAGGCCATTTGACATATTTTGCAAAATGTGTAATGTTACTAAACCTATTGCACAGGTCTCAGATGATGCCCTGCTAATGAGTATGGAATATCATATTTTTTTGTCTTTTTTTTTCAGTAAATTTGTGTATACTTGAGCACCAGATACTAATGTACTTCCAGCACTTTTGCAAAAAAGGACAGACATCAGGAGAGGAGGGGGCGAAGATATAAGTGGTTTGCTGCCAGTGCTTCCCAGTACTTATGTTCCTGTGCCAATGCACAGATTGTATAATTAATTAACAGGACAGCTGAAAGTATTGACTTTTCCCTCAAAATAAATTATCACAAGAACAGAGTGCCTCAGATCCATTTCACTTACCCAAAATGTCGCTCTGGCAATTCTGGCCTTTGGAAAAAGTATTGTCTAGGGGTGACTTCTGTGAGCCCTGTTTTATATTTACATACAGTATATATATATATTAGTGAGGCACTGACTGCCAGGATTGTGGATGGTGTATATGTGTCTCTCCTAGGTTCTCACCTGCACATGGTAAGCGCTACAGAGTTGGTGAGTACTATGGAGAAAACGATCTTTGTTTTCTCTGAATCTTAAAGTGTATGTTTTTTGGCATAGTTACGTTGGTCCAGCTTGGACCAATGTAAGTATTCATATTCTATACCTGGCCAATCCCTTTGGCAGAGGAGAATCACTGTAGTAGCCACCATTATTACCGTGATCCTTGCTGTCTTCTGGAACCTGTGCCCAGCAGCTGTCCTGCTGTATAGTACCCACAAGGGGTCAACCGCTCAATGAATACAAGGCATTCTCTGATTAGACAAGGTGGAGATTGTGCTATCACTGTCCCACCTGTTCACCTTGCCCAATCAAAAAAACATTTTGCATTCATTGAGAGAATTCAAAGCTTTCTCTGCATGGCTCCCATGATGAGCATGCGACTGGCCTGTTGCAGATTAACCACAGAAGGCCGCTCACATTCTCCTCTTCCATAGGGATTCACCAGGTATGGAATATGCATACTTGCACTTGTTCAAGTTGAACCAATTAAACTATGCAAAAAAAATAAAAAAGAGAGAGAATACCTGGAATTCAACTTTGAATTATATTCTGGTCCTGGATTCCAGAGACTGTAGGGATAAAGCCTCCATCCCTAGGTTCCTAGGTCCCTGTCCTAGTCTTACATGTCCACCAGACCTCATTTATTAGTCTCAGCTGTCCACAGGCTTTCTACATGTGAGCTGACTGATCAAAGGTCTGTCTATCTCTCATTGTATTTAGTCCTAGTCATGCACTGCATGGATCCAAACCTCCCAACAGCCCTGCATTCTGCAGGACTGCCCCAGATTTTGATGCATATCTTGCAGTCTCACAGTTTTGAGCATTGTCCTGCAAAACTCCCCTGACCACCATCGCTATTCTGTAAAGTTGTGCAGGGCAGGAGGAATCACAACCAATGAATTTATTAGCAGCCATTCAGCCGTTTGGTAAGTGTGCTCTTTCATTGGAACTTTTAACCATTCAGAAGGTCTGGAACTGCAGGTATGCTGGATCTGACATCACTTAGCATATAGTGATCTATATAGTCAAGCCATAACTTACTTTAATTTTATCTTACCTAGAGAAATATTTTTTTCCCTGATACTTTTACATATATACAGTGCCTTGAAAAAGTATTCATACTCCTTGAAATTTTCCACATTTTGTCATGTGGCAACCAACAACGTAAATGTATTGTATTGGGATTTTATGTGATAGACCAACACAAAGTGTTGTGAAGTGGAAGGAAAATGAATGATAAATGTTTTTCAAAATTACTTAAATAAATATGTGAAAAGTGTGGCATGCATTTGTATTCAGCCCCCCCCCCCGAGTCAATACTTTTGTCGAACCACCTCTCTCTGCAATTACAGCTGTGGGTTTTTTTGGGGATGTCTCTACCAGCTTTGCACATCTAGAGAGTGACATTTTTGCCCATTCTTCTTTGCAAAATAGCTCAAGCTCTGTTAGATTGGATGGAGAGCGCCTGTGAAAAGCAATTTTCAAGTCTTGCCACAGATTCTCAATTGGATTTAGGTCTGGCCTTTGACATGAATATGCTTTGATGTAAACCATTCCATTGTAGCTCTGGCTGTATGTTTAGGGTCGTTGTCCTGCTGGAAGGTGAACCTCCGCCCCAGTCTCAAGTTTTTTGCAGAATCTAACTGGGTTTCTTCTAAGATTGCCCTGTATTTGGCTCCATCCATATTTCCATCAACTCTGACCAGCTTCCCTGTCCCTGCTGAAGAAAAGCATCCCCACAACATGATGCTGCCACCACCATGTTTCACAGTGGTGTGTTCAGGGTGATGTGCAGTGTTAGTTTTCCGCAACATAGCAATTTGCTTTTAGGCCAGAAAGTTCAATTTTGGTCCCATCTGACCAGAGCACCCTTTTCCACATATTTGCTGTGTTCTCCACATGGCTTCCCGCAAACTGCAAACAGGACTTTTTATGGCTTTGTTTCAACAATGGCTTTCTTCTTGCCACTCGTCCATAATGGCCAGATTTGTGGAGTGCACGACTAATAGATGTCCTGTGGACAGATTCTCCCACCTGAGCTGTGGATCTCTGCAACTCCTCCCAGAGTTACCATGGGCCTCTTGGCTACATCTCTGATTAATGCTCTCCTTGCCCAGCCTGTCAGTTTAGGTGGACGGCCATGTCTTGGTAGGTTTGCAGTTGTGCCATACTCTTTCCATTTTCAGATGATGGATTGAACAGTGCTCCATGAGATGTTCAAAGCTTAGGATATTATTTATAACCTAACCCTGCTTTAAACTTCTCCACAACTTTATCTCTGCCCTGTCTAGTGTGTTCCTTGACCTTCATGATGCTGTTTGTTCACTAAGGTTCTCTAACAAACCTCTGAGGGCTTCGCTGAACAGCTGTATTTATACTGAGATTAAATTACACACAGGTGGACTCCATTTATGAATAAGGTGACTTCTGAAGGCAATTTGTTCCATTAGATCAGTGATGGCAAACCTTGGCACCCCGGATGTTTTGGAACTACATTTTATATGATGCTCAACTACACTGCAGAGTGCATGAGCATCATAGAAAATGTAGTTCCGAAACATCTGGGGTGCAAAAGTTCGCCTGCACTGCACTAGATTTTAGTTAAGGGTATCAAAGTAAAGGGGGCTTACAAATGCACACCACACTTTTCATATATGTATTCGTAAAAAATGTTGAAAACAATTTATAATTTTCCTTCCACTTCACAATTATGTGCCTCTTTGTGTTGGTCTCTCACATAAAATCCCAATAAAATACATTTATGTTTTTGGTTGTAACATGACATGATGTGCAAAATTTCAAGGGTTATGAATACTTTTTCAAGGCACTGTAGGTTCTAAGCTTGAAAAAAATGCATGGCATTGTTAACCACTTTGCGCCCGCGCTATAGCCAAAAGACAGCTACAGCGCGGCGCTCAATTGCCGGGAAGGTGTCCCTGGACGTCCTTTTTACTGCCTCCACGCTCTCCGCCACGGGCACACATCGGGGAAATTCTGTGTTGGCCGTGTCCCTGGGACACAGCCAATCACAGATCGTGCTAAATGGCCAAACACAGCGGCTATTTAGCACTCGATCAGAGTGTCCAATGAGAGATGATCTCAAGTGTAAACATATGAGATCATCTCTCATTGCCGGCTCTCCCTCCTCACACAGAGACCGCATGTGAGGAGGGAGAGCGACCTGTTCTGCAGATCTATGAGTGAACACTATATAAAACACAGTGCCCACAGTACATATCAGTGCCATCTGTCCCCAGTGCCACCTATAAGTGCTGTCTGTCCCCAGTGCCACCTGTCAGTGTCACGTGCCACCTGTTATCAGTGTCACGTGTCATCAGTGCCACATATTAGTGCCATCTGTCATCAGCGCCACATATTAGTGCTGTCATCAGTGCCATCAGTGCCACGTATTAGTGCCATCTGTCATCGGTGCCACATCAGTTCATGTGCCATCAGTGCCACGTATTAGTGCCTTCTGTCAGTGTCATGTATCATCAGTGCCACGTATCGGTGCTACATCAGTGTCACGTGTCATCAGTGCCACGTATCAGTGCCACATCAGTGTCATTTGTCATTGTCTTGGTGCTCCAGGGCCTTCAAAAGTGTAATAGGTAGTCAAGTTAGATGTGTAATTTATGCTTCTAGAACACCTAATGGTGCTTCCTGCATGTTGGGCCTCTCTGTGTGGCCAGACTGTGAAAAAGTTCCACACATATGGTATCGCCATACTCGGGAGGAGTAGCAGAATGTATTTTGGGGCGTTATTTGTGGTATACACATGCCATGTGAGAGAAGTAACCTAATACAATGACAATTTTGTGGGAAAAAAATAAATCTTCATTTTGCAAAGAATTGTGGGAAAAAATGACAACATCAAAAACCTCACCATGCATCTTACTAAATACCTTGGAATGTCTACTTTCAAAAAAGAGGCCACCAGTACATAAGCCACCAGTACATCAGGTGTGATCAATTTTTTATGATTTGCACCACAGCTTGTAGACTCTCTAACGTTCACACAGACCAAATAATATACACTAATTTGGGTTTTTTTTACCAAAGATATGTAGCAGTATAAATTGTGGCCAAAATTTATGAAGAACAATTAATAATTTGCAAAATTTTATCACAGAAACTAAGAAAAATTAGTTTTTTTTTCAAATTTTCGTTCTTTTTTCATTTATAGCGCAAAAAATACAAAACCCAGAGGTGATCGAATACCACCAAAAGAAGGCTCTATTTGTATGAAAAAAAGGCCAAAAAATTATTTTGGGGTGCAGTATTACATGAGTAATTGTCATTCAAAGTGTGAGAGCACCAAAAGCTGAAAATTGGTCTGGTCAGGAGGGGGGGTTAAGTGCCCAGTAGGCAAGTGGTTAACATAATTATATAATTTGTTTTTCTATTTTCTCCTGGCTGTAATAAATGGTGATGAAACTTGTGAAAATATTAGCAAAGTTTTTTGTTTTTTTTTGTATTTATACTGTACAAAATGGCTACTTTTGGCCAAAATTGTAGACATAAAGCTACAGATACCATTAGTTGAACATTTTTATTGAGTGAAAAAGGATTTGAAATACAAGTAGGTAATATGATAAACTATTATCCCCTGGCTGTGATTACATTTGTGAGCTAAATTGGTACTTATAGGATTATCTCAGGAAGCCTGTACTATAGACCCACCTCACTCACTAATAGCTGTTATTATATATCTCTGCCTACAGTAAATGTTATTTACATATTTTGTTTATTAACAATAGCAGACATCACAGCCATTTGAAGATATATTCCAGTTTGTTGTAAAAGCCAAGTGGCAATTGACAGATCATTCATATACTGTACATACATGTTGTTTTTGGGGAAGAGTAACATGATAAACTAAAGCTGGCTATACACAGATCAAAATTCAGATGTCTCAGCAGGGACCAGCCTCACTTCCATCAGTGTATGGCAGTCCACGCTCAACAGTAGTGAATCATTTGATCAACTTCTGTCAAAGGGACGTGTTGGAAATTTTTTTCTCTATCAGCTGAGCGACAAAAATGAACAGATTCCTACATCCACACAATAAAGCTGGCTAGAGGGTGCAGCTGTCAGAATACAATGTCCCATTGGAGGGGGATTCCTCCATCCAACTTATATGTTTTAATGGAGGAATTGGTATGCCTAGTACACACTATTGCCCCGTACACACGATCGGACTTTCCGACAACAAAACTGTGGATTTTTGTTCGAAGGTTGTTGGCTCCAACTTGTCTTGCATACACATGGTCACACAAATGTTGGCCAACAATTATGAACGCAGTAACGTACAAGACGTACGCGAACGCTAGCTTTACAAGACCGATTGCTTCCGGCTTATACTTGATTCCGAGCATGTGTGGATTTTTGTGCAACGGACTTGTGTACACACGATCGGAAAGTCTGACAACGAAAATTTGTTGGTGGGAAATTTGAGAACCTGCTAGGTAACATTTGTTGGCGGAAAGTCTGACAACAAATGTTCGATGGAGCATACACACGGTCGGACTTTCCGCCAACAAGCTCACATCCAACATTTGTTGACGGAAAATCTGATCGTGTGTATGCGGTATATCATTTTTTTTCCGTTCAAACAAGCAGGCCGAACAAGAAAAACTGAGAAGCTCGCCATACTAACTATCCAATGTTAGTACAGTGACCTCCCTGCTGAGCTACTGTGTTTTTTGTTTTTTTTCCACCCCCCCAAAAAAAAAATTGTCGATTGGAGGCTGGTTTTCCAGAAGCCTGTTCGGCCGGCTTCTGTCAGACAGGCTGGTGTACACACGGGCTGAGCATGGATCGGTTTCTGTTCTGTGTGTACCATGCTTTAGCCTGGCCATAGATAAATTGTTTTTTTTTTTGTTCAGCCAGTGGACTGAATGAAAAAAACAAACAGATTTCTCCATCTGTAAAATCGAGGCGGATAGAGGAATCCTCCCCACTAACATTTTATGCTGACAGCGGGGAAGCTGCATTGGAAAAAATGTTCTGTATTAATTTCTTGGTCCATTCCTGTGGATTGGCAGCCCATTTAAAATGGATGGATTTACTTAACATAATGTAGCACACTGTAACATGCATGCATTATTGCAACGCAAAGAAACAAGTGTAAATCCAGGCTTTGGCAAGATGTCAGTATCAGAAAACAAATGGAAGTTAAGTTTAAAGGTTTCAGGATCACACCGTATCAGAGTATAATTTATTATTAAAGTTTAAGTAAGATTTGTTGTGTAACAGGAAAGTTGGTTAAATCCATAAGTATATCTTTTTGTTACCAAGAAAAAATTAATCCTGGTAATATCAAATAACTGCTCTTACACCTCAGTCATCCTGAAATATCTGGCATGTGGGGCAACAGGTTAAAGAGGCGAGTCATTAAATATTTTATGGCTAATTTCCAGAAAATTCTGATGGATTAGCAAGACCAGAAAGCATGCAATGTCTTACTTTATGTAATGGCAGTAAATGTTTTCCATGGATAACATAGATTTCATATTTTCAATTTTACAATCATTCTCTTATTGAGTAATTTTATTAGCAAACCAAAAAGGCCTGAAGACTTGTTAATGTAGCCTATGCACAAGGATTTTGCCACCTAAGGGCATAACTACAGTCATGGTAGCTCATTGGAAAATTGTATCAACTGTAAAATTGCTGGTTGAGGGTTTGTGAAGTGCAGACCCTTCCATTTATTAATTACACACTTAATTACCTGCTTAGTTTTGAGCTGACTGCGAGGCTCCTCTGCTTTTGGTAAATAACAGTCTCATCACAGCAGCAACTCATGAGGAGGAATGCAAGCCTTACAGCAACCCTGCCTGCAGTTAATTCAAACTGTTTGTCTGCAGCTTTAAGGCTGGGTTCACATATGTGCGAATTGGATGCGGATTTCCCCGCATCCAGTTCGCATGACATACGAGGGTGTTCGGCTCTCAATAGAGCCGATTCACGTAGGTCTGGGGTGGCCGCGGAGCAAATTGCAAAAAGGTCCTTTGCTTGTTTGGGTTCGGTTCAGGTGCGAATTCAGGCAAAATTTCGGACCTGAATTGCACCTGAACTAGTGAACAGACACGCATCGGACCCCAGGCATGAACCCTCGGCCTTAAGGTTGCAATTACAATGGCCACCAATGTTACAAGGGATAGAAAGAACCCCTACAGAGGTGTATTTTAGGTTGCTTACCTCTGACCACTAATGTATAGAGGTTATAACTAGGGGCAAATTATATTCTGTCTGCCACTGATTGGGTCTCTTCAAAATTTTTCAATGGGGCCATTTGACTTCTAATTATGTTGTTCCTGCACGTCCCAAACTGTAAAATCCTTGATAATGGTGTAACTGGGCCTGACAGCGTACAGTCTAACAAAATCTCCTGACCAATGTGACTCATGTTGTGTTAACAAATAATTTTTTTTTTTTTGTTTGCTGGGGGCATGTGAAGCTTTATCTGTATTTTATAATACAGATTTATGTATCTTCTCAGAAATTGCATTCATTGTTCAGCAGTTTTGCTCCTATTACTACTCTGGGACTTATCATGAAATTATGAAAAGCAGACTCTCCCATTCAGCATTCCCATTTCCTTCCGTTTGATAGTGGAAAAGCCTGTCCCAGCATTAACAAAACAAAAGCAGGTGATAATCTGTTGATCTAATCTAATGAGCTTTTCCTATATATTTTAATACATACATTTAAACTGGGATGGTTGTTTTTTATCATCAAAAGTAAAGTCTCTAAGGCCTGGTTCATGATGATGCAATTTTATATTTAATCTTGTTTTATTAAGTTTTCAACATTATAAAGTACAAAGAGAATATCATACATGATAGACCATAAAGACATAAGTAGGTCCATGTAAACTTAACAGAGACATACCAACGCCTGTGAATAATGTACAACTCGGCAACTGACAACAGAGTAGTATACATGTGGGGAAATAAAAAAAAAAAAAAAAGAGGAACAACATTCCATGATACGAGGCGTAAATATAGTCACATTAGGGAAGTAAATACGTTTGGACCAGATGGACAATAGCAGGGTATCCAACAATATGTAAGCTGTATTCACTATACACTACTTGCACTCTTGAGCTAGTGTCCTAGGGCAGTGGGGTTATAGTTGACAGGCACGGTGGCTGCAATTGATGTTTTTTTTTTTTTTTTTTTTTCAGCTTGTTTGCGCCCCCCCCCCCCCCAAATTTTTGAGCACCAGCCGCCACTGGTCCCTTTCCTGTACTGCTGTCTACCTTTTCTACATATTTTTGTCTAAGGAGTCTGCCGGTCTGCTAGTCGCCGCTGTTTTTGACTAAGGGTGTCCTGTGCCCTACCCCTCTCTTCCATATTTTTCCTGTTGTGAGAAAAAAACTTCTCTTTGTTCAAGCATAAAAGTGATCTTTCTACCTTGTACATCACCCAAAATGCCTAGCAACCTGCACCCTGAGGAGGAATGAAGGCCCTCCCTGTCTTGTCTGGGGGGGTCATCTCCATGCCTCTGGAAATTGGGTGGGGGGGGAGTACTTGAACTGTGGTAACAATATTGACTCTTGTCAATATATTATACTTTGGAAACCTTTAATAAAGTTTTTTTACTGATAAAAAAGTAGGTTTATTTTTTTAGGCTGCAATTACAGTCCAGATGTATTTCAAATACAGAAAAAAATGTTTATTTTATTTTTTATCAGACCATTGGGCTTCCCACAAAAGTATGTCTGTAACATAAAGTCTTAGGAGTTTGGTTCTAGAATAGTCAGCACACTGTTGTTCATTATCCATACGCAGAGATCCTGCTACAATGTAATACAAACAGGTAAGTGGAAATGTACACAGGCAGAGAAGGTGTTTGACAGCTCCATGTCGTGCAAGAGTCAAGAGCAGGGGATAGGCACCCTCTAAAGACAGGCAATACACCTGCATGTCCAAGCAAATTATTACTACAGTGCAGGCATCATCACTGGTTTCAAAAGATCTAAAAGTAGTTTCAAGGATTCCTCTGTGTTAAACAGGTTGGGAAAGGCTAATACACTGTGTGTTTTCTAAGTAAAGCACTTGCTGACAGTAACATTTTGTAGATTAAGACTAATTTAAAAAAATGGTGTGCTGTTCCATTAAATATAAATAGTACACAATCTATTTTATACCTTGATCATAAGTAATGTATAACTACATCAGTTAATAAATCTGTGTTGAACATAATAATTGATGTGAACATCTGCTGCCAGCATCAACAAGTGATAGATTATAAACTGTGCTCTTAATTATAAAGTATAGCAGGTGTCCATAATAATGTGCTCAAAATAGTCCACACTTCAAACAAAATAATAGTGAATATCTGGATGTGCTTTAGCCACCAATTCCCTCTAGGTGCAATGCTCGCTCACCTTATACACTAACCCAAAAGATCAGTAAACAGTTTTTGATGGTTTAGAATGATCAACTATGTGGTCCTTTCACCACCTTCCATCGTATTTTCCCTATTAGGGGACTTGTTTCACTCCGCAATAGGTACTCTCTAACAGGTAAAAAGCAGACAGACTCTGGATTGACCCAGAAGAATTCTGGGATTGGAAGAAATAACTATGGAAAAAATAAGTCCCCAGCTCTTGCACTGGACAGCCAGCCTCTGTGTTGCGCTCCCCGCACCTTGTGACAGTTATTATGTAGAATAAAACATCCTATTTAATGCATTTAGATTTGATTAGGGCTCTCCAAATTCTTCAGTATGATGGCCACATCGAATATTTTACAAACATTTGTAAGCCAAAAAAATGGTTTTATTAATGAATGAAATGAAAATGAATGTGTCTTCCTTACCATGGCTCCCCCTTCCTCCCGTCCAAAAGGTATAAATTCTACTTTATCACAAAAGTAGATAAACTCCCCCTTTAGGATTCAATTACATATTCGGCAGGCTTGATATCACCTCATTAACCCCTCTTATGCTTCTTATACTGCCCATTATTTTCCCCCGGTATGGACAACCCCGGACAGTTTGGCTGGTAGACAGAACAAGGGTTCTCAGATGTTTACTCTTTACTCATTCCAGTTAGGATCATAACTTTCAATACCCTTCGCTCCTCACATGAGATACCGCTATGTGAACATTTCTGCTATTTTCATCATTTTATTCAGAAGCTCTTCTGGTCCCACTTCTGTCGGCTTACGAGAGCATATGCAGGTCACATCTACACTCTACAGGTATAATCTCCTTGATTAACTCTTCGATTATATCTTCTAGGAAACCGTCAATGTGCCCTTTCCAACAACATTAGGAACGTGAACTAACGGAGTTTGCATCGGCGAATTGGCAGATTATGCTACGAGCTGCTTTGAAGAGTTCCAGAAATTTAGTTATTTTAGAAAATGCTTATAAGGTCATATACCGATGGTACCTGCACGCCTGGTCTGAATAATTGACCAATATCCACCAACCTTCTTTTGCGGATCTTCCCAGCCGGGGGCGATGTCCCATATCTGGTGGTGCTGCCCTATGGTGACTAGACTGTGAATCCAGGTTGATGCATGAAGGTAAATAAGCATTCTGTGTGCAGCAGCCCCCTCAATATTTACCTGAGCCCCCTCTCGATCCAGCGATATTCATGAGAGCCTTTCCTCTCCAGGGACTCTCATTCCTGGCTGGCTTTTGGCAGCAGAGGGAGCCATTGGCTCCCGCTGCTGTTAATCACAGTCAAAGAGCCAATCAGGAGACAGAGGGGGCGGGGCCGAGCCATAGCTCCATGTGTGATTGGACACAGAGCCGCAGGTCAGGAGCACTACTGCATAGGTGCCCCCACAGCAAGCTGCTTGCTGTGGAGGCACCCGGGAGGAGCCAGGAGCGCCAGTGGGGGACCTGAGAAGAGGAAGATCTGGGCTGCTCTGTGCAAAAACCACTGCACAGAGCAGGTAAGTATAACATGTTTGTTATTTAAAAAAAAAAACAAGGCTTTAATATTGCTTTAACTGAACAAGCTACAGTTAGAAGCTGATTGGTAACTCCACACAACTGCACCAGATTTTGTGTGCTCCAGTTTTAGTAAATCCCCCAATGATTTTTGTCTGATCATCTGTTATGATCTGCACAAATTTTTGATTAAAATTTTAACGATCTGCAGGATGTCATGTGGATTGAGCCACTGTCTGCCAAGCTACTAGACTGTGAGTTAAGCTATCCCACCACAACTGAATTAGTTATAGAGATCACACTTTCAGTTTAGATTGTTGAAGCAGAACAAGTGGTTTTGCCTCATCTTGAATATGCAGTTCAGTTTTGGTCACCAATCCTTAGGAAAGATGTTGTTGAATTAGAAAAAGTTCAGGGAAGGGCAACAAAATGAATAAGGGGGATGGAAGATCTCAGCTATGAGGATCAATTACATGTGTGGCGCACCCCCTAAGGACCTGCAAGTAGAAAGGGATTCCCCACCTTGCACAGCCAGGCACACTGCATTCTCACAGTACACTTGAGGCATGAAACAGCCCAGTGCTTTGTGTTTTTAATTTTATTAGGGGGCAGTGGCGCCCGGCCCGTAATATCCATGCAGGATGCCGGACGCATTGTTTTCAATGTGGGTTTTTATTTTTGAGGCTGAGACTGAGCCTCTAATTGGCTTCAAAAAGGGTGGGCTCAGGGCGCAGAGCACTGCACACCGAGCCCACCCAGTTGTGTGGCATTAGCAAATTAATATTCGCTTATGTCTTCCTGCGTCCTGAGACCCCATTTGGTCAGGGAGTCTTAGGACTCCTGGCTAATCGGGTCTCAGGACCCGCTTCCAGTTCGACCAGGAGGAGAAGCAATGGCCTCGGCCCTCCCATCGGCAAGCTGCAGCAGGTGGAGGGGCGGAGGGGCAGTAACGGCCTCTTCCAGGAACCCTACCTCGGATCCAGCACCACCTCGTCATTGTCCTCTTAAGGTAAGGCCATGGGTTGCTGACCTTCCCGTCTGACCCGTCCTGTGGGGGAGTGGGGGTGGTAGTGCGAGTGAGGGGGCCAAAGTATTGAGCACCAGCCGCCACTGTTTTATTGAGTTTAACTTGGATAGGGAGAAAGGTAATATGGGATGCCCATTTGACTTTAGTAGAACTTTCAGGGCAATTTCTTCTGAACAGCTATTTACAGTTCTCAGCTTCCTCCAGCACAACACTTGCTTGAAGCACTACAACACCCAGGACCAGCTGGCACTGTTAGATTGGTAGCAAATGCCCTACACAGGCAGGGACAGTGGGCCCCTTGTTTGTGTAGCAAAGTCCTAGTGCCCAGCTGTCCTTCTGTGGCTACTGATCCCAGCACCACCTCTTCGGCACTGCCAGCCCACCTTACTGCAGCTGCCCCTTTCTACAGCCCTCTTGGCTAACCTTCCACAGTCCTCCTAAACTGACTGTGCATCCATCTCAGACTGCTCTCACCCAGTCCTCTCAGGCTGCCTCTCAGTCCTCCTCCCCGACTTTAACACTTACCAGCTTGCCTGGCTGTCTTCCTCCCTAGAGATTTGCCCAGCAGTGTTCTCCTCCTGCTGTCCTCGCTCCTGCTCCCGTAGCACTGGTCAGGATACCTCTGTGTGTCATGAAGAGGGTCCCTTCCACACCTGTGCTTTTCCTAACCCAAGGTCACCCCCCCCCCCCACAGACTATGGAGTTACCCTCAAGCATCTCCAACAGCCTCTTAACACTCCATCTCCATATTCCACCTGAACTCCACTGCCCAAGCTGGGCTGACCCTGAGCTTTTGAGTGGGCCTGCCCCCTGCCAACCCATCTGGGGATTGGCCAGGGCTCTCAGAACACTCCAGGGAGTTCCTCCTCACCTCCACTCATTATTCTAGAATCTTCTCCAAGTTTCTAGAAGTAGGGGGAGGTATCGGAAGTGCTGCCTGTGCTTCTAGTCAAGCCTGAACATTTTATCTACACTAACAACAACAAAAATAACACTCTAGTACACTAGCTAGGGGGTGCTACACATAGATTACAGTTATTCACTCTGGAATAAAAGTATTTAAGAGGGGATATAATTACAATGTAGAAATATATCAAACGTGACTGCAAAAGCTGTAATACACTGTTTAATCTAAGGTCCCTAAAGTGGAAATGCAGCCATGACTTCAGTTTAGAGGACAGAAGGTTAAACCTTAGGTTGCGGAAAGGGTTCTTCCTCAGGAAGTGTAATATACAGGGTTATGGGAATTGTTAGAGAATTCAAATTTACACACACACACACACACACACACACACACTTGGCTGGATGGACCTTTCTTTTTTTTTTCAACCTTATCAACTATGTAACGTTCCCCTGACAGAGCCCTCCCTTTATAAGGGCCCCACGCACTCCCCATCAGAGTTTTCCTTTACATCTGTGTCCCCTTTAGAAACCCCCTTACAACTGTAATGCTGCATATACACGATCGGAAATGCCACCAGCAAAACTCAGGTGAGAGCTTTTGGTCGGAAAATGCGACCGTGTGTATGCTCCATCGGACTCTTGCTGGCGGAATTCCAGCCAGCAAAAGATTGAAAGCATGTTCTCTATCTTTTGGTGGGAAAAAGTTCCTATACGAAAATGCGATCGTCTGTATGCAATTTGGACACGCAAAAAATCACGAATGCTCAGAATCAAGTACGAGACGGAAGCGCTCGGTCTGGTAAAACTAGCGTTCATAATGGAGATAGCACATTCGTCATGCTGTAAATTTTTGGATCATTTAATGCAGCGCATTCTTTTGTTCTTTATAATGCTAGAATAATTAATTTGTTTTTCTGCTGATTTTCACACAGTTCTGACAAACTTACTTCTTTATTATTTCTCGTGATCTCCTGAATAATCTTTTTTGTTTTTAAAGCCAGATCTCCATAATAATGTTTAGAATTATTTTTTATAGTCATCTTATTTTTTTTATTTTTTTAAATGAAGATCAGTTTTTTTGATTATTTTTAAATTATTTTCTAGTGATCTCCATAATTTTTTTTTTGTGTCAAGTTTCCACAACAACATTATTATCTTGTATTTTTAAAGCTCAAGGAAGTTGGTTATTGTCCCTTGTTAATTTGACATTGTATTTTTGAAATGTACCTGCCTACTCACAATCAAGCTGCCCTTTTTGAAGAAAAACGCATAGGCAAGTATTTTCATATAAAAAAAAAATCTCCATTTATTCTGGCTCATAACAAAATAAAGAGGAATGCAACGCTGGAGAAACTGCTTGAATTCGTGAAGCCTTTGTACCCCAGGACACACATCAACTCTTTGTTACTAAAAAGTGGTAGCCTGAGAAGTCCATATAATAGGGAGCACAATCTGGTACAGGACTCCCAGAGATCAGGAACAGCAGCAGATGACATATATGTCCCCAGGCTGTGGTACTACCACAGCCTGCGTCTTCTGTCAGACCAGACTGAACCCAGGCCATCACTTTCATGTCTTCCTTGCAGCCTTCTCTCCACGCTTCCCTGCAGCCTTCCCTGCAGCCTGTGGCTCTGGAGGTGGACTTGTGGCAGGAGGAGGAGGATGGGTGAGCGCACATAAGTGTATGTTCTCACTAATTTGGCCCCTCAACCCCTTCTGAAGGGCCTGAAAAATAATATTCTCACACATGAGGCGTTGGCCCGCCTCCATTTGCTGCAGTTTTTTAGCTACATAGCAGCCATAGGCCTGTTCAGCATCGGGGGTGTTTTCAGGGCCGCATTAGCGTCCTTAATGAGGCCCAGGGCTGCCTCCTCCAGGTTACTCCCCTTCCTGGCCCTTTTTGTTGTAAGGCAGAGGGGAGGCACCTGGGATTGGGTGAGGCTACTGGGCCTGGCCATCTCCTGGCTGACACTTACCCCCACCTCCTCCTGGCTGACACTTACCCCTGCCTCCTCCTGGCTGACACTCACCCCCACCTCCTCCTGTCTGCCACATTCCAGAGCCTCGTCCTGGCTGAGGTCTTCCTGTGTATGAAAAAGATTACATAGTTTTAGTTTTTGGTTTATCAATCACACACAATTTTCAGAACATGACTGTTGCAAATTGAATGTTAATAAATAGAAAAGAATATCATTCTGAGCCCAACATTTTTCATTCTTGTCCCAATCATTTTTGGCCCCTACTGTCTATTGATATGTCAAACACTTTTTGTTCAATCATCCATTTGTTATCCATAATAACATCTAGTTAACAACAATAATTTTCGGACAATAAATATGTTAAAAAATACTATACCTGGCTCCAGCTGGGCTCCTCAACTTCTTCCTCAGCTGGGGTTGAGGGATCGTGGATGGAAGTGTAGAAAGTGATTCCCTGGCTTCAATCTGGTCTTCCAGAAACTGCATCCTGTTGTAGTACCACAGAGTGGGTACATACACATCGCAGGTCCCAGACGATGCCTGCGTCGGGGACCTGCATCTTCGCAAATTGCAGCAGTTTCTCCAGCGATGCCTTCCTAGCTGGTTTATTTTGATATAAGGGGTTTTTAAGCTCCCACAAATTTCTCATATCCCTGTATCTGTCTATGAACTGGCCCATGAATTCTGGGTCTTTGAATTGTTTCATATTTGCTGCAAGACAAAACACAAGACAAAAACACTAATCAGTCTAAACTCTCCTAATCTTATCCCAATATAGGCCTCAATCTCGAATCAGTATAGGCCACTGATGTTCCAAGTTAAAATGTTACCTTCGTTCTCATGATCTGCACTTCCACTCACAGATGGTATGTACGACACACGCGTGTTAGCTTTATATGGAGGAGTGAAACTCCACCCACGTCGCCCGCCCCGATGTTCTTTCTAGAATATTCCCCACCCCTTCTCTTTCATTGCAGTGGGAGAGGAACATGGTGGAGACACAGCAGGTGCGTAATAGCGAGAGACAGAAACGTCCCGATCCTGCAGGAGATTTAAGGCCTCAAATATGGCCTTTGGAGAGATGGCGGAGATGGTGGACATCTTGAAGTGGGCCGACTATGACGGGAAGTATGGAACTTACCTAAACCCAAATGTGAGAAAGGCCAAGATCATGTGTAAAGTTGTGAAGAGTCTGCACAGGAAATTTGGGGTACGACGATCCAAGGAGCAATTGAGGAAAGGCTAGTCAGACCTGAAATTGAGGGAACAGGATCAGTACAGAAGGATCAAGAAAGTGCTTCTAAAAAGTAAGTATTTGTCATGTGTTCCTATTATTATTATTACTTGCATGCTGCTCCATGTGCTTCTCTTTACTGTTGTACAGTTTAAAATGGCTACTTTCATGTTCATGGGCACAGTAATCGGTCGCAGTAAACATTGTTCGTTTTCCAACTAAATACAATGTTTTGGGCAGATACAGGGTTAACTACATTTGGTTATGCTTATTTGTATTAAAAGAAGTTTAGGACATTGTTGTCTAGATGTGTTTGAAACTAGAAAAAATTGCAAACTTGATTCGGTGTAATGTTAGGAGAGGACACTCAGCAGCTGTTTACAAATCTGGATTCAGGAGCACTAGTGTGGGGCACAAGAACAAACCTTTTAGGGTGTCCCACACAGGTACTCCAGTGGATACTTGGGTTGTCTCCAGGTGTGAAACTTGTCCAAAAAAGGTAAGTATTCCAGATTTGGTAAGGGAAAAAATCATGTCTTCAGCTTGGAACTCTGCCAAAACAGACAATTGTACCCTACTTCTAAGCAATGTTTCATATTCCTATTTCTGGCCTCAAATATTGGTGTGCTAAGTATACCTTTTGTTTCATTCTCATAGGGGAGAAAAGACTCTGGACCTCTGAGGACACCAGGAACCCCCCACCTCCTGAAGAAGGGGAACAGAGGACACCGCAACCAGAGGATGTAGAGGAAGGAGAGGTGAGGTGGTGAGAAGAGGTGGTTGAAATTGTCACCACAACAGATGAGTGTCTGAGACCACATATTCAGGAAATAGATGTATGCCTGCATATTTATAATACATGGTGTGTATTTTTTCTTTTAGGTGATGTGCATGTTGTGGAAGAACAATCTCCTTATTTCACGAGTGACAGTGCACAAAGGCTAATCCAGGACATAATGTTTTGTAGTCAGGATTTAGACATCATCAAGCAAAAAACAAATGACATAGAACAAAAACTGAAGAACATGATTGATGTACTAGAAAGAATCTAAATAACAAAATTACAACATTTTCTATTTTTGGGGATCAATTTTTTTAAATTTTTGACGCATTTTAAAAACCAAATTTTGAACATGCACACAGTGTGTCAACATGTGCTATCTGCCATCAGGGGATATCAATGTATGTGTTTTGTGGGTGCAACCCCTTCCTCATAACTCAAGTAGGTGAGAGGAAGTGGTTGCACCCCTAAAACATGTCCGTGATCCCCCATGATGGGAGCTAGCACATGTTGACATTAGGCATGGGATCAAGAGGGAAATCCCCAGTTTGACTCCCAATTTGTGTGCATCTTCAAAATTTGGCTGTTACAGGTGTGACATCACCCCATCTGATGAAGGCAATATCAACACATTTTTGACACTATAATGTCTGATATTGCCTTCAGTTTTTCAATGTTGAACTTTGTAAGTTCCTGAGTTGTGTATGTTATGTTTTGAAACATGCCTGTTTATGTACTAAAAAAAAAATATTCAAGGTAAAACTTTATAAAACCAAGATGTGTTTTGTTTTTTTTTTTTTTTAACATAAAGTTTATTTATTTATCTCAAACAAACAGAATACAAAACAAGTTACATTAGCTCAAGACAGATAATGTACAAGGATTTTCCATACCATATCAAATCGACTAGTACATTGCAGATAATAAATTTCAACCGCACAGTAAATGGTCAAAATAGGGTTGTAAAACTTCAAATCCAGGTCGCTATAAAAGTCACCGTGTGGGGGGAGAAAGGGTAGGGGGGGGGAAGGCCCAGGTAGGAAGGCACCGCAGGGGTCCTCCAAACTTAGTTATATATTAACCTCGTAGCGGGGAGGCCTTGTCCGGGGCAAAATTACCTAAAGCAGGAATGCTTGGGCAGCCAAGAGTGTAAGTTATAGTACTTAGTTTATCTATGGAATAGTCAGGTGCTTGGCCTCCACCCAACCCGCCCAGACTCTATCAAACTTTTTCGGACAGTTCCTTCCCATATATGTTAGTTTATATAGGGGCAGGGCTGCATTAATGAGAGAGAGCCATAGTTGTTTAGTAGGTGGTTGAGGCTGATTCCTGTTAAGGAGAATCGCCTTTCTGGCATAGATTGCAGTATAAAAAACAAATAATTGTTTCCTTTTGGGGGCCTCAAGATAGTTACATATGCCCAGCAGGAGGGGGAGAGGGCTATAGGGGACCCTGATTTTTCCCACCGAGTTAATATCATCCAGTACTGTCTTCCAAAAAAACACTATCTGTGGACATGTCCACACAGTATGAAAAAAATCTGCATCATCTGCGCCATATCTAGGACAGGTGGCTGTTCTATTTGTGTAAATTTTTGCAAGATGCGACGGGGAGTAATAAGCCCGGTGTAGAAATTTTAATTGGGTAAATCTATCCCTAGAGGATATGGTCAGAGTTAGATATTGCTGCACCCCCTCCTCCCAGTCATCATCACTGAGGTCAGGGATGTCACGCCGCCAGGTTGTCAGCATTTGTGAGACTCTAGATGTGTCCAGCAGGGTAAGTTTGTTATAGATAGACGAGAGTAGTCTAGTGCCTTCAGGTGCACGGAGTTCAGTCTCCAAATCCGACATCCGCAGAGTTATCGGGCTGGGAAACTGGGAGCGAAAAGCATGCCTTATCTGGAGAAATCTAAAAAACATCCGGTTTGGGAGGCCCTTTCTAATTTTCAGATCATCAAACGTTATCAGTTGTCCCTGCGATACAATATCACCAAGGGCAACTATGCCGCATCTAGCCCATATGACGGGATCTGGAATCGACTGAAAATGACTCAACCGCGGGTTACCCCAAAGTGGTGTCACAGGGGACCACGTATGTTGTTTCTCTAGTTTCGCGTTCACCGTATCCCACACCTTAATGGTCGTTTTCATGGGCACCGAAATTTTGGGATTGGAGCGGGGCCCTCTATGTATGAGATTCCTTAGTTCCGAGTAGGAACCCAGCAATGCGGCCTCCACATCGGATGCCGGATTAGAGGGCTCCTCCGCGATCCACCACTTTAACGTCACCAGGACTGCCGCCCAATAATATTTTAAGAAACATGGGAGTGCCAGGCCACCCAGCGTAACCGGTAGTTAAAATGTTGTTTTTGCGATTCTAGGGGCCTTTCCATTCCATACAAAGGAGATGACCAAACTGTCCAACTTAGCAAAGAAGGAAAGGGGTATGGGTACAGGCGTTTGTCTGAACAAATAGGTGAATTTGGGCAGGATGGACATCTTAATTAAATTTACGTGGCCCACTGGACTCAGGGGAAGAGATTTCCATGAAGAAAATTGGTGGGTCACTCGAGACATCATCGGGGTCAGATTCAGGCCAATGAACTGACGAAGATCTCTGTGTATCTCTACGCCAAGGTATCTGAACTGTGATACCCGGCATAGCTGTGCGTCCAAATGCACAGGAGCAACCCCAGAGTGCAGTGGGAACAATACTGATTTTCCCCAGTTAATACATATTCCTGAATATCGCCCACACCTATCTATAACCTGAAGCGCTTGTGTCAATGATTGTCCATTGTCTTTAAGGTATAACAAGGTGTCATCCGCATACAATGACACCTTTTCCTGTAGTGGACCTATAGTAATACCCTGTATTTGTGAGGTGGACCTAATAAGGATAGCCATGGGCTCTATCGCCAGTGCAAAAAGCCCCGGGGATAACGGGCATCCCTGCCTCGTTCCTCTACGAAGGGGGAAAGACGGAGAGAGGACCGCTCCAGTACGCACCCTGGCCGTCGGGGACCTGTACACCACCTCAACCCAGGAGATGAAGACGGGACCAAATCCAAATCTGCGGAGGACCTCCCTAAGATATTTCCACTCCACGGAATCGAAAGCTTTTTCTGCATCTAGGGAGGCCACTACCGCTTGGTCAAAGTCTCCAATCCCCGAGGCCAAGACTGCATACAGTCTCCGGAGGTTAATGTCAGTGCCCTTGCCCGGCATGAACCCCGATTGATCTTCGTGCACTAATGACAGTATTACGTCATTGAGACGCCTGGCGAGTATCTTAGTTAAAATTTTTGCATCAGAATTCAACAGGGAAATGGGCCTATAGGATGAACACAGTTGAGGATTCTTTCCTGGTTTGGGCACTACCACTATGATTGCTTGTGCCATAGAAGGGGGGAGAACTCTCTCATTTAGCGTTTTAACAAACATATTGTGTATTCTTGGAGCCACCTCCTCAGCATATTGCTGATAAAACTCTGGAGGGAATCCATCCGTTCCAGGAGTTTTACCAGGTTGTAGAGAGCCCAAGGCTATTTGGACCTCTTCTAGCGTAATTGGACTATCCAGGGACTGCCTAGCTTCCGGTGTCAGGGTAGGAAAGTCCACTTCATCCAAGAACCCAGATAGCTCTTCCTCAGAGTATCCTGCTCTTGATGAGTACAGATTGGAGTAGAATTCCATAAAGCATATTTTTATATCTGATGGGTCTGTCTTTATTGTTCCGTCAGTGGCTTCAATTCTCGCTATAGTGGGGGTCGTGGATTGTTCTTTAGCAAGCCAAGCCAGCAGTCTCCCCGTCTTCTCCCCTTGTTCAAATATTTTTTGTGATTGCACCAACTGTCTTTTATTAACTTTGGCCACCCTAAGAAGCAGAACCTCTCTATATGCTGCTTTCATGTCCTGTCCTGTGATGGGGTTAGCCGTGAGGGCAAAGTCAGATTCAAGAGTCTGAGCCTTGCGCTCCGCCTCTTCAAGTATAAGCTGGTTATTTTTACGTTCCGTAGCAATAGAAGACATATAACATCCTCTGATATAGGCCTTAAATGCATCCCAGTCATTACCCGCTGACGTTGAGCCTGCATTTATCAACCAGTATTGTCTAATCAAGGTGGCCATCTCAAACTCTATAGTTGGGTGGTTTATCCAGAATCTAGACAAACGCCAGATTCTGTCAGCAGGGTGTGTCTCCGCTTGTAAAATACAGAACATCGGTGAATGGTCCGATATTCCTCTTGGGAGGATCTTGATCTCTCTTATCTTAGGTAAAAGGCTACCACTGGCATAGATGAGATCAATGCGAGATAGCGTATTGTGTGAAAGGGAGCAGCATGTGTATGAGCGTTCATTAGGGTATTTCCATCTCCACACATCCTCAAAACCAAATACACCCGTCCATCTGGATAGGGAAGAGTCCTTGGCGGGGTCAGGTGTGAGTCTATCGCGGGACGGGTTCGGCGCTATATTGAAATCCCCTGCCAGGAGGACATTATCTGTGGGATATTGAGCTAGAAGGGGGATAAGGTTATGGAGTAGGGAAATGTCAGCCGGGGGTGGTAAGTAGATGCCCACCACTACCATCTCAACCGTATCAATGATTGCATGAATTAGTACATACCTACCCCCAGGGTCCAGCTTAACATCCAGCAACTCAAATTGAAGGGACTTATGAGTCAAAATAGTGACTCCCCGTGAGTAACCTGAGTGGGTGGCATGAAAATGCCTCCCCACCCAGGGGTGTCTAAGGCTCATTATCTTACTTCCCACTAAATGTGTTTCTTGCAAGATGCAGATATGGGGGTTGTATTTCTTGATATATTCAAACACTAGTGAGCGCTTTATTTTGTCACCCAGACCCCGGACATTCCAGGAAAGAATTTTCAGGGGGGCCATAACGTGGGAGGATATACATATTCAAGGATTAAGTTATGGTTACCCGGACCCTGGGTGGCCGGCAACATCATCAATACACTATACCTATGGGTCCGCCATGGATCTGGGCAAAGCAGTAGCCGGGCCCGGATCCATAACACCCCCGGGCAACGTACATTGTCACTCATCTGTCTTATATAGTAACAAATAACACTATAAAACAAGAAAAAACAAAAACCCAAGCCCCTCCCACCCCGCACAACCGCTGTGGAACTCGGCGTGCCTAAACCCCAAACAAAACCCATTAGGTTCTAGGAAATTCTCCCACAAAGCAGAGAGACAACTCCCAGAACAGCACCAAATAACACAGGGGCGGTCAAAGTTCGGTGCAGTCCAGAGATATCCATTTGTGTCCTGAGGATAAAAGAAACGTAATAGGAATCCATATAACTTGTATACTAGAAAAGTAAACGTAATAATAAAAATTGAAAAGAAAAAACACCTAGCCGCAGCTAGGGGCACACACTTTTGGTCAGATCTGTAACACAAACCCCCCACAGACCTACCAATGAGGCCCAGGGGAATAATGCTCTCCTCCATCGGCCTCCTTTCCCTTCAGTCGACAACAAATGGTGTGTCATAATGTCTTCTTACATGAAGGTGGGTGAGGATAGAACCTCCAAGTAGAGCCCCATGGTGAAGTAAGCGGAAAAAGCAGCAAGGGAGCCATCCATCACCTCAGCCCCTCCCTCCCCAACAGGCACTTTTTAGTGCAGCAGAACCAATAACAAGGGGGGGGGGGGGGAAGGGTGGCAATAAAGCTGCGTGAGCAGCAACATGAACAAAAATTGTCATCAAGATAAATGTTGAAGGTGACAGGCATACTTTACCAAGAAAGTTACTTCTAAGGCACTGGGCCACAGCGTTGGTGATTTACACAAGCATTTCTGCAGGGGCTACTCCTGCCCTCTTCGATCTTGGGGCAGGGTGTCCAACCAATGGGAAGCCTCCTCCGGCGAGGTGAAGTATCGAGAGGACTCTCCATCAATCACTCTAAGACGAGCCGGGAACAACATGTTGTACTTTAGCCCTTTCAGGCGTAACTGCGCCTTGACGTGGTCGAAGGTTCTGCGGAGCCGCTGTGTGTCGACAGAGTAGTCTGGGAACATCATGATCTTGGTGTTTTCGAAGCGAAGCTCCGGAATCTTCCGGGCCTCCTGGAGGGCCAAGTCTCTGTCACGGAAGTTCAGCAATCGAAAGATAAAGGTACGCGATGGGGCCCCAGGTGGGCCTCTTACAGGAGGCATCCTGTGCGCTCACTCCACCACGAAATGCGGGGGGAATAGGGCTTGCGGGAGTAGGGTGCAGAGCAAAGTCTCTGTAAAAGCCGTGGGATCCCGACCTTCAGCGCCCTCCGGAAGGCCCACTAGCCACAAGTTGTTTCTGCGACTACGGTTCTCACTGTCTTCAGCCCGCGATTCAAGTATCTTTACCTTGGCTTGTAGGGTATGGATAGAGGCCCGGTTGTCTCGAACGGCATCCTCCGAGTCACCAATTCGTCGCTCTGCTTCAGACATGCGGTCCCGCATCTTGTCCATATCTCTGCGCATGAGCCCAAATTCCATTTGCAAAGTGTCAATTTTGGCTGTTAAGGTGTTCTGGCAGCCAGAAATAGCCAGCATAAGAGCTTGGAAGCGGTCCTCCTCTGAACCTGGATCCGCAGGGACAGTTTGAGACGGCATGTTCGTGTAGCTGGTTCCGCCCGCTGGGGACTGTGATTTCCGCTGTGAGGAAGCTTTAGGGGTATGCCCACCTGTCTTCGCGGAGCTAGATCTGCCTCTTCTCATGCCCAAGTGCCCTCCACTGCTGGATGGGATAAACTATGATGCGGGCCAGCACACTGCAAGGGTTCAGGCTGTTAAGTCTGCAGTCATACAACCCCCCCAGAGTCCATTATCTTACTGTATATGCTGTGGACTGTCCTTTAGGCTGCAGGGCAGGATGCAGATCTCCACTGTGACTCCCTCAATGGTCCTTAGGTGTAGTCCTTTTGGAGGCACTGTTGAAGTCTCAGGCCTGGTGGTAGCTCCCCCTCTGTGGACTATGGCAGGGATTGGTATCTGCTAAAGGCCTCAAGATGGCGGCCGGCGGCCTGTATAAGGAGCCAGCCGAGCTTCTCTGTGGGGTATTCTGTGTCCCTAGTGGCCCCCCCGGGCTCCGCTGTAGCTCACCGCCGGATGGTGTTGTTGTGTGGCGTGCCGCGGCCCTCTTCTCGCCGTTCGCGGCACCCAAGACCGGGGATCGCGGAGGCTCCGTAGGCCTCAAGATGGTGGATCCCCTCCGGAGTGTGGCGTCAGCCGAGGGCCTCCGAGGTGCCGCCGATGGCTCTGTCTATCTCCTCCGGGTCATTCCCCCTCTCACAGCCGGATAGCTTCACTGCTTAAATTGTTGCAGTCTTCCAGCCGCTGATCGCGGCATCCAAGGCCGGGGATCGCGGGGCCTGCGTAGGCTGCAAGATGGCGGATCGCCTCCAGGATGTGGTGCCTGCCGAGGGCCTAAGGCAGCTCCAACAGTCGGTCGGCCTCCACAATATCTCCGGGTTCTGCTGCTAATGATGCCTGGCAGCACTTAGGAGTCAGTGTGCAAGAGAAGCGAGGATTATTAAGGCAGGATTCCTACGGATTGCATTCGGACCGACGGAGCTCCTCTGGAACACGTCCGCTTCCTACTGCATCTGGACACGCCCCCCAAGATGTTTTTTTTACCCAAAAATGTTTTACAACGCACATGTGAATGTGCACGGAGTAAAAGGTTTTATACTCAACAATGTGTGGCTTCTTCTTTCAATGCTCAATGCTTTTGTATTAAGTTGGTGTTTACAGTGACAATGGGTGTTATTTAATAATGGAAAAAACACTTGGCACTACAAGTGCACTAGGAGAACCTAGGAGACAGCTAAAAGAAACACAAGCAGTAAATAAAAATCAAGATTTTATCAGATCAAATTTTTTTTTAATATCTAAAATAATTACAAATTTGCTGGCATAGCAATGGCCCCCTACCCGTAAAATAATCAACATATTTTTGACGCACTTCACGAGCGCTTTGGGGGGGGGAAGCCAGGATGGCCAGCTTCCAGGGCCGTCTTAGTTTCTGGAAGTCCGGCCTCAGGCCCAACTGAGGCAACATAATTCGGAGCATTTCTTTTTAAAAAGTTGTGAAGTATGCAGCATGCTAGAACTATGTGGTTCAGTTTGTACTCCTCCATATTTATTGCCATAAGAAATAGGCGGAACAGGCTGGCCATTATCCCATTTTCCCAAGGCATTCTCCACGACTCTTCTGGCTCTGTCCAGCCAGAGGGTCCTCTGGGGGATTGCCTCATCAGGTGATCACCCAGACCAAATAGTTAATCAGAGATAAAAACAAATGGGAGTCCTTCCACGTTCTCTTCTGCAGGTGGCAATCCCAAGCCATCACTCTGGAGACGTGTGTAGAACGCCATTTGGGCAAAGACTCCACCATCCGACATCAGGCCATTCTTCACCACGTCCACACAGAGAAACTTGTATATCGCAGACACCACCGCCATCAACACAATACTATGAAACCCCTTATAGTTAAAATAGTATGACCCCGAGTGGGGCGGTGGGACGATGTGGATGTGCTTCCCATCGATTGCCCCTCCACAGTTGGGAAAGTCCCAACGATGAGCAAATTGGGTAACTACAGTCTGCCATTCCTGTGGCGTTGAAGGAAACTATGGAGTCAAAAAGAAAAAAAAATTGGTACTTTTGCACATAACATTGCAAGCAAGCAAGATTGGACACAAACATTCTTGGCCAACATCAGTATAACATTTATTTTAAGGAGTATTAAAAGATAAGGTCCACTTATTAGATTCCTCACCCCTTCTGATGGCCCATTGGAAACATTTTAGGGGGGGGGTATAAATGAGTTTTGGACCCCAAAAAAAAGCCTCTGGCACTCTGCCTGAATTTAAGGACAACAATAACATTTGGACACATTTTAGGGGGTGTTTAGGGTAAAGCACTACAATGGAGCTGACAAAATACATTAAGTGTTAAGTGACTAGGCTAGGTGTATATGGGCCCAGGTTAGCATGCTGGGGAGGTTAGTGAAGGCAAATATGCATGAAGGACAAAAAAGGAGCATTAAAAGCTTACAGCATGCATAGGCACAAAGGGGACATTCACAGCATATTACAATCATGGTAATTAAGGGATGATGAAAGAAATACAAAACATTAGCTTACATTAAATACATAGAATGTGATGTTAAAGGAGGAAACTTACCCTAATATAGTCCTTCTGCAGGACCTGTATGATGGCAGAACAGGTCTCTGGAATAATGATCCCCAGAGCCTGGGGGGAGATGCCTGTAGAGAACTTGAGGTCCTGTAGACTTCTCCCCATCACCAAGTACCGCAACGTGGCGACTAGCCTCTGCTCCGGAGTGATGGCTTGCTGCATGCAGGTGTCCTGCTTCGTAATATAAGGGGACAGCAAAGCCATCAGATGGTGAAAAAGGGGGTCCGTCATCCGGAGAAAATTCCTGAAATCATCAGGGTTATTCTCCTGGATCTCACGCAGCAAAGGCATATGAGAGAATTGGTCACGCTGGAGCAACCAATTCTTGGTCCATGAACTCCTCCCCACCCTGCCCCAACACCAACACCAAGCCCCCACGAACGCGACGATGAGTACGTACCCGTAACATGGCTTCAAAATGGTCGGCTGGTCAGAACGAACTAACAGAACGCACTGAGGGACAGAAAGGCCTGTGAAGAGCGAGCTGAAAATCAGAAACAAGCAAACAAGAACGCACTGAAAAACAGATACGAACTGACTACACGCACTGAAAACCAGATACAAACCCACAAGCACAAACTGAAGAGCAGTAACGGACTCAAAAGCACGAGTCTGAAAAGCGTGAATCGTCTCTCGCCAAACTTCTACTAACAAGAGATAAACCCGAGATTAGCAGAAGGAGCCCAAAGGATGGCGCACTGGCTATTGAACTTCCATTTTCTAGTCCAGTCGTACGTGTTGTATGTCACCGAATTCTTGATGGTCGGAATTTGGTGTGACCGTGTATGCAAGACAAGCTTGAGCGGAATTCCGTCCGAAAAACCATCCAAGATTTTTCCAACGGAAATTCCGCTTGTGTGTACGCGGCATAAGGCTTCCAGGTTTCAGCATGGCTGTAGCAGCAGGCGAGAGGTGGAGTAGGTCTTAAAATGATTGTAAAGGCAGAAGGTTCTATGCTTTAAGATAAAAAAAACCTTCTGTGTGCAGCAGCCTCTCTCAGCCCCCTAATTCTTACCTGAGCCCCCTCTCTATCCAGCAATGTTGCAAGAGTGTCTCGGCTGCCCGGGACTCCCCTCCTCATTGGCTGAGACAGCAGCATGGCGCCATTGGCTCCCACTGCTGTCCATCAAAATCAGTCAGTCAATTAGGAGAGAAATGGGGCTGGACTGGGCCGCGGTTCCATGTCTAAATGGACACGGAGCTGTGACTCGGCTCAGTGGATTTGTACAGAGTAGCCCATATCCTCCTCTTCTAGGGTCCCTCCTCGATGCTCCTGGCCCCTACCGCCTGTTGAGTGCCCCCACAGCAAGCAGCTTGCTATGGGGGCACTCAACAGGAGGTATGGGCCAGGAGCATCGAGGAGGGACCCTAGAAGAGGAGGATATGGGCTACTCTGTGCAAATCCACTGCACAGAGCAGGTAATTATGGAGGAAGTTATGACCTCATGTGAATGCTGGGGCAAGCACATCATTGGATGCTAGGACACTGATGATCCTATCAATCATCGAATAGGGATGACGACAGTGCAGTGTGGGGGGGGGGGGGTATAGCTGTACTGGAGACTGCAGGGTGAGGGGGAAGTTTCAAAGGAGGCTACAAACAGCCTCTGCCAAACTGAATCCTAAATCTGAGCACATTAATGATATGCCACTGATCCTAGCTGTGGGCTGGAAAAAATCTTGTAGGGGCCACAGTTTGCAGGCCTCTGGATTGTAATAATACATCTGTTGGACCCACTTCTATATGGTGTTTGAGCTGAAATTGGATATCTGTAATGGGTTTCCCCTGTTTAAATTGCTTTTGTTTTGTTTGTGATGTAGTACATTTTCAGTGGTATTGTATTGCTGACCATGCAGCTGTTTTCTATACATTTTCTTGACTTTCCCCTAGTATTATAATTATCTAAAGCCTAATCTGGATCAAAGGCAGGTCAAGGGCTAGACATCAAAAACCTCTACGCTGAGCACACTCGTGGGCCTATTTATGTGACTGATGATTAGTTCACCAATCATTCCCTTTTAATGCTTTTTGGGTTGTTTGCCATGGTTACAAGTAGCATGTTTATGGGTAAAATGATCAGGCCCAAACCGACATAACCCAGTACTTTTGTTTGTTTTGTCATATGAAGATCTTCATTTGCTTATTCACCCTGTGGACAAATGAATGTTTAACTAGGTGAGTATGTCTGTATTTTTGCCTATTCTCATTATCATGAAATGCACAAACCTAAAAACTTTACAGCCAATGCACTGCTGCTTTTAACCACTGGAGGGCAGAAATTCATAAGAACATAATTACAAGAAATACTCTTCAGTACTGCACCTATTTCACTATTGTAGCCTGCTGCTCCAAAGTATTTTATTACACTAGGGAACTTAGGATAAATTACATATAACTTTTTTCTAAATCTACATGCGGTTCAGCAGTCCAGCAGCTTATGATACATAGTAGTGTATTTATTATACTGGCACGTAATGTTTACATTAAAGCAGGAGTGTCCAAACTTTTTTCAAAGAGGGCCAGATTTGATGAAGTGAATATGCGTGAGGGCCGACCATTTTGCCTGAGATTCTTTGAACCATTTAAATTAAATGCAAATTATCTAATACACTGTCCAACCAGAATTATCTTGCCTTTGTTGCTGTGTGTGGTGAAGAGTCTAAGGATGAGCTCGGGCGTGTTATTTGGATATACCCTATTTATTGACATATAACACGCACCTTCACTTTAAGAGGGAAGTTTCAGGAAAAGTTTCATGAAAAAAAATTAAATTTTAAATAAAGAGCTGTGAAGCAAAATAAGGGTCAGTGCCCATCAATGCAGCCTAATCAGTGCCCATCTGCAGCCTCACCATTGTCATGAATGCAGCCTCACCATTGTCATGAATGCAGCCTCACCATTGCCATGAATGCAGCCTCACCATCGCCATGAATGCAGCCTCACCATTGCCATTAATGCAGCCTGATCCATGCTCATCTGCAGCCTTGGAGGGGACAGCGAGGGGGGCGGGACGAGCACCAACAGATTACATACCGGAGTATCCTGTTTACTTGGCGGCCTCTTTAATACAAAGTCCCGCCTCCTATGATCGACAGAACAGTCGTCCAATGCTAGCCCAGGAGATGGGACTTCCTAATACAGAGGCTGCCAAATAGACAGGAGATTCTAGTCTGTAGTCTGATGGCACTCGTCCCGGGCCCTTCTTGTCCCCTCCAAGGCTGCCAAAATGATAAATACAGTATAGATCTTTTGTGGCACCCCAAGTGCCGAGCGGCACTTGGAGATGTGTTGGGGGCCACAAAAGATATATATATACACAAATTACCAGTGGGGTGGCATTAAACCGGAATGGGGGCCGCAATTGGCCTGTGGGCCAGACTTTGGACATGCCTGCATTAAAGGGACCCCTAAATCTTCAATTGTATAGACAAAGTAATCTAACAGAATAAAACTGTCTCCAATGAATATAAAATATTATTAAAAATAATTTTCCAGCTGCTATTCTAGCCTGGATAAATTAGACAGTTCCCTTGGCTGTTACAGGGCCCGCCAGTAATTACGTGGTCTACCTTAGAGTCTTTGATGTTTTGCTGCAGTTATGTCATTCTGATTCAAAAGCCTCTGGGAGCCTATGTGTTTTCTTGTTTACGTTATTAGGAAGAAGGGTAGGATTAACTTTCCAGATTACCAAGGCATGGCTAGATATTTTATTCCCTAATAATCCAAGTGAAAGGGGAACTTGAAACTAAGCACTGAGAAGGAAATTACAGCTTTTCATTGGGTTTGGATGTCACCAGAATCTTCATCAGAAATAAGCAGGAATGTCATGTGTCTGAACGATCACCAAAGAACTTTAAAACATCTCTTTATAATTCAATCTGTTTATTCAAAAATGTTTTTGAGGTGTACAGAAAAAATTGCATCAAACATGGAAATGACTTTACAATCAATGCAAGTCTCATTCCCTGATGTAACAATAACAGCTTTTTTTCATAGGACCACTTCTTAGTCTTTTTTTGCAACCAAGTGATCACACATTTTTACAGATTACATCCAAATAGGTCATCAGACATAAGTTTTAACTATGATGGTTCAAGGTTATATAATGATTTGGCAGAACATCTCTTTAAATGTGCATATACACTCACCGGCCACTTTATTAGATACACCTGTTCGATTGCTTGGTACCACAAATTGCTAATCAGCAACTCAATGCATTTAAGCATTTGGATGTGGTAAAGATGACTTGCTGAAGTTCAAACTGAGCAACAGAATTGGAAAGAAAGTGGATTTAAGTGACTTTAAACGTGGCATGGTTGATGCCAGATGGGGCTGGTCTGAGTATTTAAAAAACTGCGGATCTACTGGGATTTTTAAGCACAACCATCTTTAGGGTTTACAGCAAATGGTCCGAAACAGAGAAAATATCCAGTGAGCCTTGTTGATGTCAGAGGAGAATGGCCAGACTGGTTTGAGATGATAGAAAGGCAACGGTAACTCAAATAACCGCTCATTACAACCAAGGTATGCAGAATACTATCTCTGAACACACATCGAACCTTGAAGCTACAGTAGCAGAAGACCACACCGGGTGCCACTCCTATCAGCTAAGAACAGGAAACTGAGGCTACAATTCGCACAGGCTCACCAAAATTGGACAATGGAAGATTTGAAAAATGTTGCCTGATCTGATGAGTCTCGATTTCAGCTGCGACATTCAGATGGTAGGGTCAGAATTTGGCATAAACAACATGAAAGCATGAATCCATCCTGTCTTGTAAAAGAAAAAGTGGTTCCGCACTATTGACTAAAATGTATCACTTGTAGCTGCTGCCTCCACTTAAACCAACTACCGGGGTAGATGGTAAGATATAGGAAATAAGGGGGTAGGGGGATTTGGTGCTGCTATTAGTAAATGTGCTTTAATGTGTCACAATATATCATAAAAAAACACGACAAAGTGCTAAATGCAAGTGACAATTGCTTCAATTAAATTATGCTAATTAATTAGTGAACATCTGTAGCAACTATGATCAATCAAAGTGTTAAAGTGCTACAGTATGAAAAAAGTGCTATAACAAATACATCCATTAGTGAAACTGTGTACATACATGATATAATAAAAAACAAATAATAAAGTCAAGTTCATAAAAAATATGAAAAATATAAAAAATATGATGTGAAAATAGTGCTGCCAATGTGCATGCAATCAGGCAGTGTGTCCGTGTCTCACTCGTGCCCCCCTTTCTTGCTGCACTCACCGGATACAACTACCCACTAAGGGGTAATTAGCCTTCACAGTACCACTGACTGTAAGTGAAATCCTTTATCCTCACAGCTGTCTCCTTGATTTTCTCTGCCCCAGTGAACTAATGTAAAGACTATAATTGTTTCCATAGCGTAACTCTGTATAACAATGCAATATTGCGTAAGTATGTAGTGCACTTACATGAATCCAGATAAAATTAGGCATTTATGTAACTCAGCCAGGAAGTACAGGTCGCGATACATTCCACGGACTGAAACCGTGTGTGACGCAGTAGCTCCTCTTTACGCGTTTTGTCACAAAGACGTCATCAGAAGTGAGCCCCTTAATACCAATTGAGCATCGTTTAAATACCACGGCCTGCCTGAGTATTGTTGCTGACCATGTCAATCCCTTCATGACTATAGTGTACCTAGGGCTTTTTTTCAGCCGGAACTTGCCGGAACTGCGTTCTGGAACCTCTGGCAACCCTCTCCTCTCCGACCTGTTACAGATAGCCAGTAGAGGAAGTTTTCTGCACAGCTCACTTCCTCTACTGGCTTTTCTGTGTTAGCTATGGGCACTCAGTGCTGCTACCCTCGAGGTTCGAGCCCTTGTGCATGCTTCTGCTCCCAGCACTGTAAGCTACAGCTGCAGTGATTCCAAAGACAGCTTGTCCCCGCTTGCTGCTGCTACTGAGACATTGTAGCACAGAGCTGAGGAGCTCTGAAACTCCTCCTCGGCTCTGTGCTACAGCAGGCGGAGCTCTCTGTAGTCTGCTGAATTAAAAAAAAAGCCATGCATACCATAGAGACCGGTGGCCATCGGAAGAGATGAGGGATTGCCAAAGCCTGAAGTTGTGCAGAGAGAAGTGCACTGTAAAGGTGTGGGGGAAGGGGGAATATGTGCTGAGAAAAGAGTGGGTAGCAATTTGTGCAGAGGGAACGGTGAAAGGGGGGGTTAGCAGAGAGGGGATCTGGGGTGGATTTGTACAGAAAGGGGAGCTGGGGGGATTTGTGTGCAGAGAGGGAATTTGGGGGGATTTGTACATGGGGGAGAACTGGGGGGGGGGTGTGCAGAGAGGGGATCTGGGGTGGATTTGTACATGGAGCAGAGCTGGGGGGATGTGTGCAGAGAGGGGATCTTGGGGGGAGTTGTACATGGAGGAGAGCTTGGGGGATGCGTGCAGAGAGGGGTTTTGGGGGGGTATTTGTACATGGAGGAGAGCTGGGGGGATGTGTGCAGAGAGGGGATTTGTACATGGAGGAGAGCTGGGGGGATGTGTGCAGAGAGGTGATCTGGGGGCTATTTGTATATGGAGGAGAGCTGGGGGGATGAGTGCAGAGAGGTGATCTGGGGAGGATTTGTACATGGAGGAGAGCTGGGGGGATGCGTGCAGAGAGGGGATCTTGGGGGGAGTTGTACATGGAGGAGAGCTTGGGGGATGCGTGCAGAGAGGGGTTTTGGGGGGTATTTGTACATGGAGGAGAGCTGGGGGGATGTGTGCAGAGAGGGGATTTGTACATGGAGGAGAGCTGGGGGGGATGTGTGCAGAGAGGTGATCTGGGGGCGATTTGTATATGGAGGAGAGCTGGGGGGATGTGTGCAGAGAGGTGATCTGGGGGGGATTTGTACATGGAGGAGAGCTGGAGGGATGTGTGCAGAGAGGGGCTCTGGGGGGGGACTTTTACATGGAGGAAAGCTGGGGGGATGTGTGCAGAGAGGGGATTTGTACATGGAGGAGAGCTGGGGTGATGTGTGCAGAGAGGAGAATTGGGAAAGTGTGGATGGGGGGGTGGATTTTTCTGCAGAGAGGGAGAGGAGAACTGGGAAGGGGGATCTCTGTGCAGAGGGGAGAGCTGCAGAAGGCAGATTGTGCAAAATGAGAGCTGTGGAGAGTTGGGTAGGTTGTGCATAGGTGAGAGCCATGGGGGAAGCTGGAGGTGCAGAAGTGAAACATGGGGGGTGGCAAAGGTGAGAGCTGTGGATTAAGGTGAACTTTAGATAGGGGTGCAGAGATAATAAGTGAATTGGGGTGTAGAAGTGAGTTGTGGACTGGGGGTGTAAGCTGTGGTTTTAGGGGTGCAGAGGTGAGATGTTGATGGGGGGTCAAATGTGAGCTGTGGAAGAGGGGTCACAGAGGTAGGATACTTGACGGAAGGGGGATTTTTGCTTGGGGAAGACCAGGGATGGGGAACAGTAACACATGCAGAGTTCAGTGAGTAAGAGTATGTAATGCTTGGCTGTATGTCACATATTAAAGGCCTCGGGATGGTACTACTGCATGCTGTATTCTGTACAATGGGTTTTGTGTTACATACTCCTGAGCCATGCATTCTGTATGCTGGTCTGCATATTACATACGTTTTACCACTGCACTCTGTGTGATACCCTCTGTTACATATTCCTGACCCCTGCACTCTGTACAGAGGGCTAGATGCTTCATATGCCTGAGCACAAGGGATGCTTTGGTTTGAATGTAAGTACTGTCCTTTTTTGCTGATTTTTTTTCTGTGCCTTGTATGATACGCACCTTTCACCACTGTACAATACACATTCCTGAACCACGTGCCTTGTGTGATATGCAGTTCTAATCCTTAACTTATTACAGTTATTTGATACCACAGTACTTCTCCCCTCTAAACAAGGTGTGGCTGGGGTGGAGTTTGGGCGTGGTTGGGGGCGGGGAGTTGGGTGGGGAGGGTGAGTTCCTGCACCTATTCTCTGAGAAAAAAAGCTCTGAGTGTACCCATCTTCTGATGGCTACTTCCAGCAGGATAATGTACCATGTCTCAAAGTTTAAATAATCTCACCACTGGTTTCGTGAACATGACAATGAGATCACTGTACTCCAATGGCCTTCACAGTCACCAGATCTCAATCCAATAGAGCACCTTTGGGATGTGATGGAATGGGAAATTTGCATCATGGATGTGCAGCCGACAAATCTGCAGCAACTGCGTGATGCTATCATGTCAATATGGACCCAAATCTCTGAGGAATGATTCCAACACCAATCAGGTACTATTAAGGTATAGCTAATAAAGTGGCCGGTTAGTGTACATCTGATTATATGAATCTGTACTAAAAAGGCTGTAAATATTTAAATGACCATAGCTCCCAATGGTCTTTCATTTGGAAATACTGTCTCTCTTTCCCCCTTAAAAAGGTCTATATTTTAGGTCTCATGTGCCGGTGTCTTGTCGAATACAGTCCCCTATCCAAAAGTGTCCGCCCTGTACTGCGCAGGCGCAGTACGGAGGACAAACGAGACGCCGAAAGTCTCCGAAGTTCAACAGCTGATCGTCAGCTGTACACGGCGCCTGCGCTTTTATTCTTACCCTGTGTCCAGGTTCATTCCCTGCTATCCAAGTGGACATAGAGTAAGAATAAATAGTTGCCGAGCGCAGCGAGGCCGTGCCCGAAGCGTGGCGAACGAAGCGAGCCCACGAGGGGCCCTCTTGCAAAGCCATCACTAACAAGTGCCTGAGCACCATGTACAGCTGATGGTCAGCTGATCAACTTTGGGCATTTTCAGCATCTCCTTCTCCTCCGTACTGCGCAGGTGCTGCGCCTGCGCAGTACGGGGCGAGCACTATATGATAGGAGGACAGTTCTCGGCAGAACACCGGCTTTTAAAAATACTGTATGAGACTATTTAACTGCCAAAGGTGTTAATATTGCACTTAAAATGTCATCCTCTCCTCAGATCATTGCACTGGTTATAATTAAAACCTAGTATACAGGAAACATAATGGTGAAGAAAGCACCAGTGGGTTTGAGTGATAATTCATCATGATCTGCATGACTGGTGATGTGGTAAGAGTGTCCACCGCACTAAAAGTTGTCTCTCTGTCCCTTGTCAGAAAGTTGGGAGATATGTATTGTATTTATTACTGTCATTTTCATTGTGGGTCTGTAATCTTGGGCTTCTGTACAGACAGTCCCCGAGTTACAAACATTCGACTTACATACGACTCTGTCAGAAACCATGAACCAGACCGAGACAGAAGTACAGTAAAATCACACTTGTTTATTAATAAAAATAAAAAGGTAAATAGAGTAAGCATAGTAAAAGCATAGCCAGAGTCCAGTAACCGGATCGGGTAGTCAGAAAAGCCAGAGTTCAGTAACCAGATGAGGTAATCAGCCAAGCCAGAGTTCAGTAACCAGATCGGGTAATCAGCCAGGCCAGAAGTCAGGGATCCAGGTAGAGGAACAGCAAGCTGGATAAGGAGCCAGAAGGGATGTCAGCAAAGCCAGTCTTTAAACAGGAACGCAGGAGATGGTTTCTTGTGATGTGACCAAGGCGAAGGCAGGAATGAAGTGAGCTGGAGATCTTTAAGTAAGCGGGACTGACGAGCAGATCCACAACAGCTGGTTAACTGAGGAGAGAGATGAGAGCTGGCAATTAGCTGACAGCTGAGCGGCCAGCTCAGAGAAGGAAGGGCTGAGCCAGCCCTGACAGGTTCAGGCTTACAAATCGAGAGAGAAACAACAGGAAGAGCGAGGAAATCTACCCCTAGGAAGGGAATCTCACTCCTGTAAGAGTTATTATCGGAAAAAGGTGTCTCCACTGAAGCTTTATCACCAATCCTTGTTTCCACAACAACCCGAAATTCTCAAAATCCAATTGTCATAGGGACAGAAAGTGAGGTCAAATCTTCTGAAGAGGGGCCAAGACCGCAAAACAAACATTACAGGAGTGTTAAAAATATATTTTTTGGCTGGAATTACTTAAAAATTGTACCTGTTTCAAGTTACACGCAAAATTCAACTTAAGACCAAACCTACAGACCTTATCTTGTAGGTAAACCCGGGACCGACTGTATATAGGTTTGTTGAGTCTAGTAACCAATTGTAAGTGGAGTAGATACAAATTGGCTGTGCTGTATAGGAGACATAAACCATAGGTAATAAAATGCTGCTAATGCATAAATTAGCTTTAGGCTAATTTATGCCATAAATGGAAGATTGACTAATAAAATGATAGGGGCATTAGACAAGACAACAATTAACATACAAAAGAGTGCATAAGAAATAACTGTATGTGTTTTGTAATATTAGATATAAAAAGTGGTATGATATTACAAGCAGGAATTGAAGTTAGCTAGTATCAGACGAGCAGGAGTTCAGGTGGTAGTAGACCAAGTTAAACTATGAGTCACATCACAAGTCAAGTTCAGTACCAGTCTAGCAGGAAAACATACCTGTGTGCAAACTTTTTCAGAATGAGTATGACAGAAGGACTGCCATTGTCGTCTCTTTGTGTGAGCATTTGCTTCTGATTGCAACATATTTTTCTCTAGGCCAAAACCTTTCCATTTCTGCTGCAATCATTTTATTTGTTATAAAGAGTAAATAATAATTGTGACACACAGGCAGGGTCTAGGACATCTGAGTAACAATCAAGTCAGGGTAAAGGGTAAATTAAGGATCTTTATGAAGATAATTCTAGTGGGCCCTTTTGGGGATGGTATTTGCAGATAATAGACCTGGTCCACTGGTTAAGAGATTAGGTATGGAAGAGGAGAGGGGAAGATGGGAGAGGCAGGAAGGAGAGGAGATATTGGGAAAGGGTTTAGGGGAAGGGAGGAGAAAGTGGAAACAATAGAAGAAGGGGAAAAAGAAAGGCAAGCCAGAGGGGGACAAAAATAAGAGTGGGGAAACGAGGACAAAAAAGGGAATAGGTAGAGGAGAAGAGGCACACAAAATGTCTACCCTATGAACTTGGTCCAAAGGCCAGATAAAGAGCTCAAAGATGGATAGGCATAGGTATGCAATATAAATTTGGCTTGTGAATTATTGAGAATACTGGATAGTTTCTCATTGACCAACATCATATTCATACGACTCTTAAAAGAGAAGTACAGAGTTTTGTTTTTTTTCTGAATCATACTTACCTAGGTGGATGCTGCATGTATCCCCCACTGGCTCTAACACTGAGAACCAATCGATCAAACACTGCGATCACTTGGTTCTTAGGGCTCCCTGAGCAGAGAGCTGTAAACTGTCAGTCACCACTGTCTGCTCTGCTTCCCCCTCTCAGTTACTGGAGGGCTGGGCTGTGGAAGGGGCGGGAGCAGCTGGCTCAAATTTTCAGCAGCTCGCTGAGAGGCTGAGCCCAGCTGCCAGTCCAGGGATGTGGGCGGATCCCGACTTTATTGTCACGATCCTGGCATGGCTCCGTGACGTCAGCTTCTGCCCGCTGTCTACTTAAAACGGGTCATAGGAGTGCAGAACAAACTTTGGCTGTACTTCTCTTTTAACTTCTTGAAGATAAACTGTAGGGTTTTCCAGGCCTTGGCTATCATCAGCAGTCAAAAACATTTAAATAGCTCATCTATGTTGGTATGAAACAAGACCTGGAATTGTCTGGTGGGGAGAGCCACTCGTGGGTCCTTTGGGACTACTATATGAAACAAGGGTTGATGGAGGCCAACTATTCTGGACCAAAATGCATTCAGCTTCAGACAGTAGTACATCACCACACTGACCACTCCGCTGAAGCACCTGTTACTGTAATGCAGGAAAGCATGAGCTAATAAAGCAGGTACCCAATACTACAAAAAGAGAACCTTGTACATAGTTGGCAACATTGCAAAAAAAATGTGAGGGACACTTTTTTGGCTGTAGGCGGAGTCGTATAATAATTAGGGGCATGCGTTTGTAGGCATGGCATAGCAATAAAAAAGAAAACTGCGGCGCGTGAAAAGTGGGAGTGGTTTACGTGAAATAGTGGGTGTGGCTTAAATGGGCGTGGCTCAATGGGGTGTGGTTAGAGCCTGAGATAAATGAGGGATGGAGAGGGAAAGGGGGAGAGAGGAATGAAGGGACAGCAGCCCCAGATCCTACACAACAATAGAAATATGTGTATTCTAGAAAGTTTAACAATCAGCAGATAAAGATACTCCAAACACCTGGTGTTAGCGCTTCAATCATCCCGGCACCATGATTGTTATGGTGTCAGGATGATTGAAGCGCATTATTTCCATTATTACATTGTAATATAAAATGAAATCATTCAACTCACCATAATGCCGAATCAGTGGGATCCCTGAGCATGTCACTAGCCATGTCGCCTGCCACCAGCAGAGTCCTTCCCTGCATCAGGTGCCCCCAGCAGAGTCTGTCCTTGCATCAGGTGTCCCCAGCAGAGTCTGTCCTTGCATCAGGTGTCCCCAGCAGAGTCCGTCCTTGCATCAGGTGCCCCCAGCAGAGTCCGTCCTTGCATCAGGTGTCCCCAGCAGAGTCTGTCCATGTATCAGGTGTCCCCAGCAGAGTCTGTCCTTGCATCAGGTGTCCCCAACAGAGTCTGTCCTAGCATCAGGTGTCCACAGCAGAGTCCGTCCTTGCATCAGGTGTCCCCAGCAGAGTCCGTCCTTGCATCAGGTGCCCCCAGCAGAGTCCGTCCTTGCATCAGGTGTCCCCAGCAGAGTCTGCCCTCGTATCAGGTGCCCCCAGCAGAGTCCCTCCTTGCATCAGGTGCCCTCAGCAGAGTCCGCCCTCGCATCAGGTGCCCCCAGCAGAGTCCGTCCTTGCATCAGGTGCCCCCAGCAGAGTCCGTCCTTGCATCAGGTGTCCCCAGCAGAGTCTGTCCTTGTATCAGGTGTCCCCAGCAGAATCTGTCCTCGTATCAGGTGCCCCCGGCAGAGTCCCTCCTTGCATCAGGTGCCCCCAGCAGAGTCCGTCCTTGCATCAGGTGCCCCCAGCAGAGTCCCTCTTTGCATCAGGTGCCCCCAGCAGAGTCCCTCCTTGCATCAGGTGCCCCCAGCAGAATCCCTCCTTGCATCAGGTGCCCCCAGCAGAGTCCCTCCTTACATCAGGTGCCCCCAGCACAGTCAGTCTTTACACCAGTGTTCCCAGCCTCAGTTCTTAAATCAGTGTCCCAGGCAGAGCCATAGTTACCCCCCCTGTATATAGTTACCCCCCCTGTACATAGTATCCCCCCTGTACATAGTTTCCCCCCTGTACATAGTAACCCCTCCTGTACATAGTTAACCCCCCTCCTGTATATAGTTAACCCTCCCCTCTCCTGTACATAGTTGACCCTCCCCCCTCCTGTATATAGTTAACCCCCCTCCTGTATATAGTTAAACCCTCTCCTGTATATAGTTAACCCTCCCCCTCGTGTATATAGTTAACCCTCCCCCTCTATATAGTTAACCCCCCTCCTGTATATACCTAACCCCCCTCCTCCTGTATATAGTTACCCCCTCTCCTCCTGTATATAGTTAACCCCCCTCCTGTACATTAAAGTTAAATTGCTGCAGAGACAAGAGCCAGTGGCGTCACTACAGCTGGTGTCACCCGGTGCGGAAAAAAATTGGTGTCACCCCCCTCCACCAACTATGGTCCCCCTTCAGTACAGACCCCCCTCCCTCAGTAAAGACCCCCCTCACTAAGTACAGACCGCCCCTCCATCAGTATAGATCCTCCTCCCTCAGTACAGACCCCCCCACTAAGTACAGACCCCCTCCATCAGTTTAGACCCCCCTCATCAGTATAGACCCCCTCAATACAGACCCTTCTCCCTCAATGCTGACCCCCCTCAGTGCGGTCCCCCCATCTATCAGTGCAGACATCCCTCAGTGCAGACCCCCCTCAGTGCAGACCCCCCTCAGTGCAGACCCCCCTCTATCAGTGCAGACCCCCCTCCATCAGTGCAGACCCCCTCAGTGCAGACCCCCCTCCATCAGTGCAGACATCCCTCAGCGCAGACCCCCCTCAGTGCAGACCCCCCTCAGTGCAGACCCCCCTCTATCAGTGCAGACCCCCTTCCATCAGTGCAGACCCCCTCAGTGCAGACCCCCCTCCATCAGTGCAGACCCCCTCAGTGCAGACCCCCCTCAGTGCAGACCCCCTCAGTGCAGACCCTCCCCTCCCATAACGCCCCCAGCACATGTCCATTACATTAGAAGTAACATGACATGAGCGGCCGCCGGCCCTGTGTGTTCAGTGGAGAGGGGAGGGGCCGATCCATGCAGCTAACCCCGGCTTCAGTGTGAAGAGAGAAGACGATTCATTGGCTGCATGGATCGAGCCCCCTTCCTCCCTCCACTGAACACAAGGGGGAACGATCTAGCGGCGGTGCCGGTGGCCATTTTGCTGAAGCCAGCTGCCCAAAAAATTAAAATGCAAACATTCCTGATTTCCCTGGGCAAAATCCCGATTCGGGACAGCCTCCGATTGGGACGATGGTCCCAAAATCGGGATCGTCCCGGGAAAATCGGGACTGTTGGCAACTATGCTTGTAATCTGCTTTCAGAATGATCATATTAAAAGAGCATTATACTATTCTGCACTACATTTTTCCCTGGTCCTCAAGTTTCAATGGGTCAGTAAGATCCTGCCCTGTTTCTGGACATACAGTGGGGACGGAAAGTATGCGGACCCCCTTAAATTTTTCACTCTTTGTTATATTGCAGCCATTTGCTAAAATCATTTAAGTTCATTTTTTCCTCATTAATGTATACACAGCACCCCACATTGACAGAAAAACACAGAATTGTTGACATTTTTGCAGATTTATTAAAAAAGAAAAGCTGAAATATCACATGGTCCTAAGTATTCAGACCCTTTGCTGTGACACTCATATATTTAACTCGGGTGCTGTCCATTTTTTCTGATCATCTTTGAGATGGTTCTACACCTTCATTTGAGTCCAGCTGTGTTTGATTATACTGATTGGACTTGATTAGGAAAGCCACACACCCGTCTATATAAGACCTTACAGCTCACAGTGCTTGTCAGAGCAAATGAGAATCATGAGGTCAAAGGAACTGCCTGAAGAGCTCAGAGACAGAATTGTGGCAAGGCACAGATCTGGCCAAGGTTACAAAAAAATTTCTGCTGCACTTAAGGTTCCTAAGAGCACAGTGGCCTCCATAATCCTTAAATGGAAGACGTTTGGGACGACCATAACCCCTCCTAGAGCTGGCTGTCCAGCCAAACTGAGCTATCGGGGGAGAAGAGCCTTGGTGAGAGAGGTAAAGAAGAACCCAAAGATCACTGTGGCTGAGCTCCAGAGATGCAGTCGGGAGATGGGAGAAAGTTGTAGAAAGTCAACCATCACTGTAGCCCTCCACCAGTCGGGGCTTTATGGCAGAGTGGCCCGACGGAAGCCTCTCCTCTAGCAAGACACAAGAAAACCCGCATGGAGTTTGCTAAAAAAAACACCTAAAGTACTCCAAGATGGTGAGAAATAAGATTCTCTGGTCTGATGAGACCAAGATAGAACTTTTTGGCCTTAATTCTAAGTAGTATGTGTGGAGAAAACCAGGCACTGCTCATCACCTGTCCAATACAGTCCCAATAGTGAAGCATGGTGGTGGCAGCATCATGCTGTGGGGGTATTTTTCAGCTACAGGGACAGGACGACTGGTTGCAACTGAGGGAAAGATGAATGCGGCCAAGTACAGGGATATCCTGGACGAAAACCTTCTCCAGAGTGCTCAGGACCTCAGACTGGGCCGAAGGTTTACCTTCCAACAAGACAGTTACCCTAAGCACACAGCTAAAATAACAAAGGAGTGGCTTCACAACAACTCCGTGACTGTTCTTGAATGGCCCAGCCAGAGCCCTGACTTAAACCCTATTGATCATCTTTGGAGAGACCTAAAAATGGCGGTCCACCAACGTTTACCATCCAACCTGACAGAACTGGAGAGGATCTGCAAGGAGGAATGGCAGAGGATCCCTAAATCCAGGTGTGAAAATCTTTCCCAAAAAGACTCATGGCTGTATTAGATCAAAAGGGTGCTTCTACTAAATACTGAGCAAAGGGTCTGAATACTTAGGACCATGTGATATTTCAGTTTTTCTTTTTTAATAAATCTGCAAAAATGTCAACAATTCTGTATTTTTCTGTCAATATGGGGTGCTCTGTGTACATTAATGAGGAAAAAAATTAACTTAAATGATTTTAGCAAATGGCTGCAATATAACAAAGAGTGAAAAATTTAAGGGGGTCTGAATACTTTCCGTCCCCACTGTACAAAAGAAGTGAATGGGGCCCTTGAGTAGAGATGTAACATTTCTGGAAATTTTAAAGCCATGGGGAAAAAAGTTTTGCCCCTGTTCTTTTTCCGAAAAAATTGAAATTTTTTAAAAAATGTAATAAAAAATCCAGGGTGGAGTAGTTGTACAAATTGAAAGTCCTTTTATTACACTGGGAAGGTAACATGCAATGTATATAAAAGTATTATGCTTGAAATAAAAGTACAGCTTCTTCAGTAAATAAACTAAACTTGCTTTTTTAAATTTCTATTTTTAATTATACATGGAATAACAAGGACTGTATATATTAAGAAATTTTCAACTATACATGATAATAATATCATACATCCCTCATAATAATGTAAAAGCCACTTGCCAATATATGTTCAGTTATTTACAATGCTGATCCAAATTTATATATTGCTCTTGCTAGAGCTTAATCAAATTTCTCCTGATTTTCAGGTGTAATTTTATCTATAAATTGTGTATTTTTTCGGAGGCCGTGGTTTGCAACACTTCCTTACTTGAAGATGCTGCTGGGGAAGAAACAATTTGTGATGATCCAGAAGCAGCAGAAATAGTGTTTCTGGAATGAGAACTCTGGAGGGAAAAGCTACTCGCACTTTTATTCTGGTCCTCATCATTTCATTCCATAAAATATTTTTTTAAGTCTTTAGGGCACCTCTGGCATGTCAAAATGTGTTTTGTCATCCTTGTAGCATATTTTTTCATCTCACAATATTTGCAAATTGCAGTTTTGCTCTCAGCAGAAATTGCACTGTGGAAATGTTTCCAAACTCTAATGCCACGTACACACGATCGGAGGTTCCGACAACAAAATCCTGGATTTATTTCTGACGGATGTTGGCTCAAACTTGTCTTGCATACACACAGTCACACAAATGTTGTCGGAAATGCCGAGCGTCAAGAACGTTGTGACATACAACACGTACGATGAACTGAGAAAAATGAAGTTCAATAGCTAGTGCTGCTCTTCTGCTTGTTTCCGAGCATGCGTGGAATTTTGTGCGTCGGATTTGTGTACACACGATCGGAATTTCCGACAACAGATTTTGTTGGCGGAAAATTTGAGATCCAGCTCTCAAATTTTTGTTAAAAAAAAATCAGAAATTCCGACAGAAAATATCCGATGGAGCTTACACACGGTCGGAATTTCCGACAACAAGCTCACATCGAACATTTGTTGTCGGAAATTCCGACCGTGCGTATGCGGCATAAATGTTCGTCTCACTGTTTTACTGAGAGGAGGAAAAGAAAAAACAATTTACTGACTAGACTATAGGTAAACATTATGCTGTGATGGTGAAGGACATTATCAGGACTCATTTAAAGGTTATAAAGATAAACACAAGTAAGGTAGAAGATGGAACCCACAAGCAAACTAAACTGGAGCCTTTCCCCTGCAGTGCTCCCTAGTGACAGAAATGCATATTTCTCTTCTTTGAGAACTGCATTGAGAAGTACAGTGTTACTTGAATCGTGTTCCAGGATTTGCTTATCTTCAGCTGAGAGAACTTGCAATAAAATTTTAAAGTCAGAAATCTTTCATTAAGGTCTCCATGTTATATAGTTTGAATACCATGTCAAAATTATATTGTTTATCATTGTAAAATAACATTTTCCACACTTTTCCAGACTTTCCAATCTCTACCCTTGAGTATTCAAAGTGGAGTAGAAGAGTAATAAAAGTCTTGAATGATTTCAAGGAATGCAGGCAGACTTGCTTAAAGACCAATCTTTCTATACGGAATTTCAAAATTCCTTATGAGGGATGAGATCCAATGTCAAGTTGAAGATAGTGATAATGTTGCTCTCCAGGTGCTTTATGATGATCTTTCAAAGTTGCTCAGGTAGTAAAAATGTGCAAGGTCAAAAAATAATGTACATGCGTAAAGTCATGAGTAGTCCATGCCCAGTGGGAATACTGAGTTCTTAAGGATTGGCAACAAAGGTGAAAAGGGAGACATCAACTTACCTGTATCTAACCTGAGGCCAAAGTCTCAGACTATGTAGCATTGGAGGACCTAAGGATAATGGGCAGGCCTTTTGAGGGGGCCAAAACAAAGCAGCTAGTAGGATGGAGCCTCAGTTTGGCAACTCTAAAACATCAAGAGGGTTACATCGGTGTTAGCATGTAATAGAGAAAGATCAGATTTGTGCAGCTTTGTAATACATTTTTTATATTGGAAATCCCTAGGTTTCCCTAAAATGTATGCATACAAAGAGTGGAATAGAGGATCCTATGTAGTTTGCAGGCGCAAATGAAAGAAAGGATAAATTTCTGCAGTAAATGATTTCAATGGGGGGCGGGGTTTCTTGCAATTTCCTTTATTTTCCAAAAAGTTTCAGTTTACAGTCAGATAGAAAAAAGGAAAAAAGAAGCATAATCAAATGACAAAGAGGGTCGCACAATTAGATCCACAAGCCAACAGGCCTAGCAGGACACGATATGCATGGGCACATAAAGCATTACTAATATTAAATTGGTCATCAATGTGCAGGGCATTTAAGGCATATCAGGTGGCAACATGTGAGACCCAGAATGTATACTCTTAAATGTAAAATTGTGCAACTATATAGAACACAACAATATACGGAAAGCTAAGCATTCCTATGGCCAGCCGAACCCAGAAAGGGAACAGTGAGACTGGGATAATGTATAGAAGGATACTCAAATATTTGAAAAATAAAGCGCCCATGACTGAGCCAGGTATATGGGGTAGGGGGAGAGAAAAGGAAGAGGGAAAGAGGGTGGGGGGAACTGTTAGGAAGGAGTAGGAGTAAGGGGCCAAGTGTCCCTTGTACAAAGTACAGATTCAGAATGAAAGATAGTTTTTTTTTTTTTCTTTTTTGAAGCACAATTGGATTCAAAAACGGGTGGGCTGGGGGGCAGAGCACTGTGCCCTGAGCCCACCCAGTTGTGTGACATTAGCAAATTAATATTCGTAATGTTGTCCTGCTTCTCCATCCTGCCATTTAGGAAGCGGGTCCTGAGACCTGATTGGCTAGGGAGTCTTAGGAATCCTGGCCAATCGGGTCTCAGGACCCACTTTCTGTTCATCCATAAGGAGAAGCAGTGGCCTAGCTCTTCCCTCGGCAAGCTGCAGCAGATGGAGGGGCAGCTTCCAGGAGCCCTACCCTGTATCCAGCACCACCTCCTAAGGTAAGGACATGGATGGCCGCCTTTCCATCCGGGGGGTAGGAGGTACTAGTGCAAGTGAGGGCTCTAGGGGCAGCTTCCAGAAGCCTGCACCACCTCTAATCACGGCCCATCGTATTTCTGCCCATCCCCCTCCCAAATAGGAGAGTTTCAGTGTTTAACTGGGCAAATTGAGAGAGATTGAGGCAGTCAAGTGCCAGGATAGAGAGAGTGAAGATCTGCTGTGTAAGGTGTCTATCCACACTCACAACAGAGTGCTAAAAGCCTAAGCCACCGTGAGCCCCTTGTGTGAGGAGACCTCGAGAAGTACAGACCCATCACTGGGGTGTCTGTGTCCACACCAGGGACCAAAGAACTGAGACGCTGAGAGTTCTCCTGCCATGCCAGAACTCAAGACTGGAGAGACAAGATGTCATATGAGTGCCTTCACCAGAGCTGAGAGACTGAGCTGACAGAACCTGACTTCAGAGAACTGCAGACTGCCAAGCAATCTGGACCAGATGGCTGTGTACCAGGAGGAGTGAGCTTGACCATTCATGTCTATCCCAACACAATTAAGACAATAGGGACTGCTCCTTGTTCAGCAGCCCACTAGCCATCTACTTTACACTCTTAATGGGACAGCTACATGTGCACAACCTACAGAAGGGCCCCAATGAAAGTCGGCCAGCTTCAACAATAAAGCACCAGTACTTTATAGCCACCTCCAGGGGTACCCCTTTGTCAGGAACACATACGCCCTGCCAACTCTTATAATTAGGTGCCAGTACGTTATGGCCACCCCCAGGGGTACCTCTTTGTCAGGAATGCATATGCCCACCCACTATTGGGGCTGTATGCATGGCGTGCACACAAGGACCTTTGTTTTTTTGGTAAATGTATCATACTTCCTCCTGTGTCATTCCAGTCTTGCAGCATGCCAAAGAATAATGGCTTACTGCAAGACTACAAAGGGCCTTTAGGAGGGTTTTATGAAGGTGTTTACTTCATATGTAAATTAATCACTTCACAGAAATCAGGGCTCAGGGCTCTGGGAGGGTGGGATCTGAGGGGTGGGACTCTGTTCACACTGGTCGGCAAATTTAAAACGGGCTGTGTATATCATATGAAGGGTTTCCTTCTTGAATAATGCTGTGATCTGTGAGGTGGGAATTGGGAGGTTTGGACTCTTCCTTTAGGTGTGAATGGGTGGGATAGAATACTAATGGATGCTAATAGGATGTATTCATTCCCACCCACCATCAAAGCTGTGAAGGAAGTTACATCATTTAAAGAGTCTGGAAGACTACAAAGAGGTGTGTTATAGACTCTAGCTGCTGCAGCAGGGGGTTGTGGAAGGAACAGAGTCTATCAGCAGGATATGCAGAATGTCACATGACACAAAGCTACAACTAAACCCAGAATTTCAGGGGATCTGCAGACAACAGAGCAACATGGTACAGAGGTAGAATCTACGCTGGGATTGATCATTCCATTCAGTTCTAGTGAAAAGAAAGTTGGAGTTTAGCTTTAATAAACTTAATCTCCCATGATTCATTGCTACCCCTGGTGGATGGAGGTAAGGTAGTGTTAACCTATTCAGTCTGAAGTTCAGTTAAGATGCAGAAAGCACTGCAGCACAGTGTTTTAAATAGCAATCTGTCTCTAGCCAAGCACCTGGCTACAAAGATATTTTTTGCATATTTTCAAGATGGCGGTGAGAAGGTCTTGGGGAACAGGTTCATACACCAGGGTAAAGAATTCCCTAGTGGAATATGAGTAATGAGGTCAGGTTGCACCAACAAAAAGTCTCCAGCTTGCAAAATGGTGTTTCTGGCCACAAAATGCATTCAGATTTTGAGAACATACAAGACACAGCACCAGGCTCACTGTTCATAGATACATAATGTGGATGTTAGAAGGTGGCTATGTTTGTTTTCCATGTCCCACTGTATTAAGCACGGTCCTGAGGTGGACTTTGGCTTAGGATTATGGACTGTGGGATTTGTAGTGTGCATAGAGCAGAGTACACAGGGCTCGAGTCCTGCAGGAACGCATGGGAATGTCGTTCCTGTACTTTTTCTAAGGCAGGAACAATGTTCCCTTTGTGCTGTGGCTGCAGTGGGCTGATCTTGGGAGGTTCAGGTGCAGAGTCCCCCCCCTCCTCATTTTATGTAAAATATGATGTCCCTGTCAGTGGCGGAGTCTAGCGTGTGTAGTACTGCAGCAAGGATTAATAGCCCGAGCTCACACTGTTCACTGCTGGATTGTTGTGCTCGGACTGACTGACTGACACGGTTCTATACTGCCAGGCAGCATTGAGCACACCGGGAGCAGCGCCCATAGTCCCACCCACCACTCTCTAGTGGTGGGCAGGACTACGGGCGCCGCTCCCACTGTATTCAATGCTTCCTGGTGGTATAGAGCCATGTCAGTCAGTCCGAGCCCGACAATCTGACCGTGAACAACGTGAGCTCGGCGAGTGCCCAATGATCTATTAACCCTTGCTGCAGTACTACACACGCTACACTCCGCCACTGAGAAGGACATCATGTGTTTAGATTTTTGCAAGTTCCCATCAGCTTCCCAACTTGGGCTTGGGGGGGCTGCAATGATGGGCACAGTAAGGCTGCAATGATGGGCATGGTGAGGCTGCATTGATGGGCATAGTAAGGCTGCAATTATGGGCACAGTAAGGCTACCTTGATGGGCACGGTGAGGCTGCAATGATGGGCACGGTGAGCCTGCAATGATGGGCACGGTGAGGCTGCATTGATGGGCATGGTGAGGCTGCAATGTTGGGCACAGTGAGTCTGCATTGATGGGCACAGTGAGGCTGCATTGAACCATTATCACACATTGTGGTGTTTTTTTGTTAGTATAGCATACAGGTTGATGGGCACGATGAGGCTGCAATGATGGACACGGTGAGGCTGCAATGATGGGCACGCTGAGGCTGCAATGATGGGCACGCTGAGGCTGCATTGATGGGCATGGTGAGGCTACATTGATGGGCACGGTGAGGCTGCATTTCATGGGCACAGTGAGGCTGCAATGAAGGGCACAGTGAGGCTGCAATGATGGGCACAGTGAGGCTGCATAGATGGGCACAGTGAGGTTGCATAGATGGGCACAGTGAGTCTGCATTAATGGGCACAGATGAGTCTGCATTTCGTGGGCACAGTGAGGCTGCATTGATGGGCACCGGTGAATCTTCATTTCATGGGAACAGTGAGGCTGCAATGATGGGCACAGCGAGGCTGCAATGATGAGCACGGAGAGGCTGCATTGATGGGCAAGGTGAGGCTGCAATGATGGGCACAGTGAGGCTGCATTGATGGGCACAAGTGAGTCTGCATTTCATGAACACAGTGAGGCTGCAATGATGGGCACAGCGAGGCTGCATTGATGGGCACGGTGAGGCTGCATTGATGGGCACGGTGAGGCTGCATTTCATGGGCACAGTGAGGCTGCATTGATTGGCACAGTGAGGCTGCAATGAAGGGCACAGTGAGGCGGCAATGATGGGCAAAGTGAGGCTGCATTGATGGGCACAGTGAGGCTGGAATGATGGGCACAGGTGAGTCTGCATTTCATGGGCACAGTGAAGCTGCAATGATGGGCACAGTGAGGATGCAATGATGGGCTCAGTGAGGCTGCAATGATGGGCACAGGTGAGTCTGCATTTCATGGGCACAGCAAGGCTGCAATGATGGGCACAGTGAGGCTGCATTGATAGGCACAGTGAGGCTGCAATGATGGGCACAGGTGAGTCTGCATTTCATAGGCACAGGTATGGCTGCAATGATGGGCACGGTGAGGCTGCAATTATGGGCAAGGTGAGGCTGCAAAGATGGGCATGGTGAGTCTGCAGTGATGGGCACAGTGAGTCTGCATTGATGGGCACTTGAGGCTGCAATGATGGGCACAGTGAGGCTGCAATGATGAGCACAGTGAGGCTGCATTGATGGGCACAGTGAGGCTGCAATGATGGGCACAGTGAGTCTGCATTGATGGGCATAGGTGAGTCTGCAATGATGGACACGGTGAGGCTGCAATGATGGGCACGGTGAGGCTGCAGTGAAGGGCATGGTGAGTCTGCATTGATGGGCACGTGAGGCTGCAATGATGGGCACAGTGAGTCTGCATTGATGGTCACAGTGAGTCTGCATTGATCGGCACAGTGAGGCTGCATTGAACCATTATCACACATTGTGGTGTTTTTTTTGTTAGTATAGCATACAGGTTAAATTATTTTGTTGTTACATCTGTTCTATATTTAGTTGTTTAATGCATGTGAATTTTGGAGGTGTCCTCGTAAACTGGCACTTTACAATAAATGTTGCACTTTATTTGTTAAAAAAGAAGTACGTATATTATATATACACACACATCCCCCACACACACCTTATTTTTGAGGTGGGGGGAATCTTGGGTGAGTTCCCACACTTTTTTCCCAGGACTTGACCCCTGAGTGTACAACTGATGTGCACTGCTTATTTCATACAGATGGAAGTGAGAGGGACAGGGGGAGGTTTGGGAGCTCACGGAAGATGTTATACTATGTGACGGAAAAACACAGTAAAAAAAAAAAATTAATGAAAAATATATTACAGGACCATTAAGAAGTGGATGTGTATGGATTATTTTTGGAATAAGAATATTGGTTAGTGTCATTTTATTTAGAGGAGGATTCACAGCAGGACTTTTTTTTTTTTCAGCCACCTCCAGTGCTAGCCCCTTGCCCGTTGCTCACTACTATCACTTGCACACACAGAAGCCAGCTTCTTTTTCAGGCGGACCCATTCGGATCCTCCATTCACTTCTATGGAGTGGCAGATGTAAACTGACTTGTGTCCATTTACACCCGCCTACCTCCAATCCGCTTAAAGCAGAACTTTAGTCATTTTTTCAACTTTCCAGCTATTAAATCTTCTGCCCTTGTGGTTTTAACTTGGATAGTCAAACATTTTTTTTTCTGCCAGTAAATACCTTATACAGCCCACTTCCTGCTTCTTGTCTGGTAAAAAGCCTAGGCTTATGACATCATGCGCAGCTCTCTCCCTCTCACTCTTGTGAGAGTTTGCCAGGAAGGGAGGGGATGAGTCATAAGAGGGCTAATGAGAGCTGCAGAGCTGGAGGTGTGCCTCTGTGTGTCTGTGTAAATCCAGGAAGTAAACAGGCAGCAGCTTCAGCTGCCCACAGTGAAAATGGTTGCAGCCAGACTCAGTGGAGGGAGATTTCTGCAGCATATTTGGCAAGTACAGTATCACAGTATATATAAAATAATATGCAAAGTGGTTGGAGGGAAGCTCCAGAATGGCAAAGATGTTTTTATTATAAATTATGTGAGTAGACTGCAGTTCCTCTTTAAAAAAAACAGGAGATCCGCCCCCTTCCACCTGGGTGGATCGGGTCAGAGGGCCCATAGAGTACAGCGGCTGTGTCAGTGTCCTCAAATGAAAAGTGGACACGGATCTGTCATCCTCCCGCTCCGTCATTGTGGCCCGCGACCGGTTACCAAGTCGCTTAAGTGGCCCTTGCTCTTCAAAAGGCTGGGCACACCTGAATTAGGCTATGCTTGGCCTAATAAAGTCTTTGAAATACCTCAAAGTGTGTCGGTAAGTGCTGGGTGAGCAAGGTTTGTCATCTTCAGGTGTGCAGAGAAATCACAAGACAATTCTGCAGCTTCTCGTGGGATAGCACTGCATATACATACAGTATACAGGTGTAGCACCCTCTAGTGTGCTACTAGTGTTAGTGCAGGAAAATTTAGGTCATAACTCATTGTTAGTTTGTGAGTCAGAAATTGGGTCAGGGTTTACTGCAGGTCAAGCTGGATGACTCAGAGAGGTATATCTCTGGTACTTCTTCCTCGATATGGAAGTTTGGAGAACCTTCTGGAAGTTATTGAGCGGCGGCCAGGAGGGCTGATCTGCATACTTGAGGGAACTTGGCCAATTCCCAGGCAGAATTTCCTGGCAGGGTGGCTGAATCAGAGCACATCAGCACACCTGGGGATTCACAAGGGCAGAGACTGCCACATGTAGCAAGCCTTTCAGGAGGACAGCACTGTGCTTAACCCTTATCCTTTGGCCTGGGAAATCTTCAAAGCAGCCAGGTGGACTGGTAGTTCCTGCAGGCAGTAGAGGTAGGAGCAGTTTCAGTGAAGTTGGAGAAACTCCTGAATGCAGCTTACGACGCACTGTGGTATTTTCTAAAACGGACTGAGAGTTCCTAGTCCACAAGGGGCTTTTGATCACCAAAGACTGTCAGTGTCCAAGAAGGAGGACAGTTCAGTATCTTGTACATAGCAAGGAGGTTGTCCCCATTTATTATTCCAGTTAAGCTGGGCATCCCATAACCCCTTTACCCCATGCAAGTTATTACCCCTAATAAAACAACAAAACTAAGCCCAAAGACTGTTTCCTTTGTCTGAATGCCTGGCTGTGCAGGAATAGGGGGACCATTCACCAGCAGCTCCTGCGGGGGGTAGTGTTACATAGGCACCAACCCCACCCATGACATAAAGGAGGGGCAGATCAGTGCCTCCTCATCAGTGTCACCTATCATTGCCCATTAGTGTCACCTATCAGTACCCATCAGTGTTGCCTATCAGTGCAGCCTCATCGGTGCCTCCTTATTAGTGCCCATCAGCGCACATCAGTGAAGGAGAAAAATTACCTGTTTGCAAAATTGCATAACAAACAATGAATTTTTTTTTCTGTCTTTTTTCGTATAATTGCATGACCGCGCAATTGTCATTCAAAGTGTGACAGTGCTGAAAGCTGAAAATTGGCAGGGGCAGGAAGGGGGTGAAAGTGCTCAGTAGGCAAGTAGTTAAAGGAACATTAATACCTGCCACCACACTCATAGAGGGTTGTCATCTTAGAATGGGAAGCCGCTGGGGAGTCTAAAGCCTCGTACACGCAATTGGACTTTCCGACGGGAAATGGGTGATGACAGGCTGTTGGAGGTAAATCCGACCGTGCGTATGCATCATCGGAAAATTGTTGTCGGATTTTCCGCGGACAAATTTTGGCTAGCAGGTTTTAAAACTTTCTGAGAACAAATGTCTGTTGTCGGATTTTCTGAGTGTGTGCATACAAGTCCGTTGGACAAAAGTCCAAAGTACAAACATGCATGCTTGGAAGCAAGGACGAGCCAGAAGCGGTCGGTCTCGTGAACTAGCGTTCGTAAAGGAGAATTAACGTTTGTGACATGGCAGATTATTAAATTTCGAAATGCAGCGCACATTCTCTTTTTCTTTAATGGGATAATAATGAAGCTGCTTTGCTGGTGATACTGATGGAGTTATTGAAAACAAATTTTCAAAGGCTTTTTTTTTTTTAGTGATATCAAGAATAATATTATTATGCTTTTTTTGGGGGGGCAAGTTACCACAACACCATTATCCCACACCATTATCCAGTAGTTTTTTAAGATCAAAGACACAACTATGTTGGTATCCCTTGTGAATTTTACATTGGGAGTAGGCAGTTACATTTAAAAAAATACAAACTGTCATTTGAAGTAAAACACATAGCCAAGTATTATTCTACACAATATTTTTATTGTGCATTAAAAAAGAAAACAAATAAAATTAGACATGCTATCTGCCAATAGAACTTAACCAAAAAGTACATTCTATGCATCCAAAAATATAGAAAATATACCAAATCAAATCATTATTCAGCCAAAAAAATAATGTCAAAGCAATAACTTTAAGGCCAATAATAAATAACACGTTATCTCCTCTGATTCCGCAACATGTCTGGTTGACGGCCGGCCGTTCAGAAACTAACTGAAAAGCGCGAAATGAAAAGCACGAATCAACACTCACCAAACTTCTACTAACACGAAATTAGCAGAAGGAGCCCAATGGGTAAAGACCTGAAAAACCACGTAGTATGTCACTACGTTCGTGATTGTTGGCCAACAATTGTGTGCTGTGTATATGCAAGACAAGTTTGGGCCAACACCGTTCGGACAAAAGTCCACGGTTTTTGTTTGCCAACAATCCGATCGTGTGTAACAAGGCGTTATAATTGTCAGAATTACCAGGTACATACAAAGGAAAACAGAGGCTGCCTGAATTAAAAACAACCCTGAACACACTGATCTTTACTTTGTGGGTTTAGATAATTTTTCATGCAGTAAAGATGTAAAGATGTGAGATGTAAGAAGATACACAATGACTGAGCAGTATGGCTGAGTCTGATGCTAGAACATGGTCTTATAGAATGACGTCACTGGCCTATCTAGGCTGTACAGCTAGGTCCCACCCCTCCTTGTGTTACCGTCCGTTTCCATGGCGGCGGACGCTTGGTAACAGCGGAGGCGGTGCATGCGCACAGCGGCGTTGGAAAGGGATTGTGGGAAAGGAAGAACTGGCCGGTGCTGAGAACACAGCAACCGAGCCTTGGAGATTGTTGTCAACGAGGAGCGGGAGCCGGTGAAGCGAGCCTGGGAGTATAGAGCCCGCTCCGCCGTCCCTCTGCTGCTTCACAGGCCCGGTCTCCCGGGATGGAGGCCGCGGTGATCCGGCGCACACAGGATACTCTGGGGAAGGTGATCAGGAAGCCGCCGCTCACCGATAAACTGCTGGGCAAGCCGCCGTTCCGTTACCTGCATGACATTCTGAGCGAGGTGAGATCCGGACCCTGACAACCACACCGGGCTACTGGGGGAGGGGTCCTGACAACTTTCTTCTACAACTCTCAGTAACAGAATGGTGTGCTGGGACTTGTAGTGCTTCTATAGAAATGGAACCAAGGGTTGCCCACAGAGCTCCAGATATGGGAATGTACACTTCTAAGCCTGGTAGGGATCAGGGAGCCCATCACACTGTATGAACCTGACCCTAAACTCTATTCATCTATGTATTCCTAAAGTGCATCTTTAGTCCGCCTTGCAAAGTGTCTCGGCCATTTTGGCATGTATGCAGATATGCCTACGGTGTCTCCGCCAAGCCTTCAGGTCTTCCCAGGGGCCACTAGTACATCTGTGTACACGCCATGGAAATGCTGAGCACGAGCGAAGACCGGTAAGATCTCCAGCTTCCCCATTAGAGATCTCTACGTATGCCCGGTGTATCCCACGCATGTGCAGATACCGGGATCAGGGACCTGCGGCACATCTGTAAACACATCAAGGGCAGTAACAAAGTCTTGCCTAGGTATAGAAATGGATCTCCCTGTAGCCACACATCGAAAGATTCCCACTAGTAGGAGTTGTATAGCAACCTCAGCCTGGGCTTCAACCAGGCCATGTCTCCAACGCGTTTCACTCTGCCCAATGATTAAGCTCCAGGCTGAGCTATGATTAAGCACTACATGTAGTGTGAAACGCGTTAGCTCTTTTGTTCTGCTGTGGCATGTATTTTTGTTTGTAGTTTTTGAATAAAAGGCATATTCGGAGTGCGGCTGTCCAGAACTACTTATCTATTATTATTGTTAGTACAGCGGCTCCAACCGGAGCTGAATGTGTTTTTTTTTTTTTTTTTTTGTTAAATGGGTTGTAAACCCTCCTGTTTTTTTCAGCTTAATGCATCCTATGCATTAAGCTGAAAAAACTTCTGTCACTGCTCGACCCCCCTCCCCCCAGCCCCTCCCCGTTTTACTCACCTGAGCCCTTCGTTCCCTCGGCGGAGACGCGCTCTTCCTTTCTGCCCGGGGTTCTTGGGTCTTGATTGGATAGATTGATAGCAGCGCAGCCATTGGCTCCCGTTGCTGCCAATCAAATCCAATGGCGCATGGGGTAGGGCCGAGTCCAGCATTGTATGTCTATATACGCAAATGCTGGACTCGGGAGTGTGCCCACAAGGTAAACCCCCCCCTCCCGGGAGAGCGCTTCTCCCAGGGTGTTTATTGATGCAAGGAGGAGCCGTGAGCGCCGCCGGGGGACCCCAGAAGATGATGATCGGGGCCACACTGTGCAAAACGAACTGCACAGTGGAGTTAAGTATGATATGTTTGTTATTTAAAAAAAAAAAGGAGAACAAAAGCCGCACACCACAACAGGATACCAAATATAGCTCCTTTATCTCAAAAATGACGGATAAAACAGCACAGGAAGCCAAAGATCCTAACGCGTTTTACATAGCATTGTGCTTAATCATAATAAGTTATGAGCACGGTGCTGTGTAAAACGCGTTAACATACTTGGCTTCCTGTGCTGTTTTATGTAATTTTTGGAATAAAGAAGCTATTTTTGCTATCCTGTTGCGCTGTGTGGCTTTCTTCTATTTTCATGGTTGGAAATGACCAGTCATGGGATTTGCTTCCCTATTTCACCTGGAAGGGAGTTTCCTCCACGTCATAGAGTGTTAGAGGGTGACTACGCTCATTCTCCATGTTACAACTGTAGGTAGGTACATAGCCACCCTCTCTTGCTTGCTCTTGAGATGCACTAGGGACCAGTGATGAGCTTAGGCATGTTCAGATCCCAGTCCAAACCTGCTGGAGCTATCAAAACTGACAGCCAGTCATAGGTGGAGGAGGCATTCCCCACCACACGTAAGCAAGGGGCATGAATATGTGTGGCTGGGTGGTGAAAAATGCCTCCACTGCCTATGATTAGCTGCCGGCTTTGACAGCTTTCCCGTGGGATAGCTCAGGTGGGATTGGGCTCATGTCCACGCCTGTCTGAGCTCATGTCCAAACCCACCTGAGCTATCCTGTCAGAAACCTGTCGTTACACACCGCCAGTCATTAAGGATGAGCTCAGGTGTGTTCGCGAGTCTGTGGCTGCACACGTTAGCCTCGGTTCACACCAGAGGCGGCACGACTTGCAGGTCGCCTCAGCGAGGCGACCTGCACACGACTGCCGGGGCGACTTGCAAAACGACTTCTGTATAGACTTGCGTCGCTCCGATTAGAACGGTTCCATAGTACTGAACGGGATGCTACTTGTCAGGCGACCTAGGTGGTCGTCCCAGTGTGAACCGAGACTTAGGAAATGTCTCACTGCGGAGTGTCAGCTTTCTGGCGGGCACGAGCATGCCTGAGCTCATCCTTACCAGTCATATGATGCATTCCCTGCCCTGCAGTTGCACATATACACAGCCCTTGTATACAAGTGGATGGGAAATGACAGCTTTCAGGCAGGATAGCTCACGTAGGTTTAAATTAAGATCTGAACACACCTGAGCTCATCCCTGCTACGGGCTATGGGATCTGTAGTGTGGCCATATTACATCAATGATGTTATGAGCATCCCCGCCCCTTTTGCAGCAAACAAAAATTTTCAGAACGTTCACATGTCGTTCAAAAAAAGGCTTTGCTCTTAAAATTCAATTTTGGAAAGAATGGACTTTACCAAACAAAAGCCACATACACTATTAGAAATTCATACATTTGAGAGAAAAATTTCCATCCTTCTTTTTCGTCACTCTGGTTGAAAACATCGATTTGACCCCACTGATGACTAGAAAACGAACATTCTTGCAATGAAAAATGTCAAACTAAATTCTGCTAGTGTATACCCAGCTTTAGTAAGAAGGTTAGAGCCCCTGTGAGGATTTTATTAATTGGCTGTGCAAGAACGAATGTGCCGAAATCAGACCAAATAAAGACCAGATTTAATTATATTCAGACTCTTATATCCTAAACATCTGTTGCATTTCCTTGGTTCAGTGGTTCCCTTTTCATCAGGGCTTGGGGCTATTAGGCATGATTCACACTTATGCAAGTTGCAGTTTGCATATTGCAGGTACATTTTGCATTTTTCAATACATGCTTTTCATCCATTGAAGTCTATGGAACCAAAAACCAGAAAAAAAAGTCCCTGGCCCTTTCCATAAAATGCACAGATGTGAACTACATCCATAGGAAACCATGTTATATGGACTGTAGTGTGTGTCTGCAAAACTGAAAATGCACAAAAAAATACATAGGTGTGAACCAGGCCTTAAAGAGTGTTTTCTGGACTGATAATATTGGAGGGATCCTGAGGGGTAATTAGTTTGATCATTGCTCCAGATACCACTTAAAGGGTGACTTCACTTTCATAAAAAAATATAGCATATACAATTGCTGCACAAGCCATATTGTATGTAAATGTTATTAAAAATTAACTTTCTCAAATCATCTTCTAGCCCAGTCTCAAAATACCAACCTAATTGTTCTCTTCGTTCCTCCTAAGACCTCCTGCTCTCTAGCTTCCTTGTCACCTCGTCCCATGCTCGCCTCCGGGACTTTTCCTGAGCTTCCCCACCCTATGAAACTCCCTACCCCAATCTCTCGGGCGTTCACACTGGAGAGACAGCAGCGGCTGTTTCGGGTCGGTTTGCAGGCACTATTATTAGCGCAATATCGCCTGCAAACCGCCTGCAAATGATAATCAGAGCGTGCACTTGAAACTCCTTATTATTGCAAGTAATCACCACCAAGATGAGCAAAATCAGCTTCTCACCAAAAAGATAGATCCTATTCAGGTCTATAATCGCCTCAGTGAGCTCACCCTTCACTTTCGGTATGAGTTATCTCTGCATTTCCAGCTGCCCTCTGATGTTTATAATTGAGAGGAATCATGCAAACTTCTCATTAAGTTTACTCAAACCGGGTAGCATGGAGCATGGCAACAAGAAGAAGAAATGCTCATTGCGCAATATCCAAAGTAGGGTAAAAATTATTTATTAAAATCCTACTTACAATCTAAAAGACATAAACAAGCATTCGCCATGTACAATTCGTCCTACGCCCCAGTGGGTGTGCTGACGTCACCGCCATTTCCTCCACCGGACGCATGTTTCGTCGTAACAGACGTCATCAATGGGGGATAATGGTAAACCGGACAAGTAGAGAAGGTGAATCTCCTTAATGGGGACACAGACGGCAATAAAAACTGACAAGTGTTCTGATCCATCTCCACTCTTTTCAAAACTAAAGAAAAAGTTTTGCCTACAGTTATACTTTAAGTGTAGTGAAAATAATGAAGGCTATAAATGCTAAATCATAGTAATTGCTTTGTTACTGTGCATCGTTGCTTTGTTAACTTGACATTAATGGCAAATCTGGTGTCTTAGGTTATCAGAACTGCTGGGTTTTTCAAGGGACTGTACACAGAGTCAGAACTGAAATCGGAGAATGTAAAGGTATGTATTCATTATTTTTGGTTCAATACAGAAATATGGTCTTAACATCCTGTATCCATAATTATTTGTTTTAAGTTTCTTGTATGTACAGTGTGGGTGGGTGTATACTGTGTATGTAATATATAAAATATGCAGTGAACTTTGCCAATTTCCTCCTCTTATGGTTAACTGGTTTCCAATAATACAGACAAGGTTTGTACCTTTTTTTAATAGTATTTAGGTCATTTTCAGTGCAGCCGAGGAACCCCTGATCTTGGCTATAGTCAACAAGAATGTTTTCTTCAACTCAGAGATTTGACTTCCACTTGCAGCCCCAGTGGACAGTTGAGAGAGATGCCCTTTACTGCACTGTAGCAAAGCATCCCCATACAAAATATATTTAAACTAAATACACTGAGCAAAATTAGCCTTTAATTGTGGCCAGCCTATGGCACACCTGTGCAATAATCATGCTGTCTAATCAGCATCTTGATATGCCACACCTGTGAGGTGGATGGATTATCTGGGTAAGGCTGGGTTCACACTGCTGCGGTGCGGGAACGCAGCGAATTTACTGCGGGTTCCCGCATCGCACCAACTCGCACGGCAGTTCACACTGCCATATGCGAACTGCTGGGGAGTGTCATACAATGTTAATGACACCCCCAGTTCAGCCCGCATATCGCAATGCGAACTGACAATTCGGACATTTTCGGATCGCATAGGTGTGAACACCCATGCGATCCGATTTTGGTCCGAACAAAAAAAGGGTCCTGTGCGAGTTTGGACCGAATGCGGTGCGATATCAGCCATACTATCTGTATGGCTGATATCGCACAGCACAGACATCGCATGTGATGTGAACAGCAGTGCGCTGCGAATCACATGCGATGTCTGCCACCGCAGCAGTGTGAACCCAGCCTAAAGGAGAAGTGCTCACTAACCCAGATTTAGACAGAGTGGTGAACAATATTTGAGAGAAATAGGCCTTTTGTGTACATAGAAAAAGTCGTAGTTCTTTAAGTTCAGCTCATGATAAATAGGGGCAAACACAAAATTGTTGTGTTTTATAATTTTACACAGTGTAGTAATCCAATATTATTATGTTTCTAGCTCTATTAGGTGTTTGACCTTCACATTACCACTTTACATCATTAATTTAAGTTAATTTCCAGCTGCCTTGTAAGTAAAGGTTTTCACAGGTAGTTTTTTTTTTTTTTTTTTAAATTATATAATTTTTTTTTTTAAACTTTTTTTGGGGGTTATTTTTATATGTATCCAAAGAACAATTGTCATAAAGTCTGCCTGCTGGCACTATGTAGTTCTGCCCAACAAGATTACAGTTGGAATTTGAACCTGGTGACTGTGAGGTGCTAAAACATTTCTTAAAGCTTCTGGAACGAATCCCTCCTATCCTTTACTGCCACAAAAGCTGCCATCTCGGTCCGTTTGATCTGCAGTTGTCATGGTGCTATACATATGATCATTTATGACACCATCCATTTCAATGGCGTGACAGTTATCAGCAACACGACTGCAGGTGCGTTTTTGATGCGTTTTCCATTCATTTCAGCGGGGAAGTGGATTTTTGGCATGTTGTGATTTTTTTTTTTTTTTTTTTCCCTTTTTTATTTAATTGTACCAAACATGCACCAAAAATGCAGCATGGAGGACTTTTAAAGATGCAACTGACCCAGAACTGACTGGTGTGAAGAATTCCATAGGATTTAATGGTCATGCACTTTTCTTTTGCTTTTGGTAAGGCAAAGACGGAAGAGAACCTGACCAGTGTGAAAGGGCTGTAACTGTGCAATGTTTGCAATGTAAAGTACATTCACTGGCGACAATTTTATTTATACATTTTTTACAAATCCATTCTTTACAGTGGAACAGAGCATCAATGAACTTTACATTCTGCTTTCGTCTCTCTTATTTCCTTCTTTTTTTTTTTTTCTGGTCCCACGGTAATGCTGGCCATACACTATACGAAAAATCGTCAGCCCATCAGAGTACCCGAGCTCCTATCTGCAGCCCATGCCTCACAGAATATACGTTGGGATGTTTGCTTTCCAAAATTGAGTAATTTTGTGGGTAATTCCACTGTCCTGGTGCTCCAGGACCTTCAAATTAAATCATATGTGCAATTTATGCTCGTAGAACGCCTGAAGGTACTACTTCAGTGGTGGACCTCTTTATGTGGCCAGGCTGTGTAAAAGTCTCACACATGTGGTATCGCCATACCCGGGAGAAGTAGCAGAATGTATTTTGGGTGTAATTGAAAGTTTGCATATGCTGTGTGTGAGAAATAACTTGTTATGAAAATTTTGTGTTAAAAAAAAAAAAAAACAAAAAAAACGTAATTTTCCCAAAAATTGTGGGGAAAAATTACAACTTCACAAAACTCACTATGCCTCTTACTAAATACCTTAGTCGGTCTACTTTCCAAAAAGGGGTCATTTAGGGGGTATTTGTACTTTCCTGACATTTCAGCGCCTCAAGAAATCAGATGGGTCATCAGTGCATCAGGTGTGATCAATTTTCAATGATTTGCACCATAGCTTGTAGACTCTCCAACTTTCACACAGACCTAATAATATACACTTGTCTGGGTTATTTTTTACCAAAGATATGCAGCAGTATAAATGTTGGCCCAAATTTATGAACACAAATTACTTATTTGTAAAGTTTTATTATAGAAACTAAAAAAAAGTAGGGTTTTTTTCAAAATTTTTGCACTTTTTTCACTCATGTCACAAAAAAATAAAAAACCCAGTGGTGATTAAATACCACCAAAAGAAATCTCTATTTGTGTGAAAAAATTATAAAAATGTATTTTGGGTACAGTGTTGCATAACTGAGTAATTGGCATTCAAAGTGCGACAGCGCTGAAAACTAAAAATTGGTCTGGGCAGGAAGGGTGTATAAGTGCCCTGTATTGAAGTGGTTAAATGATATGATATAAAGCACTATCACTGATTAGATTATTTCCTATTTGAGAACATGGCACATTCCTGAGCTATCACTTACATGGCAACCTCCATATAAACTTCACTATTGTTGCCCAGTTACAAATGAACACAAGGGCATGCTACAATGCCTGAATATTAGTGGGAGGTAGTTAGGCCTGTAAACTTGTGGCAGACATTCCATCCTTTTCCTGCTTCCCTCTCTATATAGTTTGCTTTTGTATATTATTACGGCTTCAGTAAATTTAGTTACCGTAATAAATGTATTCATTTTGGCCAATATTCTCCCTTCACCTGAACATCTCTGTAATTTAAATACATAATGGAGATAAGTTGTATTACTGATCAGAAAATTTCCAGTTACCTTTTGTTTTATAAATATCACAAAAAAAGTGTTAAAGGCCCCTTTCACATATACCTTCACTTTGTTTCATCAGTTCAGTCATGTTTTTTCAAAGAAAAAACGGATCAGTTTTTTCATCAGTTTTTCACATCCACTTAACTACTAGTCAAATTTTTGGTTTACATGATTAAAAAATAATTTTAGTCCTGAAGATTACTTTTACTTAAAACCCCCAACCATTATATAATTTCTGAAAACAGACACCGACTAGAGAATTAAATTTGGGGTAATTCCAAATTTTTATGTCGCATGATATTAACACAACGGTTTATAAAATGCTAAATTTCTTTAAAAAAAAGAAAAAAACACTTAAAAGTTAATTTTAGGGCACACAAATACAATAGTTGACCCTTTTTTTTTTTTGTTAAAGTTGCACCAAGTAAATAGATACCCTAAATGTCAAGCATTAAAATTGTGTGTACTTGCGTGAAACAGTGATAAAATGTCAATATCTTATATTTTTTTCATAGGTGATGCTTTGAAAGCCTACAGCTTCAGTTTAGCGTTACCCATGAGCTCTGGTGCTAAAATTATTGATCCCGCTACATGGGTAGCACAATTGCCTTTTTTTTTCTTTTATGTAGGCACCACAACGATTGCATTTTTGTATGTATGCCAGTGTATATGGGGGTGGGGAGGCTCAAATTTTTGTAGTTTTTACTTTTCATGTTTTTTTTTTTCTTCTTACTTATGATTTTATTGCTATCACATAGGGGACCAATAGTCCCCTGTGTAATAGCAGATACATGTAAGGTCCTCTTTGGGGGGATGGCAGTGTGTGCAAGGAGAGGACAGCTGAATAGCAGTATACACAGTGAGGGGGCTGTCTGTACAGACAGGCTCCCTATTCTGACTGTCATTGTCCGCTTTTAAATGTAATTGTCGGCCCTTCTTTCTTGTATACTTCATAACGCCAAGAAGGAGCAGTCATTTGGCCTGCCACTAAATTAAACAAAGGGGTGGGGTCACTGGGTTTGTTTAATTTAGTGGCAGGCCGAATGACAGCTCATTCTTGGTGCTATGAAGTATAGAAAAAAGCAGACGATTAGATTTAAAAGCTGACAATGACAGTCAGCGTCGGCAAGTGAGGGAGCCTGTCTATACAGACTGCCCCCCCCCCCCCCCCCACTATGTATACTGCTATTCACCTCTCCTGCCTCGCTCCGCCTCCAACCCCCCCCAAATGACAGCTCCAAAATCTAAGACAAACAAAAAAGCCGGCAATTACATGTTAAAAGTCGAAAATTACAGTCAGCGCCAGCAAGTGAGGGAGCCTGTCTGTACAGACTGCCCCCTCACTGTGTATACTGATCTCCTGCCTTTCTCCACCACAACCCCCCTCCACAGTGACTGGTTGCTCCTAACAACCAATGCAAAAACGGATGCAAAAATGGATCGGACCGTTCGTCTGTTTACATCCGTTTTTTGTCCGATCCGTTTCATTTCTTTAACGGATGAGAAATAGGGCTTTCTTCCATTAAAAAAATGTATGTTGACAGAAGCGGATGAAAACTAATGAAAATAGATGATCATCTGTTGTCATCTGTTTTTCCATAGGAATGCATTGATGTCCATTTTTCATCCGACAGCGGTCCGTATGTGTGAAAGGGGCCTTAAAGTGGATGTAAACCTGAAAAAGTGTTTTTTTAATGAAGACTTCTACCTGGTACAGTAGAGGATGTCAAGTCATCTGTACCCAGTCTTGCCATGAAGAGTTAACCAGCTCTGAGCACTCCTCTTGTGGTTTTTTTTACGCTGGCCATACACTATATGAAGAATCGTCCGAAATTCGGTCATTTAGACAGTTCATTCGTTTTTCGGCCAGTTAATGGGCACAAATCAGTAATTGGTTGGGATGTTTTTGAGCCGAAAAAATGAAGGACAAGTTTGGAAATTTTCTGCCGAACGAACGATAAATTGAAAGGTTAACGTGTTTCCCGTCCAAACTGTTTGCACTAGGTATATGTGAAAAAACTAACAAAAAAACTGACTAATTTATGTCCATTGAATGATTTATCGGTCATTACATGATTGCACTATCGTTTGCTCTCACGGCCGAATGTTTGTTTTTTGAAAATGGGTTTGAACGATTTTTCGTATAGTGTATGGCCAGCATTCGTAAGATAAAAAAACACACAGATACATTTGTGTCCCCACATACCCCACTGCTGTGACTGACATCTGATTTCTTTATCTCATGCACAGCATGAGAGAGAGAATGTTACCATTCCAGCTTCACATCCCTCCTTTCTTCTCCAGCTGTCCCAGGTTTGGCTGCTCCACACCTCAGCATGATTGGGCATGCTGAAGTCATGTGGTGCCTTTCCTGAGTTTTGACTGGATGCTACTCAAATCCTCAGAAATAGGAGAGTGTAGAGGTGGGCGGGGGGAGTCTTGTGACATCACGACTCCGCCCACCGAGCTCCAGTAAAGAGACACGCCCACTGATTCCAGAGTTTTGCGGGGCTCCTACTGCTGAAGGGGGTGACATTTGCAAGGTAGGGATACATGCAGGAGGTATATATATATATATATATATATATATATATATATATATATATATATATATATATATATATATATATATATATATATATATATATATATATATATATATATATATACACACATACATACATACAGTAATACTGTGCCATTAGTTACTGGGTGAGTGAGTGGTGGTTTTACATCCACTGTGATTTAATGTTATTAAAAATGACCTTTCCTTTTCAATCTGCAGCCAGTGTAATTTTCTGAGAATGCAATATGGCTATATGGAGTTGTTCTGTACACAGAGTGTGTACTGACCACTCCCCAGAAACATAATTTCCTGCTTGTGTGATTGGCTCACCAATTTTCCCAGAAGTCTGCCTAAGATACAAGTCAGATTTCATGCGTCCCCTGCAACAAAAATGTCATTTTTGGAGAGATACTTTCAATATGAGCACGTCTAAAGGGATGCAGGCCCAGCAGATTTCCTCATTAGTGCCCTGCAGCTGCACACCTGACAGTTAATTATGAAACCACTCCCATTAGACCCACTCAGTACAGAGGCACAGACAAACATACAAGGATTTCTTCAGAATAACAAAAGGTAGGAATCTGCAAAATAGGTTGTTCTAATCCTTGCAATGTACATTGATTACCCAGAGGGGAATGTTTTCTCCTCAACAAAAGTGGAGTTACGCTTTAAGTGATACTAAAGACTTATTTGTTGTTTTTAAAGAAAAAAACTGTCATGCTTACCTACTCTGTGTAATGTTTTTACACACAGCAGCCCACATGCTTCTCTTCTTGGGTCCCTCGCCCGCGCTCCTGGCCCCTTCTCCCCTCGAGTGCCACAGTTCAGCCCTGCCCCTTGTCTCTCCTGATTGGCTAACTGACTTTGACAGCAACACTGCTACTGTGTCTCAGCCAATCAGGAGGGAGAGTCCTGGAGAGGCACTCATACACATCGCTGGATCGAGATGGGGCTCAGGTAAGTATCATGGGGGCTAAGAGGGGCTGCTGCAAGCTGAACGTTTCTTTATCTTAATGCATGACAACTGTATTGATTAACCACTTGCTTACTGGGCATCTAAACCCCCCTCCTGCCCAGACCAATTTTCAGCTTTCAGCGCTGTCACACTTTAAAAGACAATTGCACGGTCATACAACACTGTACCCAAATGAAATGTTTGTCATTTTTTCCCACAAATATCGCTTTCTTTTGGTGGTATTTGATCACCTCTGGGTTTTTTATTTTTTGTTAAACAAATTAAAAAAGACCGAATTAAAAAAAAAAAAAAAATACAAAACCGTTTTATATTTTGTTAATAAATTTTGCAAATGGGTAATTTTTTCTCCTTCATTGATGTACGCTGATGAGGCTACACTGATGGGCGCTGATGAGGCTACACTGATGGGCACTGATAAGGCTGCACTGGTGGGCACTGATAAGGCTGCACTGGTGGGCACTGAGAGGTGGCACTGATGGGCGGCACTGAAGGGCATTCATAGGTGGCACTGAAGGGCACTAATAGGTGGCACTGATAGCTGGCACTGATGGGCACTGATGGGTGGTAGTGATGGGCACTGATCGGCACTGGTAGGTGACACTGATAGGCAGCACTGCTAGGTGGCACTGATGAGGCACTGATTGGCACCACTGGTGGGCATTAATAGGTGGCACTTGTGGGCATTGATAGGTGGCACTGATTGCTGGCACTTATGCACTTGTTGTCACTGATTGGTGGGCACTGATTCGTGGCACTGGCAGGCGGTACTGGTGAGCACATATGAGGCGGCTTCACCTCTTCGGGACCGATGTCCGTTCAACAGAAGCTTTTTTTTCTCCTTGCGCTGTCAGTGTTAGAAGAAAAAAATACAGATTACCGATCTTCTGTTTACATCACGTGATAAGCTGTCATTGGCTGACAGCTGATCACTTGGTAAGGGGTCGGGATCGATCCCTTACTCCGATCTCTCATTGACTCGGGTGATCACAGCGCGCGCCCTTCAGGGGGGGCGTGGCCAACGTGCAAAGGGGAGGCCGTCTATTGAAGGCCTCCCGGCAAAGCAGATCCGCGCTGTAGCCGTCATTCGGCATGAGAGCTCAGCGTGGTCAGTTTTCTAGCTGTGCTTAGAACTAAGCCTGCTCTCCTCCAATGATCAGACTGGTTCTGACACGCCTCCCCACCTGTACAGCCATTCAGTGGAAAGACCAGTGTGCTGCTGTTTCTCCTCCCCCAGCTCTCTAAAGGGGTATGTGATCACTTCTAAAAAAATGTAAAAAAAAAAAAGAAAGGTATTTTATAGTGTGTGTAAAAAAAAAAAAAAAAATATATATATATATACATATACATATACATACATTTTGCCTTTCATGTCTGTTTTAGGCCTCTTGCACACTGCAGCTTAAAAAAGCTCAGTACAGCTTTTTTCTTACTGAGCTAAAATACGGCCCATTAATTGTAATGTGCCCATGCACACAGGCGTGTAAACAAGCGCTGTGCATTCCTCAGTAAATTTTTTTATTTATTTATTTATTTATTTTTTTAGAAAAATCAGTTTTTTTGGTCAGTAATTTGCACAAATGCTCAATTATATACTGTGCAGAAAGAGAATGCGAGAAAGAGAGTGCGAGAAAAAGTATGCGCGCATTTGCATGCAAGTGCGTGCGAAAATGTGTGAAAGCGTATACGCGAAAATGCATGTAAATACACGCAAATACATACAAAAAAAGCCGTCTAAAAAAGTAGATGCTAAAACAAGAGTATCATATGCAAGATGCCTGAATGGGTTGCTTTACAAGGTGAGGATTCACATATACTTTAAATCATGCGTAATTTTCATTTTTTTTTTTATTGCTTTGTTTGTAACCCATAGGAGAAGGATTCCAAAATCAGCTTCTTACAGAAAGCAATCGATGTGGTTGTTTTGGTGACTGGAGAACCTTTGTCTGTGAAGCCAGCTCGAATTGTGGCGGGACATGAACCAGAGAAGACGAATGAGTTCCTTCAGGCCATAGGGAAATGCTGTTTGAATAAAGTATGTGTCTTATTAAACAAGCTTGTTTTCATATTCGTAATCCAAACTTTAGCTGATATGTTTTCAGGAAGGAAGTGAAGGAAATGTGCATGTATTGGTCATGGCAACCAGCCTCTTATTAGCTTTAAAGTGGTAGTAAACTCTGTATTACCATTTGTACCTACAGGTAAGCCTATAATAAGGCTTACCTGTAGGTACTGTGAATATCTCCTAAACAGTTTAGGAGATAATCAGAGTGCCTACAGCCGATGACATCACCAGCGCATGCGCTCTAAAGGTCCGGCTTACAGTGCCGGACCTTCAGAACACATGCGGGAAACGGTGACTCATGTAGCCAGAGGCCACAAACCCAGAAGGGAGACTGGGGGAAGATGTCAGCCGTCTCAGCTGTAACATTGCAGTGTTGGAGTGCTTTGCAATGCATACTAGCACATTATGACATTGCCTTGCAGGGATTTTTTTTTTTTTTTTTTAATCGCCTGCAATTTACTACCGCTTTAAATCAAAGACCTGCTTGAGAAAAATAGGTGAGAATACGGTTTCTGTTGGTGACACCTTTTTACTTTTCTCTTTTTCCTCTTTTTACAAAATGCCCTACTAGGGTTTCTTAATGAAATTCTTAATTTTATATCTAGTTATCCAGTGATGATGCTGTGAAGAGGGTTCTGTCAGGAGAAAAACTGGAATCTAAAGGGAAGCCTCCATCAAACACCAAGTCTCAAGATAAGGAAAACAGAGAAGCAAAAGATGAAGAACGAAGGAGCCAGAGGGAGAAAGAGGTAGGCATGCGCACTTGCTGCCCTTATATCAGGATATACAGTGGAAAAAGTGTTTGAAGCCTGAAATGTGGCAAAAGGTTGAAAAGTTCAAGGGGGCCGAATACTTTCGCAAGCCACTGTAATATGGCTAGTATAGCTAGCTTAAAGTGTCTAGTGTATATACACTAAATATAGTGTATACACATCAATAGGAACCTGACAGAAAATATAGAGTGGAGCTACAATTGCTGATATGTTTTAAGGTGCAGACAACGGAACTGTCACTCTCACTTCACTGCTTATTGACTTTATACAAACAAACTGGTGAGATCCAAGATCACTTTTTCCAGGTCAGTGTCTTACTGACTGGGTAGGCACTAAGTGTGATTGGCAGTTTGGCTCCCAATGCTTGCAAGTATGGGGAAGGCTTGGAAGTATATATGTTTAATCCCATACACAGAAGAAAACAGGATTTTTAAGGAATTTTGGCAAGGGTAGGCGTGGTGGGTAAAGGCACCATAGATTGCCCAGAGTACAACAGGGAGTGGGTTTGAGAGGTTTTATTTGAAGTGTATGTGTAGCCAGAATTCTTTTTGTTTTCGATAGAGTATGGAAGGGTTAAAACCCCCAGTCAGGTTATTTTTTTGGTGTCTGTGTACTGCTGGGGTGAGTTCCATTCACCTCTGTACTAGAGGCACAACAGGAAGTAGGAGGGGGATGCCCAGCCTAGATAGATGTCACATGAACACTTGTGATTAATCCCCCCCCCCCCATCTCATGACAACCCTTAAATTATAGGATTTCTCCTGAATTCCAGACTTGGCGACAGTAATCCCCAAAACCAATAAACGGGTAAATCTTCCTAGAGGGGACATGCAGCAGTGAAAACGTAACAGAGTTCTATTCTACTCTATTCAAAACTAATGAAAAACATTTTGCCGTGTGGTTTGCATTTTGCTTTATGATTTGAGAGTCAAAAACAAGTTTTGATTGGTTGTTTCTAGCATTGTAATATCCAAGAAAAAGAGGGTTTGGAACTTTAAATGAGGTAGCATGGCTAAAAGATGAGTCAATGTAACAAGACATGTTTTATTCATTAAAACACATGACATGGCAATATGAGTACAACAGTCACATATTATTGACCAGATATTCATAAAAACAATCGTAGCAACTTGGAAATGACATATTGAGGTATCGGACAATTGTCCATAGTAAAGAATTGCTTAAAAAGCAGCATGGTGGGGTAGCTTGGGAGTGGATGAAATAAAACCATCTAAAAAGGGGCGAGTGCACCAATGTCTGTAAAAAAGCATAAATAAACGATCCCTTGTGTTTGGGTGTAACTTTGGACCATATCGTTTATTTATGCTTTTTTACAGACATTGGTGCACTCGTCCCTATTGATGTCGTAGGAAACCACGAAACGTGCGTTGGGCCAATTTTGTTGCACCATTTTCTTTTTAGATGGTTTTATTTCATCCACTCCCAAGCTACCCCACCATGCTGCTTTTTAAGCGATTCTATACTATGGACAATTGTCCGATACCTCAATATGTCATCTTCAAGTTGCTATGATTGTTTTTATGAATATCTGGTCAATAATATGTGATTGTTATGCTTATTTACTATGTGTGTACTCCTATTGACATGTCATGTTTCTTAATGAATAAAACATGTCTTGTTACATTGACTCATCTTTAGCCATGCTAGATCTACCTCATTTAAAGTCCCAAACCCTCTGTTTCTTGCGTATAGATAGGGATGGAGCTGTGTGATCCCACACACCTCATTTAACAACTTGCTTACTGGGCACTTCAACCCCCCTCCTGCCCAGACCAATTTTGAGCTTTCAGCGCTGTCACACTTTGAATGACAATTGCGCGGTCATACAACACTGTACCCAAATGAAATTTTTATCATTTTTTTCCCACAAATAGAGCTTTCTTTTGGTGGTATTTGATCACATCTGGGATTTTTATTTTTTGCTAAACAAACAAAAAAAGATGGACATTTTTGAAAAAAAAAAAAAATCATGTTTAATAGTTTGTTATAAAATTTTGCAAACAGGTAATTTTTCTCCTTCATTGATATGCGCTGATGAGGTGGCACTGGTGGGCACTGATAGGCTGCACTGATGGGCACGGATAGGCACAGATAAGGCGGCACTGATGGGCACAGTTAAGGCGGCACTGATAGGCACAGTTAAGGCGGCACTGATGGGGACAGATAAGGCGGCACTGATGGGGACAGATAAGGCGGCACTGATGGCCACGGATGGGTGGCACGGATGGGTGGCACAGATGGGTGGCACAGATGGGTGGCACGGATGGGTGGCATGGATGGGTGGCACGGATGGGTGGCACAAATGGGTGGCACGGATCGGTGGCACGGATAGGTACCACTGATGGGGGGGCACTGATGGGTGGCACTGATGGGCACTTATGGGCACTGGTAGGTGACACTGATGGGCACTGATAGGTTGCACTGATGTGGGTGTTGATGGGTGGCACTGATGTGGGTGCTGATGGGTGGTACTGATGGGTGGCACTGTGGGCACTGATGGGTGGCACTGTGGGCACTGATATGTGGCACTGTGGGCACTGATGGGTAGCACTGTGGGCACTGATGGGTAGCACTGTGGGCACTGATGGGTGGCGCTGATTGTTGGCACTGTGGGCACTGATGGGTGACGCTGGTGGGCACTGGTAGGCAGCACTGCTGCCTATTGCCTTGTGTCAGAAGATCGCCGTGATCGGGACTGATGTCCCGATCACGGCCGCCGGTGATCGGGTTTTTTTTTTCCTCCTCGCGCTGTCAGCGCGAGGAGGAAAAATAGCCGATTACCGGCTCTGTTTACATCACATGATCAGCTGTCATTGGCTGACAGCTGATCATGTGGTAAGGGGTCGGGACCAACCCCTTACTCTGATCTGTGATCAGGCGAGTCTCATAGACTCGCTGATCACCGAGCGCGCCGCGCGCGCCCTGCAGGGGGCGCGCAGGCCGCTCATGCACGGGACGACGTCAATAGACGTCGTCCCGGCAATTTAGATCCGCGCTGTTGACGTCATTTTACAACGGCCCGGATCTGAAGCAGTTAAAGTCCCACCCCCCCCTCCCCCACCCCCTTCTTATTGTAACATTGTAATATCGGTCGCAGCAGTGACTCTGACAAAACCCTAATTGATAGAACACAGGTGTATGTTATGAATTTATTGAACTTGTCCTCTTTTGATGACATTTTTTTTTTTATCATAAATGTTGACTGATGAAAGCTAATGCTATCTTATTTTTTGGGGGTTTTAGGACAGGAGGGAGTCTGAAATCAGGGAAAGAAGCGGAAGCAGAGACAGAAAAGACAGACAGAAAGATGAGGAAAGAAAACATTCTGAGAGAGAAAAAAAGAAAGAACGGGAAAGAGTGGGAGAGACTGAGAAAGATGGATTGCGAGGAGAGAAAAATGATAGAGAGAAAAACAGAGTAAAAGAACCCCGGCCAGAAACTGACAGAACTAAAGAGAAAGTTAGGGACAGAGAAAGACGAAGTGAAGGGAGCCATGGAAAAGAGAGGGACCGAACAAGAGATAAAGAAAAAGTAAGAGACAGAGGGAGAGGAGAACATGAGAAGGAGCGAAACCTGGAAAAAGAGGGAGATCCTGAAGATCGCAGTCGTGAAAGAGACAAAGAACGTGGTGACCGTAACAGGGATGAGAGGACAAGAACGCGTGAACAGGATAAGGAGCGAAGACGAGAACGGGATTCGGAAAGGAGAAAAGAACGTGTAAAGGATAATGAGCATAAAGCGGATGGAGAAGAAAAACCAGAGGAAGAAATGAGATCAGAACGAAAGGTAATACTACAAGTGAACTGCAGTGCATTGTAAAGCGCTCATCCTGGCATGCATAATGATTTTGGATTATTTATATAAAAACATAGGCAAATAATATGACTTTCAGGGCTAACTATAATAGGCCTACTTTTAAGTTTATTTTATTAAAATGCATATTTCTTTGGTATAGACCAGTTTCTGTGGGTTGCTGCACTCAGCATGGTGTCATTAATAGAATTGTGTATAGTGGTGCATTTGCAAGGACATCACTGTTTGCAGATCAAAGATTATCAAAAGCTGTCTGTCTTTGTGCAAAATAATATATCCATCATTAACTCAGCAGCATACGTTCCACAGTTCTAAGACCTAATTTCTCTTTTAACAGCATAAAACATCAGAGGAATCTACAAAGAAAATCGCAGACATCTCTGCAAGAGAGGAGAGACAGGTATCAACAAGTTAACAATGTTGTATTTTCTGTACTTCATATAATGAAAGGAGAGAACATGAACATGTTTAGTTTTTACTGATGGAAGTTATAAAATCTCAGTGCTACACTAATATTTTCAGTTCTTATCTCTGTATAACACTGGAAAAAGTGTGGTATTTTTAGTGCAGAAAAATCAATCAAATGCTTAGCCTAAACTCTGTACCTTACATTGGAAACAGAAAAGCTGAAATATGATTTGTTGGAAATGGATCAGGATAGTGCATTTTTTTCATTACAAATTTATTATGGGTGTGTATAATTTATCAAAATAAAAAATTTATACTGCGCTGTGAAAAAAATATACAAAAATAGCAGCCAGCACAGCTATAGACAAAAAAAGCAATGTATATGTGTGGGAAAATGCAGCACTAGTTTTGTGAAATAAACTACTAAGAAAGCTGTATTTGCAACTGAGTAGCAAAAAAACAGTAGTTAAAAATACTGCAATTCCTTCCACCTTATGTGAATACAGAGAAAATCACTGTGTAGATTTTAAAATCCACATCTCTCACAAGTGTGAATATCAATCGTGAGAGAAACCAAATTAATAAAAAAGTCCAAAAAGTAACATGGTAAAAAAGTGTAGTCCACAAAACTTGAAACGAGAAAATATAACCACTGATGTGACCCTTTAAGTTAGAGGAATAGCCAGAAACCCCACTACCACCATTGATAGGAGGAGGCTTACCGGAAATCGTTGACTTGAGGAGGCTTATACCGCCCAAGTCAAACAGGCTTGTTAATCGGTAAACCCGATGAGTACAGCTGGTCCTAGATCCAGAACGATTAATCCACATCAACGGGCCAAAACATCAATAGAATGTAGAAGATATAAACCAAACTTTCATGTAGAGGACAGAGGCTCGATACCACGTTGCATGTGTAAAATAATGAAGAGAGCTTGCATAGCGTGATACTGTTTAAAAGTAGCGTTTATTAGAAAACGTTAAAAATGAACTATCACATTTAGATGGTTGAAAATTAGGTGTATCATACATGGATAGAGATGAAAAGAGCGATGCATGTAGGTAGTTCCACCCGGCGCGTTTCAACTAACAAGTCGTCATCTGGGGTATGCAACTGTGCAACTGGGGTATGCAACTAACTATGCACCCCCATGTATCACATGGGGTGCATAGTTAAATTTGCATAGAAACTTTCAAATTTGTCTTTTTTATTTTTTAACAGTCCGTTTCATCCAAAGCAGCTCGGCCATCTGCCTCAAACTACGAGAACGAAAGCCAGCCAAACTCGGTGGAGAAGGTGAGAATAAGAGCTTGTTCATATCATGTCCCTTGCAGTTGTGTGTGGTGTAAATAGGGCAGATAGAAAACAGTTGTTTTCTATGTTCCCTGTTCACACCATACATATGCAGTGGTGTGCAGAAAAATGCAATGTTTTATTTGTTTGTTAAACAAAACATTGTTTTAAAGTGGTTGTAAAGGCTGAAGGTTTTTTACCTCATCCTCTGCATTAAGGTAAAAAAATCAATCTGCATGTAGCCCCCAGACCCCGCCTTATACTTCCCTGAGCCCAATCTCGATCCAGTGCTGTGCACTAGAGCAGAGGCTCTCTTGGCTCTCTCCCTCCTCGTTGTCTCAGAGACAGCAGTGGGAGGGACCGGGGCTGAGCCGAGCCCACATTAGTGCCCCCATAGCAAGCAGCTTGCTGTAGTGGGCACCCAGCGGGATGGGGGGGGAGTTGGCTTGGTGCCAGAAGTGCCGATAGGGGGACCAAAAAGCGAGGATCAAGCTGCTCTCTGCAAAACAATTGCACAGTGCAGGTAGGTATGAAAATAAAATATCAGCCTTTACAATCTCTTTAAGGAGCTTGACCGTCTCGATTTTCAGTGCACTGAAACGACTGTGCTGTAAAGCACAGAAGTGTGTCAACAATGAGATAAATGGTATTAAGCAATTAACTGTCACGTGTAGTTGAACCTTCATTGTTTTCAGCTCATCAACTGCTAGAGAGACTTAAAATGTTACCCTTCATGAATCAGAAGGTTATAGCGAACACTGTTTATATACACACTTTCCTGTGTTGTGCCAGTGCATGGTCTGTTCTCTCATTGATAAAGTAAACCTTACTTGGCCTAAATATTTCTAAAGTAACAGCAGTGCTTAAAGCGGAGTTTCACTCAAAAGGGGAAGCTCCTCTTATCTATAACCCCCCCCCCCCCCCCCCCCCCCCCGGTGTCACATTTTGGCACCTTTTGGGGGAGAATGTGTACCTGGTTTATGACACCCATCCCCACTTCCAGGAGACCTCGCTACGGCGAGATCCCCCAGAAGTTCGGCCCCCCCTCCTCCTTCCCCCGCTGCCAGGCCATTCACAAAGAGCATGCGCAGTAGGGAACCGGCTTTGAAGCCTCAAGGCTTCACTACTGGTTTTCCTACAGGCAGTAGCGGTAGTACCCGAGAGCTGATGGAAACATCAGCTGGGGTGCCGACATCGCTGGATTCCCGGACAGGTAAGTGTCCTAAAAGCTGCTGACTTTAAATTTTTTTCATGGGGGGGGGGGCTGGACCACCTCTTTAAGTGCACAGCTGGAAAGACTTCACACCAAGAGCTGCAAACACTTGAAACTGAAATCTGAAACTTGGCGACACAAGGTCCCCCCCCCCGCCCTCTCCTAATTGGCTTACTGGCTGAGGAGGGAGAGTCGGGGACAGCGAGGCTATCGTGGTGAACATTTCTGGATCGGAGGGAGCTCAGGTAAGGCTTGGGGGGGGGGGGGGGGGGGGGGGGGGCTGGGTGCACACAGAAGTTGTTTGGCCATTCTAGCCATGAAGGTAAAACAGGAAGTGAAAGGAAATCCCTTTCAAATTAAGGGAATTCTTTGGGGACCCCCAGGTCACTGGAACCAAGTGTCCCCATTGAAGATTTCCCTTCTATTACTTTTCAGGGGACAACCCAAAATTGGGATTTTTTTTACTTTCAATAATAATGGTAAACAGGACAAATGGGAAGGGTTGTATTTCCTTAACGGCACAGACAGCAATAAAAACTGACAGGTGTTCTAAACCCTCTGCACTCCATCCAAAACAAAATAAAAAGTTTTACCTTTAGTTATACCGTAAACTATCTTTCTAAGAAGAAAGGAGATGCGCATGGGCACCCTTGCCCAGCACTTCTATTGGATTGATTTCACGCTTCTCACATGCATGGACTCCCGTGACCTTGTCGCTGGTTGGCAGTTTACATTCCTTGGATCACTTTTGGTAGGTCATGATCACTGCAGAGAGAGAACATCCCAGAAGAGCTGCAGTTTTGGAGATGCTCTCACCCAGTCATCTAGCTATTACAATTTAGCCCTTGTCAAAGTCGCTCAGATCCTTACACATGGCCATGTTTTTCTGCTTTTAACACATCAACTTCAAGGACATGTTCACTTGCCACCCACATTCAGATGCCATTGTAATGAGATAATCATGTTAGTCACCTGTCATTTTTCGCATTCCGTCAGTGGTAATGTTATGGCTGATTGGTGAATAGGTTAAAGTTCTGTCCAGATCAGGAACTGTTCTGTTTAAATACTGCATAATAATATATCATAGACAAGGAGTTTAGGAACTTCTGCAATTGTCTTTTGTCTGTGACTTCAGCATTATGTCTTTTTCTAAAGTGCAGAACTTCACATTTCTATTAAGAAACCCTCATTATTTTGCATCATACCTGTTGATTATTTTGCCATCTTCCTGAGTCCTCTTGTAAATGGTGATGTAGCATTCGTTTATAGGTTCTACTCCCTTTAACAGTGACTGTCTGCTTCACCTAAGCACTAAGGCACGAGGAGAGAAATAAAATACACACAGCTGTCATTCTGAAGAACCTGTAGCAGTATGTTCATTGTTCAGGGGTTCCTGGCAGTTCTGTGAATGCATTTCATAAATAATTTTAGATACATAAAGTACATGAGAAAAGCAACATTTTAAGTTCCCGGATGTAAAGTCCTGCTGTGGTGCATACTTTGAGAAGTATAGAATAGGCAATGCTGCGTATCTACGCAAGTGGAGTGTATTTACAGTACTAAAACACAGAGGCATCATGTGTAGCAGCTATTTTATTGTTGTTCAGGTACAAGTTATCAAACATGCTAACATTTAATTTGCTGTTAAATTATTTAGTTTTTCTATGTTTTACTTGCTTTACTTGCTTTACTTCTTTCGCCTTTAGGCCCCTTTCACACTGGGGTGGTTTGCAGGTGCTATTGTGCTAAAAATAGTGCCTGTAAATCGACCTAAAACTGCTGCTGCTGTGTGTCCAGTGTGAAAGCCCTCGAGCGGTGCGCTGGCAGGAGGGAAAAAAAACTCCTGTAAACAGCATCTTTGTAGCGGTGAAGGAGCGGTGTATAAAAATAAAAATAGCATCGTTTTACCGCCGACGCCCCCACCACCCCAGTGTGAAAGGGGCCTTAAGTTCACTTATACAGCAGTCACAGCTTAGAGAACCTCAAATACAGCAACATTTTTAGGTATATAACTATCCCTTAGACCCCTTTCACACTGGGGCGGTTTGCAGGTGCTATTGTGCTAAAAATACCGCCTGCAAACCGCCCCTAAACAGCCACTGCTGTGTCTCCAGTGTGAAAGCCCGGGGGCTTTCACACTGGAGCGGTGCGCTAGCAGGACGGGAAAAAAAGTCCTGCTAGCATCATCTTCGGAGCGGTGAAGGAGCAGTGTATACACCGCTCCTTCACCGCTCCTGCCCATTGAAATCAAAGGGACAGCAAGGCTATACCGCCGGCAAAGCACCTCTGCAGGGGCGCTTTGCGGTGGCTTTTAACCCTTTCTCAGCCGCTAGCAGGGGGTAAAACTGCCCCGCTAGCGGCCGAGTACAGCCGCTAAAACTATGGTAAGGCGCCGCTAATAATAGCGGCGCTTTACCGCCGACACACCTCCCGCCCCAGTGTGAAAGGGGCCTAATAACGATGGGATTTAAAAGAGAGCCTTAGTAACTTGCCTTGTGTGGAAGGATGTCTGATAACTAATATATATTTCTTACCACCACTTGTCTAAATCACAATTACAAAGCTGATTTCCAGGCAAACTGCTAAATGCCAAAGAAATTCATAGAAGCGGTTTTAGCTGCAGAATGATTGTATTTCTGTCCATCCACTTCTGAGATTTACACAGCTCTGCTCATAGGACAGCTTTGTCTAGCTGGGGAGGGGGTCTGATCTTTCTCTGCTGCAGTTTTACTTTCACTTTGGAGAGAGCTTTGCACCTTTTGAGGTTTACACAGTAATGCCCCGTACACACGGTCGGACTTTGTTTGGACATTCCGACAACAAAATCCTAGCATTTTTTCTGACGGATGTTGGCTCAAACTTGTCTTGCATACACACGGTCACACAAAGTTGTTGGAAAATCTGATCGTTCTAAACACGGTGACGTAAAACACGTACGTCGGGACTATAAACGGGGCAGTGGCCAATAGCTTTCATCTCTTTATTTATTCTGAGCATGCGTGGCACTTTGTGCGTCGGATTTGTGTACACACGATCGGAATTTCCGACAACGGATTTTGTTGTCGGAAAATTTTATATCCTGCTCTCAAACTTTGTGTGTCGGAAAATCCGATGGAAAATGTGTGATGGAGCCTACACACGGTCAGAATTTCCGACAACAAGGTCCTATCACACATTTTCCATCGGAAAATCTGACCGTGTGTACAGGGCATGAGACTGCAGCATTGCCCATGTCCTTTTACTTGGAGATCAGACTAGTTAACAGTTTGTCCAGGACAAATATTTTAAGTGAGTGGTGAAAAATAAAGTGAATATTCTACATTCTTCATCTACTAAAGAGCAGTATGTAGTTTGAAGTTGTGAATGGCACTTACAGTGGCGTTTGAATATAGAGGCAGATATAATACAGCAATGTACAATAATACAGAAATTCAAAAGTATAAGGCCTACAAAATACAGTAATTGTGTTGTTCAGGCTGCTCTAAACTGATGCTTGAAAGTAAACTCTTTGCAGTGCCTTCATACTCCTTGTATTTCTTTGACTGAGCAAGAATTGTTATAGGTGACGTGTTCTTGTATTTACAATCTGTGTGGCATCTGCCGCTTTCATTGTGCCTTCAGAAGAGGGCACATGTCTCCATGTTCATGAGGAGATTAAAGAGATTAATTCCCAAAGCAAAATAGAAGCTTAGGGAAAGAGGTAGTGCTGAACAGATAAGTAATGGCAACTTGTATACATTAATAAAAAGGACAATACTATGTGTTTTTTTTTTTTTTAATGTCTTTGAGTGTCCTCACTTTCAAAAAAAAGGATTCTTTTATGATAGTCAAATTGCAAAATCTAATTGTTAAAATCACTTGGTCCATAGTAGCCGGTCCAGATAAATAAAGTTTATTTAACCAACGACTGAACACTTACTTCAGATCCTAGTTCCTTGCTCTTAAGAGAGCTGAAAAATGTTGTATTTTTTTTTTTTTTCAGAATCATACTTGCCTAGATGAATGCAGCATGAGTCCAATGCTGCATCTGTCCCCTGCCGACTCTAGGACTGGGAACTGAATGATCAAATACCGTCGATCGCTCGGTTCTCAGGGCTTCATGAGCAGAAAGCTGATGACTGTCAGTCACCACTGTCCCCCCCCCCCCCCCCCATTCACTGGAGCACTGGGCTTTTGAGGGGGTGGGAGTGGCCTGCTTAGGCTCTCAGAGACTCACTAAGAGGCTGAGCCCGGGTGCGCATCCAGGTATGTGGGCAGATCCCGACTTCAATGTCACAATCTTGCCCAAGCCTGTCTGTGACGTCAGCAGGCTTCAGCCCACTGTCAGCTGAAGACGGGTCACAGGAGTGCAGAATGACCTGCACTCCTGTGATCCACAGGAGGAGTACAGCCAAACGAGTTTTGGCTGTACTTCTCCTTTTACCAGTTTCGGACTGCTCACCACATATATACTGCGGCAGGGTGGTCCGGCTGAGCAAAATCACGTAGGGGTACGTGCACAAGATCCAGGGGGTGTGTGCACTGCTAGAGTGTCGATCCTTTGGAAGAAAGAAAGAACTATGTAAACGAGGCAGACCGCTGTTCTTTCTATGTAAACAAGGAAGACTGCTGTTCCGTCAGAGTGTAAAAGAGAGATCTGTGTTTCAGCTAAGCTGAAACACAGATCTCTTTTCCTCAAGTGCATCTGTCTCCCACACAGTTGGAAATCGCTCCCTAGGACACACTTAACCCCTTGATCGCCCCTGTTATTAACCCCTTCCCTGCCAGTGTCATTTATACAGTGAGAGTGTTTGTTTTTGTTTTTTTTTAGCACTGATTACTGTATTAGTGTCAGTGGTCCCCAAAAAGTTTCACTTGGTGTCAAATTTGTCTGCCGCAATGTCACAGTCCTGCTAAAAATCGCTGATCCCCACCATTACTAGTAAAAACAATAATTTAAAAAAAAAGTCCATAAAACTATCTCATAGTTTGTAGACATCTTTTGCGCAAACCAATCAATATACACTTATTGGGATTTTTTTTTACCAATAATATGTAGCAGAATACATATTGGCCTAAATTGATAAAGAAATTAGATTTTTTTTTTTAATTTTTTTTTGGTCGAATCGCCAAAAGAAAGCCTTTACTATGCAAATGCCACAAAGTATCCCGCTCACAACCCTCAAACCTTTTGGCACAAAGTCATTTGGAGTGATGAGACCAAAATTGAGCTTTTTGGGCACAACCATAAACACAACGTTTGGAGAGGAGTCAATTGTTGGCAAGATGAATGCAGTATCTTATAAAAAAAAAAAAATACTGGAGGAACATTTGCATTCATCAGCCAGGGAGCTGCGCATGGGACGTACTTGGACATTCCAACATGACGATGATCCAAAACACAAGGCCAAGTCGACCTGTCATTGGCTACAGCAGAATAAAGTGAAGGTTCTGGAGTGGCCATCTCAGTCTCCTGACCTCAATATCATTAAGCCACTCTGGGGAGATCTCAAACGTGCAGTTCATGCAAGACAGCCCAAGAATTTACAGGAACTGGAGGCTTTTTGCCAAGAGGAATGGGCAGCTTTACCATCTGAGAAGATAAAGCGCCTCATCCACAAATACCACAAAAGAATTCAAGCTGTCATTGATATTAAAGGGGGCAATATACGGTATTAACTGGGGTATGTAAACTTTTGATCAGGGTCATTTGGGTAGTTTATGTTGTCATTGTGATTTAAAAAGAGTAAACACAGTTGATTGATAATAAAATGGCTTCAGCCAAACGCTAACCATGAGTGAAAGAAAAGTTTTTGTGTCATCATTTATATTTTCTGAAAAATGGCCAAGAAATCATAAATTCTGCCAGGGTATGTAAACTTATGAGCACAACTGTATGTATTACTTAACTTTTATAATTATTTAAGATAATTTCTAAATGAACAGGTACATAGCAGAAATGTAAAAATCACTATAGTTCATAGGGGGGTGTGTATAGGTGCAAGAGATTAAGTTGTTAAGGCCCCTTTCACACTTGTGCGACTTGTCCTGCAACTTGGGACTGTAAAGTCGCATGACAAGTCGTACGCCATGATTATCTGTGCGACTTCAAAGTAGTTCCTGCACTACTTTGGTCCTACTTTGAGGCGACTTGAGGTCCCAACATTACACAGGCATTGCTTCAAGTCGTGGCAAAATCGCGCAACTTTCAGGTCGCACAAGTGTGAAAGGGGCCTAAAGTATAACTAAAGGCCAAACTTTTATTTTTTTTAGCTTTGGATAGAATGGTGAGAGATTAAAACCACTTTTTTTTTTTTTTTATTGCTGTCTGTGTCCCCGTTAGGGAGATGTAGTCTCTCTAATTGTCCTGATCATCAGTGTCGCCAAGAATAAAATTGAGGGTAAAGTCAACATTTTGAATTGCCACCAGGGGAAACATAAAGGGAAAATCTTTTAATAGGGATACTTGTTTCTGTGTCAACTGAAACGTTTTTCCTTAGATTTGCTTTATTTGTTCCCCAAATTCGCAAAATGTAAAAAAAAAAAAAAACTGATATTTTGCATTTTGTTCCTGTGGAAACTAGGGTGTGTTCTCTGGTTGTTTTAAACAGTCAGCATTGTTCTAATAATTGTGGTCCTTTTATCTTTACTGACAACATATTATGCAGATGAGATTCTTCCCTTGCAAATTGAGGTGTGCATTGTTCTAATGTTTGCTCTTTTTGCCTTGCAGCAGCGGATTCTGCTAGTGATGGTGGTAAGAACATTCATTACTATGCTATTTATTAAACTATCAATGAAAAATTAGTAAAAATGTGTTTTTTCACTTTGTATATTTCATATATTTCATCTATGCATGAGAGGATGGGTATGAATAATCTTTCTATATAATCAGGGTTATGCAAAGCAAATGTACAGCAAAACCGAATCGAACAGCGTCACGGGATTATTATTTGTAACTCTTATAAAACCTGATAATTAGGAGACACATTTTTTTTTCACAGTGGGTTTCCCTGGTGTTCGCAACTAGTAGTCTTTGTTTCCTGTATGTACAGTGCACCCAGAAAGTATTTACAGCGCTTCACTTTTCCCACATTTTGTTATGTTACAGCCTTATTCCAAAATCGATTAAATTCATTATTTTCCCTTAAAATTCTACAAACAATACCCCATAATGACAACGTGAAAGAAGTTTGTTGGAAATCTTTGCAAATTTATTAAAAGTCAACAAAAAAAATCACATGTACATAAGTATTCACAGCCTTTGCCATAACATTTAAAATTGAGCTCAGGTGCATCCTGTTTTCACTGATCATCCCTGAGATGCATCCACCTGTGGAATTCAGTTGATTGAACATGATTTGGAAAGGCACACACCTGTCTATATAAGGTCCCACAGTTAACAGTGCATGTCAGAGCACAAACCAAGCCATGAAGTCCAAGGAATTGTTTGTAGACCTCCGAGACAGGATTGTATCAAGGCACAGATCTGGGGGAAGGGTACAGAAACATTTTTGCAGAATTGAAAGTCCCAATGAGCCCAGTGACCTCCATCATCCGTAAATGGAAGAAGTTTGGAACCACCAGGCCTCTTCCTAGAATGGGCCATCCGGCCAAACTGAGCGATCGGGGGAGAAGGGCCTTAGTCAGGGAGGTGACCAAGAACCGATTAGTCACTCTGACTGAGCTCCAGTGTTTCTCTGTGGAGAGAGGAGAACCTTTTTAGAAGGACCATCTCTGCAGCACTCCACCAATCAGGCCTGAAACATGTTTATATCTGCTGTCTGTCACTGTGTCTTTTATGGAGAATCAATAAATTTTGAAGATTTTAAAGAGCAAGCAAGGAGTTGCGGACCATCTTTTCTCATGATTGCTAGTACAGCTGTGCGACTGCCTTTGCGCACCCAGGTAGCTCTGAAAAAATTTTCTAATCTTATTGGGTAGTAGCACCCTACCTCTGCTCTATTTTATGGACTGTATGGTAGAGTGACCACTCCTTAGTAAAAGGCACATGACAGCCTGCCTGGAGTTTGCCAAAAGGTATCTGAATGACTCTCAGACCATGAGAAACAAAAATGTACATACGTTCTTGATGAAAACCTGCTCCAGAGCGCTCTGGACCTCAGACTGGGGTGAAGGTTCATCTTTCAACAGGACAATGACCCTAAGCACATAGCCAATATAACAAAGGAGTGGCTATGGGACAACTGTGAATGTCCTTGTGTGGCCCAGCCAGAGCCCAGATTGAAAATCTCTAGAGAGATCTGAGAATGGCTGTGCACCGACACTCTCCATCCAAATTGATGGAGCTTGAGAGTTCCTGCAAAGTAGAATGGGAGAAACTGTCCAAAAATAGGTGGGCCAAGCTTGTAGCATCATACTCAAAAAGACTTGAGGCTGCAATTGGTGCCAAAGGTGCATCAACAAAGTATTGAGTAAAGGCTGTGAATACTTATGTACATGTGATTTTTTTTTTTTTTTTTTTTTTTTAATCATCGTTTTTTTATCTTTAATCTCTAAAAAACCCATTAGTACACCCCTTACAAAACACTAGCATGCTTATGCTTGCCCCACTCCAGCCACAAACATATTGCCCTTACTTGCTTTATGTAATCATTACTGAACTGTAGACACATGCCCATTATTATATATTATACACACTGTACTCTGCTGTAATTCAGTATTAGAAATATTCCTCCTCATGCAGCTTTGAGATCTTTCTAACAGCAATCGGTGCAGTGCTGCCTTACTAATCCATAACACAATAATGGTGGAACCCTCTAATGTATGGAAATCTTAATGATCTTCAATATTACCACAATACCGGTCTCTGTGATATGTAACATCACATAAAATACACATCACACTGAAAATAAGACATAAAAAAAGACTGCAAACTTTGCAGGGATGGTGGAAACTTCTAAAGATATTTGACAGTGGACGGTGTTAGTAAAGCAGTGGACAGTGTAGCTTATCAGTGCCCATCAGTGCCATCTCACCGGTGCAGTCTCACCAGTGCCCATCAGTGCAGTCTCACCAGTGCCCATCAGTGCAGTCTCACCAGTGCCCATCAGTGCAGTCTCACCAGTGCCCATCAGTGCTGTCTCACCAGTGCAGCATATCAGTGTGGTCTCACTAGTGCCCACCAGTGCAGCTTATCAGTGCGCTCTCACCAGTGCCCATCAGTGCAGCTTATCAGTGCGGTCTCACCAGTGCAGCTTATCAGTGCCCACCAGTGCGGTCTCACCAGTGCAGCTTATCAGTACAGCATATCAGTGCCCATCAGTGCAGTCTCACCAGTGCAGCTTATCAGTGTCCACCATTGCAGCTTATCAGTGCCCATCAGTGCAGAGTGGGGATCAATGACAGAAGTCATCCGCATGACAGAGCCCAGATCTCGGGCTGACAGGTGTTGTATGTGAAAACATGGATCGATGTAACCCCCTGCCTGCCGGACCGGCATTGTGATAATTCCAATGGCGGTACGGGAGGCAGGAAGTTACAGCGATCAGCGGTGTTACGAACAGGAAGTCACAGGGCAATAATGTTTTTCAGCAAGATCAGCAGCAGAAAACTTCTTTCACGTTGTCATTATGGGGTATTGTTTGTAGAATTTTGATGAAAATAATGAATTTAATCCATTTTGGAATAAGGCTGTAACATAAAAAAAGTGGTAAAAGTGAAGCTCTGTGAATATTTTCCGTGATCAGTGGGGGTTATAATCCGTTGACACATTTTGTGACCTAGTTTTTATTTTATTTAGAGGGAAGAGACACAGAGGCAAAGAATACTGAAGATGAAGCTTCTGATGGGCGAACAAACCTCTCTGCTCAAAGGTAATGGCGTACTACATAAAAAATTGATTTTTTTCTGGTCTTCTGCTGTGTGTCTGAGTTTATTATAAAAATTAAATTAAGAGATATGGTACAAGTACACCAAAGATGTCCAAATTAGCATCCAGACAGTTTATTAAAATGATTACCATAAAGTAGTGACGTTTCAAAGCCACACAGGACCCCTTCTTCAGCCATGTGTAAAAAAAAAAAAAAAAAAAAAAAAAGGGTCACCTGCACAAAGAAGGGGTCCTGCGTGGCCCTGAAACCTCACTATAAGCTGGAGTGTTTTTTTTTTTTCATTAAACTGATTGGATGTTTTTTTGGAGATCCTTGGTGTGCTGGCAACATATTTCTTGATCTTCTCTTTACCTTGTAGCCATTTCCAGGAACGTGTGATTTGGGCATAATTTTCTGGACCTGAATTTTATTTTAAGTATACAGCCTGAGTGTAATAGGTCTTGTGTGCTAAAATTGAAGCAAAGGAAAATAGGGATGTTGGTAACATGCATTAAGCCAGCATTTCTCAATATTTTTTAAATTGCACCTTTTGTATGCAAAATCCTGAGGCACTCCAGTTTAAACTGTTAGAAACCTAAATGTTACTTATTAATGAGAAACTTAAGCCCGGGAATGATGCACACAACTGCCTTCATGAAATTAACTTCACATCAAAAGCCCCCCCATAACATCAGAGTCACACCTAATATATTATGGTCTCCCATCACAAGTCTTCTGATCACTTCAGTGCCCCACTCTTGATTCTAGCAGTGCAACAAAGGTTGGAAGGTGGAGCAGGTCTGGAGAAACCAAACTTCCGTCCTCTCCTGAATACTGGGGGCAGTCCTGCATGTCGCCTGCCCTGGATCAGCATCATTGGGTTGCTAACACCATAGCAAGGAATTATGCCATGAATACTGCCCTAAATTATCAATTGTTGATATGGTGCTGGTGGCCCGCTTGGCTACTCCATGGTAACTCATGACACCGATCCACGGCATACTGGGTGCTGGTAAGCTGTCATGTTTAGCGTGTGCCAGGAAATAAAAGCAAATACCACATGTGGCTTGCCAGTTAAAACTGAAAAAAACATTAAATCATGTTTGACTTGTGTTCTATGACTGACATGGGTATTTATGAGATGTGGTACATGAGAAAGTGTGATTATCATCAGCTGCAGTTAACCGGGTACTGGCTCTCCGTTTGCCTACACTCAGATTGGTCACAGAAGTATGAGTATTTGTATGTGGAGGCAGCTTTTTTGGCCTATTACATATACAGTCACTGCTTCATGCTTAATAGTACTTCCAAATGATTGTAAAGTCTGTTAGTTTGCTAAAAGTGTTAAAAAAAAAAAAAAAAAAGTTTTTTTTTTTTTAGACTTTATACATGACTAGTTAATCTTATTTTGGAACTAATTTAGTGCTTGCTGATTGTACTGCTTGATTTACAGATGGTAGAGTTAGAATTTACAAGTCTGTTTTGCACTATGTGACCAAGTGCCGATATAAGTACAACCCCTTTTAGTTGGGCAATTTTCCTTAAAACTTCTGCGTTGTCATGAGCCCTTTTAATTCATGCCTTTTCTTTCTCGAACATCACGGGACACAGAGCCTCAGTAATTACTGATGGGTTATATAGGTATCACTGGTGATTGGACACTGGCACACCCTATCAGGAAGTTCAACCACCTATATAATCCCTCCCCCTTGCAGGGATACCTCAGTTTTTACGCCAGTGTCTTAGGTGATGGACGTGTAAAGATGTCCTGTGCTGAGCTCCAAAGGGAATATCCTAAGATCCTATACTGGGGCAAGCCAGGCGAACCGGATCCATTCAAAGTGTCTTTTCATGGCCGAATTGAATGGTACCCGGGCCTCGTGTCCGAAGAAATGAGGTTTTACCCGTAATGCTTCTCTTTTTAGAGAGCTGGACCCCGCAGATCAGAAAATGGCTTTAAACTTCCTAATTTCTGGCGAGGTGCTTTACGGTCCCAGAACTGTTGGATCCCCCTATTCGTAGGGGGCCCCAGTCTCTGACGGTTTTTTCAAACGGAGCCCACCGTGAGAGGTGAAGATTGGGTCTGTGTAAACAGCACCCTGCAGCTGGATAAGGTAAGAGGAGATTCCACAGAATTTTTGAGTTCTAGTGGCTTTTCTCCTTTAAGGTAAATGCATGCTATGCCTATTGTGACCACCGGGGGCTGCCAAGAGCACAAACCTGCACATGCTGACTGTTTGTCTCAGTGTTTTCATCGCTGTTCATGTCCCAGCGTCTCAAGCCGGCTGCAAAAAGGTAAGATGGGGGGGGATTTCTCATGTTTGAATGTCCCCCCCCAGGCTAGAGAGGGGCCACAGGGGTCTAGAAAGTGGTTATACCACCCGGGCTCTGCGGCCTAATGGCCACCATCACTGAAGATGGCCGTTTAGGCAGATCTTGTTACCAGCCTCCCTCCCTCCCCCCCCCATCCCCAGCCTTTCTCCAGAAGCATGACAGGAGAGTCGGCCAGCGCAGGAAGCACTCGTTTTTTTTTTTTTCAAAACTCGAGGGGGGGCGGTAGAGGAGGGGGCGGGACGTCAGCACAGGTGCTTAGACTCCCACTCAGGCCAGCTGCAGGCTATTAAAGGCACTCTGTACAGGTGCACACAGCCTTCTGAGAGACACAGAGCTGACGGTCGCATGTAAGGTGAGACACAGGCATTCTCCTAGGCAGCATTTACTGAAGTAACACCAGACTGAGCATTGGGTAGCAAGGCTTTTAGCCAGACTACATCGCTCAGCGGGCAGTGTTCATTTGTATACCTCACACCTTGTTGCTTTGCACTATGGGTAGAAGAGGTTCAAGCACCCCAGGAACCAGAGACACTAGGGGATCTCGTTCAGGTTCTGAGGGCCCCCTGTCGGCAGCATCCTCACCCCTAAAGATGGGCCAGGGACGGCTAGCCAGGGAGAGCCATCGGGGTCAGGGGCTACACCTGCTTCTGGCACTTCAGCCCCTGTATATATTACACAAGAGGTTTTTTCCTCAACCATTAATGGTCTAGAGGAAAGATTAATGGCCGTGATTACGTCTTCACTCAGTGGAAGAAAACGCACTAGGCTTTCCTCTGTTCCCCAAGACCCTCAGACAGAGGAGCTCTGGGATAAAGGAGATGAATCCCTTTCAGAGGATCGGGATGGGACGGATGATTCCTCTTCGGAGGAATCAGGTGGAGAGGGACGCTCTGCGACTTCCCAAGAGGAGAAAGTCTTAGTGCAGATCCTTACTGGATTGGTCCCCTCCACATTTAAGTTGCCCATACCTGAAACTGCTAAAGAATCCTCTTCTGCTTTGGGGTCACTGAAACCTTTCCAAGCAGCACATGCTTTTCCTGTTCATACTTTACTTGAAAAGCTCATTTATTCTGAGTGGGATCACCCAGAAAAACGTTTTTTTCCGCCGAGAAAGTTTTCAACACTTTATCCGATGGAAGAAAAGTTTATTAAAATGTGGGGAATACCGGCTATTGATGCCGCCATTTCCTCCGTAAATAATAGCCTGACTTGTCCTGTAGACAATGCTCAGATGCTCAGGGATCCTGTAGATAAAAGGATTGAATCCCTATTGAAGGATGTTTTCCCCTTAGCAGGATCAGTGGCCCAACCTGCAGTAGCAGCGATTGGAGTCTGTCAATACTTAAGAGACCATGTTAAGCAGGTCATCAAAGTATTACCTGAACAGCAGGCCCAGGGGTTTGCTAACCTTCCAGCGGCCTTATGCTTTGTGGTTGACGCCATTAGAGATTCTATCGTGCAAACCTCCCGTCTTTCACTGGGGTTGGTGCATATACGTAGAATCCTATGGTTGAAAAATTGGTCAGCCGAAGCACCATGTAAGAAGCTACTGGCTGGGTTTCCATTTCGTGGTGCAAGGTTGTTTGGAGAGGACTTGGATAACTATATCAAGAGAATCTCTTGTGGGAAAAGCACTCTCTTACCTGTCAAGAAGAAGAGTAAGCGTCCCTCTTTCAAACGGACTCTTTCCCCAGCGCCGGGGGCTTCAGCCTCCAGGCAGTCTCGACGGCCGCCTCCATCGGGGTCCAGAGACAAGAGTCAACCCCAGGGACAAAAGAAGTCCTGGGGAAAGAAGCCTACTAGGCAAAACACTAAGACCTCTGCATGAGGGGGCGCCCCCACTCACTCGAGTGGGGGGAAGACTGCGACAGTTCTCAGAGCTCTGGCAGGAGGACTTCCAGGACAGATGGGTAATCTCCACGGTAACCTTAGGGTACAAGCTGGAGTTTCAGGAATTCCCCTCTCCTCGGTTCCTCAGATCAGGTGTTCTCAGAGACCCAGAGAAAAAGCAGTCGCTCCTTCTAGCGTTAGAGCGACTTTTGTCGCAGGAGGTCATTATGATAGTTCCCGCAAAGGACCAGGGATTGGGCTTCTATTCCAACCTTTTTACGGTCCAAAAGCCAAATGGGGATGTCAGGCCCATTCTGGACTTAAGGGATCTGAACCGATTCCTAAGGATTCAATCCTTCCGCATGGAATCAATTCGAACAGTAGTTCCCACCCTGCAGGGAGGAGAATTTCTGGCATCAATAGACATCAGAGATGCATATCTGCATGTGCCCATTTTTCCTGCTCATCAGAAGTTTCTGCGCTTCGAGGTAGGAGGGCGCCATTTCCAGTTTGTGGCTCTGCCTTTCGGGATAGCCACTGCACCTCGAGTGTTCACAAAGATCTTGGCTCCTCCTCTGGCCAGATTAAGGGCTCAGGGTATAGCTGTCATAGCATACCTAGACGACCTGCTCTTGATAGACGGGTCGGTAGCCTCTTTGAATGGAAACTTGAGGACCACAGTCAGGTATCTAGAACACCTGGGTTGGATCCTCAACTTAGAAAAGTCTTTCCTAAAACCAGTAAGAAGACTGGAGTATTTAGGTCTGATTATAGATACAGGCCAGGAGAAAATATTTCTACCCCAGGCAAAGATCACTGCTTTGAGAGAGCTGATTCTGACAGTAAGGACCAAGAAGGGTCCCTCAGTCCGCCTTTGTATGAGGCTACTAGGGAAGATGGTGTCTTCATTCGAAGCAGTTCCCTATGCTCAGTTTCACTCAAGAATGCTGCAACACAGTATTCTGTCGACCTGGAACAGGAAAGTTCAGGCATTAGACTTTCCGATGCACCTGTCGCATGCGGTGCGTCAGAGCCTCAATTGGTGGCTCATACCCGAAAACCTGCAGAAGGGGAAATCCTTTCTACCGGTTACCTGGACGTTGGTAACAACAGATGCCAGTCTGTCAGGTTGGGGAGCAGTTCTGGAACAGGCTGCGGTCCAAGGGGTATGGTCCAAGACAGAGAGGACCTTACCCATCAACATTCTGGAGATCCGGGCGATACACCTAGCTCTAAAGGCCTGGACTATCAGGCTACAGGGTTGTCCGGTCAGGATCCAGTCCGACAATGCCACAGCAGTGGCTTATGTCAATCATCAGGGAGGCACCCGGAGCCGAGCTGCTCAAAAAGAGGTGAACCAGATCTTAGTCTGGGCAGAGATGCATGTGCCATGCATATCGGCAGTTTTCATCCCGGGAATAGAGAATTGGCAGGCGGACTATCTAAGTCGCCAGCAGTTACTTCCAGGGGAATGGTCTCTGCATCCCGACGTCATTTGGGCCATATGCCAAAGATGGGGGGGTTCCAGATGTAGATCTCTTTGCATCCCGATTCAACAAAAAGATAGACAGATTTGTGGCAAGGTCAAAGGATCCTCTTGCATGCGGGACGGATGCGTTGGTGATTCCGTGGCATCTGTTCTCACTGATTTACGCATTCCCGCCTATTCTGCTACTACCACGACTCCTTCGCAGGATCAGGCAGGAAAAGGAGTCGGTGCTTCTGGTGGCCCCCGCTTGGCCCAGAAGGACTTGGTATGCAGAAATAGTAAGGATGACAGTAGGTTCCCCGTGGACACTACCGGAACGCCCAGACCTGTTATCTCAAGGTCCAGTGTTCCATCCTGCCTTACAAACGCTAAATTTGACGGTTTGGCTATTGAGACCCACGTTCTGAAGAGTCGTGGGCTCTCAGGTCCTGTCATATCTACCTTGATTAATGCAAGGAAGCCAGCTTCCAGGATGATTTATCATAGAGTCTGGAAAGCTTATATAACCTGGTGTGAATCCAGAGGTTGGCATCCCAGGAAATATGTCATATGTAGAATTCTTGATTTTCTACAATTAGGATTAGAGATGAAGCTGGCCTTGAGTACCATCAAGGGCCAGGTCTCTGCTTTATCAGTATTATTTCAGCGGCCACTTGCTTCGCATTCTTTGGTCCGAAACTTTATGCAGGGGGTGATGCGTCTTAGTCCTCCGGTTAAAGCGCCCCTAAACCCCTGGGACTTGAACTTGGTCCTGGCTGTGTTACAGAAACAGCCTTTTGAACCAATAAGTCAGATTCCTTTGGTCTTGCTGACAAGGAAGTTAATTTTTCTGGTGGCCATCTCTTCTGCTAGAAGAGTATCAGAATTAGCAGCTCTTTCCTGTAAGGAGCCTTATTTGATTATACACAAGGATAGAGTGGTACTAGGTTTCTGATTTTCATTTAAACCAAGACATTGTTCTACCTTCCTTTTTTCCAGATCCCTGTTCTCCGGAAGAGAGATCTCTACATTCGTTGGATGTAGTAAGAGCAGTTAAGGCCTATCTAGGGGCAACTGCTCAGATCCGCAGGACGAATGTTTTGTTTGTACTGACAGAGGGTCCCAATAGAGGACAGGCAGCGTCAAAAGCTACCATTTCTAAATGGATTCGACAGTTGATCATTCAAGCTTACGGTTTGAAACAGAAGGTTCCCCCGTTTCAGATCAAGGCACATTCCACAAGGGCTATTGGTGCTTCTTGGGCAGTGCATCACCAGGCCTCTATGGCTCAAATCTGCAAGGCCGCAACCTGGTCTTCAGTTCATACATTCACCAGATTCTATCAGGTGGATGTGAGAAGGCATGAGGATATCGCCTTTGGGCGTAGTGTGCTGCAGGCAGCGGTACAGGGTCCTCAGGTCTGATTGCACCCTACTTGGTCGTGGTTCCCCCCCCTCAGGTAGCATTGCTCTGGGACATCCCATCAGTAATTACTGAGGCTCTGTGTCCCGTGATGTTCGAGAAAGAAAATAGGATTTTTTTAAAACAGCTTACCTGTAAAATCCTTTTCTTTCGAAGGACATCACGGGACACAGAGGTCCCGCCCCTCTTCTAATACACTATATTGCTTGGCTACAAAACTGAGGTATCCCTGTAAGGGGGAGGGATTATATAGGGGGTTGAACTTCCTGATAGGGTGTGCCAGTGTCCAATCACCAGTGATACCTATATAACCCATCAGTAATTACTGAGGCTCTGTGTCCCGTGATGTCCTTCGAAAGAAAAGGATTTTACAGGTAAGCTGTTTTAAAAAATCCTATTTTTCACTTCTTCCTCATACCAGTAGATTTTTGGGCACCTTACTAGAGCTTGGTTATTCTGCTAGACATCTATGTGCCTTTTTATTTTGAGCTTCCCTTGTTAAATTGTTCCTGAAAGGGATATGGTTATTTAAGACAGCAGGAATTGGATCTAAGCTTTTAGAATGTTATGTCTGCCGTTATTGTACATTGATCACTGTGCCAACTACTACATTTGGTGTGCTTACTGAAAATGCAATAGTTTCCCTATAATGCTAACGAACAGAATCAATGTGTCTCAGTATGCTAACTTATTGTCATACTATGTATTGCAGAAGAATCCCTCGACCTGGAAGTGCTCGACCAGCTCCACCAAGAGTAAAGAGGCAACCCAGCACAGACCTCATTGTCCCTGAAAGGTAAATTATTATTACAGGTATTTATATAGCTCTGACAATATGCGCAGCGCTTTACATATATATTGTACATTCACATCAGTCTTTGCCCACAAGGAGCTTACAATCTAAGGTCCCTAACTCACATTCATAAATACACATACTAGTACCAATTTAGACAGGAGCCAATTGCCCTACCAGCATGTTTTTGGAGTGTGCGAGAAAACCAGAGTACCCCACCCCAGAGGAAACCAACGCCAGGCGTAGAGAGAACATGCAGGTAGATTAAAAACCTTTTTTGAGTGAAATTAATTACTTTTGTTTGTTGTAAAAGCATAAAAGCAAAAAAATAAAAAAAATAACGAACATAGACGTACATCTCATGTCTGCCCTTGCTATGCTAAGTGTAGAAGAGCACAGCAGTAACACAGTAGTGCTACAATATCAAAGCTATAGAAATGCTTTACCCTTACAATCTTATCAACTGAGTTCTATGATTCAATCTTCTCAACTTCTCAAGTTCTATGACATCTTGCAAAACCGGTTTAAATTAAATTAATCACAGTATAAACATTACAAGAGAGCATTGCAAAGCGGATTACAGCATGATGCATGTTAACCACTTGCCGACTGCCTGCCGTCGATTGATGGAAGCAGATTGGCACTCCTGCGCAAAACACCTTAGCTGTACGGCGGGCGCTTTAAGGAGTATAGGGCGCGTGCCGCTGGCGAGACGTAGGAGCTCATGCACGGCGGCCCCGATGGCGGCTGGCTATTCGCGATTGCTCCTGAGAAGGAGAGAGCCGAGATATATCAATGTAAACAGACAGATCTCTGTTCTGTCAGGGGTGAGGAGAGCGATCTGTTGTTCCTAATGCTTAGGAACAATGATCAATCTCTTCATCCAGGCAGTCTCATCCCTCCACAGTTAGAATCACTCCTTAGGTAACACAATTAACCCCTTGATCGCCCCCTAGTGTTAACACCTTCCCTGGCAATGACATTTATACAGTAATCAGTGGCTATTTATAGCACTGATCGCTGTATAAATGTCAATGGTCCCAAAATAGTGTCAAAAGTGTCCAATCTGTCTGCCATAATGTCGCAGTCCTGATAAAAATCGCAGGTCGTCACCATTACTAGTAAAATAATAATAATAAAAATGTCATAAATCTATCCCCCATTTTGTAGACGCTATAACTTTTGCGCAAACTAATCAATATATGCTCGTTGTGGTTTTTTGTTTTTTTGTTTTGTTTTTTTTTTAACCAAAAATATGTAAAAGAATACATATCGGCCTAAACTGAGGAAGAAATTTGTTTTTTTTATATATTTTATGGGGATATTTATTATAGCAAAAAGTAAAACATATTGCTTTTTTTTTTTCAAAATAGTCCTTTTGTTTATAGCGCAAAAAAAAAAAAAATGCAGAGGTGATCAAATACCACCAAAAGAAAGCTTTATTTGTGGGGAAAAAAAGGATGTCAATTTTGTTTGGGTACAGGGTTGCACGACTGCGCAGTTGTCAGGTAAAGCAACGCAGCCCCCATATTGCAAAACATGGCCCGGTCAGGAAGGGGGTAAATTCTTCCGGGGCTGAAGTGGTTAAACTATAACACAACCCGCTGATAATGAGTAAAGGTGTAAGCCGATACAATGCTGTAGCCCTATGTAATATTTAATGGTTTCCTCTAGCTATTTGCCGACCGCCTAACTGGGAAAATATTTCATTACTTTGATGTTCAATATTGGGGTTATAGCTGTACATAGATGCCATAACCCAGTGTTAAATTTTCCTCAGGCGATGCTCTTGATTAGCCACTGGATCACTTTTAGAAGCAGTGGGGGGGGGGTCGCCCCCCTTTCCTCCTGACGATTTCCGGTGGTTCTTGGGCTTGCCTGGCTGATTGGGAAGCCTGAGAACCAATCCGGTGCTGACGGCTGACCACAGAGATGAGCAGAGGAAAGATGGCCTCCACTCATTTCTATGGCTTAGGAGGACTGGAGCAAAGTCATGATGTCCCTTCCGGTTCACGGCCGATGTAAACAAGGCCGTTTTTCTTTTTTTTTTTTTTTTTACCACTTAAGGACACTTGTTATATATATTAGAATGTATGTGTGTGTGTGTTTTTAGCAAAGACTCTAGAGAATAAAATGGCGGTCGCTGCAATATTTTATGTCACGCGGTATTTGCGCAGTGGTCTTTCAAACTCAATTTTTTGGGAAAAAATACACTACACCGAATTTAAAAAAAACTAAACTGTAAAGTTAGCCAACTTTTTTTGAATATTGTGAAAGATGATGTTACGCCAAGTAAATAGATGCCTAACATGTTACGGTTTAAAATTGCGCACACTCGTGGAATGGCGACAAACTACGGAACCTCCATAGGACATTAAGTTTAGGCAAAGAAAAGTGTATTCGGCTCAGGTGTCATTCAGCAATTTAGAACATTTTTAGGATGTACATACACAATTAGGTGGAGCTTGGTTTAAATTAGAGGCAGAACTTAAAGTGATTGTAAAGGCCTTTTTTTTTTTTTTCCGCTTCCCGACCAACCTCCGCAGTTATACTGCGGCAGGTTGGCTCCCCTGCACGAGCCGTCGTAGCTATACGTCGGCTCGCAGGGTTGGGATAGCAGGTGCGCGCCCGCTGTACTACGGGGGTGCCGACGCTCATGGCCTACGGTCGTGACCAAGAGACACAGAACAGGGACGAGTGTGTGTAAACACACACTTCCCTGTTTTGTTCTGACAGGAGTGACAGATCGTGTGTTTCATGGTTAGCTAGGAACCACGATCCGTCACTTCCTCTAGTCAGTGCCCTCCCCCTTCAGTTAGAATCACCTCCCAGGGAACACAGTTAACCCCTAGATCGCCCCCTAGTATTAACCCCTTCACTGCCAGTGACATTTTTACAGTAATCAATGCATTTTTATAGTCACGATAAAAATCGCAGATCGCCGCTATTACTTGTAAAAAGAAAAAAAAGTAATAATAAAAAAGCTCTAAATCTAACCCCTATTTTGTAGATGCTATAACTTTTGTGCAAACCAATCAATATACACTTTTTAATTTTTCAATATACTGATTTATTTATTTATTTTTTTTTTACCAAAAATATGTTGAAGAATACATATCGTCTTAAACTGAGAAAAAATATGCTTTTTTTTACAAAAAAAAATGGGGATATTTATTATAGCAAAAAGTACAAAATAATGCATTTTTTTCCAAATTGTCATTCTTGTTTTGTTTATAGCGCAACAAATAAAAACTGCAGAAGCGATCAAATACCACCAAAAGAAAACACTATTTGTGGGGAAAAAAAGGACGTCAATTTTATTTGTGTACAACGTCGCACGACCGGACAATTGTCAGTTAAAGCGACGCAGTGCCGAATCGCAAAAAGTGCTCTGGTCAGGAAGGGGCTAAATTCTACTGGGGCTGAAGTGGTTAAATAACAAACATGTTATACTTGCCTCCACTGTGCAGCTCGTTTTGCACAGAGTGGCCCCAAAACCTTCTCTTCTGGGGTCCCCCGGCGGCTCTTGCGGCTCCTCCCCACATCAGATAACCCCCTAGAAAAGCGATCTCCCGGGGGATTACCTTGCGGGTGTGCTCCCGAGTCCAGCATTTGACGTCCATAGCCGCCGAATGCAGGACTCTGCCCCGCCCCCCGGCACACGCGTCATTGGATTTGATTGATAGCAGCAGGAGCCAATGGCTTTGCAGCTATCAATCTATCCAATCAAGAGCTGAGAACCCTGGGCAGAGAGATGGCGTGTCCCCGTGGGTGAAGTTCGAGGGCTCGGGTAAGTAAAACGGGGGGGCTGGGGGGCCGGTCACTGACAGATGTTCTTTCACCTTAATGCATAGAATGCATTAAGGTGAAAAAACACATAGGTTTACAACCTCTTTAACAGAGAAAAATTCACTGCCTGTTTAACCGAAGGGCTTCTATACCAAAATGACTGTAATTTGTTAATTGTATGTTGTTAATACATTTTATTTTATTTTTTTTTTCAATTTGAAGCTCTGTGGTGCAGTGGGAACGCTCGAAACCTAACACCAAGTGCAAAAAAAAGTGGGCACACAAAAGTGAAGCACACAGAAAAATGCACATAGTGTACATATGGCCCTCCTCTGAAGAGAAAGAACCCTAGCCCTGATTCCCCATGGCGCAAGGCCTCTGACAGAGACTGGGGTACTCGTGGTCCAGCAAAGTAAAACCAGGCAGACCCCATTCCTCGGGAGGCCAGCCGAAGCAAGGCCTACCCAAGTACTAGGTGGGGCTCCCCTGAAGAGAGTCCCCATGAGGGGGAGAACCTGACCAAAAGGCCATGTGTCCTCCCCTCTCAAGACTTTCAGGGCAACTCAAAGGACTTACACCATAGTCGGGGTGAGTCAGGTGCAAACATGTTGTGCAAAAATGACAAACACACAAATTTTAAAAGGGTAAGGGCTAATTGCTTTGTACCAGTGTTTTATACAATGGTGGGTCCTTTGGCAGGTATAAAAGTTGCTCCAGTTCTAGCCAAAAGGCCTGGCCCAGGAGGCAGGTGTGAAAAAGTGTGCAATAGTGCAGCGACCTTGGTTGCATGTCACTCCAGGGGCACATACACTGCAGGCTTCTCTCAGGCCTGCCCCTCGCCAGACCAGAGCAGCACCATCCCTACCAGAAAGGCAAGAGAAAAAGGGTTTTGGGATTTTAAATGAGGCATGTGCATGTACATAATTAAATGAGAAATATCTAATTATAAACAGGTTACATGTCATGATTCCCTTTGGGAACAGCATGTACCCATTGAATTATTGATTTCAATTGTATAATTCCAATTAATTAAATACAATTAATAAATGCAATACACAGTATAATATATACTGTATCCTATAAATGATATATAATACATATTCCCCACAAAGAAGGACATAATAAATACTAATAATCATAATCATATTGACATATTTAATTTTAATAATTGATAAACACGATTGATACAGACAAAAGCAATTAATAGATTGATACAAATACAGGTCCAGTGATTGTAATCGTCATGATAACTATGAACATACAATAAAATTAGCAGAATTCATGATTTTAAGACAAGCTTGGTAACAGCCACTCATGAGGAGTAAGATGCATAGACTTTGGCTACAGGCTAAGATAGAGAAATAAATAAATCAAGTCTAAGAGGGTGTACCATATGTCAGTAAAATTCCATTCTCTCACTGATCAGTCAACTCCGGTCATGTTGATTAGAAGACAGATTTATTACAAATGTATCGATACATAGGGGTGGGCTCTGTACACAGCAAGGAGTTCCAGCAGAGTCACACACGAACCCTTTTACACATGTCATTTTATAGCAGTATTTGGCAAGCTGCCATTGGCTAAGGCACACTGGTGACTCATGGTGCATTGTCAGCTTTATTGTCAAATCCAGCGGGTCTTTACACAATATTTCCTATTATGGTAAACTTTTGCTAGTTCTTTAAATTTTATTGTAGGTGTTGGTCGGAACTAAGCAGATTGCATAAACAATAAGTCAGCGCCATTTTAGCTAGAAAAAAGCATATAAGGAACAAGGCAAATGTTGATATCACTTGTAATTCTTTACATATTTCTTATCATTCCCTCCTCTGATATCTATATTTGCTTTCTCAATTTATTACTTCAGTGCAGATCTGTTCCACAACTGGGTTTTCAGACCTTAGGAAGTCCTTGACCTTGGCAAGTCCAGTCCATCTCCCAAACCAACCTTCAAGCCAATTTGTGAATGGATCATCAGTACCTGAGTTTTCCGCTAATTCATTCGATAAAGCTGTCAATCCTTCGAGAGCTCTAGTCACGGTTCCTCCAGGAGCTGTATTGTTAGAAATAAAGATGCAACACATACCACCAAACATTTTACAGACCCCTCCTCTTTCTGCTAGGACCGTATCTAATGCCATCCTATTCTGCCATGCCATCAGAGAGGTAGGGGCTAATTGCTCTGTCAATCCCTTAACTGCATCCCTGGTGTAGTTTACAAACCTTTGTTGGTTGTAGTATATATAGTTAATCCAGTCAACATTTTTTGTTTACTGTCACCCACCAGAGGAGAGACTCATATCCAGCTGCCTATTGGTTCCTAGCCTTAAACTCGCTCGGCACTCCACGCGGAACCCCAATCTCATCTATATAGATCTGGGGGTCAAAAGACCCCGCAGGAGAGGTGTCCCTTCTGCTCCTCCGGTGACCCTTCTTCCAAGGGGACTCTGACAGTAAGCGCAGAGGCATTGCCAGCTGTACCAGTGCACAAACCCCTCAGGAATTGGCTGGGATGCTCGCTCTGAGCCTCTTGTCTCCGCATAACCACCAGACGTCCGCCCTCTGAGTGTCGTGCTCAACCCAGTTGTCACCCTCTCCCTTTACTATTTTGTTAATCCTCTCCATGCAGTAGTCATCTGGTAAAGACCCCAAACTTTGCCACTCTCATTCCCCGGAAGTGCAAAACAAGTCAAGTTATCAGGGTATGCCGTGACAGCAGGGGGTATCTGAGGTCTCTGAACCTGGGGAAACAATAAACTTAATGTGTGACAGGGAGTGTTGGTGTCAGGTTTGTATGTTTTTTGATATAGCTTTAGCATACACCCTAAACCATCTGGATCTATATTGTTATTTAAGGGAAAAAGCACTGTAGCCAGCTGGGGTCTGGCCCCTGCACAGACCAAGCAGTTCTCTTTTTTAAGGATGTTAGCAGTATAGATTAACCATTCAAGCCATTCATTCTTACCCTGGTATCCTGTTTCTAATGTAATAGCTTCTTCCACTGTGAGATTGGTGAATCTCACTGTGGGTCCTAATACCTCTACTTTAAATTGGCCCTCATTATCTAATTCTTTCTTCTTGTTTGTCTCATTCTTTGGTTTGCCTTCAAGAAAGAAATTTCCCAAAGGATCAGTTCCTGATATCCAGGCTCCTACACGGTATAACCTCTGATCTTCTAATTTTGGGTCCTTCAGGGAAATCAATAATATATTGCAATTCTTTGATTCTGTACAGGGAGAGTGGGCCGCTTTAGTTATGGTTAATCTATTCTTTAAATCTCCTGCTGCTGGGATCTCATATCCCCAATCCTGGGCTGCAGTTGTCCACATGACTGAATCCCAAGTAGTACACCCGGTAGTTCCAGCCAGGTAGCACACGTATTTATCTGCCCAGGTCAGCTTACTTTTTTCTACCTTATCTCCACAATCTGTCATCCTGCAGAAATCCACCTGTATAGTACTGGTGGTTCCTTCAACAAAGGTGAGGTTCAATGCTCTTTCTGTCTCTTCCCAATTGATTGGTTCCACTATCCTCCCGTGTCTCCTACCTCCCCGTATAGAGGCCTCTCCTAGAGTCACCAGTGCTCCCACTAGAAACAAAATCCCTACCATCCTATCTGAAGTGAGGGGGGCCTAAATAGGGCCTTTTCTTCACCAAGGTTGAGACAAGCAGACCTTTTATCTGCCTCCCTTTTGTATTTAGACTTTCCCCCTCCTTTAGTCTTTCTGTCCCTACTCTGCCTATGTTTACCTTTTTACAGTGGGATTGGTGAATCCAGATACTCATTTCAGCAATTCTTACTGCAGTGGGAGTAGTAAGGAGTACTTAATATGGCCCGTCCCACTTAGGGGAGTGCCAATGCTTCTTTTTGATCACCATGATGAGCACCCGATTTGTACTTTGTCTTCTCCTATGGGCTCTCCTTCTGGAATGGAACACTCTTGGTTAATTTGTTTCTGTTTTAATAACCTTGACATGTATTCTGCTAAGGTTCTCTCCCCTTCCTCTGTGTGGGTTTCATTTGGTAATAAAGGTATTTTATAAGGTCTAACATACATCATTTCAAATGGACTCAGCCCCTCCTTAGTGGGCGTGATGTGCATGCTTAAAATAGCTAGTGGGAGACAGTACATCCAATTTTTTCCTGTCTCCTCCATAGCCTTTTCAAGCTTGCGCTTCAATATCCAATTATGTCTTTCTACGAGCCCTGCTGACTGAGGGTGATATGCACAGTGATTCTTTACTTCTATACCCATCACTTCTGTTAGGTGTTTTATGATCTGATTTCCAAAATGTGAACCATTATCACTATAAATCTTCTCTGGTATCCCAAATTGTGAAATGATATCTTTTAGTAAGGCTTTGGATACTGTTAAGGCGTCAGCACTTCCTGTGGGGAATATCTCTACCCATGTGGTCAATGCATCAATGATTTCCAAACAATATTTCTTCCTTTTCACATTTGTCTAATTCAATAAAATCCATGCAAATGTGTTGGAATGGATATTGCGGTGTGGAGAACTTCCCTTTCCGTGGTCTTATGCCTCCCTGAGCGTTGTGTCTTGCACATATAATGCATTGATAACAAAAAGTTTTTTTTAGTAGTTTGTGAAGCCATAGGCTGTACATACCTTATTTAACATCTCAGTCATCCCCCTGTTTGACACATGAGTTACTCCATGTGTCAATACTGCTGCATACCTAAATAAGGATTTTGGCAATACCAGCTTTCCTTCAGGTGATGTGTAGATGTTATCTATTATTGTGCAACCTTTTGTTTTCCGATATTGTTTCTCCCCAGGGGATACATTCTGCTGTATATCAGTAAGGACTTTATGATCTATCTCTATGATTTCCTGTTCTGTCATGTGTCTCTTCTGCATATCCAGTTACACTTGTACCATCTGGATTTTTCGTACTGGAGCCATCAACAAAAAGTGTCATTTCAGGGTTAGATAATGGTACATCTTTCCAATCACTTCATGGCAGTACCTTTTCAGCGATGGCAGCAGTACAGTCATGTTTATGACCATCAGTAGGAAGTGGTATTAGTGTGGATGGGTTTAATGTAGTACATATCTGTATTGTTAAGTGAGGTTGTGTCAAAAGTATTGTCATACAGGAAAGGTGTTGTGCTGGGCTCAAATGTATGGACCAACGGGGCGCGGTCAGTATTGAATACTCAGAAATCCAAGCTCTACAAAAGTTTGTCATGCCCAAAAAAGACATCATTTGTTTCTTTGTTTCTGGCTTCGGCACCTGGTGGAGGGCTCAAATTCTCTCCTCATCCAGGTGTCGACCTTCTTTTGAGATATTATACCCTAAGTATTTGACCTGCTGTTGCCACAAATGGAGTTTAGTTTTATTTACCTTATGCCCTTGGTATAACTGCCTGGTTAACAGCTTGTAAATCCTGTACCATTCTCCAGCCTGTGGAAGGCGGAGCCTTCTTAACAGGAAAAAGAGGGGTATTGCAGGGGCTATACCCTCCTCTGCTTCCTTCTTAAGGGGGTATCTCCTTCATCACCTTGCACAAAAAAACTTTACTTTCACATTTTTTTTTCCTTGAGTTTAGAATACAAGACTGGTAATTCTACTCTCGAACTTTGCCAAAATCTATATAAAACAGCAAACAAAGTCCAAACTCTCCAAACAGGAAATAAACATACATATATATATATATATATAACAACGTATACCTTTACCTTATTTACTACAAAGTACAGTTGGTCAAAACAAACATTCTTAACGTTCTGATCAGAATTTTTTTTTTTTACACACACTCACACAAAAGAGGAAGTGCACTTAGGTGTCCGTGGGGGGGGGGTGGGGCGAGGAGCGAGTGAGTTTTTTTTTAACCACAAGTTTGCAGCCAGACAGATCATAAAGCAGGCCTTTTATTAACCTGTAAACCACCAGACTAGCAACCCTTGGATCACAGAAAAGCAAAAATTTCAATTAGCAGTTATGTTAAATATGAGGAGGAAAGAGTGAGAGTTAGTCTCATGATTTAACAAATGCAGCAAAAGGAACAGTGCAGGAAATGTTGCTCTTGAGAGAAAAAGAGAAAAACAATCGATCTATGGGGGAAGTGTTTCTGATCAAGTTAGATTGATTCCTGCTCATACATTCACTTCCTGTTTGTCCCAACCACCACTCAGTTAGAAAAAAAACCTGAAATGGCCACTGTGACTCTCTGTAATCTATCCAGATTACTTGTAATCACTATTCACAACAATTATCAATCATCTATCAGTACCTTACATTTTTTGTAATCTGTCTCGGACAGCGGGCTACGTCTATTTACCATAGGCAACGTCCCCAAGTGCCTCTGTCTTCGGCCCCTGTGTCACCTAGATCTTTTACGATCAATAAAATGCCGGCATACTCAATAAAAACCCAAATCACCTCGAGTAGAAGAGAAAAGAAGAGAAAAGAAAAGATCTGTCTTACCTTTAACAGACTCGGAGGACTGGATCAGAAGTCCAGGAGTAGAAGTCAGGTGTGGATCCCGGAACCGACCAGCCTTTTTTTACCACTTAACTTGAGTGGGAGGACCTAGGTCTCGGCGAGAGGTAGTCTGATACTCACCGATATTTTGGACGGAACCGTTCGATCCACCACCTAATCCTTACTTCGGGCTCGAAAGGACCATGATATCAGTAAAATTCTATTCTCTCACTGTTCAGTCAACTCCGGTCATGTTGATTAGAAGACAGATTTATTACAAATGTATCGGTACATAGGGGTGGGCTCTGTACACAGCAAGGAGTTCCAGCAGAGTCACACACGAACCCTTTTACACATGTCATTTTATAGCAGTATTTGGCAAGCTGCCATTGGCTAAGGCACTCTGGTGACTCATGGTGCATTGTCAGCTTTATTGTCAAATCCAGCGGGTCTTTACACAATATTTCCTATTATGGTAAACTTTTGCTAGTTCTTTAAAAATTGTTGTAGGTGTTGGTTGGAACTAAGCAGATTGCATAAACAATAACTCAGTGCCATTTTAGCTAGAAAAAAGCATATAAGGAACAAGGCAAATGTTGAATGTATGTGTAATCAGTGATAATGTGTAATGAAGAAATGTAAATGCATCTGCAAGTGATAATTGCACTTAAGTTTCGAATGGGTATTGTCAAAAGATATTAAATAGATAAAAATAAGCACTAAGTTTTTCAAAAGTGAAATACCAAATGCATTACAGTATTGTAAGTAAGGGTAAAAGTAGATGTGTGGATGCATGTATGAATGTGTATGTGGATAAGTACCTGTATATGAGTTAAACTGAGTGTATATATGTGCTGGTAAATGTGATCAGGTGAAACCCCCTAGTTACCTGAGCTATGGATGAACGGTCCATGGAACTTCTCCCTGGGATGAAAAGGTGTGGAGTGAGCCGCCCAGCGTTCTCACCTTATTACATCAGAAGAAAAACTCGCCGGTGCCCCCACTCAATAAGAGGCACCAGCTTTCTCCCTCTCTCAATAACTGATAAGAACAGACTCTAAACTTGATCCTGGCAAATACATATGATATCAATGTAATTATGATGTTGCAGACGGCATTTATAGTGCAGTGCTTAGACGTGGAGATAATTCAGATATTTATTTTTTTCCCACTTAGGGTTGGCAGTGGAAAGGGTGTATCCAGTGTAATTGTGGAGAAGCAAAAAGATGATGGTGATGACGATAACGAATTTGTGGTGGAGGAAGCGTCTCCTCAGCTGTCGCATATGCCTGCAATGGAGATGGTAAGTAATAGGGCTACATGGAGACATGGTAAATGCAGCATATTAGTCACATTGATTAACTGACTAATGTCTTCTCTCTCCAGGAGTCAGAGCTAGACCTCCCTGCGGATGAAAAGCATGGTAAGAGTGATTAAGTGGTCAGTCCTTGTAGTTGTAATATTGAATCTATTAAACATCCATACGTGACTTGCAATACAACATACGGTAATTGCTCAGTTAAAATAGTATTGGTCTGCCAAGGCAAAGGTGTTTTTTATTTTTTTTTTAAAGGTGACAAAACATATTGGGGCTGATTTTAAGAATTTTCTTTCAATAAATTGTGTTCTGATCCACTTAAATTATCCGGTGATGTGAAAAGAAAATCCCTGTTTAGTTGTTTCATCTGCACATGATTAAAGTGAATATCCACATAGTTTGTGTGAACTTTCTTAACTCCTGTAGTAAAAAAGCTTCATCATATATCTGGCATTGCAGCATCATTGGTATGACTGAGAACAGGTTGGGGATAGGCTGTGTTCAGTGGCCTTCATTCTAATTCTAAGTATTTTTTGTGTGGAAATTTTTTTTTTTTTTACCTAAACATATCCTAAAGCACCACCAAAGGCAAAACCTTTTTTGGATAGTGTAAGGGAGGGTTATAACCCCTGTCTGTTATTTTTGCCATCTGTGTCTTGATGGTCAGATTTCCCTCCTTTTCCTGTCACAGGAGCCAAAACAGGAAGTAAGAGAAAATCCCTATAAAGTGAGGGAATCCCAGGGTGTCACCAGAACTAGTGTCCCCATTGGAAGATTTCCTCTCTATTACTTTTCTGATGTCAACCCAAAATGTGGGATTTTCTTTTACTTTCACTTTCAATGAGAATGGTAAACAAAACAGAGAGGGTGAATCCCTAATGGAGGCACATACAGCAATAAAACCTGACAGGGGTTCGAATTCTTCTCTACTCTGTCCAAAACTAAAAAAAAAAGTTTTGCCTTTAATGACACTTTAGGGCCTCATGCTCATAGGACATTTTACCAACTCTCCTGCAAGCCTTTCCTCCGAGCAGCAGCAGCATTGTGGTAGAGAAAATGCCTGCCACTTGTAAAAATGTGTTAAGCATTTAGGTGCTTTTACAGGTGTCAAGCGCTTGGATGTTAATTTAGTGAACAGGATAAGAGTGCTACTATACTAATACATCACCAAATAAATCATAAAAACTCATATCAAATATAAAATAACAATATATAAAGTCCATAAATTCTAGTGAACAAATAAATATATAAAGTTCATGTGAATCCAAGGAGGTTTTTCCAGTGCAAGTTCAACTTAATCAGATGTGCAGTATAACTGATTCAGCCCCGCAAGATTTTACCCCCTTCCTGACCAGAGCACTTTTTGCGATTCGGCACTGCGTCGCTTTAACTGACAATTGCGTGGTCCTGCATCGTTGCACCCAAACAAAATTGACGTCCTTTTTTTCCCACAAATACAGCTTTCTTTTGGTGGTATTTGATCACCTCTGCGGTTTTAATTTTTTGCGCTATAAACAAAAAAAGAGCGACAATTTTGAAAAAAAAAAAAACGCAATATTTTTTACTTTTTGCTATAATAAATATATAAATAAAAATATTTTTTTCCTCAGTTTAGGCCGATATGTATTCTTCTACATATTTTTGGTAAAAATCGCAATAAGCGTATATTGATTGGTTTGCGCAAAAGTTATAGCATCTACAAAATAGGGGATAGTTTTATGGCATTTTTATTATTATTTTTTTTTTTACTAGTAATGGCGGCGATCTGCATTTTTTATCGGGACTGCGACATTATGGTGGACACGTCGGACAATTTTGACATATTTTTGGGACCATTGGCATTTTTACAGCGATCAGTGCTATAATAATGCATTGATTACTGTAAAAAATGTCACTGGCAGGGAAGGAGTTAACACTGGGGGGCGATCAAAGGGTTAATTGTGTTCCCTAGTGTGTGTGTTAGTATATTGTATGGTAGCGCTCTTATTCTGTTCACATTTTTAAAGGCACATGCACTTTGGGAGCAGCAACCTTTAATGTTTGTAATCATATTTATATTTAATTTTATTCCTATCACCAATTATTCTTTGTTTAATCATTTGTTTAGCGCAGGAATTCACGGTGTCATACACTATTTACCTACATGTTAGTTAATTGAGGTGACCAGAATAATTATTTCTTTCGGCAATTGAAATTAATAAACGCTCAAGCGCTAAACGCTAAAAACACCGCTGCTCCTTTACGCACTGGCAGAGGGTTTTTCTACCTGCCTTTTAAATGCCTCTGCTTCTAAAGTTCTCTAAAAGCCTATGTTGGACACAACAGGCAGGGGCGTTTAGAAGCAGGAACAAAAAAATGCACCTGATTTTTGCAGGGAAAGAATATACATTTATTATTTTCTTTACACTGGAGCCTGCAAAGTATTGCACCTGCAATCAGTGGATCACAGGTGCAATGTTGGGCTCCTGCAGACACTGCTGAGTTCTCTCTGTATGGGCAGACAGTTACTCAGCTGTAGGAAATGTCAATAGACTATGAGGGCGCTGATGGGCACCCTCCCAGTTTATTGAGAACTGAAAACCATTTGCCACAGTGGAAGATGTGACTTGTAGTTCATTCATAACGTTGCTGTGTAGGCGGAGACCTGCACAGTCATGGCGTTTTTAAAATGTGAACCCCAGCCCGGTGTTGCAGGGAAAGGGGGGTGAGGTGGGTGCTGAAAATATTACATGTTACACTCCAAATATGGGTTTACATGTAACATGTTCAGAAGATGAATTTCAACAGCTTCAGGTCCACCCCATAGCAGTTTTACCGCGACAGGGTGGCACCTGTGTGCCGGATCACGTATATCTCTGTGATCCGGCTCCTCCGGGTAGGATGAGTGCCGCCGGCGCCTTGCTACCACTGTGATCACACACAGCGGGAGCCCAGCAGGGGATACCGTGGACTCGATGTCCACCAGCACCTGTCGATTGTTCAATGCACAGGTAGAATGGCGATCTGCCTGTCAGTAGGGAGGGCATTGATCCTGTGTTCCTGCAAAGCAGGGACAAGGATCCATGCCTTCCATTAGTAAAAGCACCACCCCAACAGTACACAAAATCACTAGCTAGGCACATAGTTAACCCTTCGATCACCCCTGATGTTAACCCCTTTCCAGCCAGTGTCATTAGTACAGTGACAGTGCATATTTTTTAGCACTGGTCCTCAAAAAGTGTCAGTTCATGTCCAAATTGTCGGCCACAATATCGCAGTCCCGCTATAAGTCACTTTAAATAAAAATATGCCATAGTTTTGTAGATGCTATAACTTTTACGCAAACCAATCAATATGCTCTTACTGGGATTTTTTTTAAACAAAAATATGTAGCAGAATACATATTTGCCTAAATTGATGAAGAAATTTGATATTTTTTTTTTCTATTTTTTTTATTGGATATGTTTTATAGCAGAAAGTAAAAAATATCGCTTTTTTTTTCAAAATTGTCCTCTTTTTTTTTTTTTTTTTTTTTTTTTTTTTTGTTGTTTATAGCACGAAAAATAAACAACGCGGAGGCGATCAAATACCACCAAAAGAAAGCTCTATTTCTGGGAAAAAAAAGGACATACATTTTATTTGGGTACAGCACAGCACGGCTGTGCTATTGTCAGTCAAAGTAACGCAGTGCCATATCGCAAAAAATGGCCTGGTCAGGAAGAGGGGGGTAAATCTTTCGTAGGTCAAGTGGCTAATCCATACCAAGGACTGTTGATGCTGGAATTTTGGTAGCCACTAGGGGGAGATGGTTATCTTTTTCTTACTAAATCTAATTCTCGCAAAAGTCAAACCGGACTGTGATGCTGATCTCGGAATAGTATTAAAAATAGCATATTTCATCTGTTTAAAATATGCAGTACTTAAAGTAATAGCAAACATTTCTGTTTTTACAGGCAGTCTTGTTAAGAAAATCTTAGAGACCAAAAAGGAATTTGAGACACAACCTGATGCAGGCAGTAAGGTAAGATCCACATCATTTTGGTACACAATCAGTAATTTTTCCATGATATCTGTAACAAGCAATTGTTTATTCTTTCTTAACACTTTCCTTTTTTATGTAGTTTTAAATTTATAAATAGGAAAAGGAAGACAAAGCTATAGCTGTGAACAGATGATGCAGGTAGAGAACTAAACATATTTCATACAAAGAGGAAAAAAAAATACAAAAATTTACTTCATTCCCTCCTGCAAACCCTACATGTAAAAAAAGGGCAAAAAAGCTTTTTATTCCCTTGATTTTTTGCCCCAATATTGGTATATGATATCGATATTGGTGCCAATACTAAGTATTTGCATGAGTATCGGTACTTGTGCAAATGCTCCAATACCTGAAACCGACACTTTCAGGCTCAGTTCTTTCAGGCTCAGTTCTTTCAGCTAACGGGATTCCCCACTGACAGCTGAAATGTTAAAAAAAAAACAAAACTGGCATTTACTGGTTGTTAAAGCGGGGGTCCACCTATCTATCGTTTTTTTTTTTTTTTTTTTTGAGTTCATTCACAAACTTTTCTTCTCAGCATTACATACTCACATATTGTGTGTAATATGTCCGCCTGTGTCAGATTTCGTCGGAAAGAATAACTTATATTATTCACTGCAGGCGGTTTCCATCTTCATTGTGGGCATTTGAAGCCCACGAGCATTTATTTCCTGGATGTGGTGAATGCTGTGCTCCCAGCATTCACCGCTCGTTCCCGCACATGCTCAGTGGCATCCTGGGAAGCCTGAGACTAGCTCCCAGGAGTCTGGGAGAGGCTAGAAACACGCCTACTCCCACAGGAGGAGAACCAGGAAGTGCAAAGAAGAATAGAAAAATAAAAGGTAATTACGGCGATTTAAATTTTTTTAAATGGCATGTCAGCGTTTAGGCAAGGAAGAGAATACATACAGATATTGTTCAAAATTTGGGTGGAACCCCGCTTTAAGGAGCACTGCTACAGTGTCCTTAACAACTGATGACTCCTTCAGCTGTCAGTAGGGTTCCCCTGTTGACAGCTGAAGTGTAAACAATGTCCCAACAACTGTAGCTGTCAAAAAAAGCAGCTGGGCAATGTTTATAAACAACATTGCTTAGCCAAGAAAGATAAAAAGAAACACTGTTTCTTTTTGTATCCTTGTGTTCATCTACAGATCAAAGGGATGAACTTTCATCTGAAGATAAAGTCAGTTTAAAGCGACCTGTCAAGTAAAAAAAAAGGTGTGTTTTTTTTTTTGTTTTTAAATAAATGTTCCTCTGTTTAACCCCTTTTTAACCCCTAAATTGCTCCAATCAGCCTTAAAGTGATTGTAAAGGCAGACGGTTTAATTTTTTTTATCTTAATGCATTCTGTGCATTAAGATAAAAAGGCTTCTGTGTTCCTCAGCCCCCCTAATACTTACCTGAGCCTCATTCAGATCCAGTGATGTTGTAGGAATGTCTCAGCTGCCAGTGACTCCCCTCCTTATTGTCTGAGACCGCAGCAAGGCGCTATTGGCTGCTGCTGCTGTCAATTAAAGTCAGCCAGCCAACGAGAGGAGAAAGGGGGGGCTGGGCCAGACCACGGCTCCATGTCTGAATGGACACAGAGAGCTGTGACTCAGCTCGGGTGCCCCCATAGCAAGCTGCTTGCTTTGGGAGCACTCAACAGGAGGTAGGGACCTGAGAATGGGAGGATCTGTGCTACTCTGTGCAAAACCACTGCACAGAGCAGGTAAGTATGACATGTTTGTTATTTTTACTCAAAAAAAAAAAGGGGGGACTTTACAGTCACTTTAACTCCTTATTCTCCTTCTCCATTTAATCAATATTTTTCTGCTGTGTTTTTTTTTTTTTTTTTTTTTTTCACTACTACTACTTTATAAACTATTAATAATTAAAACTTTTTTTTTTTTTTGCATTGTTCTTTAATATTTTACACCTTTAACATATATTTACATGTTTCACATTGAAAAGAGTGCAACATTTAAAAAAAATTACATTTATTTAATTTTCAGTGCTTTGTGCCATTGTTGACAGTGTAACACAACAGTTGCCAGTAGGTATCGGTAATTGGTATCGGCGAGTACTAAAACAAAAGTATCGGTACTCGTACTTGCTGTAGAAAAAAAAAAACATGGTATCGGTGCATCCCTAGTTGTAACATCTACACCCCCAATGTGGGCCAGGTAGGGTTCCTTCAGATGGACCTCGAGAAACTTTCAGATTTTGCAGAAGGCCTTTAGATAGTTGGAGGCAACCTCAATGTCACCCTAAATCCCCTGTTGGATGTTTTAAGGGGAGCATCACATTTTTCTTAATCGTACATCACGGGACACAGAGCCATAGTAATTACTATGTGGGTTATAGGCCACCTTCGGGTGATGGACACTGGCACACCCTAAGACAGGAAGTCCACTCCCTATATAACCCCTCCCACTACTGGGAGTAAAGATGTGCTGTGCTGAGCGCCACTGGAGCAATCCTTGCTTGGGCTAGCTATGCAAGAGGGGGGGCACGGTGGGGACATGGAGTGGGCGTGGCTTAGCGCTGTGTTGGTGTGCAGTAGCGTCCAGCGCAGGGGTACTTTTAAAAGGCTCAGTTTTTTTGCTGACTGCAGCTGTCGGAGAGGCACAAAAGCTAAAAAGGGGCATGTAAGTGGTGACATAGGCATCTCTTTGGCACATTTACTGAAGCATCAGGCTGAGCGTTAATAGCAGCGACAGTTGCTGGACTATTTGCTCAAGCAGTGAATGCGATTTCTTCTGGTAGTACCTCTGCATTTGTGCATCAGGCTATGGTCAGAAGAGGAGGTAGACACACCCCAAAAAGGGCTCAAAGGGGACTCCTTCAAGCTCTAAACAGCCTAAACTCATCTCTACTATGGTGTCCACCCCTGAAAGGGGGTGGCTGGTCAGAGTGAGCCATCAGGGCTATCAAATATTGCAATTGTTTTCAATACTGCAGCCCCTGTCTATATTACCGAAGAGGGTTTTTTACTCAAGCCATAATAGGATTGGCTAGTGGCTTTAATCGCATCCCAGAATGGGTTCAAATGCGACAGGTCCCTTTCCATAACCCAGGACCCTCAAACTGAGGATCTGGGAGCGGGAGAAGATGAATGTCCCTCAGGGGACCGTGGAGAGGCTGATGACTCCTCTTCTGAAGGGTCTAATCCACGGGGATCAACTTCACAATCTGAAAGATTGATGGTGCATTTTTCTACTCTTCATTGAGTCGGTTGATATGCCCACTTTTTGTTTAGGTTCACTAAAGCCCCTCCCCAAGCTGCGCAAGCCTTTCCTGTCCATTCATTGCTGGAAAGGCCTATGTATTCTGAGTGGGATCACCCAGATAAGCGTTCTTTTCCTCCTATAACACTTTATCCTATGGAGGAAAAATTCACTAAGTAGTGGGAGATACCAGCAATTGTCGCTGCTATATCCTCTGTGAATGAAAGTTTGACTTGTCCGGTAGACAATGCTCATATACTTAGGGATCCTTAGGGAATTCCTATTTAAAAAAAACTTTTTCTCTTATGACTCAACCTGCGCTAGCAGCAATTAGTGTATGTCAGTCATTGAGAGGCCGGTTTAAACAGGTGCTCAAGGTTATTCCTGATCAGCAGGCCAGGATTTAGCCCTGTTACCAGCGGCATTATGTTTGGCAATAGACACCATGAGAGATTCTATTCTTCAAGCCTCACGCCTTACGCTTGGGCTGGTGCATAGGCATAGAATCTTATGGTTGAACGATTGGTCAGCCGAAGCATCATGCAAAGCTCCTGGCTAGTTTTCCTTTTCGGTGAACAGCTGTTTGGGGATGATTTGGATACAGTAAATACATCCAAAAAAACTTCTAGTGAAAAAGTACCCTTTCGCTAGTTAGGAAGAGGGGTAATCGTATTTCATTTAAACAAGCTCTTTCTCCAGTGCCAGGAGCATCTGCCTCTAGGCAGTCACAACGGCCTCCGCTGTCAAGTTCAAGAGGGGAACTGGAGCCTCCTTATGAGGGGGCGCCTCCGCTCGCTCGAGTGGGGGGAAGACTTCTGCAGTTCTCACGGGTCTGGTAGGAAGAGTGTCAGGAGCCTACGGCCACATCACCCTGAAAGCGCCCGATCTCTGATCTCAGAGGCTAAGCAGGGTCGGGCCTGGTCAGTACCTGGATGGGGGACCACCTGGGAATACCAATTGCCGTAGACTGCAGATCGGTGACTTCCTCAATAACTCTAGGGTACAAACTTGAGTTCCGAAAGTCCCCGTCTCCTCGTTTTCTCAGATTCCAGAGGAAAAGTCTCTCTTTCAAGCATTGGACCATCTTTTATCTCAAAAAAATGATCTTAGTGGTTCCCATGCAAGAGCGGGGATTGGGGTTTTATTTAAACCTTTCACTGTACCAAAACCAAATGGGTATGTCAGACCCATTCTAGATCTCAAAGATCTAAACCGGTTTCTGAATATCTGCTCTTTTCGCATGGAGTCAATCCGATCAGTGGTCTCCGTCCTACAAGGTGGAGAACTTCTGGCGTCAATAGACATCAGGGATGCATACCTCCCATGTACTTATGTTTCCCGCTCACCAGAAATATCTACGTTTCGAGGTAGAAAATCTTTGTTTTCCATTTGTAGCTCTGCCTTTCGGTCTAGCTACTGCACCTCGAGTATTTACAAAGGTCCTGGCCCCTCCTGTAGCCAGATTAAGGGCCCAAGGTATAACAATTATAGCTTACCTAAACGATCTGCTCTTGATAGACCAGTCGGTAGCCTGCTTAGACCAAAGTATGATCCACAGTCAACTACCTGGAATACCTAGGTTAGAACCTAGAGAAATCCTCCTTTAAAAAAAAAAAAAAAAAAAACCTATCAAGGAGATTAGAATACCTGGGTCTGATTATTGATACAGCCCAGAAAAGGGTATTCTTGCCCCAGGCGAAGATCAGGGCCATAAGGGAACTGATTCAGGTGATCAAGGCAAAGAAGAATCCTTCTATTCGACTTTGCATGAGGTTGTTGGAAAAGATGGTGGCTTCATTTGAGGCCATTTCCTATGCTCAGTTTCATTTGAGGCTGCTGCAAAACAGTATCTTATCAGCTTGGAACAAGAAGATCCAAGCTCTAGATTTCCCAATGTATCTGTCTCCAGTGTGCGCCGAAGCCTCAGTTGGTGGTTGTTAACCAAGAATTTGCAGAAAGGAAAATCTTTCCTGCCAGTTACCTGGAAGATGGTAACAATGACCTTTGCCCATCAACATTCTAGAGATCCGGGCAGCGCGCTTGGCCCTGAGGGCCTGGACGTTCAGGTTACGGAATTGTCCTGTCAGGATCCAATCCGACAGTGCCACAGCAGTGGCCTAAATGAATCACCAAGGGGGGCACGAGAAGTCGTGCGGCCCAGAGAGCGGTCAATCATATTTTAACTTGGGAAAAAAACAATGTACCTTGCCTATCGGCAGTCTTCATTCCGGGAATAGAAAATTGGCAGGCGGACTATTAAGTCGCCAGCAGTCATTCCCAGGAGAATGTTCCCTTCACCCCGATATCTTCCTGGCAATGCGCCGAAGAAGGGGGATCCCAGACGTAGATCTGTTTGCGTCCAGGTTCATCAAGAGAATCAACAACTTTGTGTTAAGAACAAGGGATCTGCTAGCATGCGGAACAGATGCCTTCGTATTCCCAGGAATCCGTTCTCACTGATTTATGCATTTCCTCCTATTCTGCTTCCACGACTGCTTCACAGGATCAAGCAGGAAGGGAAATCAGTCATTCTTGTGGCCCCTGGTGTGGCCCAGAAAATCTTGGTATGCAGAGATCATAAAGATGGCGGTAGGGGACTCATGGACCCTACCGCCACGTCCAGACCTTCTCTCGCAAAGTCCGGTATTCCATCCTACCTTACAAATGCTAAATTTAATGGTTTGCCTATTGAGTCCCACATTCTGAAGAAGCGTGGGCTGTCAGGTCCAGTGGTATTTACCTTGGTTAAAGCAGAGAAGCTGGCTTCCAGAAACATAGATTATAGAGTCTGGAAACCATGTCTCCTGGTTTGAATCCAGGGGTTGGCATCCCAGGAAGTATGTCATAGGTAGAATTCTTGACTTCTGTAGATGGGGTTAGAAATTAAGCTGGCCTTGCATACTATCAAAGGCCAGGTTTCTGCCTTATCCGTATTATTTCAACAAACACGTGCTTCGCATTCTTTGGTTCGTAGCTTACTCAGGGGGTAACACGGCTTAATCTTCCAGTTAAGTCATCCCTGAACCTTTGGGACTTGAATTTAGTTCTGTCGGCATTGCTGAAAAAGCCTTTTTGAGCCGATACAGCATATTCCCTTGGTCCTTTTGACAAGGAAACAAATTTTCAGGTAGCCATATCTTCTGCAAGAAGGGTATAGTTGGTTGCTCTTTCTTGTAAAGAGCCATATTTGATTTTTCACAAGAATATGGTAGTATTGCGTCCTCATCCTAACTTTCTACTGAAGGTAGTGTCTAGTTTTTATCCGAACCAGGATATTGTTCTACGTTCATTTTTCTGAACCACCGACAGTTGGTCAATGAATAGCAGTGGTAAACAAGATCAATAACATGAAAGCTTGACGGCAGCTCTAAAGCATAGATGAGCAGTTTCATAAAACGTGGTATTGCTTGCAAGTTATCCAATACTCTCTGGACTACGCCACATACAGTGGGGACGGAAAGTATTCAGACCCCCTTAAATTTTTCACTCTTTGTTACATTGCAGCCATTTTCTAAAATCATTTAAGTTAATTTTCTTCCTCATTAATGTACACACAGAACCCCATATTGACAGAAAAACACAGAATTGTTGACATTTTTGCAGATTTATTAAAAAAGAAAAACTGAAATATCACATGGTCCTAAGTATTCAGACCCTTTGCTGTGACACTCATATACTTAACTCAGGTGCTGTCCATTTCTTCTGATCATCCTGGAGATGGTTCTACACCTTCATTTGAGAAAATGAACTTAAATGATTTTAGCAAATGGCTGCAATATAACAAAGAGTGAAAAATTTAAGGGGGTTTGAATACTTTCCGTCCCCACTGTATATAGCCACCCTATTTCCTCAGGACCTATCCCAGTAGAGGCCATGTTTGGCTTACTTATGTTTTTACAGAGCTGTTACTGATCCTCTCAATGTACTCCAGTCCTGTTCGCAGCCCCCCCCCCCCCCCCTCCTTTTTTTTTTCCTTAACCTTTATTTACACCTATCTTATAATTCTAGGGTATTATAAAGCCTTACTGAATTACTGCTGTGGTTTCTATACCTTCTGGGCTTCATGATCAAGTGATCTGTTTTGTTCTATAATTGGATTTTCTATTGATTTTGGTGTCTTTTTTTTTCTGTGGTTATCTAATCTGTATGCTTTGCTGAAGAATGCAATAAAACTAAAAAAAAAAAAAAAAATAGTTATTAAATCAAAAGGTCTGCAGAATGAACACTATGATAGAGTGTTTTTTGGGGGACTTTAAATGAAGCCATGGCCTGGTAAGGTCATGTATTTCCATCCCTGGGGACTTTAAATGAAGCCATGGCCTGGTAAGGTCATGTATTTCCATCCCTGTTGAAGTCAAAAATAAGGAGGAGAGCAAGAGAGTGGGACTTTACATGAAGCACATGGTTGCAATAGAGTAAATTGGTGAACATATAGGAAATGTATTAATTATTATATAGTATATACATACATATAGTGCTGGTATCAATTCTAAACGATGAGCATGGTAATAACAATAAACATGGTAATGACATTGGTATCTCATGATATAACCACAATAATATTCCATAGTTCACATAGCAAGATTGTATAAAACCATAAATTGCGAAATAGTGCCTGCAGGACCTATGGCCTCACTAGTCTCACTAGTCCTATAAAGGTGGGTATTGCATAATGACTTAAAGGTCTGGGTAAGTATTAGTAGAAAAACGGCATCTGCTAGCTCTACATGTTTCGTGGCTTTTGAACCACTCGTCAGGAGCAATCTGGCAATCAGTTTTTTTTTTTTTTTTTTTTACATTTAGCTGTCAGTAGGGAAACCCGCTGACAGCTGATGAGTCATTGTTAAGGATGAGGCGGCCGGCTTCCTCACCCACTCCTTAACAACCAGCTATTCTTCACACAGAATTCTAATCGGTCTATACATTTTCGACCAATTCGAATCGTTCTGAAAATTTGGAATTCGCTAGGAAATAAAGAAACCAAATGACACCTTATTTTTTGTTGCCGGCATTCTTTTCACAAGTCGCATGTACAGTGCCTTGATAAAGTATTCATACCCCTTGACATTTTCCACATTTTGTCATGTTACAAGCAAAAATGTTAATGTAATTAGAATAAATGGAAACTTATCTTCTTCGTTTGAACTATTTAACGGGACAAGGCAGGGGTGCCCCCTCTCTCCAATGCTGTTTGTATTGGCACTGGAACCTCTGTTAGCTGCAATCCGTAAAAACCCGGACATTAGAGGAGTGAGAGTAGGGGAACGGGATTATAGAGTAGCTGCTTATGCGGATGATTTGCTTTTTTATGTCTCCAAACCTAGGATAACAATTCCAATTATACTAGAGGAGCTGAGTAGATATGGAAAGCTGTCCAATTTTAAAATAAATATGTGTAAATCCGAGATTCTGAATATTGCCACTCCAAGGGAGGAACAATTGGCAAGTCAACCTAAATTCCCTTTTGTATGGTGTAAGGAGGGACTGGGGTACTTGGGAATAAAATTGACTGCATCTCTGGGGACTATGTTTGAAACCAATTATATACCAGTGCTTAATATGATTAAAGAACATTTAAACAATTTGAGATATAAGCCTCTCTCGTGGATAGGTAGAATTGAAGCCTTAAAAATGAATATCTTACCCAGGATGATTTACATCTTTCAAATGATTCCAATAGCCCTACCTCAGGGATATTTCAAGAAATTAAGATCATTGGTACTAAAATATATATGGGTGCATAAATGCCCTAGGATTGCATATGCAACAGCACATTTTGGGCAGCACAGTGGTGTAGTGGGTAGCACTCTCGCCTAGCAGTAAAAAGGGTCGCTGACACTACCTGCCTGGAGTTTGCACCCTCCGGGTACTCTGGTTTCCTCCCACACTCCAAAGACATGCTGGTAGGTTAATTGGCTTCAGGTCAAAAAAAAAAAAATGGCCCTAGTATATGAATGTGAGTTGGGGACCTTGGATTGTGGGCTCCTTGAGGGTAGGGACCGATGTGTGGAGCGCTGTGTAAATTGACAGCGCTGTATGGGTATCTTAAATAAATAGGGATAATTGTAGACACACACCCACACTCACTCAGGTTGAACTGGATGGATTGGTGTCTTTATTCAACCTTACTAACCATGTTAACTATGTAACATTGGTGAAGGGAAAAAGGGACAGGGGGACTAGCAGCACCGGATTTTGAGAAATATTATCGGACAGAAAAGCTGGGTAAATATAGAGATAATACAAAGTAAGGAGGATTTACGAAAAATTATTTGGATACCATGGCAATACCGGGATTTAGCTACCAGCACAAACCTACTAACTAGAAATAATTTTAAGATTTGGAATAGGTTGGGGAGATTGCACCATTGGGATTACAATTCACCACTAATGTCTATACTGGGCACAAATTATTTTAATCCAGGGAAAAAGGGACACGTATATTTCACTAGATGGGCAAAAGAAGAGGAAATACTATTGCAAGATGTAATGAAAGGTAATAGGATGTATACGTATGCTGAAATCGCACATAAGTTGGGAAACAAGCCACTAGATAAATGGTGGTATGTACAATTAAAGCACTTTACACAATCATTACCACAACCATTGTGGGGAAAAGGACACATGAGGTTAATAGAGAAATTATTTTGCTCCCATCTTAGTTTAAATCAAAGTATATCTAAACTTTATAAAATTTTGATCAAGGAAGTAGAACCTGAATTGCACCCCTATTTGGGGGAAAATGGGAAGAGGAGGTTTTCTTAGGGATGAGGAACATAAAAGGAAAACCTTTAGAATAGCCTGTTTCTCGTCAAGCGACATAAGGACAGTGGAAATGTGCTATAAACTTCTGGCGAGATGGTACGTGACCCCCTCAGAGGGCGCACAGGCTCGGGGCAGAAGGCCCCCCAACTTGCTGGAGGGGATGTGATGCCCCGGGGTCCTTTGCACACCTGTGGTGGGAATGTACAAAGATACAACCTTACTGGGGTAGAATTGTAGTAGCGATCCACCAAATAACGGGAGAACGCATTCAGAATGATCCCTGGGAATGTCAATTTCATGATACGAGAAAGACGGTGTCCCAATATAAGAATACCTTAGTCCCATACCTCCTAAATGCAGCTAAAGGTCTGAACTTGAGCTTATGGAGAACCCAAGAAGCGCAGAATATGAAGGAGTAGGTAGGGAGAGTGGAAACGGTAGAGGATTCAGTAGAGCTATATTGGAACATATGGGGAAAATGGATGGAGTTTAAAAAAATCAGAGGGTTGGAGGAATTTGATGGAGGTCTAGGGGTTCGGGGGGGAGGAGAGGGGATTATTATTTTTTTTTGGGGGGGTGGGGTTGGGTAAATGGGGAGAATAATTGTATATTGTAAGTAATCTATGTAATGAGGAATTTTGGCATAAGAATGTGAGTTTTACTATATATATATATATATATATTTGAGTATCTTTGTTTATATAATAAAAGAAGAATAATAATTTAAAAAAATGTATTTTATTGTGATAGACCTACACAAAGGGACACAGTTGTGAAGTGGAAGGGAAATTATAAATTGTTTTAATTTTTTTTTTACAAATATCTGGAAAGTGTGGCGTGCATTTGTATTCAGCCCCCTTTACTCTGATACCCCTAACTAAAATCTAGTGGAACCAATTGCCTTCAGAAATCACATAATTAGTAAATAGAGTCCACCTGTGTATAATTTAATCTCAGTATAAATATAGCTGTTCCTTGAAGCCCTCAGAGGTTTGCTTGAGAACCTTAGTGAACAAACTGCATCATAAAGGCCAAGGAACACACCAGACAGGCCAGGGATAAAGTTGTGGAGAAGTTTAAAGCAGGGTTAGGTTATAAAAAAATATCCCAAGCTTTGAACAGCTCACAGAGCACTGTCCAATCCATCATCCGAAAATGGAAAGAATATGGCACAACTGCAAACCAACCAAGACACGGCCGTCCACCTAAACGGACAGGCTGGGCAAGGAGAGCATTAATCAGAGAAGTAGCCAAGAGGCCCATGGTAACTCTGAAGGAGCTGTAGAGATCCACAGTTCAGGTGGGAGAATCTGTCCACAGGACAACTTTTAGGTGTGCACTCTACAAATCTGGGCTTTATGGAAGAAGGGCAAGAAGAAAGCCATTGTTGAAAGAAAGCCAGAAGTCCCATTTGCAGTTTGCGAGAAGCCATGTGAGGGACACAGCACACAAGTGGAAGAAGGTGCTCTGGTCAGATAAGACGAAATTAATTAAATTTTTTGGCCTAAAAGCAGAACGCTACATGTGGCGGAAAACTAACACTGCATATCACCCTGAACACACCATCCCCAGTGGTAAAACATGGTGGTGGCAGCATCGTGTTGTGGCGATTCTTTTCTTTAGCAGGGACAAGGAAGCTAGTCAGAGTTGATAGGAAGATGGGTGGAACCAAATACAGTGCAATCTTGGACGAAAACCTGTTTAGAGTCTGCAAAAGACTTGAGACTGGGGCAGAGGTTCACCTTCCAGCAGGACAACGACCCTAAACATATAGCCAGCGTTACAATAGAATGGTTTAGATCAAAGCTTGTTCAGGTGTTAGAATGGTCCAGTCAAAGTCCAGACCTAAATCCAATCGAGAATCTGAGGCAGGACATGCAAATTGCTGTTCACAGATGCTCTCCATCCAATCTGACAGAGCTTGAGCTATTTTGCAAAGAAGAATGGGCGAAAATGTCACTCTCTAGATGTGCAAAGCTGGTAGAGACATCCCCAAAAAGACTTGCAGCTGTAATTGCAGTAAAGAGGCGGTTCTTTACTTATTTATTTATTCTTTATTTCTTTATTTATTTGTAAAAAATGTTGAAAACCATTTATAGTTTTCCTTCCACTTCACAATTTTATGTGCCACTTTGTGTTGGTCTATCACACAAAATCCCAATAAAATACATTTACGCTTTTAATTGTAACCAGACAAAATGTGGAAAATTTCAAGGGGTACGAATAATTTTTCAAGGCACTGTAAATGCAGGTGTACCATGTTACCTAAGGTGAACTTACCCATTAATCTGATGGCAACAGACAGTTGGCCGAAGAGTAAGGATCTTCCTGACGGGGTCTAGGAAAGCCAGAAAAACCCACCAGAAGATTAAAAAATGTTCTGTTCAAAATAATTCTTAGGAACCACTTGCTGTCAAAGCTTTTTTTTTTTTCCATAGTTAAACTGGACTGTATTTTTCTTGTGTTAGGAAAATGTTCAGTTTTCTTTTAAAGCATTTGTAACTGTTTCGGTTTTATAATTATATTTATGTAATCACAATTAAATAGCATATTTGGCTATACCTACAGGCAGAGTTGTGCAGTTCTATTTATGATCTTGTTAAACTATTATGCTTGGCATTTTTCCTAACTACCAGCACAAATATCGGACCCGCCCTGTGCACACAAATCATATTAATTGGTCTTGGAGTCTATGCACTATTGTTCAATTTGCAGTTAGAAATCGTTTGTTTATCTGGGATTTGTGACTATGGTGATAATAGTCATTCCTCTGCCAGCAGAATGTACTCTGCTCATTTTACTATATAGACCCTGAGAGATGTGCAGCTTCTCAGCTGTACAAGGGGAAATTATAGTTTTTAATAAGCTCTAGGTTAGTGGACTCCAGTGACCATGAATGTGCAGTTGTAAAGCTTGTATAGTTGTGTGGCTATAGGCCTCCTGTCTCACATTTTTATAGTCTTCATTAATTATTGATGACGGCTTAGCATATGTAATAGAACCGTATATTAGTGTTTGTAGCAAGGAACGTGCATGCTAGTATAGTCTGTAAAAGGTCCGTGAAAGACTTGTTAAGGATTCCAGTAAGTGTGGTTAAAGTGGACCTGTAATTAAAACACCTTTTCAGCAAAAAAAATAGCTGTTTTTTCTATGAAAAAAGCGCTACTCAAGTGTTTCCTTGTGTAAGCTAAAGCGACCAGGAGCATTTTGGTGGTTTCACATTATAATATACTGCAGAGATTCTATTATGTTCAGACTTGTACTGTTTAGTAGATGTGCAGTGACATAAGAGAATTGTCAATACGCAACCATTGTGCAGCCCTGCTAAGCAAAGGAAGTGTATATATAGCCTGCAATTAAGTCTACAGCATTGTAGATATAAATAGAAAAAACTATACATGCAAACAAGTTTTAAAACCTTAAATAATATTGATAAGATGATTTACATTAAGCTGATCACTTTCACAAAAAAGGTCAAAAAGTCTTTTTATATTCAAATTTTTAAATATGATTTTGTAAGGTGGGCCAGATCAGCCTTTTACACGTGGTATTGATTACCCATCTTTGTTCCCATGTTTGCAGAGGCTTTTACAACTATTATCATGCTCTAAGGAACGTTTAGATTGTGTTGGTAACCATGCTGAATGTCTGCAGCTGTCTGGAACATTACATAGGGGTCTACTTATCAAAACAATAGAATGTAGAGATTTAATCTTTGGTGCATTCAGAGCACGTTTATGTTTAAGAGCTGCCATTTTTTAGTTAATCCCATAAATTTTTGCTTTGTATTTAAAGCAGAACTTCAGTCATTTTTTTTCAACTTTCCATCTATTAAATCTTCTGCCCTTGTTGTTGTTTTAACTTTGGATAGTAAAACATTTTTTTTCTACCAGTAAATACCTTATACAGCCCACTTCCTGTTTCTTGTCTGGTAAAAAGCCTAGGCTTATGACATCATGCACAGCTCTGTCTCTCACTCTGGTGAGATTTTGCCAGAAAGGGAGGGGGGATGAGTCATAAGAGGGCCAATGAGAGCTGCAGAGCTGGAGGTGTGTGTCTGTGTAAATCCAGGAAGTGAGCAGGCAGCAGCTTCAGCTGCCCACAGTTAAAATGGATGCAGCCAGCCTCAGTGGAGGAAGATTTCTGCAGCATATTTGGCAAGTTCAGAATCACAGTATGTATCAAATAATATGCAAAGTGGTTGGAGGGAAGCTTCAGAATGGCAAAGATGTTTTTATTACAAATTATGTGAGTGGACTGCAATTCCTCTTTAAGTGCCGGTAATTGAATTTTTTAATTTTTTTATGCCTTAATGAAATGAATGTACTCAATGTTTACTCTGATTATAGTGAAAATACCCGCAGAAATAGGGCTTTCTCTCTTTTCCTATTACTCTTCCTTTACTGCGCCACCCACATTACATGAGTTTTTGGCTTCATAATAAAGAGCTACCATTTGGAGAAGAGCCAGATGAGAATGCTTGCTTCATATTTTCGCCTTTTTTACAGCACAACATTGTTGTGTCCCCTCCACCTTTAAAGACAGGTCCACTTGATTCATCTAAATACCTGAAGACTTGGGGCGTGGCCGGCATGGCGGACTGAGTGGACGTGTTTCCTAAGAGCTCCTGGAGTATAGCTTATAATATCATCTGTATATTGGGAAAACCGAGCTGAATTGAGACTCCCCTGGTAGCTGGATGCCTTCCAGAACTCCTGGCATACAAAAGCGGGGTAAGAAACTTAAATTCCCCCCAAATACTTCAGAAGACAGCAGCCCATTCTCCTGCTCCCCGGGCCCTCCTGTGCGCCATTCTAATATGGCGTCGCAGACAGACCATGAGGAGGACCCCCTTGCTACTAACCCGGGCATATCTGAGATCATGGCGGCTATAACTTCGTGTCAAGCGGCTGTTACCACTTGCCAATCTGTCCTAGCTTCTAAAATTGAGGAGGTTCAGATGGATGTAGGCTTACTGCGGCAAGACTTTGATAAAATCAGATCCAGAGTATCGGAGGCTGAGAGGCGAGTGGGGGCGGTTGAGGACACGGTCACAGACCATGCAGCCTCAATCCGCACCCTCCAGACGAAGGTTAAGGCTCTTGAATATCGAGCGGAGGATGCCGAGAACCGCAGTCGGCGGAACAACCTACGTATAGTGGGTCTACCAGAAGGGGTGGAGGGGAAATCACCGGCCCTATTTGTGGAGGACTTGCTGCGTACTTTGCTTCCAGCTGCACAGCTCTCCCCTTACTTTGCGGTTGAGAGGGCGCACCGTGTTCCGCCTAGACCCGGTCCTCAGGGAGCCCCCCCCCCGCACTCTTATACTGAGGCTATTAAACTTCCGTGATAGAGATGAGTTGCTGAGGGCCTCGCGGGCTGCGGGTGAATTGCCGTACCGTAACGTAAAACTTCTTCTGTTCCCGGACTATACCATGGAAACCCAGCGGCAGCGACGGTCATTTGATGCAGTTAAGGCTGGCCTGAGGAGAAGAGGAGTGAAGTATAGCATCTTATTTCCTGCAAAGCTTCGGGTGGTGGATGGTGAGTCGATCCGCTTCTTCACTAATCCTAAGGATGCGGCTGCCTGGCTGGAGACCCTGCCGCCGTAGGGCGCGAAGAGGCCTTTTTGTCGTCCAGTGGTTATATGGCTCAGGCTGAATTAGGCCGTTACTATTTTTTTCCCTTTTTGGATATGTTTTCATTTTTTTATTTCTAGTTTTATTTTTCCCGTTTTGCCCGCTGCTGACATATAGGTGATCCGTACACATTCCTTCTACACCCTTAACTTTCCTATTTATCTGGACACAGCTGCCGAGGGTGGCAGAGGAGAACTAGCCGTATGGTGTATCACCCACTCTGTCTCGGGACTGCCTCACTCAAGTATTGGCTGAGGGGTGGAGGAGACTTGTGCTTTTCGACACAGACCTGCTTTGTGACTCTGTCTGGCAGCTTCTATCTACTCCTGTTTTTCCTCTACTAGAAGTTTACACTCCTGTATGTTTAAGGAGGAACGGAATGCTGCAGTTACCTAAGTATGTGCCCCTGCTTCGGCAGGTGATTTTCTGGTTTTCCTTTTTTGCTTTAAATTTTTTCAAAATACTACTCCATGGCTCGGGGATGAGTCTCCCAGTGGAACTTCACGTCTAGATTCCCTACTGGTGGGAATGGAATAACAACTGTTACCGGTAGCACGACCCCATTTTGTTGACCATAGTTCCCTTGGACTATGGATGTTCTGGGATATAGGTGTGCCTCACTGTTCCGGGGCGCACGGGGTGGGGGGGAGGGGGAGGTTGGCATCTGTTTGCCCTTGTGGGATGTTATGGTTTTACTTTAAGTATATATTCAGTGTTGGTCTTTTGTTGTTAAAGAAGATGAAATGTGTAATAGGCTCCTATGGCTGTGCTTATCTGGGTGGTCTGTCGCGGGCCTGCGGGGGGACCGCGAGCCGAGGCGGTATTTTTTGGCTGCCCTGGCTGGTGTTGCCTCTGATCGCGGGCCTGGTACAGACATTTCAATGCTTCTACATATGGCTACATGTTTAGTGGTGGCATGGAACGTGCGGGGGCTTAATTCAGCTATAAAGCGCTCACTGGTACTAAATTATTTGAAGAAGCTCCGCCCACAGGTGTGTGTTCTTTTGGAGACACATCTGTTGGGTTCCCGTATTCTGAGTCTTAAACGTGCCTGGGTGGGTGCTCACTACCACGCACCCTATTCTAACTACGCTAGAGGGGTTACAGTGTTAGTCAATAGATCCCTCCCTTTTCAGCTCATAGATGTTAAAATTGACCCCGGGGGTAGGTATGTGCTCCTCCATGCCCTGCTTTCGGAGGTTCCGGTGGTGATTGTGGGTTTGTACCCCCCGCCGATATAGATGTGCTTCACGTGCTGATGCAGCAGGTCACACTTTATAATGTTAATAATGTACTTTTTCTTGGGGATTTTAATATGGCTCCCTCTCCAACTATGGACAGACTCCGTGCTTCTGGCTCTCCGCAGCTGGGGCTATCCTGCTGGGCTTCCACATTTCACTTGACAGACGTTTGGCGTCATTTCCACCCCTCTGACAGGGAATACACATGCCTATCTAGCACATACCGGACATTGTCCCGCATTGATCTGATTTTTGCCTCAGAGGCCTTACTACGGAGAGTGGTCTCTGCGGAGATCCTCTCACGTGGTATTTCGGATCATGCTCCGGTGTCTGTTACATTTAGGCTCTCTGAGGAAGTGGGTGTCAGGACTTGGAGGCTGTCCAAATATTGGATCATGGACCCTGATATACAGGAGGAGATGCCGGAGGAACTATGCAATTTTTGGACTGGGAATATAGGCTCAGCTGGACCTTTAGTGGTTTCGGACACCCTCAAGTCTTGGCTTAGGGGATCATATATGGCGCGTATTGCTGCCAAAAAGCGGCAGTCTGTGCAATCTCTGAGGCATCTGGAGGAGCAGGCACGATTAAGGGAGGCTGAATATGTGAGAGCTCCTAATCAGGGAACTTATGTCCCCTGGCAGGATACCCTGAGGGACTTGTCCCTACTCAGGGTTGACCTTACAAAGAAGGCTATGCTTGACAGTGCCCAGCGGGTGTTTGAGTTTGGAGATAAAAACGGGCGGCTATTGGCATGGCTGGCTAAGGGGCAGCACCCTGTGACCCACATTGGCAGGGTAAGGGATATGGATGGTCGCATTTTGACCGATTCAGCAGATATAAATGCTAGATTTCTGACATTCTACCAGAAGCTATACTCTTCTAGGGCAACTTTCCTCACCTCTGAACTTATAGAATATCTTGACATGATCCCACTCCCCTCTCTGGAAACAGCTAAAAGCGAGGACCTGGACAGGGACATCTCACTTGAAGAAGTGCAGGAAGCATTGGGGTGTATGCAGGCAGGTAAATCACGAGGACCAGATGGTATTCCTATCGAGTTTTACTCTACTTACCAAGAATTTTTGGCCCCTAAGTTCACCTCATTGCTACATCAGTCCCTTGACCTGGACTCTCTTCCGGAGTCATGGTCTGAGGCGATAGTGGTATTGGTGCCCAAACCTGGTAAGGACCCGGAAGAATGTGCCTCCTACAGGCCTATCTCCCTGATTAACGCTGATGCCAAGTTATTGGCGAAAATTCTAGCACGCAGGCTCAGTAGGGTGATAGAAGATCTTGTTCATGTAGATCAAACCGGGTTCATGCCGGGTAAGGGCACAGATATCAATATCCGTCGTTTATTTCTTAATTTGGCCACTCATCATCAAAATGCAGGTTCAAGAGTCATAGCCTCTCTGGATGCGGAGAAGGCTTTTGACTCCGTAGAATGGGAGTACTTGTGGGAGGTGTTGAGGAGATTTGGAGTTGGACCTAGATTTTTACATTGGCTAGAGCTGTTATATAGAGCCCCTAGAGCAAGGATTAGGGTCAACAACACCCTTTCAGATTTTTTTCTCCTCCAGAGGGGAACCCGGCAGGGCTGCCCTCTGTCCCCAAGTCTCTTTGCTCTGGCCATGGAGCCCCTGGCGGTTCTGGTCAGGGAATGTGATAATATTAAAGGATTCAGGGTGGGCCCTCTGGAGGAGAAAATATCGCTATATGCAGACGATACTCTGTTGTACCTGCAAGACGCTGGCCCCTCCCTACAAGCAGCGCTAGCGGCCTTTGACAAATTTGGAAGTTTTTCTGGGATCCGGATCAACTGGAGCAAATCAGTTTTGTTCCCGGTTGATGCGCAGGCCAGACAGTCCGCGGTGCAGTCGTCGCTGAGATGGGTGGATGAATTTAGGTATTTGGGAATCAGGGTAGCGAGAGATCCCCAGTCCTTCCAACGCCTTAATATTCAACCAGTGGTGTCACGCCTTAAAGAACACTGCTCTAGGTGGGCCAGCCTGCCCCTTAATCTACTAGGACGTATCACGTTCTCAAGATGATTTATCTCCCCAAATGTATTTATCTGTTCAGGAACTGCCCGGTGCTGCTGCCTCGTTCCCTTTTCCGGGAGCTGGACAGTTGTATTGGCTCCTTTTTGTGGAGGGGCTCCTCCCCTAGACTGGCTAGGTCGACTCTGCAGCTCCCGGTGGATTTTGGGGGGTTGGCGCTGCCCAACCTGCTGATCTACTACTGGGCGGCCATATTGGTCACGGTCAGATGGTGGTTGGAACAATCTAAAGCCAATGCTGCAGTCTGTCTTGAGGCGACTGTCGTAGGGTCTCTCAAGGAATTGGGTAATTTGATATATCAGGGAGTCTCAGCATACCCCTCCTTGCCGATACCTACCAAAACTACTCTAGCGGTGTGGAGCCTAGCTAGACGGAGGTTTGTCTCTCTGGGTAGGTGGTCGCCCTTCTGTCCCTTGTGGGGAAACCCTTCCCTCCCACATTTCCGGACAATCCCGGACCCACAGGTTTGGGCTAGGTATAACATTAAATTGCTAAAGGATATTGTGGTAGCTGGTTCTATCCGCTCCTTTTCAGATTTGGGTAGGTTGTTTGGCCTTCCTCGGTGGATGCTGTTCCGATACCACCAGTTGAGACACGCCTTCCGTGCGCAGTTCCCGACCCCGCCAGATCTCACATCTGATGCGGTTAAGGACTTGTTGGCCCGGGAGGATCTGTCCAAGCCTTTGTCTGCGCTATATTTCACTCTCATTAAGAAAGACTCTTCCAAGATGGAGGTACTTTGGACTAGATGGGGTGCTGATATCCCTACTTTGGATAGGGAGTCCTACGAGGAAAGTTTTGAGGAAAGTTTTAAACTAGTGATATCCTCCAGGGACAAATTGGTACAGGCGAAGTTTTTTCATAGGACATATCTCACGCCTCAGAGGTTGCACAGAATATACCCTGAAAGATCCCCGGAGTGTCCCAGATGTGGATCACCGGACAGCTCATATATACATATGTTTTGGTCCTGTCCCAGGCTGTTGTTCTATTGGTCCACAATAATGGAAGGTATTAATGCTCGTCTACAACTAGAGCTCCCATTAACCCCAGAATTAGCGCTGTTAGGCATACACGATGATGACCAGCGACCCAGATATACTAAGTTGTTGATATCATTGCTGCTATTTTATGCCAAGAAGGGGATTGTATTGAAATGGAACTCCCGTAGCGCTCCTACGGTAAAGGCGTGGGAAAATTCAGTCAATGCCGTCCTACCTTTGTACAAACTGACCTATATAAGCAGAGGGTGCCCTCAGAAGTTTATGAGAGTGTGGCGTCCTTGGACGGACCCCGGATATTGATTACATAAATGTTACCATTTCAATGCTACACGTAGTATGGTGATATTGCTGATCTCCCTTCCGTCCCCCCCCCCCCCCTCCCCTCCAGTTTCCCTTCTTCCCTTCCCCACCTATTCCACTGATAGGACCAAGTCAAATTACTTATGATATGTACTTTATGTAATTGTTTCTTCCTGTAAGCCATGTGTGCATTATTTTGTGGCCACTCACTGTTCTGATTGACTCTATTGTGTATGCCATTTCTTTTTCAATAAAGACCAACCTTATTGTTAAAAAAAATACCTGAAGACTTGGGACCAGTTACTCTGTTTTGTAAATTCAGAATTCAGTCCACTGTGAATCATATAGCAGTAGGCAGACCATAAAATGAGATGAAGAGCAAATTCTATGTGTTTCACATTTTTGTGGTTTATATTGCAACCAAATAAGCTAATTAACAATTCAGTAGGCATGTGCTCTCTAAGGAACATTTTCCAAGCAGCAATCTTAGCAGCTGTTGTAGCTAAATCTTCATTTTACAGGTTGAACATGCATCTGTTCCTGTGTAGAAATGCTGACCTGTCGGAATTGTGTGAGCTTCTCGGTATTGGAACTTGTGATAAATCATTAACTTGTTCATGGTGGCAACCATTTGAGTGGTTGAGAAATCTATTGTTTCTATTTTTTTTTTTATAGAAGGGTCATTGTTCACCTCACTTATTAAATGCGTAGAAGATCATTTATTTTTCTGACTAGAACATTCTTTTGCAGAAACTTTAACCACCTTTGGAGAAACTTTAACCATGTTAAAGTGGATGTAAACCCAATGTCATCCTTTCTAAACTACTGCCATAGGGGTTATCTATAAGGATATACATGCCTCCTGCATGTATCTTTACCTGTCAAATGTCTCCCCTCTGTCTGTTATAAGACCCGAAAAACTGCAGTTTCTGTGGGTGGGTCTGTTGTCTGGAGCTCGGTGGGTGGAGTCGTGATGTCAGTAAACTCCCCGCCCACCTCTACACTCCCCTTGTCAATATGCATTGTCTCCTGTGTATTTCTAACACTGAACTTCTGCTGAACTTCTGCTATGATCTCTAACATCCAGTGAAAAGACAGGAAAGTAACCACATGACTTCAGCATGCCAAATCATGCTGAGGTGTGGAACAGCCAATCCTTGCAGAGCTGCTGAAGAAAGGAGTGGGGGAGGGAATTAAAAAATAATGCCTGTGTATTAGGCTGTCACTCACAGCAAGGGGGAGGATTTGACAAAGTTTTTCTCAGTTTGTCAAGATTTATCTCACTGAACAATAAAAGAGGATTGCTCAGAGATGGATTAACTCTGTGTGGCAAGACTGGGCTCAAATGATAGGAAATCTTATACTCTACAGTATGATATAAAAAAAAAAAAAATTTTGGATTTACATCCACTTTAAAGCTGAGTTCCAGGTAAAGTGTTCAATACATATTTGAAATCCATATATGGGAGTTATAACCCACTAAGGGATTTCTATTTCTGCCTATATGGTCCTAAGGTTTACAGAGGCCTACTATACAGAACAGCTAGGTTGATGAAATTGCTCCCAGCCTCTTAAGAGACACATCGCTCTCCTCCTTTCAGCTTATTCCTTGTCAGCACATGAGCAAACCAGCACCCCAGATAGGTCCCTATTGCTATCCCTGAGATTCAGATTTCTTTTTTATTAAATAGCAAACATGTTATACTTACTTGCTCTGGTTTTGCAATGAGCAGCCCCAATCCTCCTCTTTTCGAGTCCCATGCCATCGTTCCTGGCCCCCCCCCCCTTCTAAGTGTCCCTATAGCAAGTTGCTTGCTCTGGGGGGCACTCGTCTGGGGGGGCACTCGGCGCAGAGCATGACTCGGCCCCGTCGTCTGCTCCCTCCTCACTCCCTCCAATGGCTCCCGCTGCTGTGTCTCAGCCAATGAGGAGGGAGAGACTTGGTGAGTATAAGGGGGGCTGAGGGGGGAGCTGCACACTGAAGTTTTTTTTTTTTTACCTTCAGGTTTAGAATGCATAAAGGTAAAAAACCTTCAGTCTGTAGAACCACTTTAAAGTAATACTAAAATCTCTTATTTTTTTTCTTTAAAAATAATAAACATGTCATATCTGCCTGCTCTGTGAAATGGTTTTGCACAGAGAAGCCCAGATCCTCCTCTTCTCTGGCCCCTCTTTGGTGCTCCTGGCCCCTCCTGCCTGTCGAGTGCCCCCACAGAAAGCCGCTTGCTATGGGGGCACCCAAGCCGAGCTGCAGCTCTGTGTGTCCATTCAGACACTGAGCCAAGGTTTGGCCCCGCCCCTCTTTCTTCTGATTGGTTGACTGACTTTGTTTGACAGCAGCGTGAGCCAATGACTCCGCTGTTGTGCCAATCAGGAGGGAGAGTCCTGGATGGCTGAGGCACTCGTACAACATTGCTGGATAGAGGTAAATATTAGGGGGCTACTGCACACAGAAGGTTTTTTTATCTTAATGCATAGAATGCATTAAGATAAAAAACCTTCTGCCTTTACAACCACTTTAAGGATTTTGTAATGGCTACATAACTTCATTAATTGTTTTTTTTTTAATTTGTACCTGTCTGGAGTTGAGCTTTAAAGCTGTTTTTAAGTCTTCTTATATTTTGCCTTCCTTGTTTGTTTGTTTTTTTTTTTTACCTTTTATTCATAATTCTAGTTAATTTTAAAATAAAACTTTTGTTTTAATTACATGTCCTATTTTAGACCCAGTGATGTTAGAATTGAATCTTGGTACTTCTTTATGCAATGCAGGCAGATCATATCTATGTGGTACTGTGTAGAAAATTGCAGCTCAACCGACATGGTGTGAATAGGCCCTGAAAGTAAGGATGGAGTTCAGCTTTAAAGGTTTTCTCATATAATGCTTGTAATAGCTCTGTCGTCTTCTGTGTTTCAGAAAATCTTTTAGCTATTTAAATTATTTTCAGGGCAAGGCCTTTTTGACTGATAATGGAAGAAAGAAGGAAAAGGATATGGTGACAAAGGAGATTGGAAAGCTCAGGAGCTCCATTCAGATCGTGTGTCGCAGTGCTCTGCCACTTGGCAAAATTATGGATTACATCCAGGAGGACATGGACACAATGAAGAATGAGCTGCAGATGTGGAGAAAAGAAAACAGTGAACACGCAGAGGTTCTTCTAAGGGAGCAGAGGTATTTATCATACTCCTTGGCTATACTATATATGCTCACTTCTAATGCAAGTCATACACCATGTGATTCTTGGTAGTTATACAAATGAGTTTAATTGTATTTGACGTTGTGCGCCCAGTGCTGGGAGGTGCTGACACTTTATGTCAAGAAATAAAGCGTTACATTAAATTGGAGCTAAAGTTAAAAAAAAAAAAAAATTGTTAACAGGCAGGCTTGTTATTGCAGAAGGGATATGTAATGTCTGTTTTCAATTCCCTGAAGCATGTCTGTTTCCCTAATACCTGTCTGTTTGCAATTCCCTGAAGCATGTAAACTGAGGTGTGTATGCACACCTCAGTTTACATTCCGGCACAAACCAAAGTGTGGTCATTTCATCACAAATGTGATGAGATGACCACACTCCTATTAACGCACAGAAGTGACATCATTCTGTGCCAGCCAATCAAGATGGCTAAAGACTGGCACCTAGAGGAAGAGGGGTAGAAGTTGCTGATGTCATTGGGGACCTTACAGACATTGACCTGTTGGAACTAAGGTAAGTATTTTTGCCTTTAGATCCACTTTAAAGTGGTAGTAAAGTCTTTTTTTTTTTTTTTTTTTTTTACTTGTACCTACAGGTAAGCCTATAATAAGGCTTTCTTGCAGATACAGTGAATATCTTTTAAACTTGCACTGTTTAGGAAATATTCACACTGCATGCAGCCAGCAACGTCACCGGCACATGCGCTCTGACAGGGCGGTATACCTGTGCCATCCCTTCAGAGCTCCGTGCCGTGGCTGTGACATCATTGTGGCTCGGCCAATCAGATGGCCGGAGCACTCGGACCCAAAAGGAAGACCGGGTGAAGATAGAAGCCCTGTCAGCTGTGACATCTAAGGTAAGTATTTCATAATGTGCTAGCACATTATACCATTGTCTTGCAGGTTTTTTTTTTTTTTTTTAAGGTGCGGTTCACTACCGCTTTAATGCAAGATAGAAAAAAATCCCTCTAATGGTGCCACTGATATCAGTATAAAACTGACAAGGGTTCTAGGTTCTAACTTTTCACTACTGCTTCCACAAATCTGAAAAAACGTTTATTTTTCATGCATTGGGGGGACACAGGAATTCAGATATAATTTGGTTGTGCTGCCGCCTCCTCCTCTACAAAGCATGTTTTTTGCCACTGTCCTAGGAGTTTGCATGGTTTTTCTTTAACTCTGCTTAGAAATGTCTAAAGTGGGGTACACACTATAAGAAAATCGGGCAAACGATTGTCTGATTTTCCTTGCTGTTTCACAGCAAGTCAGAACCGAGGAAGGAAATAATGTACAAAAATTCTCGTATGACAAAGGCTTATTTTTTTTGTTGTTTATTGTGTGTGATCATGCGCAGTCTTTATTTTCTGATTTTTCTTGTACGAAAATTGAACGAAAATGGTACACATTAAATGAAAATTGTTCGTTCTGTTCCAATACGAGAAACATTTTTCAGTTTGTCCCTTCGGAAATTTTCATTTGAAAGGTCAGAATCGGCTGTTGAGAGTTGTCGTACAAACCTTAAGGGTAGATTCACACCAGGTTTGGTGGGACTCCATTAAGCGGCTATTCCAGCACAGTCCCACTGCTTGACAAGGCAAAATGCTGTGTGCCCGGTTCACACCACTGTGTTGTGGTGGTGTGTACTGAAAAAAGTATTGCATGCAGTAATTTTTTTCAGCACAGTGCAATGCAATCCACTTTGCACCGTGCAGTGGCCTATTGAACTTTGTGAAATGTCTGTGTGACATTTCAATAAAGTTCAGTTAAACATTTGATGCGATGCACCAAGATCAGAGCATTGGCACCGCAGTGATTCCGCTGGACCGCGCCGCACAGCAGCTGATGTAAATGTAGTCTAAATGTTTTTTGCTAGCCTTTTGTTTTTAGATATTACCTCTGACTTCAATCAAGATTCCTTGCTTACACAGTTGCTTTGGCTGGTCTCTATATAGCATCTCACTGGTTTTTGTGTTTCCTTGGCCCTGTTTTGAAATTTGTATCTGGACCCAGCTAGCCTGGAATTTGACAATCGGTCACTGGTCTCAAAATTGTGGTGCTTTCCAGACCTAAGTGTAGTTTTAGTCATGTGGCACTTTCCATGTGGGTTGTACATTTGACTTCTCTACCAGTCTATGGTCACTTTGCATTTCTCATGGGCTTCTACTCTGAAGATTCTAAAATTCTTTGAATATCTCTTTACACAAGATTGGTTGTCTGGCTAGGTAGCCTCTTTTCTTGTGCACCAAGATTTGGGAATGGGAGGAAGTGATGCTGTCATTCAACTCTTATTGCCCCATTCACAGAATGCGATGAATTGTGTGATAGTAGTAAGATGAGTTCTATGAATGGAGAGGGGGTGGGCGAGTTGCACACCTTTTTTGAGTAGCAGCAGCTTCTGTAGACCCCTTTTACACTAGGGGCCAAGGGCACGTTTGCGGTAAAGGGCTGCTCGTTCTAGTGGCGTTTTACCGCTGTTTAAGCTGCAGTTTTCGGTCGCTAGCAGGGCGTTTTTAACCCCAAAGAAGGGGTTAAAAACTCCCCGTGTTGCGGCGCTTCCGAAGAGCTGCCCATTTATTCCAATGGGCAGGGCATTTTGGGAGCACTAAATACAGCACTCCCAACCCGCACTAAAGATGCTGCTTGCAGGACTTTTCAGAATGTCCTGTAAGCGCACCGCCCGAGTGTGAAAAGTCACACTTAAATGAATGGGAGGCAGTTTTCAGGAGCTTAGCAGAGGCTATTTCCAGCGCTAAAGCACCAGAAAACCGCCCCAATGTGAAAGGGGTCTTAGGGGTTTATCTGGCTGTGAAGGTGCAACTGCACAAAGATTTTTTTCAATCAGATGCAGACACCAACAGGTGATTTGATACATACCAAGACACATAACCAATGTGTTTGGTGCTGTACTCCCCCCCCCAAAAAAATAAAATAAACAAACTTAAGTCTTAATCAAGTAGTTATGATGTTTTCACCTGTTGCTGGCTCGGTGTTTGTTTTTTAGATGGAGTTTTAGAGGCAGCTTTCCCTGTCTTGCAAGGGGCTTCCCCTAATCTGGTTCAGATGCAGACGTTGGTACTTTAGTTTTGAGTTGCTTACAGTTCCCAGTCTCTTCTTTGGACTTGTCAGTGACTGTTGTCCACACTTTAGTTGGAGTCCCTTAAAGTGACACTAAAGTCTCTCCTTTGTTATTTAAAAAAAAAAAACATGTACTTACCTGCTCTGTGTAGTGGTTTTGCACAGAGAAGCCTGGATCCTCTTCTTCTCGGGTCCCCCGCTGGCGCACCTGGCCCCTCCCTCCTGTTGAGTGCCCTCACAGCAAGCAGCTTGCTATGGGGACACCCAAACCGAGCCACAGCTCCGTGTGTCTATTCAGACATGGAGCCATGGCCCGGCCCTGCCCCCTCTCTCTTCTCATTGGCTCGCCGACTTTGACAACCGTGGGACCCAATGGTGCATCGCTGCTGTCTCCGCCAATGAGGAGGGAGAGTCTCGGACCACCGAGTCTCTTGTGCAACATCGCTGGATCGAGATGGAGCTCATGTAAGAATTGGGGGAGCTGCTGCACACAGAAGGCTTTTTATCTTAGAGGAGAAGTATAGCCAAAGCTTCTCCTATGTTTCACAGGAGTGCAATTTGTTTTGCACTCTTGTGACCCGTTTTCAGCAGAGAGCGGACTGAAGTCACCAATGTCAGTCCAGGCGCCGCATCATCCTGACCACGGAGTCTGAATCCACCAGGTGCCTGGACTGACACCCCCAGCTCAGCCTCACAGTGAGCCGCTGAGAGCCTGAGACGACCGCACTGAGAAGAGCAGAGAGCTGTGACTGACAGTCTACAGCTCTCTGCTCACAGAGCTTTGAAAACCGAGTGATCTGCGATGTTCGATCACTCGGTTCTCAGTGTAGAGGCACCAGGGGACAGATGCAGCATCCACCTAGGTAAGTATTAATCAGGAAAAAAATGTCCTTTTACTTTTCTTTTAATGCATAGGGAAACAGACCCCACCCCTCTGTGTTTTTACTTTTCCCCAAAGCTGAGGCATTCTGGGTAGAGTAGGGGTTACATGGGGACTGGCTAACACTTTTTCTGATTGCCAGTGTCCAAACTTTTTCTAGGCAGCAGTATAGCAACCATATCTGAATTTGTGTTCTTCAATAAACTCCAAAAAATAGACTTTACGTGAAGTACAAAACTTACTTTTTTTTTCTTGACATATACTTTAACCTACATAGAGATAGAGGTTGAATTAGCTTTTCTTTAGATTGAAAGAGTTAATCTTTACAGCTAAGCACACTTTTTGAGAACTGCCACAGGATGCATACCAGCCAATTATCTGTGTATGTGTAAGATGTACACTTTTTTTTTAAGCACACAGTTACAGCTGCATATGCATGTGACCATGTTATTTTCTTTTTCATCAGCATCACTGACTCAGCTGTGGAACCTCTTAAGGCTGAACTTGTCGAGCTAGAGCAACTTATCAATGAACAACGTGATAGGATCTGCACAGTGAAAGGAAACATACTACGGAATGAAGAGAAAATCCAGAAGATGGTTCAGAGCATGAGTGGCTCTAATAGAGACTGAATTATGCAGTAATAGTCCAGACAGTAATAGACAGTCCATATCTCTGTGGCACAAATTACTCTTTTTGTCTAGGTCCAGTACTTTAAACCTATTTATTCAGTTGCTGTTCAGGGTGCGTCTGTGAATTGTATACATTCCATTGGAGGTTTGTGCCCTTTTTTTTCGGGAAGCAGCTCCTGCTTTACAGAGCAATGCCAGTCATTGTCTGAGCTTCATAAGTGAATATCATAATCTTTTGCTGGAGGGCCAGTCTTTTCTTCACAGGGCCACTTCTTCAGTCGTTCTTCTGGAAAAACCAGTTGTCTTTTGATCAGTGCATATCCTATAGAGAATATGCAATGTTTTGGTCCTATAGGGTCTAGATCAATGTTTCTCAACTCCAGTCCTCAAGGCGCCCCAACAGGTCATGTTTTCAAGATTTCCCTCAGATGAAACGGCTGTGGTAATTACTAAGGCAGTGAAACTGATCAAATCACCTGTGCAAAGTAATGGAAAGCCTGAAAACATGACCTGTTGGGGCGCCTTAAGGACTGGAGCTGAGAAACACTGATCTAGATTATAAGTCAAAGATTTATGCAGTACTTGCATTATGTGAATATGACTCATGATGAAATAACTGTGTTACCATTACCAATACTTATAGCACCAGGAATTTTCCTTTAAAGTGTTAGTTCACCTTTTCAGAAAAAATTTAAAGGTGAACTACCACTGTACAGCCTCCCGGTCCACGCTAAACTTATCAGCTGTCAGTGCCCATGCAGCCAGTCCAGGGATTTGAAATACGTTGATACCATTTATTAAGATATAAAACCCAAATAAATATAGTCACAAACCAAGATGAGCATCAGGCTAATATAAAAATAAAGCCAAAGAACAGTCCAACAATAAGCTTGAATTGTCATTCCGTGTAGGTATCAGCAACATCATGAATGAATTTAGGGCACAGATCATATCACCATGGAGCAGTGGCCAGGCATACCACAAATTTCTCCAAAAGATGTCGGCAAAAAATATCTGCAGGAAATTATTAACAGAAATAATAGGACATATGTTCCCCACTAATCCATATATATATCTTTCAGGAGACCATAGGGACCAGTGTTTCTAGCATAAGGTTGCAGTAGTATCCTGCTCTTCTTTCCTATACTCATATTACAAAGCTGAGGTATGGCGATGCGCCTTTGACAACAAAAAGTCATCCGGAAAAGAGTGTAAATGAGCTAGGATAACTAAATATGGCCACCAGTGCTGGTGTAGCACATGCCAATGTGGAAATTACTGTACTCGTACAAACGCCCCTTCCATGGTCACATGGATCCAGGCCAGGTGCCCCCACCAGGGGCAGTGTCAAATGCATAATGCAGGGATATTTACTAGATCAGTGCCAGTGAGGGGTATCACTTACTAAATCTCATATTCCGCCACACTAAAGCCTCATGTACACAGGGCAGTTGAAAACCTTTTCTGAACGCTGGAAACTTGACAGCTGGAAACCGTCAGTGAAAAACATCCTTTTTACAGCTTTTACATACTGAGTTTATACGAGTTTAGCTGCAGTTATGAGCATTTGAGGTTAGAAGCGTTTTTTTAAAGATAACCTCAGGAGACCCTCCCCAAATGCCCACAATGCATCAAAAACAAGTACATTATTAACCATTTCAGCCATTCTGTGACAGAAGAGAGAGCAGCAGCAGGAAGTTCAGTGTTCTTGTAGAGAGCGATCTTATTTTTTGTGTTTTCGCTACCAACCAATAGGGCAGGCATGTCCAAATTCAGGGGTGCTGCATTCATGGCAACTGGGGGGGATGTTCATTCATGGCAACACGGGTGCTGCATTGATGGCAACCGGGGTGCTGCATTGATGGCAACCAGGGTGCTGCATTCATGGCAAGCGGGGTGCTGCATTCATGGCAATGATGGGCACTGATTAGGCTGCCTTGATGGGCGCTATTTTTTTACCCATATTTTGCTTCACAGTTCTTTATTTAAAATTTAAGATTTTTTCCTGAAACTTCCGTCTTAAAGTGAAGGTGCGTGTTATACGCCAATAAATACGGTATATCCAAATAACACGCCAGAGCTCATCTCTTTACTCACACACAGCCACAAAAGGCAAGAGAATTCTTGTTGGGCAATGTATTAGTGCTCGGACAAACACACTTGGACCGAATTTTAATGGTTCAAAGAATGTCAGGCAAAATGGTCGGCCCTTGCGCATGTTCACTTCTTCAGATCTGGCCCTCTATGAAAAAAGTTTGGACACCCCTGCAATAGGTGATCATCATTGACAGAGCCAGAACAGCCCAAAGCATACCCAGGTCTCGAAACGGCAAAAATACAAAGGCACATAAATGTGTCTGCCAACTAAATTGAACAACCCCAACAACTGTCAACGACACTGGAGAAAAAAAATGTGTGTGTGTGTGTGTGTGAACACACTAAATAAATGAAAAAAAAATATTGTTGATAATCTTAGTAAAAATTATTACACCTTTTTCTAAATTGGCTATTTCACCACTGCCCCCAAGTGAATCAATCAAATTAATAGGGGATTCAATTAAAAAAAAGAATTCAGTTGCCATACTGTATTAAAATAGTGTGATGTGATATAATACTAAAACAACCTTTTACCAATCTATACTAACATTTAAACATCCTAGAGTGCAGGCAGATAGCTCTGAGGAAGATGTTATAACCCCCAAAATGCATTAGCATCTGGTTCTGCAATGTGATGCAGCTAATACCAACCCAGAGTCACGGTTAAAGCCTATTGTTGGAGTTTGCTTTGGCTTTATTTATATATTAGCCAGATACTCATCTTGGTTTATAAGTACCAGTATATTTTTTTTCTTTTTAGAGTTTAATAAAGGGTGTGTTAGGGTGTGTTTTGAGGCTGGTGTGACCTTCTTTTTTTCTTGTCCAGTTTTTCAGGATCCCCCATATCCAAATAGGGCAGCAAGGGCCGAAGTTTAGCTGAGTAACTGTAAGCTGTTGAAGCGAGCAAGGAAGCCAATTGTGTTAGAGCAGTTTTTTTTTGCTTCCATCTGTGTGCCACTGACATTTCTACACTTAGGCGTGGAAGAGATTTTTGGCCTGTATATTTTGTAATTTAAGCTGGAAAGTACAGATTTTGTTTGTTGCACAGAATACAATTGAGTGGAGAGCGTGTGAGGTCTTTGACTAGAGATTTTTCTGTGTTTGTTTCAGTAATACACTCATAATTCTGCTTTCTTCACTTGGACAAAAGCCTGAGCACCTTCTACTCTAAAAGCCATTTTCTGCAGTAGGGCCCTAGTCTGATGTGACTGTGTCTAGGTTACACACTGGTAGCCGCCTGTTATCACATTCTGCACATTCAAGGCTTGTTTATTCTAAAAGATCCCATTCAGACTGTTGCAATAACGTGGCCTTTTTGTCAAGACAGCCCATTCATTTTGAATGGGTTGAAGGCGCACCTAATGCACTAGAAAATGCACCTGACCTTTGTTTTTTAGTGCTGACTTGCGGGTGTGCTGCCTGCTGCCCATGTGATGGGGTCTGATTAAAAATGAATGGCGGTGCACCATGATTCATGCTTTACAATGCACATTTTACAATACATTACCACAATGCAAAGATGTCAGTGTGCCCTTAGAGCTTTCTCTTGCATTTCCCAGGGCAGTCAAACATCCACGGACCTAAGAAATCAATTGTTTTCACCAGGGTCCATTTACAGCAGAGCGCTATGCTTTGATCTGCATTTTCCCGTTAATATCAACAGATAGGGGCCTTCACAATGCATATAATTCGCATCCAAATATGCGTTTAACATGTGCTAAAAGGCATGTGCCTATTGTGAGCAAGCCTTTAGTACTGATCTCCAATCTGCCATTTCATTTTCACTTGTCCACTCCAGATTTCTATACAAACTGCTGCTAACAGAAGATTTTGTTTTGCACAGGTGAGTGATCACTACCGGGCTGTATGGACACAGATTTTATAAATTGTATTGTGTACAAATTATTTATATACATATTAATCACATGACAAAATTTGTGTGAACATTTTGTAAAACTTAAAAGCGTTACATTCTATCAGATTGTTTTAATTTTTGCTATAAAATCTATCCAAACAGACTGCTTCTTTGTGTTAATTTGCATGTGGTGGGGTTTCCTGATTATAGTGGGTGTTGGACCGGGTTGCTCTGTTGCTGAGAATTTACATTTCTCAATTTTTTTTTTTTTTTTTTTTTTACACTTTGCTCATCTGCGCCGCCTGATTATTATGGTTGTAGAGAAGAACAACTGGATCACAGTGGACTGAAATTCATTGTGGATTTCTGTGGTTCACAAGCATTGAAGATGATGTGGAGTTCAGGATGTTTTATTATTTCTATTTAGTAAGCAATTTCATGCAACAAACAAGTTACCTCCACTGATGTGCAGGAAACACTGCAACTACAAGCACCAGCCACTTTATTATGTACACCTAGCTAGTACCAGGTTGGACCTCCTTTTGCCTTCAGAACTGCCTTAATACCCCATTCACACTGGGGCGGTTTTCAGGCGCTTAAGCGCTGGAACTAGCCTCTGCTAAGTGCCTGAAAACCACCTCCCATTCATTCAAGTGTGACTTTTTATACTCGGGCGGTGCACTTGTGGGGCGTTCCAAAAAGTCCTACAAGCAGCATCTTTAGGGTGGGTTGGGAGTGCTGTATTTAGTGCTCCCAAAACACTCTGCCCATTTCAACGAATGCGCCGCAACAGGGGAGTTTTTAACACCTTATTGGCTGAAAAGCGCCGCTTAAACAGCGGTAAAGCGCCGCTAAAACGAGTGGCGCTTTACCACAAACGTTGCCATGGCCCCAGTGTGAAAGGTATCGAATTCTATGTGGCACTGGTTCAACAAGGTGTTTAAATCATTCTTCAGAGATTTTGGTCCATATTGACATGATGGCATCATGCAGTTGCTGCAGATTTGTCAGCTGCACATCCATGATGTGAATTTCCCGTTCCACCACATCCCAAAGGTGCTCTATTGGATTGAGATCTGGTGACTGTGGAAGCCATTGGAGTACAGTGACCTCATTGTCATGTTCATAAACCAGTGGTGAGATGATTGGAGCTTTGTGACATGGTGCATTATCCTGCTGGAAGGAGCCATCAGAAGATGTGTACACTGTAGTCATAAAGGGATGGACATGATCAGCAACAATACTCAGGTAAGCCATGGTGTTTAACCACTTGACCACTGGGCACTTAAACCCCCTTCCTAACCAGACCAATTTTCAGCTTTCGGTGCTCTCACATTTTGAATGACAATTACTCAGTCATGCAACACTGTACCTATATGAAGTTTTTGTCCTTTTTTTTCACACAAATAGAGGTTTCTTTTGGTAATATTTAATCACCTCTAGGTTTTTTATTTTTTGTGCTATAAAAGGAAAAAGACTGAAAATTCTGTAAAAAAAAAAATTAAAAAAAAATGCATTTTTCTTAGTTTTTGTTATAAAACTTTGCTAATTAGTCATTTTTCTTCATAAATAAATTGGCCAAAATTTATACTGCTACATTTCTTTGGTAAAAATAACTCAAATCAGTGTATATTATTTGGTCTTTGTGAAAGTTATAGAGTCCACAAGCTATGGTGCCAATCTCTGAAAATTGATCACACCTGATGTACTGACAGCCTCTCATTACTTGAGACCCTAACAAGCCAGGAAAGTACAAATACCCCCCAAATGACCCCTTTTTGGAAAGTAGATATCCCAAGGTATTTAGTAAGAGGCATGGTGAGTTTTTTGAAGTTGTATTTTTTTCCCACAATTCTTTGCAAAATCAAGATTTTTTTTTCACAAAATTGTTATATTAGCAGGTTATTTCTCACACACAGCATATGCATAAGACAAATTACACCCCAAAAACATTTTACTACTCCTCCTGAGTATGGCAATACCACATGTGAGACTTTTACAGTGTGGCCACATACAGAGGCCCAACATGCAGGGAGCACCGTCGGGCGTTCTTGGAGCATAAATTATACATATAATTTCTTGACTACCTCTTACACTTTTAAAGGCCCTGGAGCACCAGGACAATGGAAATGCCCCAAAAATGACCCCATTTTGGAAAGAAAACAACCCAACGTATAATCTATGAGGCATAGTGAGTCTTTTGAACATGTCATTATTTTCTACAAGTTTCTGGAAAATGTGTAAAGAAAATGAAAACGCATTTTTTTTTTTTTACACAAAGTTGTCCATTTATACAATATTTCTAACACATAGCATGCACATACCAAAAATTACACCCCAAAATAGATTCTACCACTCCTCCTGAGTATGGCGATACCATGTGTGAGACTTTTACACAGCCTGGCCACATAGAGAGGCCCAACATGCAGGGAGCGCCATCAGGCGTTCTAGGGGCATAAATGTCAAATCTAATTTGACTACCTATTACACTTTTGTGAAGCACTCTAGTGGCATGGATGAGCATGAATGGGGATGGATGAGCCATGGATCGGGATGGCTGAGTATGGATGGGATGACTGAGCATGAATGGGTACAGCTGGGATGGATGGGATGGATGAGTATTGCTGAGTATGGATGAGTATTGCTGAGTATGGATGATTGGATGAGTATGGGTGGCTGGCTCAGTATGGATGGATGGCTCAGTATGAATGAATGCCTGGCTGAATGTCTGGAGTGGGCACAAGGCAGCGCTGTGGGCACTACACAACCAGCCCACAACGCTGCAGCAGCATCTGATCTCTCCCCTCTCTGTACCAATCTGTACAGAGAGGTAAGAGAGGAACCGGACGTGACGCCGGATTGTTTACAAGTGATCGCTCCGTCATTTGACAGAGCGATCACGTGGTAAACGGCCGCCATCAGCGGCCATTTACCATGATCCGTGATGCGCCGGGTCCTCCGGACCTGGCGGTCACGGCTGTTCCCCGGTGCGTGCCCCAGGGGGCGCCCGGGAGCAAGATTCTGGGAGGATGTCAATGTTCGCCCTCCCAGAGTTTTCGAGCCGCGCTGTAGCCATCATTCGGCTATAGCGTGGTCGTTGAGTAGTTAAATGATGCTCAGTTGGTACTAAGGGGCCCAAAGTGTGCCAAGAAAATATCCCCCACACCATTACACCACCAGCCTGAACTGTTGATACAAGGCAGGATGGATCCATGCTTTAATGTTGTTAACACCAAATTCTGACCCTACCATCTGAATGTCGCAGCTGAAATCGAGACTCATCAGACCAGGTACCATTTTTCCATACTTCTATTGTCCAATTTTGTTGAGCCTGTGCGAATTGTAGCCTCAGTATCCTGTTCTTAGCTGACAGGAGTGGCACCCGGTGTGGTCTTCTGCTACTGTAGCCCATCTTCTTCAAGGTTTGATGTGTTGTGTTCAGAGATGGTATTCTGCATACCTTGGTTATCACAAGTGGTTATTTGAGTTACTGATGCCTTTCTTTCATCTCAAACTAGCGCCCATTCTCCTCTGACATCAACAAGGCATTTTTGTCCACAAACTGCCGCTCACTGGATATTTTCTCTTTTTCAGACCATTCATTAAACCTTAGAGATGGTTGTGCACGAAAATTCAAGTAGATCAGCAGTTTTTGAAATACTCAGACCAACCCATCTGGCAGCAACAACCATGCCACGTTCAAAGTCACCTAAATCCCCTTTCTTCCCCATTCTAATGCTCGGTTTGAACTTCAGCAAGCATTGCGTTGCTGCCACGTGATTGGCTGATTAGCAATTTGTGTTACCAAGCAATTGAACAGGTGTACCTAATAAAGTGGTCGGCGAGTATATGTTGAAGTCATAAAGTCCACCCAGTTTACTTTGAGATTTATATTTTGTCATTGTCAGCCTTGGCAGTAATAAACTGTCCATTTACATTTTTGCGATTTATGCTTTGCACTTGTGCATTTTATGGTAAAGTAGCCTATTGAAATGAATGAGTTGCCAACACAAAAAATCAGACTTGATCTAATTTTCGTATTGCATGACATTATGTACTGAGAAATATGTATGAAGGCTGCCATTGTGGAGAATTTTGAGAAACTGACCTGGAACGTGCATGTGACACTGAAGGCAGAACTTTTGACCTGCATATTTGTTTGCATCCCAGAGTATGAGGCTGGGTTCACACTGCAGCTGGCTGCGGATCACACAGGAGCGCTGTGCGTCCCTGTTCCCCGTTTCAGGGACTAATCAGGGCCGATTCTACTCCTGAATTCAGCCCTGAAACGGAGCCAAAGATGGCGTTTCTGTGCAATGCGCTCCGCAGCTGCAACAGAGATATGTGAACCGGCTCCATAGGGAGCCGGTCACATTCTCCTGCTATGCAAATTGGATGCGGTGAAATTCGCATAGGTGTGAACCCGGCCTAAATGATGTATGAATCCGTGTGATGCACAGATAATCTGCTCTCAATACAGGTTTCCTTTAACATACAAGACCATGGGGTTGATTTACCAAAACGGGAAAGTGTAAAATCTGGTACAGCTCTGCATGGTAGCCAATCAGCTTCTAACTTCAGCTTATTCAATTAAGCTTTGACAAAAAAAAACCTGGAAGCTGATTGGTTTATATGCAGGCTGCACCAGATTTGGCACTCTCTAATTTTAGTAAATCCCCCCCATGTTTCATTTTACACCCATGTTGAGGATGTACCATGAAGCCTGGTCTCATGCATCCCTAAATCCCCTCCTTCACCCAGGTGACCAAAGGCTAGTGAAAAAAAAAAAAAAAGCGGTTGAGAACTGTGGTTTTACCACCCCCCCACCTAAAACATAACATGCAGCCAAAAGTGGACTGTACACATGCCACAACAAGCTGAGTTTGACAGGGCCGCACCACAACTGTGAGCCAAATGCTTGGCTCGCAGTTTAGGTCTGATATTTCTATACAAAATCTCTGGCAGCTGAGGGTAAAAAATGCATGCAGGAAGCAGAAGAATTGTTCCTGCATACCTAGAAGTTCCTGCTCTGCTGCCATATTCACCTTTCATAGGGTGGTAGAAACCACAGCCTGTGTGAAAGAGGCCCAAGAAAGTCAGTCAGATAGGGGTAGAGAAGGGGGCTTTGGAATGTGAGGGAGAAGCGTTTGCCCTCGTTCACATCAGAGCAACTTGTCATGCGATTTGACAGGTCGCATTCTATTGCCAGCAATCACACTGTTCAAATTGGTGCAACATCAAATTGAAAAAGTACTGCACTACTTTTACTAGTACTGCACTACTACTACTACTACTACTACTGACATGCGACTGTGAAATCACACAATTTCAAAGCCGCAGTCAATGTGAACGAGGGCTTAGGCTAAGTTCACAAAGCCTTGAAAGTTAAGGCTGCATATAAAATGCACAAATTCCCCTCATGGTGTTAATACTCTTGTCAGTTGTGTTGCACGTGTTATCAAATCATGTCAAATGCCTTCTTCTATGGGGCTTTTTCCCTCTTTCATCCTGAGCACTCCCAATGCTTTGCAACTGCATCTTAAACACCAGCGTTAATTTTGTTGACTAAAATATTTTCGCTGACTAAATTAATACTATTTTACTCAACTAAAATACGACTAAAACAATTGAGATGACTAAAATACGACTAAGGCTGGGTTCACACCTATGCAAATTGGGTTTCCCCATATCCAAATCGCATGACAGGAGATTGTGACCTGCTCTCTATGGAGCCCGTTCACATATCTCCGTTGCAGCTGTAGAGCGGCTTGCACAAGAACGCTGTCTTTGGCTCCGTTTCAGGCAAAAATTCGGCCGTGATTTGTCCCTAAAACGGAGAACAGGGATGCACCGAACCCCTGCTGTGAGCCACATCCATTGGAGGTGTGAACCCAGCCTGAAACTAAAACAACTGAGATGACTATAATACAACTAAAACTAAAATGGCATTTTAGTCCAAAGACTATGACTATGACTAAAACTAAAAGAAAAGAAATGGAAAGCTGCGCTGCAAAAAATATTAAACAAACATGTTGTGACAGTCTGAGTGACGTGTGATATGGTGGTGAGTCCCCACATAAAAGGGGATACCATCAAAAAAAGTCCCATAAAGAAATAATGTTCTGTGAAGTGAATCTTGATAAACAATCCTTTGTGTGCGAAGAAAAATGATGAATAAAAACACCAGTGAAAGTGAACCTCCACCTTAAAAAATGCACGCTTACCAAAAGGCAAGCAATAGCAAGCCTGTGAATTGGGATCAATAACCTGACATCAGACCAGCTCCAGCAGTGGATCACTTGAGGGTAATAAGGATATGCCAGAGGATTGGGACTCACAGAATACACCAGCGATCCACATTATAGGGACAAAAAAGAGAAACTGTCCATAGTGTGAATCCGCATGTATCATTTATTAAAAAAGAAAGTATTGCACTTACATCAGACAGGAGTAAAACAAACTTGTAGGAGAATGCCGGCCGTCTCGCAGACACCCGTCCACCAGTACACAGTACACTGCGATGACGTCAGCACGCCTACCACCCGACGTACTAAGTCAATCTTTGACGAAACGTACGTCGGGTGGTAATAAATGATACATGCGGATTCACACTATGGAGAGTTTCTCTTTTTGTGCCTATAATGCGGATCACTGGTGTATTCTGTGAGTCCCAATCCTCTGGCATATCCTTATTACCATGTGAGTCAGGAAGTAAACCCTGATAGGTTTTACTTTCTCTTTTTTTCCCCTGCAAAGTAAAAGCATAATTATGTTGCACTTACCTGCAAACGAAGCCTGCGATGTCCCCGCTGGTGGCCGCATCCATCTTCACCCCTCTTCCTTCTGGGGGCCGGAGTCGCGTGATGTCACTCCCGTGCATGCACGCGGGAGACACCGGTCACGGTACAAGCCCTTTAGAAACGACACATGACGTCTTCAGTGCGCATGACGTCGGCGCAAGTGTATATGGTAAATCTCTCCTAAACCGTGCAGGTTTAGGAGATATTTCCAGTACCTACAGGTAAGCCTTATTATATATATATTATATTGATGTCGACATTTCCCAGCAGCATGCTAAATGTAAACAGGGATATGGGAGATGTTCTTACCCAGAAAAAAAATGTTTAGTGTAAGGCCCCTTTTACACATGCGGACCATTCATTTCATCAGTTCAGTCATTTTTTATCAAAGAAAAAAAACAGATGAAGTTTACATCAGTTTTTAATCCCATTTTTACATCCGTTTTTTTTTTACATCTGCCAGCTAGAGTCCTTAAAGGATAAGTTCACCTGTGGTAACATGTTATACCCATATTCAGGGCTCCACCCGCCCGGCCATGTCACTCATTCTCAGTGTATTGTAAATGGAAAACTACAAAGTCTGCCAGCCTTTTTGGCTTGTAATTTTTAATGAACTACAATGGCGCTGTGGAGCGCTCTGGTAGTTCATTCTCTCTTCCTGTCAAATTGTATCTGCTTGCCCGTACGGGATGTATGGGCACACAGATACACCCACAGTACTACAGGAGACATGCATGGTGCCAGTGATCTGCTGATTGCGGGTGTAAAGCTTTGCAGGCTCCAGAAACAAAAAATAATGAATGCACTTTTTTTTTTTTAACTGCAAAAAAATGTGCACTTATTATTTTTTGTTAAAAGGTGAACTTATCCTTTAACCACTTAAGTCCCGGAGCCATTTTTTCATGCAAAAATGGACTGTTTGTCCGTTTACATCTGTTTTTTTTTTTAACAGAAAAAAAATAGGGCTTTGATCTGTTCCAAAAAAACGGATGTTAATGGAAGTGGCTGTAAATGGATGATCATCCATTTAGATCAGTTCTTGCATAGAGATGCATTAAGGTCTGTTTTTCATCCGTCGATGGATGAATAACAGACAAGCTGTCTGCATGTGTGAAAGAGTCCTAATGCCGCGTACACACGGCCGGAATTTCAGCCCGCAAAAGACCAATGAGATTTTTTCGTCGGAAAATGCGACCGTGTGTATGCTCCATCGGTCTTTTGCTGGCGGAATTCCAGCCAGCAAAAGATTGAGAGCATGCTCACATTTTTTTGGTTGGGAAAAGTTCCTATCTGAAAATGCGATCGTCTGTGACAATTCCAAAGCGCAAAATCCCTACGCATGCTCGGAAACAATTCGACGCATGCTCGGAAGCATTGACCGTAATTTTCTCTGCTCGTCGTAGTGTTTTGTACATCACCGCGTTCTTGACGGTCGTGATTTCAGCGAACTTTTGCATGACCGTGTGTATGCAAGGCAAACTTGAGCGGAATCCCATCGGAAAGGCTGTCATATCTTTTTCCGACAAAAAAACGATCGTGTGTACGCAGCATAAGTCTATGTGACCATGCACACTAAGCCCCCATTTACACTGGAGCGACTTGTCATGTGATTTGACAGGTCGGCAATGGCAGTGTTCAAATCGGTGTGATGCCGACTTTTCAGCGCAGCACCCTGCAGTACGTTAGCCGATTTCGGGTGCGACTTGCATAGACATATGTGCATGAAGCTGCACAGATAGATATGCACAGTCGCACTGACATGTGGCTTTGAAATTTGTGCGATTTCAGATGAATTTGCAGGATTTCAAAGCTGCATTCAGTGTGAACAAGGGCTAAGAGTTATGATCAGTATTTTAAGAGCAGTGTTTAGAGGTAAAAAAAAAAAATGCCCCAAAGCTGCGTTTTTGAGAGGAGCTTATGAGTATAATCTACCTGTGAACATGTATAAATCTGTGTATATGCATGTAAATTGATTCCAGTGGCCAGACTTATGCCGCATACACAAGACCGGTTTTTCCTTCAGAATAAACTCTAATGCCCCATACACACGGTCGGATTTTCCGACAGAAAATGTGTGATAGGATCTTGTTGTCGGAAATTCCGACCGTGTGTGGGCTCCATCACACATTTTCCATCGGATTTTCCGACACACAAAGTTTGAGAGCAGGATATAAAATTTTCCGACAACAAAATCCGTTGTTGGAATTTCCGATCGTGTGTACACAAATCCGACGCACAAAGTGCCACGCATGCTCAGAATAAATAAAGAGATGAAAGCTATTGGCCACTGCCCCGTTTATAGTCCCAACGTACGTGTTTTACGTCACCGCGTTTAGAACGATCGGATTTTCCGACAACTTTGTGTGACCGTCTGTATGCAAGACAAGTTTGAGCCAACATCCGTCAGAAAAAATCCTAGGATTTTGTTGTCGGAATGTCCGATCAATGTCCGACCGTGTGTACGGGGCATAACAGTTTTTCTGACGAAGTTCCGCTGAAACGGACTTGCGTACACACGATCACACCAAGTACAATCATTTAGAACGCAGTGACATACAACACGTACGAAGGGACTAGAAAAAGGAAGTTCAATAGCCAGTAGCCAATAGCTGCCCTTGCGTCGTTTTTGGTCCGTCGGAATAGCATACAGACGAGCGGTTTTCCCGATAGGTATTGATTCCGTCGGAAAGTTTAAAAACATGTTCTATTTCTAGGTCCGTCAGAATTTTCGAAAGAAAGAGTCCGATGTAGCCCACACACGGTCGGAATATCCAATGCAATGATTCCGGAAAGTCTGGTCGTGTGTACGCGGCATTAGGCTCCATGTACACTGAAGCTCATAAACGGCCGTTTTTGGGAGTTTGGCCGATTTTTTTTTTTTTTTTAACAGCCCATAAACTCCCCTCTATGTTATCCTATGTGTACATGGACGTTTTTGGATATTTATCAGCAGTGGAGTTTATCGGCTGTTTTCTGAACGCCATAAAATCACGTTCAGGAGTCGTTTTTCTGACCACAAAAAACGCTAAACGTCGATAAACTCTGAAAAACGTGGCTCACCAGCGTTTGTTTAACGTTTTTGATCAATTAAAAAAAAAAAAAATTTTTAAAAAGCGGAAAAACGCTAATAAACGCTATTGCAAAAAGGCTAAAAAACTCACTGCAAAGCTACTGGCGTTTTTATAATGTTATTTTAACGCCAGTGTGCATGGAGCCTAAATGAATATTCTAGCCAATAGAATGAGTTTATGCTCAGACGCTTCTAAACGTGATTTCAGAGACATTTTTCTAACACTTAGGGCCAGTTCACACCATAGAAACGCAGTCCGGATGCGATCCAGTGCATTTTTTATGTGTTTTTGGTGCGTTTTTAATGCAGTCCAGTGCTTTTTTTCCCCCCTCTTCTTTCTTAACCTTAAATAAGAGCAAATGTGTTCCAGTGCATTTAGGTGCACTCCAGTGCAGTTTTGATGCGTTTTACAGCATTCCAGTACAGTCCAGTGCAGGAAAAATGCAGCATGTTCTACTTTTTTTTTCTGGAACAGGAACGCACCGGAACTGCAAGCACTGGTGTGAACTATGCCATTGAAAGCCATATAACCTTCTTTCCACCCGTTTTTGATGCAGAAAAAAAATGCACTGGACTGCATGTGGTGTGAACTGGCCCTTAGAGTGTAAATTCATATAAAAGATAAGCGTTCATCTTGGGAGATGACTCTTGGACAAAGACTTGGCTTTTGCTGGAAGTTGATTGTATGGAATTTTTTAGTATGGAATTTTTTAGTAATGGAGTTTAGATCTGACAATTCCTCCTATTACAAGCCAATGTTCTCCATTTTCACTACCAGGGCGCATATTGTCATAGAAACAGCGATGAGAAGAAAAACATTGGATCTGTTTCAGCTCTCCTATAGGCAGAATGACTGCAGCCGCTGATTGGTCGGACGTATGACACAACGTTCTTCCGCTGTCCTCGCTTAATGACGTGCCAGTAATCTGTTTACGTAACACGTGGAACGACCAATAGGCGGTGGCGGGAGGCGGAACATCTTTGGAAGAGCGTGATTAAATTCCGGATGGAGGAGGACTTTGAGGGGGCAGACGGTGGTATGAGAGGCACCGGTAGAGTAGGTAAGAGCACCACCTGTAGTGTGTATGGGCCACTTCTATGCAGTGTGCTGCCATACCGACCTATACTGCCACTCAGGAAGACCCCACAGGTATAAATGAAGGCCCTGGTGCACCAGACATGTGTACAAGGGCTCTACAATATCAGCTCCGATCATTTCATTAAATGAGGTCTATAATAAAGCAGATCATTCATATTTAGTGACCAGAGAAAAGAGCATGCCTGATAGAAGTGACTAGTCATGGCACACCTCTTAGCTATAGTGTCTGCATGTGGAAGGTGTACAAGCTGGCTGCCTTTGTAGTAACTTCTATGTAAACTTTTAGTATTAACATACAATCTGTGGAGAGTTAGAAAAGGATTCAGTTGAATAAAGCCTCTTTCAGTCTGTGGTGCATTTTCTATGACATCATAATTTCACACATACAACGTTGAAGCCATTTTCTCCTGTCCTCTCTGTGACCACCGATGATGTAACTCTGGAATGAACCCGTGTCGGCACCATACTCCATTCCTGCACATGCCAGGAGTGTACATTGTACTGTGCATGCAGTGTACACAGGGCCGGTGTTCTGCCGAGAAAGTTCCGCTCGGCAGATAAGGACCCCCCTACAGTGCCTGTGCAGTAGGATCCGGCGGAAATAGCCGAAGATGAATAGGTGAAAATCAGTTGTACACGGCGCCTGTAAGTGGGCCCCTCGCGGGCTCGCTTCGCTCGCCACGCTTCGGGCACGGCCTCGCTTCGCTTGGCTCTTTTTTATTCCCCCTCTAGGTCCACTTGGATGGTGGGGAAGGAACCTGGACCTAGGGCGCAGGCGCCGTGTACAGCTGATTAAAGATTTTGAGCTTCGGCTATCTCCGGCGGCTCATGGTAGTTCGTACTGCGCAGGCGCTGCGCCTGCGCAGTACAGGGGGGGTCCTTATCCGCCGAGGGAACTTTCTCGGCAAGACACCGGTGCTACCACTAGGCAGCCGCCTAGGGCGCACTACAACCTAGGGCGCAGCCGTGGCCCCTGTCCCAGTGAAGCCCCAGGCGTGTACTGACCTCTCCTGGCTCTCCTCTCCTGGTCGCTGTGAGTCCTGTTTAGTGCTGGCTGTCCTGGGAACACATCTGCTGTAGGTGCCCCCAATCCCCCCGATGTGGCCCACTGAGCTCCCCGCTGTCACATATCCTCACCATAATACCTGACAGCGCCAGCCCCGGGACTCCTTTGCTCCAGCCTGTCCCTCTGGTGCTTTACACAGGCCGTGTGTGAGTACAACGGAGGGGGCGAGGCGGTGCTCTGCGGAGATCATGGGAGCATTGGCAGAGGTGTAGCGGCTGTTAGCTGACCTCCTGGCGGGGGACACCAAGGAGCTGCTGGATGGCACTGGCGGGGACTCCTAAACAACTGCCCACCCAGTGCTTGGGAGAGCCCTGATGAGATGGTTGATGAAGCGGAAAGGAGGAGGATGGATCCTCTGATTTACATCGTACTGTGTGTGTGGGAGATGAGGAGGAGGGAGTGTGAGTACTGCAGGAAGTAGGAATCAGGTAGGTCAGTGTAGTGGTCAGGTAGGTTACATGGGCAGGACAAAAAGGTTGGAGCCAGGGGGGAAGCAAAATGAGGTTTCGCCTAGGGTGTCAAAAATCCTTGCACCAGCCCTGAGTGTACACAGTTTGTTGAGTTATTCACTTTCAGGTCATTAGAGTGCTTGGGGGCCACGGTTTACGTCTGGAGAAAAAGAGATTTTTCTTGAAGACAGGGGCTTTTTCTGACATTTGTTAAAATCAGTATTTTTTTGCTAGAAAATGACTTAAAACCCCCAAACGTTATATATTATTTTTAGCAGAGACCCTAGAGAATTAAATGGCAGTCTTTGCAATATTTTATGTCACGCGGTATTTGCGCAGCAGTCTTTCAAACGCAATTTTTTGGAAAAAAAAATACACTTTAATGAATTAAAAAAACTTAAAGTTAGGCCAATTTTTGTATATGTGAAAGATGATGTTACGCCGAGTAAATAGATACCCAACATGTCATGCTTTAAAATTGCGCACGCTCGTGAAATGGCGACAAACTACGGTACTTAAAAATCTCCATAGGCGACGCTTTAACATTTTTTACATGTTACCTCTTTGGAGTTAAAGAGAAGGTCTTGTGGTAGAATTATTGCTCTTGCTCTAACCATCATGCTGATACCTCACCTGTGGTTTGAACACTGTTTACATTTGCGGGTGCGACTTACATATGCATTCGCTTCTGTGCGCAAACACGAAGGGATGGGGTGCTGTAAACGTTTTGTTTTTTTTTTTATTTATTTAAAATTTTACACTGCCTCTTTAATTTTTTTAATTAACTTTTATTGCTGTCACAAGGAATGTAAACATCCCTGTGACAGATACTATAAGGTTTTATAATGCCCCAAACCCCTTCTCTGCACTTTGAAAGCATTCAAAACGCCATCTGCGTTTTTTAATACTTTTGATTTTTGAAAACTAGCGCCATTCGTTTCCAAGTAAACCAGAAGTGATGTCATGACGTTGCTTCTGGGTTACTATAGCCGAGATCTGATCAAAGCCGATTGCGGCTTTGTTTGGGTCTCGCTTGTGTCTCCCGGTGGGACTGGAGAGCCCGGATGAGCTTCATAAGGAAACGTCCCCCCCCATTGCTTGTAATAACAATTTAGCAGCTGCTTAGCCACATTGGTTTTTATTACAAGAGAGCCAACCGTCGGCTCTAAAAAACGGTACCAGGGTGATAATACTAGATGGTGATAAAGGAAAGTCCGTAGTGAATGAAGATGGTGGTAATCAGTAATCTCAGTAAGTAATCTGCTGATGAGTGCACCTTTCACCAAACTCCTCCAAACTGCTCCACATACACCGCTGGGGTTCAAACTCACAAAAAGATGAAATAATCAAGCCTCAATTAACATCAGTATCTTGCCACATACACGGATAGATCCACGCTAGAAAGTCTCAGGAATCAGGAAATCTGGGAACATGAGAAGAAAAACTCCACATAGGACAGTTCCATTTGACTTTTTATTGTGCTCATCCTATTAAAAATCAATCAATACTTGCATAAAACTTTCACATGCCTTGTCCGAGTTGACCATGTAGATTCCGATGTTAATTGATGCTTGATTATTTCATCTTTTTGGTGAGTGAGAGAAGTTTGGTGAAAGGTGCACTCACCAGCAGATTACTCTAGGTCCACCATCTTCATTCACTACGGACTTTATTTTATCACCATCTATTATTATTATTATTTTGCTACTAAGTTTTCAATATTTTGCAATTAATGTTCGTATGTGTCATTGTACATATGCTAGCTAATCAGAGTTTTTTTCTGATTGAAGCGCCGCTTTTATGAATTTTTTTTTTATCTGATTTTACAGTTTGAAAGATTTGTCATTTATGAGTTTGGTATCTATATTTTAAGTGGCTGTTGTTTAAGATATATATTGACAAAGTGATATATATTGTGATTTAAATTTAAGGTTGTTTAACCGTTTGCTTCTATTGGTAAAATTTGAAACCCATAGCGCTGAGATAGGAGGAAGTAGGGACTGCCAGTAATTTTTCTTCCTTTTTAACATTTTGGTACCAGGGTGATGCCTGCAGCTACAGGCATCACTCCGGTGCAACCACTTGAAATCAATGACGTACAGGTACGTGATTTTGCAGCAAGTAGTTAGGGTCTCAATTCTGCCGTGATTCTAAATTGTAGCAGAACACAAGATGCACTTTTAGGTGACATTATTCTTTAACCACTTGCCGACCAGCCGCCGCAGTTGTACTGCGGCAGAATGGCACGGCTGGGCGAAACAACGTTATGTAACGTTGCTTTTCCCTGTGGCCGTTAGGGGCGCGCTCGCCCACTGAGTGCCAGGCGGTCGCGATCACAAACCAGGCTCCCGCGATTGCTCGGGGCACATGGAGAACCAGGATCTTTGTGTGTAAACACACAGTTTTCGGTTCTCCTAGGGGAGAAGTGACAGATCGTCTGTTGATACTCTGTATGAACAGCGATCTATCTCTTCCCCTACACAGTCCCCTCCCCCCTTCAGTTAGAACACACGTTAGGGAACACATTAACCCCTTGATCGCCCCCTAGTGGTTAACTCCTTCACTGCCAGTGACATTTTTATAGCACTGATCGCTGTTAAAATGCCAATGGTCTCAAAAATGTGTCAAAATTGTCCGACTTGTCCTCCATAATGTCCCAGTTCCGATAAAAATTGCAGATCGCCACCATTACTAGTAAAAAAAAAATTAATAATAAAAATGCCATAAAACTATCCCCTATTTTGTAGACGCTAGTAAGAGCTGTGAAAATGTGGAAGACTCCCACAAGAGCTAGTTCTGTACAGCTCAGTAGATTGTTCGTATCCAGTTCTCTTTTAAACATTTCTAGGTAATAACACCAGGGGTAGTTGATCCAGGGAAAATCCGATTGCCTCCTGGGGGATCAGGAAGAATCCTTTCCTCCCCCCACTGGAACAAATTGGATCATACTTTGTAGGGTTTTTTTTTTTTTGCCTTTCTCTGGATCAGCTTTGAGTATAGGAAAGTGTATATTGAGGTTTTCTATTTTTATTTTTTGTCCTCTATTGTTTGAACTAGATAGACTTGCATCTTTTTACTTCCTAACCTAAATATGTAACAAAGAAAAAAAATTGCTAGTAGGTAAGAGTTTTTTAGGCTGAAGAAACGTACAAAGTCTCTTCTTTACCTATTAGCCATTTTCTATGTTCTATTTTAAAGCAACCTTGTTGCTGAAGTAAAAATACTAATAAATGGCAGCCACCTTGTAAAAGGTGGGCAGTAAAGCCAGCCAAAGATTGTTCCCTACTGAACCAGCCGAAATTCGAACCTTGTATGGGCAGGCTGAATATACCCAAGTTGATGGCTTGATCAATTTGGGTACAACCAACCTGTAGGATTTTATGTGTGATTATTGCTAGCATCTATTATAGCTGCTAGCGATAATCGCTGTGTTCTTCCAGTGGAGACAGCTTCTCCTGCCAGGAGAACACAATGGCTCAATGGGAAGAAGTCCCCGAAATTGAGCAATTTTCTTTTGCAGGAAAGACAATCGCTCCGTCTATGGCTGGCCTTGGTCACATTTTGTGAAGACTTCTGGGCACAGCTGGTATCTGACACTTACCTGGTTCTTTGCTGCACCCTTCTGTCAGCCACTACATCACTGAATGAATTATATATAAAATTAGAAGCCACATGGGACACTCTGTGCAACACACTGAAAAGTGTCATATGCCATCAGTGCCCAGAGCTCTTCAAGAAAGGAAAGATATGTCTCATCACCTGCTGTAAAGGTAAGTTATTTAAGCTGAATTCCAGGCAGACAGCTAAATATACATACAAAATACATACATAGGAGCTGTTTGTCAGCATGTCCTAGTGTACTCTGTTCTCAAGCAGTGTAATGCTGGGTTCCCAAATGAAGAGATTTACTGCCATCAACCATTTCTGTGAGCCTTCCCTGGGGCAAGAACCTGTTGGGTCCTAGGCATTCTGTTTCTTTAGGATGTCTAACTTTTTTCCCTATTTAACCACTGCTTCCCACCACTGCTCATTGCCAGTTGTTCAAGGTGCCCGGTCCTCTGCCTTCACTACCTCTCTTCAGCAGCTCAGAGGCAGGAGAGGGAATCTTCTTTTTCTTAAACGGTTGCATGCAGCTGCAGTTTTGGTGTACCTCTGCCCTCTGACATGGCTGTTCCCACTTCTGCAGATTGTGGACTTTGTGCCCTGTTTTCTTTTGGTCTCCTCTGCTCCTCTTCCTTGGATGACCTCACTTTGCAGCTTGTCTGTGTGGAGGACATTGATTCCCACTTGGAGCTCATGCTAGGGACACAGAGGACAAGTTCACATGTGTCCAGGCTGAACCCGGCAAGGGTACCTCAGAAAAAATTTATCCAAAGTGTCCTGTTGGGTAGCTACATGCAATTTCAGGCACATGCTTAGTTGATACTGGCCCGGTCCTGACCTTTACTCACATCCTTGCGCTTATTTGTACTTGGACCACTAAGGCTCCTGAGAAATGTGCAAGAATACTCTTTCAGAATCTTTCCTCAGATTCTTCCTCTAATACTTGGCTAATCTTGCTGATCTGCTGGGGCATGCTAGCTAGTTCTTAAATGAGGTTTCAAGAGGTAAATGCACATTTGATCTCCCGTATCAACTCTATTATAACAGGAAATTTAGACTATAAGAATTTGATAGTGTAGTGGCCTGCCAACATCCTAAATAACTTTGTATGAAAAAGAAGTGCAAAAAATTGCACTCAAGGGACGCCCCATTGGACTTTACAGGGCAGGGAAGAATGAATAGGAAGCAGGTAAGTATAAAAGGAAAGGATAATGCCAACTTTATTACTGTACAAAAATATTTAAAAAAAAAAAAAAAAAATTGTAGAGAAAATTCAAGATCATATACAATACAAACGGTACATCAATGAATAACATCAAAGTTGGTTAACACATATAGATGTATATATCACCCAAGGCTGGTAATTCAAGGTGTTGCTCAAAGTGAGTTAAACTCTACTTGAATTGCACAGCATATATCCCGACATGTTTCGGAAAGTCGCATTGAAGTGTACTTTTCCTTCTTCAGGGGAGATTTATAAATGGGTATACTGTTGTTGTCTCTGTAACATAAATGTATATGTGTATAATAGATACATAGTTCATTATAGTATAGGCATCTACAGTATAATTTGGAGCCTGATTATATCATAAGATAATGTGAAATACTTACATATATGTCATTGACTCATTGAACAAACAAAAAGGGGTAAGAACAAGGGAAGGAATACAGGCTGGCTGCTTAAATCCATAAACACGGAGGGCGTGGTCTGGACATGGCCGAGTGGAGTTGTGTTCACTAGGAGCTCCCGGCCACCTCTCACCCATCCCGGCATTTCCAGCTCTTTTTAAAGCAGAATGCTCTCTTCTAAGAGACGAACAAACCGAAGGAACAAACAGAGAACCAGCCCGGCTACAAACACACCTGTTATAGGAGATTTCCAGAGACTTTTTGGGAGATCGCAACCCAGCTCCCCGGACCCCAAGATGGCGGGACCTCGTGACTCTCTCTCACAGACACCAGCCCTTTTGATGGATCCAGAGTCTTCAGAGGGATCAAGGAGCCCGGTGGTGTACCCAAGCTCCCCGGGCATGTCTACTGAGATTCGGGGGAACATGACCCCCCTTCCTGTCACCTTCAGGGCGGACGCGGAGTTAAAGGCAATCCTGCAGGCTCTCCCGACAAGAGCGGATATCGAGGCCTTAGTGGGAAAGGTGGAGGCCGCACATAAGCGTGAGATGAAAGAAATTAAACAAGACATGCAATCCCTATCTTCCTGTCTTACAACAGGAGAGTCCTCTCTGGTGACCCTCGAGCAGAGAGTGGCCTCTTTGGAATCCAAAGACCGGGCTTGCGCCGCAGTGGACCTTCAGCTGCGCATGGAGGAAATGGAGGACCGGAGCCGTAGGAACAACCTGCGGCTCCGAGGCCTCCCGGAAGCAACGGGCCCATCAGACCTACTAGCCACTGTCACAGATATTTTCAAAAGAGTGGCGGGGGACCATCTGCCTGAGAGTGTGGAGATCGATCGAGTCCATAGAGCCCTGGGTCCTCGCCCGTCAGACCCTACCAGACCGCGCGATGTGATCTGCCGACTACATCACTACATTCATAAGGAGGCCATTTCTCGTGGTGCCTGGGAAGCAGGAGATATAGAATTTGATGGCGCAACAGTGAAGATCCTACCTGACATCTCCAGACCGACTCTCCACCGACGCGCCCTCTTGAAACCCCTACTCGACCTAGCCAGACGCAGCAATGCCACCTATCGTTGGGGATTTCCGCTGTCGGTCACCTTCCTCAAAGACCAGAAGTCATTCCTTCTGAGGTCCCCGGAATCTCTGCCTGCGCTCTTCACCTTCCTGGGAACAGACCCGATCAACATCCCCAACTGGCTGGATTACCTCCCTCGTGCGCCAGGACGAATAACCACCTCACAGGGACAAGTCCCTCAACCACAGAGACAACAAAGATATGGACGTCGTCCCCGCTCTTTATCTCAAGATGAGATACGGGAAACGTGAGTAGATGTGACTGTCTTCTATCTACCGCTGCTTAATCTCCAAGACCCCATATTGTTTTTTCTCTCCCCTGTATACTCTCACACTAACGATGTGGCTGACTCAGTACACCTTGTACGCCACAAGACATTACTGTGAATCCCTCCTACTCATTTTTCTTGCCCTTTACTTTGATTCACCACCGCGGACATACCCCCTTTTTGCCCAGTTAGCCTCATGGCGGAACTCATGCTGTACTGGGGTCACGTTGTGCAGTGATTTTGGCTCAACCACAATGAACAGTACATTCACTGCGCTGGAGGATATCCTCTCTGTTTTGAGCCACCCCGTGCAGGGCGCAGGAGTTCAGGAGAGCTACCATAGCCTAATACCTATACCACCCCATATATGGACGTCTCCTATACTCTCAACTACAGAATTTATTAGGATATCTTACCAGTTTGTAGAGTATGCGGTCATCTGCTTCAATGTCAAGTGAACTCTCAGTTATGTTGGTTTAGATGTTATAGTTACCTGGAGAAATGTATACCACTGCACTGTGGGCTGATGGTTCCTCCGCCTTGCCCGAGATGAGTACGGAACCCGGTCTATGGATGTAGGCTGAAGGGGTCATAGGAGCGCTCATTTTCAGTCATATTCCCACAAACAATTTCTAGTGGGCGCGTGACGAAGAAATGAGCGATTCACTAGCTTACTGTTGAGAACACAGGTTTTCTGGTGTCCAATGTTAATTTTCTGAGTTAATTTTAGCATTCTGTTTTTTATTTTCCTTTACATTGCTTACTACCGATGGGATGTCGGGGTGGGTGGGAGCTCTGGGCTCTTGTCTACAGGTTATTGCCCACCCACTCCCCACATAGGCCATTGTGTACAGCCGGGGCTCCGGCTCTGTATACATAAGAAAGTTATTAAGACTCACCTATTTAGTTGGTTATATGGGTTTTATTTGACCTAAACCCTCATATACCTTTTTCTCCTACCTCCTTCTTCTTTCTGTTCTGTTCTGTCTCTTTCCCACTCACTCCTACCTTTCCTCCCCCCCTCCCTTCCCTTCCTGGATTAGATTACCCCCTTTTTTACCCCGAGACATGGCGGTAGATTCTCTTGCGGTGACCTCTCTTAACGCCAGGGGCTTGAACACCCCGGAGAAGAGACGTATGTTACTCTGCGACCTTAAAAAATCTCATACTGACATTGCCTTCATCCAGGAGACCCACTTTAAAACAGACAAATCCCCTATACTGCAGAATAGATCTTTTACCCATGTTTACCATTCAACCAACTCCCAATCTAAATCTAGGGGGGTCTCCATAATGATCTCCAGCAAACTACCATGGGAATTTCAATAGATGTTAGCAGACCCCGAGGGGCGTTTTATATTTGTAAAGGGCTTGATTGCTGGGAACCAGTTCACATTAGCTACACTGTACGCCCCGAACGAACACCAGGACAGATTCCTTAAACGCACAATAGAAAAACTGACAAAATACAAACAAGGCCAACTACTCTTGGGAGGTGACCTAAATGTCCCTCTGACCCCTTCAATAGACACATCTTCTGGTAATTCCTCCTTCTCCCCCACTGCCAGGAAACGAATAATGCAGACTTTACATAGTGCTCAGCTGACCGATGTGTGGCGCCTCCAGCATTCAGGGGAAAGAGACTACTCCTTCTTCTCTCCCCCACACAAGGTGTATTCCAGAATCGACCTTTTCTTGATGCCCCACGACCAGTTACACCTTGTGAGCTCCTCATCAATAGGTCAGATCACATGGTCTGACCACGCTCCCATTTTCCTCACATACATCCTCACAGACTGGCCCTCACCCAGATCCCTGTTTTGGCGCCTGAACGAGAGTCTTCTACAAATTCCCGAGGTACTGGAGGATGTAACCAAAGAGCTTGATCTCTACTTCCGGGAGAATGATACTCAGGGATGCGACCCCGGAATATTATGGGAGGCTCACAAGTGTGTCCTGCGGGGAGTTCTCATTAAACACGGGGCGTCCATAAAGAGAAAAAGAAATGAACAAATCACTAAATTACTCGCAGCTTTGGCCTCAGTAGAAATACAACACAAACAAACACCCACTCAGGACCTGGAGGCGCAGTTGATGACGCTACGTACACAAATAACAGACCTATTACGCTACAAGGCAAAAGCGGCCCTTCAGTTTTGCCGCAAACTCTCCTATGAATCGGGAGACAAATGCGGGAAACTATTGGCCAGATCTGTGAAAGAACTTAAATCAGCAGCTTATATCCCACAAATAATCGGCCCTGATGACCAAAGAGCCACTACCCCAAAGCAAATATCCAAAGAATTTGGAGACTTTTACTCCAACTTATATAATCTCCCCAGCTCCCCTAGCGAACGAGCAACTGTAGAAAAATACATTTCAGACTCACAGCTCCCATCCCTTTCGGCTGAAACCCAGGAGATCTTAGATGAACCAATAACTTTGGAGGAACTCCAGTCAGCAGTGAAATCTATGAAAGTAGGCAAGGCCCCAGGACCAGATGGTTACACTGCTCAATACTATAAAGTCTTTCTCCCCATTTTAGGCCCACGATTAGTAGCTTTTTTTAATGCCCTAGGAGAAGAAGCTAGGTTCCCGAGTGAGACTCTTAAAGCCCATATTTCTCTGATTTATAAAGATGGGAAGGACCCGAGCGCATGCGGAAGCTATAGACCCATTTCCCTCTTAAATTTGGATCTAAAGTTATTCTCCAAAATAATTGCCACTAGACTGGCACAACATCTCCAAAACCTAATACACCTGGACCAGGTTGGGTTCATTCCCTCCAGAGAGGCAAGGGACAACACCATCAAAGCCCTTAATCTTATCCATGTAGCAAACGAGAACAAGACCCCCTGTATATTTGTGAACACCGATGCTGAAAAAGCTTTTGACAGGGTGAGCTGGAACTACATGTTTTCAGTTCTCCGCCATATCGGCTTAGGAGACAGGATGCTGACATGGATCCGAAATATTTATTCCAACCCCTCAGCCCAAGTAAAAGTTAATGGTGTGCTATCAAGCCCCTTTTCTATTGCTAACGGCACTAGACAAGGCTGTCCCCTTTCCCCCCTACTATTTGCCCTGTCCTTGGAACCTTTTTTATGCACTATTAGAGCAAACCCAGACATAACAGGGCTTCAAATAGGTGACTCCCACTGCAAAATTTCCGCATATGCGGATGATCTATTATTCTCCCTAACCAACCCAAGAATCTCTCTGCCAAACCTCATGCAAGAATTTAAAACCTATGGAGCCATGTCTCACTTAAAGATAAACTTCTCAAAGTCAGAAGCAATGGGCATTTCTATACCCCCCCCCCCGACACTGAGGGTCTTGCAGTCTAACTTCAACTTTAAGTGGACGAATACAGCCCTAACATATTTAGGCACAAAGATTCCCTCTGACCTGTCACGAACGTTTGAACTGAACTTCCCACCCTTGCTGATTAAAACCCGGATATTGTTAGAAAAGTGGAACACAGGTTTTCACTCCTGGTTCGGGAGATGTAATCTTTTGAAAATGTGCGTTCTACCTAAATTTACCTACCTGATCCAAGCATTACCCATTCATATCCCATCCTCATTCTTCAAGCAGGTCCAATCCCTTTTCACCAGATTTGTGTGGGCTCATAAAAAGCCCCGCTTGAAACATTCACAGCTCACGCTTCCCAAAAGAGAGGGGGGACTAGCATTACCTGACATTCGTCAATATTACCTTGCCTCTCACCTAGGGCGAATACTGGACTGGAGGAGAAATAAAACATTTAAACTTTGGGTCCAACTGGAACAGTCCCAAACACTGATACCTCTAAAGAGTGCACTATGGTGTTTTGATGCCCTCCCACCTAAATTGAGGTCACACCTTTCAATAGGTACCACCCTGAGACATAGCCACCAAACAGCCATGCAGACCTCCCTCACAACAAAAAGCTCGCCTCTATTTCCTATCCTTGGCCACCCAAACTTCACCCCGGGATTACATACAGCAGACTATAACAACCTTAGAGACTCAGGTAGAGATCACGCAGCCAAATTTATCATTGGAGGAAAATGGCCATCCATACATGATTTAACCAACCCAGCAGGCGACTACCACCTCCGTTTCTGGAAAGCTGCCCAACTGCACCATTTCCTCCACTCCCTACCAAAAACACAAACGTTTGTCCGCCAACTAACGACGTTCGAGGAGCTCTGTTCAGGAGAAGGCCCATTAGCCCATATTCTGTCCCAAACTTACTCATTATTAATCTCACCAAAAGAACAACCCCCACCTCCCTACTTAGCCAGATGGGAGAGAGACTTGAACTGCTCGTTTTCAGAAGCACAGCGACAACGTATAATCACACTTGCCCTTAAATCTTCGCTTTGCACTAAAATTCAGGAAACTAATTTCAAGCTCCTTACCCGTTGGTACCTGACCCCCTCCAGACTACAGAAATGCTTCCCTTCTTCCTCGAGCCGGTGCTGGCACTGCGCTGAGGAGGAGGGAACCTTGATCCACATTTTTTGGTCATGCCCGAAGTTGAAAGACTTCTGGGGTGAAGTCAGACGGATAACACAAAAGTGCACAGAGTATATTATTCCAGACGAGGCCTCGTTCTTTCTCCTACACCTTTCCTCGATCCCCATCAAGAGATATAAGAAATCTCTCACACGCCACTTGCTCAATGCAGCAAAGACATGTATCCCACTTTGCTGGAAACAACCCTCTCCACCAGCCCTCTCGATGTGGCTGCGGAGAGTGGAGGACATAAAGAATATGGAAGACCTGATCCTTACTGCTCAACATAAACAAGAAACCTTTAAAAAAACATGGGACATATGGAACGCATTTATTTTTTCCGAGGAAGGACAACGCTTACTTGGCTCATAACTTCTCCCCCACACGTTTTAGGTGGACTCCGTTGAGACCGGTATACTGGTTTAACTACCGCCATGTCTCCTTCTTCTCCCGTCTCCTTCTTCTTCCACCTCCCACTACTTCTCTATTACTTCTCTTTCTTCTTCTAAAACCCTTTCCCTTATCTTTCCCACCTCATCTCTAGTCTAGGGACTTCGGTCCCCATTTTCTTTAGAAATATGGAAAAAGTTGGGGGGGGGAGTACCCCGGAGCTGTAGATATCAGCACATTGTCTCGGGTTTCTCTATTCCCTACCTGAAATACTCATATACTCGGAAGTTGCAGACCTAACTATGTACTGTATCATATTTTGTACTAATTTGACCCCTGTATAATGACCATGACAAAGTGCTTATTGTTTATGTTTTTTGTATCGGGACCCCCACCCCTGTTTGGAGTTGAATAAACTTGATATTTGAAAAAAAAAAAATCCATAAACACGGCATGAAAATGAACCGTGTATCCATGGGCTGGAAAGCGGGATGCATTCATAAGGGACGCCTGGTATCACAGCGGCAAATGAGTATGGCCACTGTGGGGACAATCATAACAAAAAAAAGGGTAATTAGTTTCACTTAGTGGTAGATAGAGTATAAAGTAAAAGTTTGCTAGCTGAAAAAAGCTAAGAGATGGACGAAAACCATGTCCATGTAATAGCTGGTGTGGCGATAGGGTTTACCTTTGGATTATATCACACAGCTGACATCCAGGCTGCAGCCGAGAGACTGACACAAGGTGTCCGAGTGTCAGTCCTAATATACCTACCTCGATTGGTGTGTACCAATCAGGTGGTGCGCTCCGCCGCATCAGCTGTGTACTATACAGCTGATTGCGGAGGTCAGAGCGTCCCTCTGACGAGGGGGGCGCGCGGCTTAGCCACTCCTCGAAGGCCGCAATGACGTCACGTGTCCCCACGTCACTGGCGGGAGAAGGAGAGCACCCGCCGCTTGTCGTATAGACGGCGGCAAAGGCGCACGTAAGCTCCGCTGGATACAGCAGAGCAGAGCATGGACAGTGGGTCCAATGCCTGCCCCGCTCCAGTGGCGCCCACCCGCCGGGTGTCTGCATGCAGCAACACAGCCCAAGGCGGGGCTGGATAGCCACCTAGTGGTGGAAAAGAAACAAGCAGCCAGCAAGTTTAGTAAGTCTGTATTTTTGTTTTTCTTTAATACTATTTTAGTTCTTTATAATACCTGTGTTGATCATTTCAGCTGCATATCCGACACTGTATAAATATATGTATATACATTTATTTATATATATGTGTATATATATATATATATATATATATATATATATATATATATATATACACAGTGGCTTGCGAAAGTATTTGGCCCCCTTGAACTTTTCAACCTTTTGCCACATTTCAGGCTTCAAACATAAAGATATAAAATTTTTATTTTTTGTGAAGAATCACCAGCAAGTGGGACACAATTGTGAAGTGGAACGAAATCTTTTGGATTTTTGAAACTTTTTTAACTAATAAAAAAATGAAAAGTGGGGCGTGCAAAATTATTCAGCCCCCTTGCGTTAATACTTTGTAGAGCCACCTTTTGCTGCGATTACAGCTGCAAGTCGCTTGGGGTATGTCTCTATCAGTTTTGCACATCGAGAGACTGAAATTCTTGCCCATTCTTCCTTGCAAAACAGCTCGAGCTCAGTGAGGTTGGATGGAGAGCGTTTGTGAACAGCAGTTTTCAGCTCTTTCCACAGATTCTCGATTGGATTCAGGTCTGGACTTTGACTTGGCCATTCTAACACCTGGATACGTTTATTTGTGAACCATTCCTTTGTGGATTTTGCTGTATGTTTGGGATCATTGTCTTGTTGGAAGATAAATCTCCGTCCCAGTTTCAGGTCTTTTGCAGACTCCAACAGGTTTTCATCCAGAATGGTCCTGTATTTGGCTGCATCCATCTTCCCCTCAATTTTAACCATCTTCCCTGTCCCTGCTGAAGAAAAGCAGGCCCAAACCTTGATGCTGCCACGACCATGTTTGACAGTGGGGATGGTGTGTTGAGTGTGATGAGCTGTGTTGCCTTTACGCCAAACATATCGTTTTGCATTGTGGCCAGAAAGTTCGATTTTGGTTTCATCGGACCAGAGCACCTTCTTCCACATGTTTGGTGTGTCTCCCAGGTGGCTTGTGGCAAACTTTAGACGAGACTTTTTATAGATATCTTTGAGAAATGGCTTTCTTCTTGCCACTCTTCCATAAAGGCCCGATTTGTGCAGTGTACGACTGATTGTTGTCCTATGGACAGACTCTCCCACCTCAGCTGTAGTTCTCTGCAGTTCATCCAGAGTGATCATGGGCCTCTTTGCTGCATCTCTGATCAGTCTTCTCCTTGTCTGAGCTGAAAGTTTAGAGGGACAGCCAGGTCTTGGTAGATTTGCAGTGGTCTGATACTCCTTCCATTTCAAAATGATCGCTTGCACAGTGCTCCTTGGGATGTTTAAAGCTTGGGAAATCTTTTTGTATCCAAATCCGGCTTTAAACTTATCCACAACAGTATTATGGACCTGCCTGGTGTGTTCCTTGGTCTTCATGATGCTCTCTGCGCTTTCAACAGAACCCTGAGACTATCACAGAGCAGGTGCATTTATACAGAGACTTGATTACACACAGGTGGATTCTATTTATCACCATCAGTCATTAGCTTTGCTGTGCCACAACCTCAGAAGACTCTTTCAGGAATGGGCTGTATGGCCCGTGCATTGGGATATACTTCTCTTATTACCTATTTTTCTTGCATCACAGGTCACAGGAGGGTTAATTCTTAGACCATTGAGTTATGCTCCACCTCCAGGTGATTGGACACTTTCAGGCAGCAAAGCCTGACTTAGCCCTGCATAACCCTAACTGCACCCAGCGGCGCTTACATTTTTTGCTAGTGTCCATAGTTCTAAAAAGAGACATAGAAATTGGACCTGATCTACTATTGCTTTTCACTGTTGAGCCTTATACAGGTCCATGGCCACAGTCAGGTGCGACAGACCCCAGTCTCTGAGGACCCTGCGGGATAGCCTGATCAGGATGTGTGAAGATTGAGCTGTTTGTAGCTCTGCTCTGCATCGTATAAGTTGCTCCTTAATGTGGGGGTCCCTTGTGCTGGCTCCCTGCCTTATGGCTTTAAGGTGGGGGGGCTTTGGGCGTGGTTATCTGTTTTCCCCCACTATGCCCTGGTACTGCAAGGTCAGTTGATACTTAATTAGATGTTATTGTACTGCTTGGCATACTTTAGCAGACATGGTAGGTGCCTCGCTAACCACTAAACTGTGCACAGGCGCAGCCTGCCGCTGTCTGGGCACACACAGCTTGGCTATGACACTTCATAGGTGCGGCATGCCTGCCTGTGCAGCACAGCTGCAGAGCGACCAGAGACCACTGGAGTTGGACACTGTGAGGCTCCCCTCTCTTAGCGATCTGGTACTGTAAATGTTACCCCTTTACGGACAAAGCAGCTATGGTGAATCTGATACCAGAGGGAAGGGTAGGGAACTAAGCTCCCATTGGATATAGTCTATTTCCAAAAAATACTTTCTGGGGCAACAGAACAGCTCTAGCGCTATAGCAGCGTCTGGTTTTGCATTTACTCCCTCCGGGTCTCTTCCATCAAGTACCTTTTTGTCCAAAGAGGAATTTACAACTGTGTTTGCCGCTGTGGTGGAAAAATTGGTAGTCATCAGTGGAGGAACTATCAGGGTCGCACCAGTCACACTTGCGACTGGGCCCTGGCAATTCTGCCTCTATGGGGGGGGGGGGGTTTGCCGCCTCCAGAAGGTTATTGTGCTAGTTACCCAGAGGCAATGGTGGGAGAGTGTACTATCAGCACACAGTGGACCGCTCATCCAGCCTCTCTGCCTTGAGTTTGCAGCTGCACTGTGTATCATCACTGCCATAGTAACTGCACAGCGGATCGCTCACCCAGAGCCACTGAGTTTGCAGCTGCAAACCTCCATAGCCATCGGGAGGCAGAAACTGGTTGCTCTTGTCAACTGACCAGGTAGAGCGAAGGGGGAGGAGCCGGAGGAGGTCCCTGCCAGCTGAGGAGACCCCATCTTGGGATAGTCACCTGGAGACATGTGGAGGGAGCCAGAGCATACATGGAACATAGAATCCTAAGCTGACACAGAGAGCAAGTGTGTACAATAAATCCCAACCCCCATCACCCTCCAGCACTGCCACTTCCCCCATTCCCCCACACAGCACTGACACCACTCTAAACCCACCACCACTGTCACACTAATCCCATCCCCCCCAGCACTGCCACTACCCCCATCCCCCACACAGTACTGCCACCAGGGGTGTAACTACAGGGGTCACAGTTGCACTGTGTATCATCACTGCCATAGTAACTGCACAGCGGATCGCTCACCCAGAGCCACTGAGTTTGCAGCTGCAAACCTCCATAGCCATCGGGAGGCAGAAACTGGTTGCTCTTGTCAACTGACCAGGTAGAGCAAAGGGGGAGGAGCCGGAGGAGGTCCCTGCCAGCTGAGGAGACCCCATCTTGGGATAGTCACCTGGAGACATGTGGAGGGAGCCAGAGCATACATGGAACATAGAATCCTAAGCTGACACAGAGAGCAAGTGCGTGCCATAAATCCCAACCCCCATCACCCTCCAGCACTGCCACTTCCCCCATTCCCCCACACAGCACTGACACCACTCTAAACCCACCACCACTGTCACACTAACCCCATCCCCCCCAGCACTGCCACTGCCCCCATCCCCCACACAGTACTGCCACCAGGGGTGTAACTACAGGGGGTCACAGTTGCCCCATGCTCTAGGGGGCCCATGCAGCTCCAATGTACACCCAGATAGGAGAAGCTGCAGTGTGGCAAATAGAGGAACTGATTTCCTCCTGCAGGAGGAAAATAGATTGATTCCTCTATACACCTCCCCTTCCGCTCCTCCTATTCAGCTTCCTTCTGCTCTCTCCTGGCCCCCTGTCCTCCCCCTCAGCATTGCCGGGGGATTTGTCAGGATGGAGAGCAGGGAAAGGGCTGGTAAATATGTAATTTACCAGCCCCTTCCATGTCTGATTGGACAGCCAGTGATCGGCATCTGTTCAATTGTAACTGAGACGTAGTAAACTATCTTTACTATGCTTCAGTTTGTGATTGAAAGGAAAGATTCTGTGCAGCTGAGGCACAGTGGGTTATGTCCTCAATCAAGGTTCTGTGCAGCTGAGGCTTCAGAGATGGGGATTGTGGGCTGTGTCCTCAATCTCCTTTCCCTGTCTCAAAGGTGGAACATCAGAGGTCTGTTTAGACCCCTGATATCTCACCAACGCCCCCCCCCCCCCCCCCCAATGAGGCTCGTAAAATAAAATAAAGGGTAAAAAATAATAATGAAAAAAAAAAAAACGGCTGACACCGGTGGAGGAACTACCAGGGTCGCACTTGCGACCGAGCCGTGGAGTTCCACCACCAGGCTTTGGGGAAATGGTCCCAGGCCTGAGAGAAAGTGCCCCCGGCCGGGAGTCAGGGGGGCCCTTCATGGTTTCTTGCACCGGGACCCTGAAGGTTCTAGTTACGCCTCTGGTAGAATAAGAAGTTCTTATGAATAAGAAGTTGAGTGTAAATGGTCCCCTTCCACCTTTTTTAGGGTTGTATAAAGAGGAGGAAAGGTCAGCAGAACTGGATTTCTCAGAGGTGGATGAATCCTCTGTGGATGACACTCAGGCCTAGAATAACTCCAAAACTCAATGATCTAGATGTCCCTTCCGAAATTATCTGCACTTAAAGTGATGTGGTTGCTGTCTTGGAAAGCACCCAAGCCAGCTAAGTCCTTTCCGTTGTATCTGCATACTGAAGAAAATCTGGACAAGTGTTCATGCTCCCTGAACATTTAGCTCAACAATACCTTATGGAGAACGCTTCTGCAAAAAGTGGGTGTTCCCAGCTGTGGACCCTGTGGCATCTTATCTGATAAGGACCCTTGTAGTACTGTTGGACAATGTTTCAGTGTTTAAAGGACCCTGTGGATAAAAAATGTCAGTCCCTATTTAAAGCGGCCTTTTCCTTGGCAACCCACCATTCCTCTATTGGGTTCTGTCAGTCTTTAACAGTTTGGGCAAAGCATATAGCTAAAGAACAGGGAACTCTTTATCCGCAATATTTCCTATTCCTGATATGTGTCTGCTGTACCATGTGCTTGTATGAAAAAGTATCCTGTTCTCCTTGTATTGCTTCCTTTTGTGTGAAAAACCTGGTGTTTCTGCAAGTCCCTCTGCTTTCCAATTAAAACCATACTAGACTCATGAGCATTTCATGGTCAGTTTTTTCTAGCTGTGCTGAGAACTCAACCTGCTCTCCTTCAATGATTAGACTGGCATTATGCCCGGTTTTAGACATCATAAAATGTATGTTTCACCTTTTTGTTTCTTATCAATTTTAATTAATCTACAGTTTTACGCTATGTGGAATTCCCTGATTGTCTTTTTTCCTGCATAATACCATCTGAGGACCCATCCAGCGAGCTGTAATCTTGCCTTAGAGGATCCTATGTAGGGGAGGATCCCCTACTAATACAAGAGATCCCAATAGCAATAAGAGACCTTGTGATTATCCCTTTGAAATAGTCACCATCTAGAACATCACCCAGGGGTGGATTCCCTACAGGTGCAAATGACCATACTAGAAATAGTTGGTGCACATCCATATGGGGCACTTGAACTGAGCACTAGTGGAGCACCTGTTTTATTTTTGAAGATTAAAGCACGAGCGCTTTATCGGACTTATATACAGTGCCTTGCAAAAGTATTCACCCCCTTGGCAATCTTCGTGTTTTGTTGCCTCACAACCTGGAATTAACATGGATTGTTTGAGGATCTGCATCATTTAATTTATAGCATATGCCCAAAACTTTGAAGATTTTTTTATTTTTTATTTTTTTTTTTATTGTGAAGCAAACAATAAAAAGGATAAAATAACGGAAAAAGTCAATGTGCATAACTATTCACCCCCCTAAAGTCATAACTTTGTAGAGCTACCTTTTGCGGCTATCACAGCTCCAAGTCACTTTGGATAAGTCTCTATGAGCTTGCCACATCTTACCACTGGGATTTTTGCCCATTCCTCCTTGCAAAACTGCTTCAGCTCCTTCAAGTTGGATTGTTTGCGCTTGTGAACAGCAATCTTTAAGTCTGACCACAGATTTCCTATTGGATTGAGGTCTGGGCTTTGACTAGGCCATTCTAACACATTTACTTGTTTCCCCTTAAAGTGGTGTTCCGGCCGTTTTTTTTTTGTTTTTTTAATAAGGACACTTACCTGTCCAGCAAGCCTGCGAATGGCCCTGTTGATTTCTGGGACACACACATGTCCCAGAAGGCAACGGGGCCGCTTGCCGAAGAGGAGGAAGCGCAGCGGAATAGGAAGAGGCAGATTAGGAAGACTGCCTAGCAACAGGGGTTCCAGGTAAGTTAATTTTTTTTTTTAAATATTGATGCACTTTTTTATTTTAGGTTGGCCCTCCACTTTAAGCCACTCAAGTGTTGCTTTAGCAGTGTGTTTGGTGTCATTGTCCTGCTGGAAGGTGAACCTCTGTCCTAGCCTCAAATCACACCCAGAGTGGTACAGGTTTTGCTCAAGAATGTCCCTGTATTTAGCACCATCCATCTTTCCCTCAACTCTGGCCCGACTGCTGAAAAACATTCCCACAGCATGATGCTGCCACCACCATGTTTCTCTGTAGGGATGGTGTTCTTTGGGTTGTGATGTGTTGGGTTTGCGCCAGACATAGCGTTTTCTTTGATGGCCAAAAAGTTTAATTTTAGTCTCATCAGACCAGAGCACCTTCCTCCATACATTTTGGGAGTCTCCCACATGCCTTTTCGCAAACTCAAAACATGCCATTTTGTTTTTTGCTGAAAGTAATGGCTTTCATATGGCCACTCTGCCATAAAGCCCAACTCTATGGAGCGTACGGCTTATTGTTGTCCTATGTACAGATACTCCAGTCTTTGCTGTGGAACTCTGCAGCTCCTCCAGGGTTACCTCAGGTCTCTATGCTGCCTCTCTGAATAATGCCCTCCTTGCCCGGTCCGTATGTTTTGGTGAGCGGCCGTCTCTTGGCAGGTTTCTTTTGTGCCATGTTCTTTCCATTTGGTTATGATAGATTTGATGGTGCTCCTAGGGATAACCAAAGATTTGGATATTTTTTTATAACCTAACCCTGACTCGTACTTCTCAACAACATTGTCCCTTACTTGTTTGGAGAGTTCCTTGGTCTTTATTACAGTGTTTGGTTAGTGGTGCCTCTTGCTTAGGTGTTGCAGCCTTTGGGGCCTTTCAAAAAGGTGTGTATATGCAATGACAGATCATGTTTTGCGCACAGGTGGACATCATTTCACTAATTATGTGACCTCTGAAAGTAATTGGTTGCACCAGAGCTTTTTATGGGCTTCATAACAAAGGGGGTGAATACATACACACATGCCAATTATTTTTTTATTTCTGAAAAATAGTTTTATGTATATATTTTTTCTAATTTTACTTCACCAACTTAGACTATTGTGTTCTGATCCATCACATATAATTCAGATTAAAAAAAACATTGAACAAAAGGCTGTAATGTAACAAAATGGGTAAAAAGCCAGGGGGGGGGGTGAATACTTCTGCAAGGCACTGCACCTATTTGTGTGGCTTTACTTTATATTTTAGATTGCAGCAGTATATGATATTCTAGCGTGATGTATGAATATGTTCATTATTGAGTTTTACAGTTAAGCTTACGTTAGCATCGCAGCTGGTGTGAACTTTATAGCACCTTTATTTTACACAAAATTTTGGTTTATTTAATCACGAGATCTGTGGCACTAAAGTCTAATTTTTTGTATATTTTATGGCGGAACGAGAGCTTCCATCAGATATCCTAAGATTAACAGATTTCTCATTCTGCAAAACGGAAAATTGTATACTCACCTTTCTGTAATTTTCCTTTCCTGACGCATCTTCATGGCAGCACACACTGGGTTGTGACTCCGCCCCCACAACCTGACAGGATTGGTTAGCTATAAATTTGAAGGGGAGACACCCCGCTGCATTCTCTGTAAATATATCACCATAAAACGGGGTGGGAATCTGTGCTGCCATGAAGATGCGTCAGGAAAGGAAAATTACGGAAAGATGAGTACACAATTTTCCGTTTTCCTGACACCTTCATGGCAGCACACACTGGGAAATAACTCGCCAGTCGGGTGGGTGCAAGAAAATAATATTTATTCTTTATAATGCGGAAGAATTGGCTCTAACAACGGATCTGCCGAAGCCTGCCATAGCCAAGTGAACAGCGTCCACTCTATAGTGAGAAATGAAAGTGTGTCTGGAGGACCAAGTCGCTGCTTTGCAAATCGTCTCCGGTGAGACCCTGCAATATGCTGCCCAGGAGGTAGCCACTGCCCTGGTCAAGTGAACTCTGACGCCTTCAGGAATTGCCAGATGGCGAATGGAATATGCCTTCTTGATGGATTTGACTAACCAGGAGGTGATAGTAGGTGAAGTAGCCGCTTGACCTCGTCTGTTTCCATGGGGAATGACCATGAGGGAATCAGTCTTCCTGAAAGGAGTTGTAGCCGCAAGGCAACTAATGATGGTTGTTCTAACATCCAGCGGATGAGGTTCACCTTGATCATTAGTAAAGGATGGTAAGACAATGTCTTGGTTGTGGTGGAAGGAAGTTGCTACCTTTGGGATGAAGTGTTCTGAAGGTCTTAGTACTACTTTATCAGGGAAAAATACTAAGTAAGGTTCCGATGCCATCAGTGCTTGGATTTCAGATACCCTCTTTGCTGATGTAATTGCAATGAGAAAAGACAGTTTCAGAGTTAGATCTCACAGGGAGATTGATTCAGATGGAGTAAAAGGAGGATTGGTGAAGGCATCGAGAGAGGTCCCGTGATGGAAAACCTGGTTTCTTGGGAGGTTTGATCTTCAGACAGGCTCTCAGAAATTACCAGATATATACCAGAGGATGTAGTGTCCATCTAGTGCCTGTTTTGGCCGACAAAGCGGATACTTGTACCTTAAGGGTACTTGAACTTAAGCCTTTGTCGATTCCTGACTGGAGGGACTCTAAAATTTGAGGAGGTTCTGGAGAAATGGGGTTCCATCCCTTCTGCTGTGCCATGGAAAAGACCTTGCTCCAAATTCTTGTATAGGTGGTGTTGGTGGTATTTTTCCTGGCTTGCATCAGGGTTGATATTACTTCCTGAGAACAGCCTTGTTCCCTTAACCTAGCCCTACCCTCAACTTCCAGGCCATCAGAATGCAACTTCTCCGGAGCTGGGTGTAGGAATTGGCCTTGAGATAGCAGATCCGGGGTTACCGGAAGAGGGATTGGTGGCTGAAGGCTGAGTTGCAATAGGGTCATGAACCACGGTCTTCTCAGCCAAAATGGGATTGCTGCAATTACTGTGGCTGAAGATCTCCGGAGCCTGGACAGGAACCTTGCAATTAACGGGGTTGGAGGGAATATGTACCCCAACTTGAATTTCCATGGGTGAATTAGACAATCTATTCCCTCGGCTGATGGGAATGACGCTCTTGACAGAAACCTCCGACACTTTGTATTCGCAGGTGTGGCTGCTAAGTCGACCTCTGGCATTCCCCGTAAGAAGGGAAAAGGCCTGGAGGCTTAAGGACCATTCGTTGTTCGAGAGAGTCTCTCGGCTTAGATAGTTGGCTAACATGCTCTGTGCCGCAGGGACATATATTGCCCTTAAGTCTGTTAGGTGTGCCTGTGCCCATTCCAAGATAGGACGGACTTCCTCCATCAGCGTGAGACTCTTGGTACCCCCCTGCTTCTGGATATAGGACACTGCCACCTTGTTGTCCATCCGGATAAGCACATTCTTCTCTCTCAGGGCTGGTGCAAATGCCATGAGAGCCTGGAAAGCTGCCCTGAGCTCTAGTATATTCGATACTACATCCTGGTCGTGGAACTGCCATTGGCCCTGAGCTGCTTGATCTTGAGAGTGGGCTCCCCAACCGCTCTGACAGGCATCCGAAGTGACCATTTCCGGATCTGGAGGAACTATCGGCCTGTATCTTCTGAGGTTGCTCGGGTGTGTCCACCACCATACCGATTGCTTCATTGGTCTGGAAATGGGAATGGTCTGACGCATCGATTCTCCATCCCACTGCCTTAGAAAGGTAGAGTTGCAGACATGGACCCTAGCACACTCAAACAGGTCCTGGCTGGTAGATGCTTTGCTGACAGTAATCTCCGCATCTTCTGTATTAGAGGCTGGACTTTCTCCTGAGGAAGTTGTACCCTGTTCAATTTGGTGTTCAGATCCGCTCCCAGAAATACCATATTTTGCGTGGGTTGCAGACTGCTCTTTTTCCAATTGACTAGCCAACCGAATGTCCTGGAGAGTCGTGAGTAGAATCTTCCAATGACATAGCAGAGTTTCCCGATTTTCTGCTAAAAGCAGGATGTCGTCCAAATAATGGTGGATTCGAATACCCTTTTCCCTGAGGAATGCAACCAAGGGTAGCAGGACCTTTGTGAACGTCCTGGGAGCCGAAGAGATGCCGAAAGGGAGGCACTGGAATTGGAAGTGGCATTTGTTGATGGCGAATCTGAGAAACTTTTGAAAGGTGGGATGAATCGGAATATGTAGGTAAGCGTCTGATAAATCTACTGATAGCATCCAGTCGCCCAGGTTCACTGCCAGAAGTATGGACTGGAGGCTTTCCATCTTGAAAGCCTCTATTTTGATGTTCCTGTTGAGATTTTTTAATTCCAATATAGGGCGCAAGTCTCTTGTCTTCTTCTTTACCAAAAATAAGGGGTTATAGAAACCCCTCCCCTTTTGACATGATGGAACTTCCAGAATCGCTCCTTTTTTGCTTCAATTCTACTACATATTTTATTAGTAACCTCCTTTTGTTTAGTGAAGATGGCAGTCTGGTTGATTGGAAGTGATTTCCCAGGAGTCCGCCCATAAACTTCCATTTGTGTCCAAATCTGATTGTGGATAGTGTCCACAGATCCTTTATATGACTTGACCAGATCTGTACGAAGTTCTTGAGCCTGGCGCCCACCTGTGCTGGGTGGGCTGGCAAATCTTCAAAAGGACGTCTGCTGCTCCCCTGCCGGGGTAGTCTTGGACTTCTGCATCCTCAGGAAGGAAGGTCTTGCATTTTTCCAGTCCCTTCTAAACTCCCTAACGGGACGGTAGGATTTAGCTTCCTTGTATTTATCGGGAAGGTTGCGTCTGTAGGACGGACCCTCCTGTTACCTTGGAGATAGCGGCGTCCAATTTAGACTCAAACAGGTTTGAGCCATCGTATGGGATCCTGCACCAGTTTGTTTTGGATGCAATATCGGCCATCCATGGTTTCAGCCACAAGGCCCTTCTTGCAGTGACTGAGGCTAGCATTGATCTAGCTGAAGACCTTATAATATCGACTGAGGCTTCTGCCATGAAGTCGCCTACCAACTTAATTTCCTGAAGAGAGGAGATTATTTTCCCTAATTCAGTGCCGTCTTGAAGGTCTTTCTCCACCCGGGTTACCCATCCTGAGATGGGTTTAGCTACTGCTGCTGTGATAATCGCTGGCCTGCAAGCGCCTCCAGCCATGGAATATGCTTTTTTCAATTCTAGATCCAATTTCTGATCAGGAACGTCCCGAAAGGAAACTGCGTCCTCAATTGGCAGAGTGACATGCCATGCAAGACGCATCAAGGAGGAGTCGACGACGGGGGCGTTAATCAATGAATTGACTTTAGACTCTTTCAAGGGGTACATCTTTGCCAGTCTGTTGGTGAGACTGGACCGCATATCAGATCTTTCCCACTCGTATTTAATTTGATCTCATCTTCCAGTTCATCTATAAAAGGAAAGTATTCTGGATCTTTTCTTAAATTTGGGAAATATTTTCAAACTTTCTGCTGTTCCACTTTATCTTCTTCCCAGCCGATCGCTTCCTTAACTGATTTTGCAAAAGGTTCAACTAGGGAAAAATCAAAGCCTGCTGACATCTCCTGATCTTCATCTCTGGAGGAAGATTCTGACGCCTGGGGCTGATGGAAGTCTGCTGACGATGTGCTGGGAGCAGGCCTATCCGTTAGTGGTGCCGTCGTCTCCATTATGGTTTCTCGTACAGATTCTCTTATGAGCTCCATAGCCACCCTTGCGTCTAATTCTTTTTCCTTTGTTGCCTCATTGAAGCATGAGCGGCAGGCTAGTTTATCTGGCAAGGCCGACGCGCCTCATACCCAGCAAGCGTTTGCTGCAGGACGGGTGTGGCGGCTCTGACGTTGAGATGAAGGTGACCGTCTGCGGTGTGACCGATTATGACAGGAGCGGCTGTGGCGTGAGCGGCTGTGAAGTGAGCGGCTATGTCTTCGGTGGCGGGAGGAAGATCTTGAACGGCTTCTGCGGGACCTCCTGCTTGACGCATGACTTGATCTTCTTCCATGCCTTGAACTTGCGGCTCTTGACCTGGTAGGGCTACCAATACGCAGCGCAATACTTACCAATGACGGATGGCCTCTTACCTAGTTTGCTGATGGTGGTCTGCACGGGCAGTGGTCTCCATAGCAATAGTGACCGGCAGCCTGAAGAGGAATGAAAGATAAAAATTCTTATTCTCTCTTTTTTTTTTTTTGAAAGGAAGGCTGGAGAGAGCCTGGAGCAGTTGATGAGACTTACCTGAATTGCTGAGTCAGTTTTGGCAAAGCAGGTGCAGCAATAGTGACAGACAGTGAAATTCAGCTTGCTGGTTAGCTACAGCAAAAAACACAGAGAAAAGCTGTGTTTTTTAATCTGGCGCCACCGTCGCGGCAAAATGACGCTCCCGTGCATGCGCAGAGTGTCCCGAGCGTCCCAGCGCCATCTTGGAGAAGGGCATAGCTTTACCTAGGCAATAACCTGACTTCCTCAAGCGTGCAGAGCGGAGGAGGAGTGTCGGCGGCCATGACGGCTCCACAGGCGGCGGACAACAGGTACCAGCAATCCCCTTAAGCAGGGGAAAAACCTAAACTGGAGAAAGAAAACAGGGACAGTCAGAATAGAGAGGAGGCCACTGCAATATATGAAGCTTCTTTAAAGCTTACTGTGCCAGACATCCAGATGCCCCCTGAGACCAGCAGAACAGGGGTTCCCTCCATAGATGCTCCTTTAGAGACTGTACAGGAGGGACTTCCAACAGGAGAGGCTTGAACCTGCTGGGGCAAGTGCGGTAAGAGGCTTTTTCTCTGATCTTGTATATAGGAGCAACCTTGTTCATCCAAATCTGTCAGGTGAGGATAAAAAAGAGAATGCAGCGGGGTGTCTCCCCTTCACATTTATAGCTAACCAATCCTGTCAGGTTGTGGGGGCGGAGTCACAACCCAGTGTGTGCTGCCCTGAAGGCGTCAGAAAAATTTTATAGGAAAGAATCTCTAAAATGTATAGCCAATACTGTAATATAGAGTTGTACTGTTTTAACCATTTCAATACCGGGCCTATTCTGGCACTCTCATACATGTAAAAATCATCATTTTTTTTGCTAGAAAATTACTCAGAACCCCCAAACATTATATATGTTTTTTTAGCAGACACCCTGCGGAATAAAATGGCGGTCATTGCAACTTTTTATATCGAATGGTATTTGTGCAATAATTTTTCAAACGCTTTTTTTTTTGGAAAGAAAAGGGTTTCATGAATTAAAAAATAACAAAATAGTAAAGTTAGCCCAATTTTTTTGTATAATGTGAAAAATGATATTACGCTGAGTAAATAGATACCTAACATGTCACGCTTTAAAATTGCACACACTCATGGAATGGCGCCAAACTTCGGTACTTAAAAATCTCCATAGGCGAAAAATTTTACAGGTTACCAGTTTAGAGTTACAGAGGAGGTCTAGTGCTAGAATTGTTGCACGTGGCGATACCTCACATGTGTGGTTTGAATGGCGTTTACATATGTGTGCGTTCGCTTCTGAGCGCGAGCTACCGGGGACAAGGGTGTTTTAATTTTTTTTTATTATTTTTATTTTACTTATTTTTTTTTTATTTTTACATTTTTTTTTTTTTTTTTACATTTTTTTTTTTTTGATCACTTTTTTTCCTATTACAAGGAATGTAAACATCCCTTGTAATAGGAATCTAGGTGACAGGTCCTCTTTATGGAGATATGCAGGGTCAATAAGGCTCCAGGCTAGAAAGCATGAGATTGTGAAAAAAAATTTACCGATCTCATGCTGACAGCCGCGATCGCAGCTTTGTTTACATCTGGGTGTTTACATCTGGTCCTAACGTCGCACCCGGGCCTCCGACGGTCATAGAGACCCCACATCTTTCCTCCAGGCTAGAAAGCATGAGATTGTGAAAAAAAATGTACAGATCTCATGCTGACAGCCGCGATTGCGGCTTTGTTTACATCTGAGTGTTTACATCTGGTCATAACGTCGCGCCCGGGCCTCCGACGGTCATAGAGATGACTGGTGACCATCTGGTCCCCGGAAATCTCTATCGTACTCATCCGGCGCCGGCCGTTTCTTTCTCCGGGCCCCCCGATGGCACAGGAGAGCCCAGAGAAGCACCGGATGGCAGTGGGAGGGGGGGGGACGTCGCCTATAAGAACAATCAAGTGGCGAAACTGCCGCTATGATCGCTCTTATGGTGCACAGAATCACCAGCCGAAAAGAATGATATCTGAATAATGCCTCTAGCTGCAGGCATAATTCAGATATCCCTGCACAAAGTCAAGGACGTCATTTGACTATGTGCGGTATTGAAGTTTTAAATGTGAGGTTTGGAAACTTTTCAGAAATGTCTCTTAACAAGAGAATTTAGTATATATTGAAATTGTAACTAATTCTTAGCCAGTGAAATGGCTAGTTCCAATGTTAGGCACCAAGTGTATTGTTACAAACATAGTAGGGTCTATCAGCAACAGTGTTAATTTTAGTCTTAGGACTAAAATTTAATTTTAGTTTTAGTCCCATTTTAGTCTTCTACAATTGTTTTAGTTTGTTGTATTTAGTTGACTAAATCTCCAGTACATTTTAGTAGGGCTGAAACAACTAATCGATTAATCGACAACTAATCGATTATGAAATTAATCGATTACTTATTTCATAATCGATTAATCGGCTAGTAACATAATGGGGTTAAAAAAAAACCTAAAATTAACCCTTTATAGTACAAAAAGAGCAAATCGCTACTGTAAATATTACTTTCACAGATCTACAGTAAAAAAAAATGAACCCCTTACATTATCTGCTTTTTTTTGTACTATAAAGGGCTAATTTTCGTTTTTTTTAACCCCGTTTACTAAATGGGGTTAAAAATGTTTAATGTTACTAGACGTAAAGGCAAACTGCATAGGTGTGTACCGAGCCTTATGCTGGCCACATGGATCAATTTTCAGACAAGAATATTCAGACGAAAAATCTTTGTATACATTCGCTGAATGAAAGAATGTTGTTTGAAATTTTCACTTGTTTTTAACATTCTGTTTTTAAAAGGAATGTAATTTCTGAACGAAAACCACATACACCGTCTGAAAATTCCTTTGACCAAGACGTTTTCTATTTCTACATTTTCCCATCACTGTGGTTGAAAACAAACGTCGATTTGACCCCACTAACGATTAGAAAATCGAACAAACGTTCTTAAAATGACATTTTTTTTGAAGGAAGACATTGTTTGTGTTGTTTTTTAATAAAAAAATTTGATCTCTGAGTCTGATGATATTTACCAGATTCACTTTCTAATAGTATATACAGTATATCTCTCCTCTAATAGTTTATACAGTATATATCTCCTCTAATAGTATATACAGTATATCTCCTCTAATAGTATATACAGTATATCTCCTCTAATAGTATATACGGTATATTTCTTCTGTCTGTTTTTCTCAGAGTGGATTCGATATTTTACTCCCTAACCATATAGTTGGTTATTTATATTTACCACTGCATGGAGATATTTAAGAATAAATTGCCTTTTTTTTTAAACTTTACAACTTTACACGGCCAAGTAATCGATTATGAAAATAATCGTTAGTTGCAGCCCTACATTTTAGTCGACTAAAATGTCCTACGTTTTAGTCAACTAAAATCTCCAGTACATTTCAGTAATTGCAATTTAGTTTTAGTCATAGTCTTTTGACTAAAATGGCATTTTAGTTTTAGTCTTTTGACGAAAATGGGTTTTAGTTTTAGTCTTTTGACTAAAATGGGTTTTAGTTTTAGTCGTATTTTAGTCGACTAAAATAGTATTTATTTAGTCGACTAAAATGTTTTAGTCGTTTTAGTTGACTAAATTAACACTGTTCAGCAATGTGTACTATGGCATATGTGCAAAGACAAGTGCAGAATCTCTGCTCTGGGGCTGGCAGCACACTACAGGGCATTATCCAGTGTTAACCAATATGTTAATAAGCGACAGAACATATGGCTGGAAGATAATATCTGCAAGTTGCAGTTAAAAGACCAAGAAGAAATGTAATGTATATAGGTCACATATTCCACATGGACTGCAATTGCTGAACAGACAGAGTTTACAATAACTCAAATTATAATTCCCCTAACCTAATCCCTATCCTTTCAGCATTTAAACATAAGATACCTATCTAGTCTAAACTTCCCCTCATTTTGCTTGGAACGCATATTCTAAGAATGAAACTTCCTGATTACCTTTTTCCTTTGGCACTCTAAGCCCTGCCAGGTTTTCCATTTGCTTCCAACATGTACAGTGAGAGAAAAAGTATTTGATCCCCTGCTTATTTCGTACATTTGCCCACTGACAAATGATCAATCTATAATTTTAATGATAGTTTATTTTAACAGCGAGAGACAGAATAACAACAAAAATATCCAGAAAAACACATTTCAAAAAAAGTTATAAATTGATTTGTATTTTAATGAGTGAAATAAGTATTTTTTTTTACAAATCTTGTAGTCAAAGGTTATGGTCCAGGGACAGTAAAATAAGTAGTTGCCCCTTTGCAAAACATGACATAAAACATGGTGGCAAAACCTTTTTTGGCAACCACAGAGGTCAGACATTTCTTGTAGTTGGCCACCAGGTTTGCACACATCTCAGGAGGGATTTTGTCCCACTCCTCTTTGCAGATCCTCTCCAAGTCATTAAGGTTTCAAGGCTGACATTTGGTAACTCGAACCTTCAGCTCCCGCAACATATTTTTTATGGGATTAAGGTCTGCAGACTGGTTAGGCCACTCCAGGACCTTAATGTGCTTCTTCTTGAGCCACTCCTTTGTTCCCTTGGCCGTGTGTTTTGGGTCATTGTCATGCTGGAATACCTATCTACGACCTATTTTCGAAGCCCTGGCTGACGGAAGGAGGTTCTCACCCAAGATTTGATGGTACATGGCCCTGTCCATCATCCCTTTGATGCAGTGAAGTTGTCCTGTCCCCTTAGCAGAAAAAGGCCCCCAAAGCATAATGTTTCCACCTCCATGTTTGACAGTGGGGATGGTGTTCTTGGGGACATAGGCAGCATTCCTCCTCCTCCAAACATGGCAAGTTGAGTTGATGTCAAAGAGCTCAATTTTGGTCTCATCTGACCACAACACTTTCACCCAGTTCTCCACTGAATCATTCAGATGTCCATTAGCAAACTTCACACAGGCCTGTACATGTGCTTGTTTGAGCAGGAGGACCTTGCCGGCGCTGCAGCATTTTAGTCCCTCATGGTGTAGTGTGTTACCAATTGTTTTCTTGGTGACTATGGTCCCAGCTGCCTTGACAACATTCTCCCGAGTGGCTCTGGGCTGATTCCTTGCTGTTTTCATGATCATTGAAATGCCATGAGGTGAGATCTTGCATTGAGCCCCAGACCGAGGGAGATTAACAGTTATTTTGTGTTTATTCCATTTGTGAATAATCGCACAAACTGTTGTCACCCTCTCACCAAGCTGCTTGGCGATGGTCTTATAAGCCCATTCCAGCCTTGTGTAGGTTTACAATCTTGTCCCTGACATCCTTGGACAGCTTTTTGATCTTGGTCATGGTGGAAAGATTGGAATCTGATTGAATACTTCTGTGGACAGGTGTCTTTTATACAGGTAACAAGCTGAGTTTATAAGCACTCCCTTTAAGAGAGTGCTCTTAATCTCAGCTCGTTACCTGTATAGAAGACACCTGGGAGCCATAAATCTTGATTGATAGGGGATCAAATACCGTATTTATCGGCATATAACACACACTTTTTTCCCCCTTAACATCAGGGCAAAATCATGTGTGCGTGTTATACGCCAAACGGCTGCTCGGAGGAGAAGGAGGGAATGAGCTCCGCTGAAATAGACAGAACTGAATCTCCTGTGTACTCAGCTCCTCTCGCAGTCACGCCCAGTCCCACCTCCTAGCATTGACGTCCCGCCATTGGACCGGTGCTATGTCCATCATAGGAGCGGGGCCAAGGGGTGGGACTCACCAAGTACACAGGAGATCCAGCTCTGTCTATTTCGGCAATAACAGGGCTGCAGATGCTCACTGATCATGCTGCAAAGAGGGGCAAGACTGCAGATGGGCACTGATCAAGCTGCAGAGATGGGCAAGGCTGCAGATGGGCACTGATCATGCTGCAATGATGGGCACTAATCATGCTGCAATGATGGACAAGGCTGCAGATGGGCACTGATCAGACTGCAATAATGGGCAAGGATGCAGATGGGCACTGATCAGGCTGCAATGATGGGCAATGGCGAGGCTGCAGATGGGCAATAAGGCTGCATTAATGGGCACTGACCCTTATTTTGCTTCAAAATTCTTCATTTAAAATGTAAGTTTTTTTCCTGAAACTTCCCTCTTAAAATTAGCCCTTAAAGAATGGAGACATCTCCTCGAAGGTACCACCGTGCTGGTTCTCATTCTTACTGACCATAAGAATCTCACATTCTTGTCTGAGGCTAAACGCCTCTCTCCCAGAAGGGCGCGATGGGCTCTTTTTTTTGTCTAATTTCAATTACATTGTCTCATTCTTACCTGGTACTAAGAATGTAAGAGCTGGCGCTTTGTCACAACAATTTTCCTCCACTTCAAAGATGGAGTCGGTTCCGGTTCCTGTGATTCCTCCTGATCGTATATTTGGCTACAGTTCGCACCAGTCTCGCTTCTCCTTTGGGTGACAATTCTTGCTGCTCAGGTCCATGCTCCTCCTGAGAAACCTTGTGACTGCTGCTTTGTCCCAGAGAGTCTCCGTACTGCCATGCTCCAGACTTACCATTCTCCCAAGGCTGCTGGCCAACCTGGGAAGAATCAACTCTTTTGGGCCATTTCCCAACAATTCTGCTGGCCTAGTCTATGTGCTGATGTAACTGCCTTTGTAGCTGCCTGTTCCCTATGTGCTCAGAGTAAAACTCCACGACACCTTCCAGTGGGCCTCCTACAACCCATACCCAATGGAGAGAGGCCCTGGACCCACCTGTCTATGGATTTCATTGTGGAGTTACCCAACTCCCAGGGCAACACAGTTATCTTTATGGTGGTTGACAGGTTCTCGAAAATGCCCCATTGTATTCCACTAAAGAAGTTGCCCACTTCTAAGGAACTGGCTTCGATTTTTGCTTGGGAGATCTTTCGCTTACATGGGCTACCCAAGGTGATTGTTTCAGACAGAGGTAGTCAGTTTGTGTCCCGGTTCTGGCGAGCCTTTTGTGCACAGTTGGGAATTTAGCTTGCTTTCTCCTCTGCATATCACCCGTAGTCTAATGGGGCTGCAGAACGAGCCAATCAGTCTTTGGAGCATTTCCTACGTTGCTATATTTCTGACCATCATAACAACTGGTCAGACCTCTTACCGTGGGCAGAGTTTTCTCACAATAGTGCCTTGAATTCTGCTTCCCAATTATCCCCGTTTATGGCGAAATTTTGTTTTCCATCCTTCCATGTTGCCTGACTCATTTTTTCCACAGAGTATTCCTGCGTTAGAGGAGCATCTCTGTGGTTTTTGTTCCATTTGGGCACAAGTCCAGGAGGCTTTGCGACATGCTAATGATAGGTACAGACTCCATGCTGACCGTAGACGCCTGCCTGCGCCTTCCTACCAGGTTGGGGACAGGGTCTGGCTGCCATCTCGGAACCCCCGACTTCGTGTTTCCTCTCTGAAGTTCGTATTTCGGTTTCTTGGGCCTTTCCGTATTCTGCGCAGGATTAACGCAGTGGCTTACGCATTAGACCTTCCTTCTAATAATGTGTACCTCGAATGTATTTCATGTCTCCTTATTAAAACTTTTGGTCTACAACCGCTTTACCACCTCTGTGCCTCATCCTCGCCCTGTACAGGTTGAGAACCATGAGGAGTATAAAGTACAATCCATTGTTGACTCTCATAGGTCCCGTGGGCGCATACAATACCTGGTGCATTGGAAAGGGTAAGGTCCGGAGGAACGCTCTTGGGTCTCACCCTCAGACATCCCCCTGTCCTCAGTGATTTCCATAGACGTTTTCCCTTGAAGCCTGGTGGTCCTTCGATGGGGAGGGGCCATTGAGGAGGGGGTACTGACAGGGCTGGGCTCAGCCCTTCCTTCTCAAAGCTGGCTGCTGAGCTGTCGGCTAATTGCCAGCTCCTATCTCTCCACAGTGACTCACCTGTTGATGATATCCTGCTCGTCAGTCCTGCCTACTTAAGCCATCCAGTCCAGATGATCTCTGCCTTCGCCTTGGTCACATCTGTAGAGACGCTCTCCTGTGTTCCTGTTAAAGACTTGCTTGGCTGACATTGCTACTGGCTCCAGATCCTGCTTGCTGTTCTGCTACGCTCATTTAGGGCTCCCTGACGTTTTGGCTTGTCTGACTATTCATTCCGGTTCCTGAACTCTGGCTGTTGTTTTGACTACGTTTACTCTGTTTAACTTTTTTTATTATGATTAAACAAGTGTGATTTAACGGTACTTCTGTCTCAGTCTGATTCATAGTTTCTGACAAGAGCATACCTGTGTACAATGCATAGGAGAGGAGACTGAAAACTCCCCTACATCTAAAGTGACCCTGATATGTCCCCAGAGTCTCATTTATTGTACATACAAATCATCCCTCTGTCACTGATGTCGTTCCCCCCCCATCCCTCTGTCACTGATCCCATCCCTATCCCCCATCCCCTGTACTCCTATACAATCCCATCATCCCCAGTGTCATCACATGCCGTACAGAGTCATCACATGCCGTGATATACAGTACCGTCGTCCCCGTCCCCTGTACTCCTATACAGTCCCATCGTCCCCATCCCCTGTACTCCTATACAGTCCCATCGTCCCCATCCCCTGTACTCCTATACAGTCCCATCGTCCCCATCCCCTGTACTCCTATACAGTCCCATCATCCCCATCCCCTGTACTCCTATACAGTCCCATCATCCCCATCCCCGTACAGCATGTGATGGCACTGTACAACATGTAATGTGACTGTATGGCATGTGATGGCACTGTACGGTATGTGATCCTGTAATACTCTATTTGCAATTAAGGAGACATTATTACTATAGGAGTACTAGGTAATACACCAATTATGGGGGAGCAAAGCTCTGTCCATGTCTGAGGAGCTCTGGGCTTCAGTATGCAAATACAAGTAGATGTGAATGGAAGGTTTCATTGTCTTATATAGAAATCCAGATAGTCAATAAAAGGATTCATTCACAATGTTGGCTCTGATTTTATTTCATTTTACTATACCAGTTATACATGGAATGCCTTTGTGCTGTCACATCCATATTCTGCTTTAAAAATATATTGTTTTCACTCTGGTTGATAGTGCTGCATATGTAAATCTCCTGTACATATTACTATCAGTGACTTCTCCTACCTTAGTCACTGCCTGAAGTGCTCTTATCTTTGCTGGATTTGTCTGAGGATGGGAACATGCTGCAGAGGAAAAGGGAAGGGAAGGGGAGAGAGAGGAGGGAAGACTGAGCAGCTACGCTCTGTGAAGTGAATTCTCGAAAAATGAGCCGACATCAATCAAGCAAAATTACAGGAAAGTGGGTTGATCCAGACGCCAGAGCCAGACCATTGTCGGTATTAAGCCTCATACACACGATCGGACTTTATACAAACTTTCCCATGGATTTCTGTACAAAGGGCATTGGCCGTGAACTTGTTAACCATACACACGGCAGGACTTTTTAGGCAACAAACACGAACGTAGTGACGTAAAAAAGGAGACCCAAATTGGGTAAAAGCTGCGCTTAGATAAAAAGAAAAAAGCTGCCAGCACCCTGAAAAAATCCTGTATCTGACTTCCAAAAGTATAATAAACAATAAAGTGCAGCGCTAATATGATATGTGAGAAGATACAATTGAGTTCCGCCAAGTGACATATAAAACAATTAGTGACAAAACATATTGCGAATACAAGTAAGAAACAAAACTGAAATCACAAGTGTATGTGAGAAAAATCCAAAAGTTCTTAATAAGTCCACAAATATATAAATAAAGAACACCCATCCAAGAGAGGTTGTGACGAAAGGTGCCTAGATGTGATCCACCAAAACGTGTATGAGTAGAGTCTGCTTACCAGACGGCGATGACTGCTATTATGGCAGTCTCGCCCAGCATAGGGATTATGGTCTCCCAAAACCCAAGGTACAATGCAGGATCAGTAGTTCTAATACTCCATCAAACCGGAAATACAAAAGAGAACACCAGAAGTGCTGGACCCCATTACAGGGATCGTACGAGCTCAAACAGGTTGTCAGGAACAGCTGATCCGAAGTTGAAACAGGATTCCGTCCACGTCATATAATTCAAACTTCCAGGGTGGCAATCAGGAATATTCCCTTCTGTTCACTACTCCGACAAAGCCGCTCAAAGCAAGTGATGAAGTGTTTAAGAGAAAAAGAGGCGCTTCATTGTGCAGTAGGTTTAAAATCCTTTTAATCCATACAATGGACAACTGACATCAAAGGCACAAGCAGAGCAGTTAAAAAACACACAGCCGTGGCCGAAACTGATCAGCTGGAAAGTGGTGACGTCAGGTCCTCAGGCTCCACCCAACGCTGCGTTTCTCTGTAAGAGGCATCGACTGGGAGAGGAGCCTCCTCTCCCAGTCGATGCCTCTTACAGAGAAACGCAGCGTTGGGTGGAGCCTGAGGACCTGACGTCACCACTTTCCAGCTGATCAGTTTCGGCCACGGCTGTGTGTTTTTTAACTGCTCTGCTTGTGCCTTTGATGTCAGTTGTCCATTGTATGGATTAAAAGGATTTTAAACCTACTGCACAATGAAGCGCCTCTTTTTCTCTTAAACACTTCATCACTTGCTTTGAGCGGCTTTGCCGGAGTAGTGAACAGAAGGGAATATTCCTGATTGCCACCCTGGAAGTTTGAATTATATGACGTGGACGGAATCCTGTTTCAACTTCGGATCAGCTGTTCCTGACAACCTGTTTGAGCTCGTACGATCCCTGTAATGGGGTCCAGCACTTCTGGTGTTCTCTTTTGTATTTCCGGTTTGATGGAGTATTAGAACTACTGATCCTGCATTGTACCTTGGGTTTTGGGAGACCATAATCCCTATGCTGGGCGAGACTGCCATAATAGCAGTCATCGCCGTCTGGTAAGCAGACTCTACTCATACACGTTTTGGTGGATCACATCTAGGCACCTTTCGTCACAACCTCTCTTGGATGGGTGTTCTTTATTTATATATTTGTGGACTTATTAAGAACTTTTGGATTTTTCTCACATACACTTGTGATTTCAGTTTTGTTTCTTACTTGTATTCGCAATATGTTTTGTCACTAATTGTTTTATATGTCACTTGGCGGAACTCAATTGTATCTTCTCACATATCATATTAGCGCTGCACTTTATTGTTTATTATACGAACGTAGTGACGTTTCAACGTACTGATGATACTTCAAAAGAGGACGTTCAATTCTCCGGCGCCACCCTTTGGTCAACTTCTGTATTGTTGTCTGATCTTATGCATTATAAAACAAACACAAACAGCACTGGTAAAAATGTGCTATACCATGAATATCCTAAATGTAAAGTGCTCTATGCAATACTGATAAGCTTAAATCCATAAATTACATGAGTAATGGATATTAATATACACTGAACGTTCTCCAAAAAACTTCATACATAAAGTGCAAATTCCAATGAGTCCGCAATCAGTATTGTCCAATTGCTAGTGAAATAGTAAATATATATTAAGTGCTGACAAAGTAAATATAGTGCTAATAAATCGTCCTAGATAAATAACAGCTGGGCTACTAGACAGTCTCACTAGAAGCAGACAGCATCTCTTCAGCATGCGCTGTCAATCCATCCCCATAGATGTTATGCAGTGATGTCTCTAATATAGGAGCCGATATAAAAGTTCTTGCAGATAGGTCATGTATTTGTGGATGTTGACCCCAAAAGAAAAGGAAAGGCAATATGGTGAAATATTGTAAAACTGTAAAACCACTTGCGCACCACAGCGCTACTCACAGACTCCCTGGTTGCAATCAGGCATATCAGAATACTTCCCCGATCGCCGATTGCAGCGTGCGTTCCACGGAAACAGGAAATGAGTCACTGGTTGGACGTGAGCCGGATGTTTCGTCAATGCGTTTCGCCCCTCCCCCAGGGCGTCATCAAAGACTTCATGTGTATGTGTTTGTTTTATAATTTTCAAGTACTAGTACTTTCTTACAGCAGCGGTAGCATATTTATTATTTTGGTTTATTGTCACTAGCGCTGCTCTATTCACTTATTATCTGATCTTATGCATTGGTTCTGAGCATGCGTGTTTGCACTTTGTTCTAAAGTTCGATGGTTTTGTGTACACACGATTGGACTTGCCGACGTCGGACTTTTGTTGCCACCAAGTTTGTCTGTTCGCGCAGCCAACATTTGTCCGGATGTTGCCTTAAAACAGCTAATTTGCATGTTTGTTGTCAAAAAGTCCGATGTGTGTGGGCCTTTACACTGTATGAAAGTCTGTAGACCCTCCCACAGGTATTTAGTTCGCTTTTAAACATAATGGGGGCACTTCTCAGAGTGCTGGAAGGATTTATAGATATCAGCAGCTCACAGAATAGATGTAAGCAAAAAAAAAAAGGAAACCCATATTTTTCTTTTAATAGCTGTATGTTGAGTTATTTTGAGGGGACAGCAAATTTACACTGTTATACAAGCTGTACACTCACTACTTTACATTGTAGCAAAGTGTCATTTCTTCAGTGTTGTCATGTGAAAAGATATAATAAAATACAATGGAACCTTGGTTAAAGAGTGACGCGGTTAACGAGCGTTTTGAAACACGAGCAACTTTTTTTTTTCTTTTTTTTAAATTCTGACTCGATTTGCGAGTGTTGTCTCACAAACTAGCAGAATTCAAGCTAATGAGGTGTGCGGTACCGCATTTGGCCAGAGGTGCGGGGGTGTCGGTGACACTCGGAAAGGTTTGGAGCCATTCGGAAATGCTCGGAATCACTCAAACACTAGAAGTCAATGCGGAACAAATTATCTTCCTTTCCATTGACTTCTATGGGGAAACTCGCTTTGCTATGCGAGTGCTTTGGATTACAAGCATTTTCTTGGAACGGATTATGCTCGTAATCCAAGGTTCCACTGTATTTACAAAAATGTGAGGGGTGTATTCACTTCTGTGAGATACTGTGTGTAATTAATAAATATATAAAATTACACACAGTATCTCACAAAAGTGAGTACACCCCTTACATTTTTATCAATATTTCATTATATCTTTTCATGTGACAACACTGAAGAAATGACACTTTGCTACAATGTAAAGTAGTGAGTGTACAGCTTGTATAACAGTGTAAATTTGCTGTCCCCTCAAAATAACTCAGCACACAGCCATTAATGTCAAAACCGCTGGCAACAAAAGTGAGTACATCCCCTAAGTGAAAATGTCCAAATTGGACCCAAAGTGTCAATATTTTGTGTGGCCACCATTATTTTCCAGCACTGCCTTAACCCTCTTGGGCATGGAGTTCACCAGAACTTCACAGGTTGCCACTGGAGTCCTCTTCCACTCCTCCATGATCTCATCACGGAGCTGATGGATGTTAGAGACCTCTCGCTCCTCCACCTTCCGTTTCAGGATTTCCCCATGCTCAATAGGGTTTGGTTCTGGAGACATGCTTGGCCTGTCCATCACCTTTACCCTCAGCTTCTTTAGCAAGGCAGTGGTCGTCTTGGAGGTGTGTTTGGGTTCGTTATCATGTTGGAATACTGCCCTGTGGCCCAGTCTCCTAAGGGAGGGGATCATGCACTGCTTCAGTATGTCACAGTACATGTTGACATTCATGGTTCCCTCAATGAACTGTAGCTCCTCAGTGCCAGCAGCACTCATGCAGCCCCAGACTCAGCACACAGCCATTAATGTCAAAACCGCTGGCAACAAAAGTGAGTACATCCCCTAAGTGAAAATGTCCAAATTGGACCCAAAGTGTCAATATTTTGTGTGGCCACCATTATTTTCCAGCACTGCCTTAGCCCTCTTGGGCATGGAGTTCACCAGAACTTCACAGGTTGCCACTGGAGTCCTCTTCCACTCCTCCATGATGACATCACGGAGCTGGTGGATGTTAGAGACCTCCTCCAGTCTCCTAAGGGAGGGGATCATGCTCTGCTTCAGTATGTCACAGTACATGTTGACATTCATGGTTCCCTCAATGAACTGTAGCTCCCCAGTTCCAGCAGCACTTATGCAGCCCCAGTCCATGACACTCCCACCAACATGCTTGACTGTAGGCAAGGCACACTTATCCTTGTACGCCTTACCTGGTTGCCGCCACACACGCTTTAAACCATCTGAACCAAATAAGTTTACCTTGGTCTCATCAGACCACAGAACATGGTTCCAGTAATCCATGTCCTTAGTCTGCTTGTCTTCAGCAAACTGTTTGCGGGCTTTCTTGTGCATCATCTTTAGAAGAGGCTTCCTTCTGGGACGACAACCATGCAGACAAATTTGATGCAGTGTGCGGCGTATGGTCAGAGCATTGACAGACTGACCCCCCCACCCCTTCAAGCTCTGCAACAATGCTTGCAGCACTCATACTTTTATTTCCCAAGGACAAGCTCTGGATATGACGCGGAGCACGTGCACACAACTCCTTTGGTCGACCATAACGAGGCCTGTTCTGAGTGGAACCTGTCCTGTTAAACCGCTGTATGGTCTTGGCCACCGTCTTGGCAATCTTCTTACAGCCTAGGTCATCTATATGTAGAGCAACAAATCTTTTTTTTCAGATCCTCAGAGTTCTTTGTCATGAGGTGCCATGTTGGACTTTCAGTGACCAGTATGAGAGAGTGAGAGCGATAACACCAAACTTAACACACCTGCTCCTCAGTCACACCTGAGACCTTGTAACACTAACAAGTCACATGACACTGGGGAGGCAAAATGGCTAATTGTGCCCAATTTGGACATTTTCACTTAGGGGTGTACTCACTTTTGTTGCCAGCGGTTTAGACATTAATGGCTGTGTCTTGAGTTATTTTGAGGGGATAGCAAATTTACACTGTTATACAAGCTGTACACTCACCGCTTTACTTGTAGCAAAGTGTCATTTCTTCAGTGCTGTCACATGAAAAGATATAATAAAATATTTACAAAAATGTGAGGGGTGTACTCACTTTTGTGAGATACTGTATGCGTGTGTATATGTATGTATGTGTGTGTGTATATGTGTGTATATATATATATATATGTGTATATAGTGTGTGTGTATAGATAGATAGATAAATATAAACTATTAACACTTCTATTTCTGAAAGCATTCTTAATTTACAGCAATTTCTCACACTTGCCTAAAATGTTTGCACAGTACTGTATCCATGTATGTATGCATCCCTTTCCTCCATAGTATCTACTACACACCACAGAGACTACACCGCATTCTCACGGATAGGGAATATACGTTAGATCATCCTACTGGTCAACTGTGTTTGCTGAAATCAATACTAGGTTAAAGCAGTCCCTTCCGGAGGTACCGGAATTAGCATTAATGGGGGTTCACGATGGCGCACAGCGATCTCACCATAAAAAACTTCTGATTCCCTACCTCCTATTCTACCTCCTATTCTACGCAAAAAAAGAGTTTCTCCTAAAATGGATCTCACCATCTCCCCCATCCCTCTCCTCCTGGGAAGCACTGATTGACGCCGCCCTGCCTATGTACAGAATTACATATATGAATAGAGGATGTCAGTGGAAGTATGACAAGGTATGGGCCCCATGGACCTCTACCTCAAGCCCTTGAAGGCTGTTTACTTTGTCTTATTCATCTGCGCATTTCCCTTCTTTGCCTAAGTTCTGTGTTTGTTTTTAATTTCAACATATTCGGTAAGATCTATGTACTACTGGAAATACCTTTATTCTCTGTTTTATTGCTTAAGACCCCTTTCACACTGGGGCGGTTTGCAGGCGGTATTGCGCTAAAAATACCGCCTGCAAACCGCCCCTAAACAGCCTCCACTGTTTGTTCAGTGTGAAAGCCCGAGGGCTTTCACACTGAAGCGGTGCGCAGGCAGGACGGTGAAAAAAGTCCCGCAAACCGCTTTTTTGGAGCGGTGAAGGAGCGGTGTATTCACCGCTCCTTCTCTGCTCCTGCCCATTGAAATCAATGGGACAGCGCGGCTATACCGCGGCAATACCACGGCTATAGCCGCGCTGTACGAGGGATTTTAACCCTTTTTCGGCCGCCAGGGGGGGTTAAAACCGCACTGCTAGTGGCCGAATACCGCTGCAAGAACGACGGTACAGCAGCGCTAAAAATAGCGCTGTTGTACCGCCGACGCCCCCACCGCCCCAGTGTGAAAGGGGCCTAAGACTAATGTATACGGTTTTGTTTTGTCAGTCTGTATGCTGTGTTTACCTGATATGAGAACAATAAAGCACCTTTGATTGTTAAAAAAAATGTATGCATTACTTGATGCTCCTCATTTGAGGAGAAAAGTTTGTGTTTTTACTGTCTTCTATTAATCATTTGGGCCTTTTGCAGGACGCAACTTGAAAGCCTGGCTGCAGGACCAGTACTGTGACCATGAGCTGGAGCAGTGTCAGGACACACTGCTACATAATGCTGCCTGTGTGGGAGATATTGATACACTGAGGACACTATTGCAAGAGGAGAGGTTTCTAAGGTATGCCTGAGACAGTACAGACAAGTAAAATGAGCTGCCAGAGGATTTGTACACACTAGCTGTGTGGTTCCCCCTGCAAGACTGTGTATTTCTTTATTATTGGAATCTTAAGTTGAAGTTTGTTTCTGTGTTATTTATGGAGTTGATCCAGAATTCAAATAAAAAATAGCTCCAGGAATACCTTTTGCTGCCTAATTGCATTAGTAGATTGGATTAAGACTTGTTAGAATGTAGTAGTTATAGGTATTATTCTTTGTTTTTGTTCTTTTTACAAAAAAAGTATTAGCCTGGATCATTCTGAATTTTTGTGTTACTGGAGCCCCCTGAGGACACTATGCAAATACCAGTTCTTGTGTAGGCTTAGCCATGCCTCACACATGGCCTGGCAATTGGATGCATAAACACTGAACACTGTACTTCAAGGAGGCTTGGGAGTGTGCCAAAAAGTGAGCATGATGGTGAACCATAAACCACTATTAAAAGGGACATACATAAGTAGACCTGTACAGCACTCATGATGTATGTTTTACATTTACTTAAAAAGTGTGTTTTAGGGTCAGTGTTGATGGACCTTTCTGCTCTAGAACTGTTAATAGCCTCATACACTATATTACCAAAAGTATTGGGACGCCTGCCTTTACATGCTCATGAACTTTAATGGCATCCCAGTTTTCGTTCGTAGGGTTCAATAATGTGTTGGCCCACCCTTTACAGCTATAACAGCTTCAACCCTTGTGGACAGCCTTCCCAGAAGAGCTGCAGCTGTTATAGCTGCAAAGGGTTGGCCAGCACAATATTGAACCCTACAGGCGTCCCAATACTTTGGGTAATATAGTGTATAAGTCTGTGGGAATGCAGAAGCAGTCGAAGCAGGTTCGACAAGCTGATGTCAAAAGCACGCTGCATTTGCCCATCAAAGTCTGTTGACCCATGCCCTTACTGTTTCTGTCGGTGCAGTCTGTCTGATGGAGAACTATATCTACAGCAGTTGTTAAAAACTGGCCATACACTGCTCGCAATTTGGTCAGTGCAGCAGGGACTGGACTTGTTTCGATCAGCATGTGGCCATCCCTGCTTGACAAAAATCAACCATTTGAATGGTGGAAAGTGTATGTCAATCAGTGGCTGCAGCCACTGATCAGTGTATTCTTAGAGCGTCAGGTCCCACTGTCGGAAAACAATGTTCTGGCTGGGGGGAATCCTCCTTCCACCTTGGTAGTGTGAATGGAAGAATATGTTAGTTTTAAATGAACTGTCTATGGCCAGCTTTACCCTCTTATCTCAGTAGTGTCTGCAGGATACCTAACTACTCAGTCTAATGTACAGAGTCACTACAGGAAAACTTGTATGTGAAGTGGCAGGAAAAATTATGTGAATCCCTTGAATTTAACTGGTTTTCTGCAGTAATTTTGCCATAAAATGATGATCTGATCCTCATCTAAGTAATAACAATAGAAAAAACACAATGTACTTCAGTTGATAACACACAAGCAATTCTAATTTCTCATCTTTATTGAACACATCCGTTAAACATTCACAGTGCTGAAGGAAAAAGCTACTTTGATAAGACACTCAAAAATTTTAAGATTGTTTATAAGAAGCATCAGCTGATGTGATCCGTGCCTCCATAGAAACATAGAGTGGCGGCAGAAAAAAAGACCAAGAGGTTCATTGAGCCTGCCACATTTTTTTATATTTATACATGTTTTTGTTTCTTTTCTATTTTTCATTTTTTTTGTTTTGTTTTGTTTTGTTTTTTCCTTTTTGTCCGAGTATAGATCTGTGTTTGTCCCAAGCATGTTTGAATTTACTTACTGTTGACTGACTCACTGCCTCTGCTGAAAGTTTATTCCAAGCGTTTACTACTCTTTCAGTAAAATGAAGATACTTTCCTCCTGCTAGTTGAGGTTAAGTCCATGTGTATTAGATCTTGACCTCATACTGAAAATACTGCCCTACTGAGCTTTATCCGCCACCTTGATGTATTTAAAGGTTTCAGTCATGTCCCCCTTTTCCCTTCTTTCCTCCAGACTGTACATATTAAAGAGGAGGTCTGCCCACATCTAGAAAAATTAAAAGTCAGCAGCTACAAATACTGCAGCTACTGATTTTAATATATGGACACTTGCCTGTCCGGGGAGCCCGCGATGTCGGCACTGCAGCTGATCTTCAGAGCGACTGTCTGGTGCAGCCACAGCCATACTGCGCATGCGCGAAGCGTGCTGCGCTTTCCAATTGGCCGGCAGCAGAGGAAGGAGGAGGGGGCCGAACTTCTGTGAGACAGCGCAGCGGCCCCATCTCCCGGAAGGGGACCTGTCAAAAACAGATCCCTGTTCCCTCCCTCCCCCCTGAAAGGTGCCAAATGTGGCACCAAAGGGGGGAGGGAGATGAACAAGCAGAAGTTCCACTTTTGGGTGGAACTCCGCTTTAAGTCTATCCTCTGATATGTTTTATCCCTCAGACCTTTCACCATTTTTATTGCTATTCTCTGGACCCGCTCTATCTTATCAATATCTTTTTGTAAGTGCGGTTTCCAGAACCGGATGCAATATTCTAAATGTGGTCTAAAGATCTATATAGAGGAACCAGGACCTCCTTCCTCCTGCTGGTGCTCCCTCTAGTGATGCATCCTAGAATTCTATTCACTTTTCTCACTGCCTGGCCACAATGTTTGATCATTTTGCAGTCATCTGAAATAAGTACCCCCAAATCTTTTTTCTATGTAGTGCTGGCCAACACTGTACCCCCAAGAGGGTAATCTTTCAAGGCATTCTTTTTCCCTAGGTTATTATTTTACATTTAGAAACATTGAAAAGCAGTTTCCACTGCTTTGACCAATCTTCCATTGCCAAATCCTGTTCCATGTTACAGACACCTCCAGTGATATCAACCCTATTGTACAACTTTGTGCCATCAGCAAAAAGACATACCATACCTTTTAGTTATATAACTTACATATAGATTAAATAGAACAGGACCTAGTACAGAACCCTCTAGAGTATTTTATTCCCAGCTACCATGTAGGAAATATAATACCAAAGGAAAAGCCGCTTGCACCGGATAGGGTCCTAACTGGCCCCTATTAATACAGTAAACTAGCAAGTGGGTGTGGTGCTGCGCTAATCCAAATAGATGAATAGATACATAGATGAAGGGCGTACTGCAGTGCTAAACGTCTAAATGTGTATGAGGCTAGCCCCAAAACGTGGGCGTGGTGTGTATTCACAGTGAGTGCAATAATATAAAGTATTGTGAGGTCCAAATTATAGTAAAGTATAACTAATCTCAAAAAAGGTAAATCCAAATGTCCAGACTTGTGAAAAAATGCAATAACATCAACATAAACGATATAAAGCATGCAGTGTCAGACTTATCAAGTGGTGCATAAATAAGTATGTGGGTGGTGAAAAAATTGATACACCCAATTTACAAAAAGCAGAATAAGAAACGGGAAAATACAATGTTACACTGTACGTCCGGAGAGATCTCAAGGCGTATGACAATAGTCTAAAGTGTCCAGTGCAAACAATCAGTGCTCAAAAAGGCATACAAACATATATACAGTCCAGAAGAAGTGGCTTGTGCAGCAAAAAAATCTTCAATGACTCATCAGTCCTAAAAAGTGCCAAACACTGAGTGCAAACCGCAAACTTTCTTCAAAGACCAATCACTTGAATGGGTGGGGGATGTGAAGTGTATAGATCAGAGAGGGATACTCAGTCCTCTTCATGCAGCAATCCTACACTGGTAGGTAATGGCCCCTTACCTCATTATACTGAGGTTACAGCATAAATCAAACACCGCTCATATCAGCTCCTATGGGGGTTGGTTCTGGATCCCGGACTAGATCTCTGTATGCCCAAGATCCTCAAGGGGCAGGGCGGCCAAGAGAGGAAAGGGATGCCATATAGTGTAGTAATTTTTAAAACCAAGTATGCTTTATTAACAGTAAAAATAGTACTCACACAATGTATAGCAGAGAGCGCATGTAACCAGCGAGCAGCGAGCTCGTACACTTCTGACAGTGGAAGGTGCCTGTCCCGTCCCTACGCGTGGCATCACGTGACTTCATCAGGGAATGCTGGGAGGCACACAGACTTGTCTTTAAATAGATAAGGTTAAGTGAATGTACGGCGGCCATTTTCTCGAAGTCCAATGGGAAAATGCCATAGCGGCCATTTTCCCAGGGTTGCACGGAAGCTGCCATTTTAATGGTTATCAAAACACTGACAGTAACGTCAGTAGAGCTAATAGTCTGCGTCTGATGGATATGTCAGGCAATAACATGCTAAGGAGAGCTGCGGATGGAATTACTTGTGCAGTTAATAGGGAGGGGAAGACCTGGGTGCATGGCCAGATCCCCCCAGTGCCTACTTATAACCAAACAGTGACAGCCGGTATCATTAAAATAAGACACAGAAGTGTACGAGCTCGCTGCTCGTTGGTTACATGCGCTCTCTGCTATACGTTGTGTGAGTACTATTTTTACTGTTAATAAAGCATACTTGGTTTTAAAAATTACTACACTATATGGCATCCCTTTCCTCTCTTGGCCGCCTTGCCCCTTGAGGATCTTAGGCATACAGAGATCTAGTCCGGGATCCTTTTTGAGCACTGATTGTTTGCACTGGACACTTTAGACTATTGTCATACGCCTTGAGATCTCTCCGGACGTACAGTGTAACATTGTATTTTCCCGTTTCTTATTCTGCTTTTTGTAAATTGGGTGTATCAATTTTTTCACCACCCACATACTTATTTATGCACCACTTGATAAGTCTGGCACTGCATGCTTTATATCGTTTATGTTGATGTTATTGCATTTTTTCACAAGTCCGGACATTTGGATTTACCTTTTTTGAGATTAGTTATACTTTACTATAATTTGGACCTCACAATACTTAATATTATTGCACTCACAGTGAGTGCAATAATATAAAGTATTGTGAGGTCCAAATTATAGCCCTGCAGTACGCCCTTCATCTATGTATCTATTCATCTATTTGGATTAGTGCAGCACCACACCCTCTTGCTAGTACAGAACCCTGTTATACACCACTAGTGACGGATCTCAGGCTCTGTTCTAAATGAACACCATTTACAACCACACTCTCTGGTATCTATCCTTTAGCCAATTGTATATCCATGGAACCACCCAAGGGTTAAACATATACAATGCAATCTATCTCATCAGTTCCCGTCCTCACCCCTCCAATAGCGAAATAGAGAGAGGGGAGCGTGAACCACACAAAAGGAAAAAAAAAGGGGGAAAGAGGGGAAAAAAATTATAAAATCCAAAGAAAGAAAAAGAAGGGGAAAACATGGGGGGGGCTACGACAAATGTAAATATATAGAACTATCGGGGAGGTCCAAAAACTATAAGGTTAATCGATATTAATTAATAAGTCATACGTACATGATTTAACATCAGGGTCTGATATTATTTCATAATAATAGTTTAGTTTTCTTAAATTCAAACCATTTTGCCCATGTCTTAACCACTTGCCGACCGCTGCATGCTGATATATGTCGGCACAATGGCAGCAGTGGGCAAATGGGCATACCTGTACGTCCCCTTAAATTGGCAGGGCCAGCGCGTGCCGCGTACAGGGTGACCGTGCCCGGGGGACGGTCTCCCGGTGATCGTATCACGGAGCCGCAGAACAGGAAAATATAAACAAGGCATTTCCCCGTTCTGCCTTGTGTCATGACAGAGATCAATGCTTTGCACTGCAGTGAGTTGTAGTCCATCCCCCCCGCAGTTAGAATCACTACTTAGGACACACTTGACCCCTTCATCGCCCCCTAGTGGTTAACCCCTTCCCTGCCAGTGTCATTTACACAGTAATCAGTGCATTTTTATATCACTGACCAAAATAGTGTCAAAAGTGTCCGATGTGTCCGCCATAATGTCGCAGTCACGATAAAAATCGTAGATCGCCGCCACTACTAGTAAAAAAAAAATTAATAATAAAAATGCCATAAAACTATCCCCTATACCTTCTCGCAAACCAATCAATATACGCTTATTGCAATTTTTTTTTTTTTTTACAAAAAATATGTAGAAGAATACATATTGACCTAAACTGAGGAAAATTTTTTTATATTTATTTTATTTTTTTATTTTATTTCAGGTACTTATATAGCGCCGTCAATTTACGCAGCGCTTAACATTTACATTGTGCATTCACATCAGTCCCTACCCTCAAGGAGCTTACAATCTAAGGTCCCTAACTCACATTCATACATACTAGGGACAATTTTAGACAGGATCCAATTAGCCTACCAGCATGTCTTTGGAGTGTGGGAGGAAACCGGAGTACCCGGAGGAAACCCACGCAGACACAGGGAGAACATGCAAACTCCAGGCAGGTAGTGTCGTGGTTGGGATTCGAACCAGCGACCCTTCTTACTGCTAGGCGAAAGTGCTATCCACTACACCACTGTGCCACCACTTTTAGCAAAAAGTAAAAAAATATTGCTTTTTTTTTTTCAAAATGTTTGCTCTTTTTTTGTTTTATAGTGCAAAAAAAAACAAAAAACGCAGAGGTGATCAAATACCACCAAAAGAAAGCTCTATTTGTGGGGAAAAAAAGATGTCAATTTTGTTTGGGTGCAACGCCGCACAACCACGCAATTGTCAGTTAAAGCGACGCAGTGCCAAATCGCAAAAAGTGCTCTGGTCAGGAAGGGGGTAAAATCTTCTGGGGCTGAAGCGGTTAATATATGTCTTTAAATGATCAATTATCCTTCTTTTTAGGAGGGATTGCATTAACTTGACTACAACAGTTGTTAGATTCACTAAACTGTAATTGCCATCTTCTACCTTGCTGCCCTTTTTAGTACAATATTAGCTTTCTGCTAGTCATGGGGAACTTCTGTTAGAAGAGATTGAGGAACTTCTGTTAGAAGAGATTGATTTAAAAGATCTGTTAATGGTCCAGGAACTATATCTCGAAGTTCTTTTAGAACTCTGGGATGAATACCATCAGGACCCATTGCTATATTAAGCTTTAACCAAGCCAGATCCTCTGCTACCTCTGTCTCTATAAATCCTGAAAATGAACCATCATTACTGTAAAATACATCAGTCTGTCTGTCTAGCCAATCTGTCATCGTTTCTCATATCCACCAGATCTGGGGAAAATAAGCTTCTTACACCAAGTGTTGTAAGCAATATTTCTTTAATCGTACATCACGGGACACAGAGCCATAGTAGTTACTTTGTGGGTTATAGGCCATTGTCTAGGTGCTGGACACTGGCACACCCTAAACAGGAAGTTGCCTCCCTATATAACCTCTCCCATACCGGGAGTACCTCAGTTTTTTCGCCAGTGTCTATGGTGTTGGTCACGAGTAAAGATGTGCTGTGCTGAGCTCCACTGAAGCAATCCTTGCTGGGGCTAGCTATGCAACCGGATCCATTCAAAGTGTCTTTTAGGCCGAATTCATTGGTACCCGGGCCTCGTGGCGGAAGAAACAAGGTTTTGCCTGTAACGCTTCTCTTTTTAGAGAGAGAGCTGGACCCCGGGATCCAGTACTTTGGTATTTTCAGCCATAAAGTTTTACTGGCAGGGTGCTATTACGGGTCCAGGAGTGTGGGTCCCAGGTTCCTGAAGTTTAACGGAACTCACCTTGAAGATTGGGTCTGCTGGTTTTACCACAGAAAACCCTGCAGCGGGAAAGGTAAGTGGAGTTTTTCTAAGGAATTTTTAAATTTTTTTATGAACTGTCTCCTTTAAAAAAAAAAAAAAGTAAATGTTGTCATGCCTAAGAGTCACCACTGGGGGCTGTATAGAGCACGTACCTTCGCATGCTTTCCTCAGAGATCACGCTGTGTCAGGAAGCAGCAGGCTTTTTCCCCCGGCTAGCGAGCAGACCTCCGGTAATTTTTGTGGGGGTTTTTTCTCCACCAGACACCCCCCCACCTGGACAAACATCCCTTTTGGGCAATTCTGTAGGCTGAAAAAAACCTGCACCAAAAGAAGTGACTACGAAATGCAAGGGTCCATCCTAAAAAAGAAATTTTTCGAGAAAGGATACAAAGAACACCTGATAGAACAAGCCTTCTTAAAATACTGGTCACTCTATGATGAACACCCCACAGCTACCATGGTAACAACCTTCAAAAAAACAGAGAGGAAAAAGCAGACAATGAAGAATTCCATCAGATTTAGCACACAATATAACACCAAAGCCTTTGACATACAGAGAGCCATCCAGAAAAACTGGAACATTCTCAAGCAAGATCCCATCCTCAATTCAATCCTACCGTCCAAACCTGAAGTTGTATTCCGGAAAGCAAAAGACCTCAGAGGTCTAATAGCACCAAGCAGAGTACGCAAACCACTGAACCTAACCAAGACCCCTACAGGCCGCTGGACATCCCTGTTTGACCAGAAGGGTAACTACAAATGTGGAATCAGAAACTGTGGAGCTTGCCCCTTCATGGCACATAGAAAAAAAGAAGTCTCTGGAACAGACGGCCGAAACCATAAGATTGGCCAATTCATCAATTGCGGCACCCCCTATGTGATTTATGGCCTAATCTGCCCATGCGGGCTACTATATGTCGGACGTACAACACGTCCCTTGAGGACAAGGTTTAGCGAGCATAAATGCAGCATCATCAACAGCAATACACACCATCGGTCCATAAAAAATAAGAAAAACCAAAACTACTCAGTTCCCAGGCACTTCAGAGAACACCACAATGGAAACCCAACAGGTCTTAAAGTGTTTGGTATCGAAACCATCAAAAAAGACGATGATGCTGGGAGGAGATTCAGAAAACTCTGCAGACAAGAATCTTTCTGGATATTCTCCCTCGGGTCTATGGTTCCTGATGGATTGAATGAGGACTTGGAAATACATGGCATCATTTAGCTCCAGGTTTACATTGGCTTCCATCATCACCATTCCCCGCCCTGAGCACTTCCCACCCCCCCTGTTCCACTCTGTTCATCCCACCCCCCGCCAACTTGTCATTCCCATCTACTTTCAGTATGTACGAGTGATGGTGATGGTATTGATAATTCCATTATATAATAACGAATCTCCTATATATATGTGTGTATGTATGGATGTGTGTACATATATATATATTTGTATGTGTGTGTGTATATATATATATATATATATATATATACATATAATTTTCTCAATTCTTACCGTTTTTTGCCGTTATCACCACCACTTTCATTATTAATTATTAACATTTATAATAATGTTTCTATTTTTATTTTCCATTCTTCATTTTTTATATCAATTGATTTTTATTTTCATTTTTATTTATTTATATAATTATTATTTATTTTTATTTTTATTTTTATTTTTATTTTTATTTATTTTTTTTTTTTTCATTTTTATTTTTATTTTTATTTTTATTTTTATTTTTATTTTTATTTTTATTATTATTTTTTATTATTTTTTATTATTATTTTTATTTTTATTTTTATTTTCATTTTTATTTATCTAAATATTCCTATGTTTATTTATATTTATATTTATATTTATTGTCATTCTTTTGTTATTAATGCCATCACTATTATTCTCATTCTCATATTAATTTAATTTTCATCTCCATTTCATTTACATTTCAATAAATTCCATCCTCACCCTCCATACAACTGTATCCCAACACACATCCCCCCTCCCCATCCTGATGCTCCTGCACACCTGAGTCGCCTGAGCGTGTGTGTGTGTGTGTGCGTGTGTCTCCATCCGTCCCACACAACACACACCGGACCGGCTCACTCTCCGCCTGAGCTCCTTCCGTCTCCAGGCGCTGACAGGAGCCAGATCATGTGGCCGCCCTTGGAGCGCACAGCCACGCCCACCCGCCTGACGGCGTGCGTTCCACCGCTGGCCACACATACACCTTCCACTCATCCAATCCTCCTACAGCCCAAGCTCAGGCCCGCCCCCTCAACCGGCTCTATTAGAAGCTTTCCTCGTCTGCCATCCTCCTTCACCTGAGACTGAGTGACTGCTGCGGACACACACGGCTGCAGCATTCTCTCGTGAGACCTTCACCCTCCTCCATCCTCCATTTTTTGGACAGCATCCCACCAGGAGTTTTACAAGTCAAAAGATCTCCCCTCCACCCAGCCAGTGACAGGTTCACGCCACCCCATAACCATTTATCTACTAACTTAAAGGAGAACCTACACACCATCTACTATTACATAGAACGCTTGAACGTGGACTGGTATGGAACACAGAAAATCGCATCTTCCATTTCAGGCCGTTTTTTCCAACTAGCCATCAAGATGATGTACACACTTTTGGCCTACTGGCATATAGAGACTGCACTCTGGTTCTATAATAGGCTCTGATGAAGAGGTCATCCTCGAAACGCGTTAGCCAACTCTAAATACTTGCCTCAACATGGGCTCATGATATTCCTAACCCATTTTTAATTTTTCATGTTTTTTATATTTTGTCACCTGTTTGCATGATATGTAGTATTGGTATTATTCAACTGCTTTTATTTGTTCTTTATTTCCTCCGAAATAAATTTTATATGTTTTGATGTAAGCTTGATCACGCGCCCTTCATCCACCACTCTCCACTTAGCCTTACCTGACCACCCCGGGGTCACTCTCTGGGCAGCGGGACAAGCAATACCATCTCTTCAAGCTGTGCTACAGTTCACAATACTACCCTTTTCAAAACCAAATCAGACCCTCACAAGCGCAGGAGTAATTTTTCCTCATCCACAATCTATATCAACCCCTAGGGGTCTCCCGCAGCTGAGGTGAGGCCATCCCTACACGTCACATCTCCCCCTGGACGTGCATCGAGTTCAGCAGAACTTATAACTCAACAGGCCACAAAATATCATAAAAATATCATAATATTTGACCAACATGGTCCTATCTATTGAACAAAGAGAACTAAGACGGACCTCTCTGGCAAGAGGCTTCTCTAACAGCATTGAAGCGCATGAAATATGCAACAAACCGTCAGACACCACTACCAAACCAACAACCACTCCAAATAGGGAAGAACTCATGATAACACTTTTCTCCAAATTAAGAAACATTTTACAGAAAGAAATGATACAATGGTGGGACATTCTACTTTTAGAAAACTACATCAAAGCAAACCGTATACCAAGAGGTCTTAGACTAACCAAGACTTGCACCTGGCTAGATGACGATCTCAAGGATGCATGGGTCATCCAAATGAGAGAAGTAAACAAAAAATTACTTCTCTCAATCATCACCCAAAGAGAAAGGAACTTAATCAAAATCCGTAGTGATCTGAAAAATGTACAAGATGACCTGGCCCCCTACACAGATCTCCCAACTTTCGACGATTGGGACAAAAAGATCAATGACCAAATGGTAAGCTTCGAAACCAATCTTATCAGTAAGAAATCGGGTAAATTTGAGAGGGACAGACTTGACTACCTCTCTGGACGAGAATTTGAATGGAAAAAAACTTCAGATGCTAATGATGCACACCCCCAGAAACCTCCACCATTCTCTCAAAACAACATACGCCCCATAACCCCCCAACGCCACACGAAACTCAACACCAATAAAAGAAACACATATAAGCTGAGACCTTACAAAAGCTCCCAACCACAAAACCATTCAAACCATTCTTCCAAGAGAACAAATAAGGGGAACCCTTTGACCAATAAAGTTCCTCAGGTGTCAGCCCTCCCTCACCCCTCCTCTCACTATGATGGGAACCAAAACAGAAACAAATGGACTAAACCTCCGGACTCAAGAGTAGGCCTCACCCCAACATCAGGAGCTCAGGCCCAAAAAACAACAACAACAAAAACACCCACTAATGATCCACCTATCAGCACCACTGCCAATACGCACACAAATCACAATCCACCACCAGTGGCCATCACCACCGACCACCTCACCAAACAACAGGAGGCCAATTCATCGACTCAGCCAAAATCGATAGAAATTACATCACCATGCATTTTTTTAGGAGAAAGAGCTGTGGACAGTCTGAACCCCACAGCTCAACAACAAAAAATCCCTCTAGAACTCCCACAGAGGATGATAAGAAAAAGAGAAGATGGAGAAGAAGAGGACGACGAGGAGGACAGAAAAACAAAAAAAGGGAAAAGATAACTCCTACACACACCACAATCAAAATTTTCAATCTATCCAGTTCAGTCTTTGATGACACAGAACTAGATATTCTACGCAAGGGCCTTAATTTTGCTCCTAAAAATCCACCTAATCTCTTCGAGATCTTCGTAGACCTCAACAGGTACACAAGAAATCTCACTCTGAAAAGGTACTTCGCTCTCCAGAAATCGGCCCCTGAAGCATCATCCTCACTCACAAGTACTAGATCTGACAAAACTCCGTATATAGATAATGCACTCGAAAATCTTGAGAGCCTATACCAAGAAGGAGCTTGCGAGGACTATGAAATAGAACCAGAACTCCTAGCCCTTATGGAAAAACAGATCGTACACACAGAGTTCCAACCCAAGTCTTCGTTCCATCCCCACTGGGCAAAAGGAAAATACATTCCTATCTTTTATGAGATAGTGCTGGATGAAATTAAAAGTATTTGCCAGAACAATCACACCAACGGTAAATACACTAAAATCAGGAACAAAGACTCCGAAGTCTGCAAAGAAACCCTTAAGAACTTCCAAGACCGCGAAGACATCATTATTAGACAAGCTGACAAAGGCGGTGGTCTTGTAATTCAAAATAGAGACGACTATATGGCTGAGGCTCTAAGATTACTTGGAGACACCGAGACATATGAGAAACTCCCTGCTGACCCTCTACCATCCTTCTCCATCTCTCTGGAAATTCTACTAAAACAAGCTAAGGAGAACGGAGTCATCACAAAAAGTGAATTCCTCTTCTTGAACAAACAGCACCCACTCACCCCCCACTTCTACCATATCCCTAAGATCCACAAGAACCAGACACATCCACCAGGCAGACCCATCATTGCTGGTATTGACAGTTTAACCAGTAATCTAGCCTGCTATATAGACCATTTCCTACAAGACCTAGTATTACAACTCCCGTCTTACGTTAAAGATTCTGGTCATATGCTCGATATCCTCTCATCTGTTTCATGGCAACCGCAATACAAATGGCTTTCTCTTGACGTCTCATCTCTATACACCTCCATAGAACACAAATACGGTTTAGAAGCAGTGGAGTACTTTCTATCGAAAAGCGATACACACCCCCTACAGACTAAATTTCTCCTCGACTCCATAAAATTCTGCCTCACCCACAACTACTTTTCTTTTGTGGGTGAGTTCTTTCGTCAAACAAAAGGGACAGCTATGGGAGCAAAATTTGCTCCCAGCTACGCGAACCTATTCATGGGCCTATGGGAAGACTTGTCCATCTGGGCCAACAACCCCTTTAAGGATCAGCTTGCACTGTACACCAGATACATCGATGACATTCTGATCATCTGGAACGGATCGCATACAGATCTCAATAAATTTCTGGACCACTGCAACTCCAATCCCTTTGGCATCAACTTCACCCACGTAACTGATGATACATCACTTGTCTTCTTGGACCTCGATCTCTTTATCGACGAAGAAGGAATGATCACATCTAAAACCCACTTCAAACCTAGTGCAGGGAATTCCTACCTTCATGCCAAAAGCCACCATCATCCCAAGTGGATCCGCAACATCCCTTTTGGGCAATTCTGTAGGCTGAAAAAAACCTGCACCAAAAGAAGTGACTACGAAATGCAAGGGTCCATCCTAAAAAAGAAATTTTTCGAGAAAGGATACAAAGAACACCTGATAGAACAAGCCTTCTTAAAATACTGGTCACTCTATGATGAACACCCCACAGCTACCATGGTAACAACCTTCAAAAAAACAGAGAGGAAAAAGCAGACAATGAAGAATTCCATCAGATTTAGCACACAATATAACACCAAAGCCTTTGACATACAGAGAGCCATCCAGAAAAACTGGAACATTCTCAAGCAAGATCCCATCCTCAATTCAATCCTACCGTCCAAACCTGAAGTTGTATTCCGGAAAGCAAAAGACCTCAGAGGTCTAATAGCACCAAGCAGAGTACGCAAACCACTGAACCTAACCAAGACCCCTACAGGCCGCTGGACATCCCTGTTTGACCAGAAGGGTAACTACAAATGTGGAATCAGAAACTGTGGAGCTTGCCCCTTCATGGCACATAGAAAAAAAGAAGTCTCTGGAACAGACGGCCGAAACCATAAGATTGGCCAATTCATCAATTGCGGCACCCCCTATGTGATTTATGGCCTAATCTGCCCATGCGGGCTACTATATGTCGGACGTACAACACGTCCCTTGAGGACAAGGTTTAGCGAGCATAAATGCAGCATCATCAACAGCAATACACACCATCGGTCCATAAAAAATAAGAAAAACCAAAACTACTCAGTTCCCAGGCACTTCAGAGAACACCACAATGGAAACCCAACAGGTCTTAAAGTGTTTGGTATCGAAACCATCAAAAAAGACGATGATGCTGGGAGGAGATTCAGAAAACTCTGCAGACAAGAATCTTTCTGGATATTCTCCCTCGGGTCTATGGTTCCTGATGGATTGAATGAGGACTTGGAAATACATGGCATCATTTAGCTCCAGGTTTACATTGGCTTCCATCATCACCATTCCCCGCCCTGAGCACTTCCCACCCCCCCTGTTCCACTCTGTTCATCCCACCCCCCGCCAACTTGTCATTCCCATCTACTTTCAGTATGTACGAGTGATGGTGATGGTATTGATAATTCCATTATATAATAACGAATCTCCTATATATATGTGTGTATGTATGGATGTGTGTACATATATATATATTTGTATGTGTGTGTGTATATATATATATATATATATATATATATATATACATATAATTTTCTCAATTCTTACCGTTTTTTGCCGTTATCACCACCACTTTCATTATTAATTATTAACATTTATAATAATGTTTCTATTTTTATTTTCCATTCTTCATTTTTTATATCAATTGATTTTTATTTTCATTTTTATTTATTTATATAATTATTATTTATTTTTATTTTTATTTTTATTTTTATTTTTATTTATTTTTTTTTTTTTTTTTTTTCATTTTTATTTTTATTTTTATTTTTATTTTTATTTTTATTTTTATTTTTATTATTATTTTTTATTATTTTTTATTATTATTTTTATTTTTATTTTTATTTTCATTTTTATTTATCTAAATATTCCTATGTTTATTTATATTTATATTTATATTTATTGTCATTCTTTTGTTATTAATGCCATCACTATTATTCTCATTCTCATATTAATTTAATTTTCATCTCCATTTCATTTACATTTCAATAAATTCCATCCTCACCCTCCATACAACTGTATCCCAACACACATCCCCCCTCCCCATCCTGATGCTCCTGCACACCTGAGTCGCCTGAGCGTGTGTGTGTGTGTGTGCGTGTGTCTCCATCCGTCCCACACAACACACACCGGACCGGCTCACTCTCCGCCTGAGCTCCTTCCGTCTCCAGGCGCTGACAGGAGCCAGATCATGTGGCCGCCCTTGGAGCGCACAGCCACGCCCACCCGCCTGACGGCGTGCGTTCCACCGCTGGCCACACATACACCTTCCACTCATCCAATCCTCCTACAGCCCAAGCTCAGGCCCGCCCCCTCAACCGGCTCTATTAGAAGCTTTCCTCGTCTGCCATCCTCCTTCACCTGAGACTGAGTGACTGCTGCGGACACACACGGCTGCAGCATTCTCTCGTGAGACCTTCACCCTCCTCCATCCTCCATTTTTTGGACAGCATCCCACCAGGAGTTTTACAAGTCAAAAGATCTCCCCTCCACCCAGCCAGTGACAGGTTCACGCCACCCCATAACCATTTATCTACTAACTTAAAGGAGAACCTACACACCATCTACTATTACATAGAACGCTTGAACGTGGACTGGTATGGAACACAGAAAATCGCATCTTCCATTTCAGGCCGTTTTTTCCAACTAGCCATCAAGATGATGTACACACTTTTGGCCTACTGGCATATAGAGACTGCACTCTGGTTCTATAATAGGCTCTGATGAAGAGGTCATCCTCGAAACGCGTTAGCCAACTCTAAATACTTGCCTCAACATGGGCTCATGATATTCCTAACCCATTTTTAATTTTTCATGTTTTTTATATTTTGTCACCTGTTTGCATGATATGTAGTATTGGTATTATTCAACTGCTTTTATTTGTTCTTTATTTCCTCCGAAATAAATTTTATATGTTTTGATGTAAGCTTGATCACGCGCCCTTCATCCACCACTCTCCACAAAGCTCTCTCTCTCTGCCTGGAAAGGGGAAAGCTAAGAAACGATCGGCATGCCACTCCGTTTTCCTACCGCCCCAGCACGGCAGCTTGTCTAGATCTCCTGCTCGTCACCCCTATCTCACACACAAGCCGATCCCGCTGGATCGGAGGCCCGTGCTCACGTGGGAAAACTCTCTTTTGAAAGAGAGGAGGTTGCGCGATGGAGGGGGCGGAGCTTAGCGATGTGTTGGCGTCCTCCAACGTTCGGCATGGGAGTGTGTTTAACTGCTTGCCGCCCGCCCACTGTCAAATGACGGCGGGGCGTGCAGCTCTTGTTCTGGGACGCCGTCGTATGACAGTGGCCCATAACGGTCACGCTCGCGCGCCAGCCCGGGCACGCAGCGACCATGGCCACGCCGTGTTGCTAGGACACGGCGCGACCCCGATCTGTGTAAAGTGCCGCGTCCGTGGCTTTTTAACCATGTGATCGGCTGTGTCCAATCACAGCCGGTCACATGTAAACACGGAGATGCTGGTAATCGGCTCTCCTCACTTCACACTGACAGAGTGTGAGGAGAGGAGAGCAATCAGTGGCATTTCCTCACAGGGGGACATCTAGGGATGTAATCAGGGCACTGATCATCAGTGCCCTGATTACAATAAAGAAATAAAGTGAAACAAATGCCCACCAATGCCAGCATTTAGTGCCCACCAGTGGCAGCAATCAGTGCCCACCACTGCCCACAAGTGCCACAAATCAGTGCCCATTAGCCATGCCACTTAGTGCTGGCAATCATTGCCGCCTATGAATGCTCATCACTACTGTCCATCAATGCCCATCAGTGTCGCCCATCAGTGCCACCCATCAATGCCCAACGGTACCGCCTATCCATGCCGCCTATCAGTGCCCACCAGTGCCACCTATCAGTGCCACCTAACAGTGCTCATCAGTGCCACCTAACAGTGCCCATAAGTGCGGCATATTAGTGCCTCCTCATCAGTGCCCACCAGTTCAGCCTATCAGTGCCCATCGATGCCGCCTCATCAGTGAAGGTGAAACATTAGTTACAAAATTTACTGACAGAAAAAAAATGAAAAAACTTTTTTTTCCAAAATTTTTGGTCTTTTTTTTTTGTAAAAAAAAAAAAAAAACCCCAGCAGTAATTAAATACCACCAAAAGAAAGCTCTATTTGTGTGAAAAAAATAATAAAAAATTTGTTTGGGTACAGTGTAGCATGACCGCGCAATTGTCATTCGCTGAAAGCTGAAAAATGGCTTGGGTAGGAAGGGGGCGTTAGAGCCTGGTAGGCAAGTGGTTAAAAAAGCTCAATTTTTGCTGCTGCAAGTTGCCGAAGGGACACAAGAGCAAAGAGGTGCATGTAAGAGGTTTGGTGACACAGGCATTCCTATTGACACATTTACTATTCGCATCAGGCTGAGCGTTAATAGCATCGGCAGTGGCTGGACTATTGCTCAAAGCAGTGGATGCGATTCTTCTGGTAGCCCGATGCATAAATGCAGAGGTACTATGGTCAGAAGGGGAGGAGAAACACTCCAATAGAGGGCTAAAGGGATCTCCCTCGAGCTCTGAAAGCCTAAAACTCATCTCTACAATGGCATCCTCCCCTGAGAGGGGGTGGCTGGTCAGAGTAAGCCTTCAGGGGCCATGGAATGTTTGCAACCGTTTACAACACTGCAGCCCCTGCCTATATTTCTAAAAGGGTTTTTTTCCTCAGCCATGATAACATGGGAAAAAGGTTAGTGGTTTTAATCGCATCCCAGATTGGGATAAAATGCGACAGGTTCCATTCCATTACCCAAGGACCCTCAAACTGAGGCTCTGGGGGTGGGAGAAGATGTTTTCTCTCGGGGGACCATGAACAGTCTGATGACTCCTCTTCTGAGGGGTCATATGCGGAAGGATCAGCTTCACATTGTGGGTGCAATTCCTTACTGAAATCGGTCTGCCTCACCTTTTATGCTACCCTTAACTGAGTGTGCACTTCTTGTTTTGGGTTCACCTAAAGCCTTCCCAAGGCTGTGTATGCCTTTCCTGTCCATTCATTGTTGGGAAAGTTTATGTATTCTGATTGGGATCACCCAGGTAAGCATTTTTTCCCTCCTAAAAAGTTTTTCACACTTTATCCTGTGGAGGAAAAAACTTTAAAGGTGGAAGATACCAGCAATTGACGCTGCTATATCTTCTGATTAAAAGTTTGACTTGTCCAGCAGACAATGCTCAAATACTTAGGATCCAACGGATAAAGAGTTGGAATTCCTATTAAAGAAAAAAAAAAAACATATATTGTTTTCCTGACAGGTTGAGTAGGTCTTGGCCTGTGCTGACAGTAAGTGGTATATGTCAAAATCCTTGAGGGACCAGTTTAAACATGTGCTAAAGGTTATCCCGGTTCAGCAGGCCCAGGATCTGGCAAGCTCCTAGTAGCTTTATGTTGGCAATAGACGTTATGAGATATTCTATCTTCAGGCCTCACGCCTTTCGCTGGGCTGGTACATATGTATAGAATACTACGACACTACCTGCCTGGAGTTTGCATGTTCTCCCTGTACCTGCGTGGGTTTCTTCCGGGTACTCCGGTTTCCTCCCACACTCCAGAGACATGCTGGTAGGTTAATTGGCTTCTGTCCAAAATTGGCCCTAGTATATGAATGGGAGTTGGGGACCTTGGATTGTGGGCTCCTCGAGGGTAGGGACCGATGTGAGTGTGCTATGTATGTGTTGAGCGGTGCATAAAATTGACGGCGCAATATGGGTACCCTAAATAAATAGGTATAATTCTAGACACGTACCCACACTCAATCAGGTTGGCCTGGTGCCTTTATTCAACCTTACTAACTATGTAACCTATGGTTGAAAAATTGGTCAGCCAAAGCATCAAATAAAAAACAACTGCTGGCTGGTTTTCATTTTTGCGGTGAACGGCTGTTTGGGATATCTTGGATAATTCATCCAAAGAATTTCTATTGGAAAGGTACCCCTTTGCCATTTAAGAAAAGGAGTAAATATATTTCATTTAAACAAGCTCCTTCTCCAGTGCCAGGTGCATGTTCAAGAGGTAATCCTCAGGGTCAAGCCCAGGGACAAAAGAAACCTACAAACAAGATACTAATGCCTCCTTAGGAGAGGGTGCCCCTGCTCGTGGGGGGAGACTTCTGCAGTTCTCAAAGGTCTGGCAAAGAGAATGTCAAGACAGATGGGTGGCTTCTTCAATAGCTCTACAGTACAACCTGGGGTTTTAAAAATTCCCATCTCCTCGTTTTCTCAGATCAAACATTCCTAAAGATCCAGAGAAAAAAGTTCTGGACAGCCATTTTTGAAAGTATTAATATCCGCCTACAGTTAACGTTGCCAGTATCGCCCGAACTGGCTCTCTTGGGCATCCATGACGATGACCAGAGGCCTAAATACACGAAAATACTGATTTCATTGTTGCTGTTCTATGCCAAGAAGGAAATTCTTAAAAAATGGGCGTCACCGTCTCCCCCCCAGGGTGGAGGCGTGGGACTCCACTGTTAATGCTGTGTTACCTCTATATAAGATGACTTACACCAATAGAGGATGTCCGCAGAAGTTTGATCGAATATGGCTGCCTTGGACTGAACAGTTCTAGTACCCCATAATGTAATAAGTAGGACATTGTGTGTAGATATTATGGCATTAGCATAAGATGGCATAGTATCCCCCCCCCACCAGATAAGCAATATCTTAAAACCCGACACTCTGGATCCTATGCACGTGGAAAGCTATATAAGGGATACCTACACTAGTTGGCACAGTTGTTCCTTCCTATATCTGACTCCGCATTTTATGTTATCTTACAAATGAACCTTTTTGTATTTTGATCCTTTTACTTTCGAATTGTATATGAGAGCTTAATTGTAGATGTTTACTGTACAATGATGTCTTCTCCAATAAAGACCAACCTTGTTGTTAAAAAAAAAAAAGGATCCAGAGAAAAAGAAGTCTCTCTTTCTAGCATTGGACCATCCTTTGGCAAAGAGTGGTCATGCTGGTCCCCATGAAAGAGCTGGGGTTGAGGTTTTATTCAAACATTTTTTCACGGCAAAATCGAATGGAGATGTCAAACCCATTCTGGATCTCAAGAATCTAAACCGGTTCCTGGATATCCGCTCTTTTTCGCATGGAGTCAATCCAATCAGTTGTCTCCATCCTACAAGGAGGAGAACTTTTGATGTCAATTGACATCAAGGGTGCATACCTCCGTTGGCATATTTCCCCGCTCACCAGTATTATCTACTTCAAGGTAGAAAATCTTCATTTTCAGTTTGTAGCCCTGTTTTTTCAGTCTAGCTACTGCACCTTGAGTGTTTACAGAGGTTCTGGCCCCTCCTCTAGCCGCATTATGGGCCCAAGGTATAATGATTATAGTTTACCTAGACGATCGGCTCTTGATAGACCAGTCGGTAGCCCGCTTAGACCAAAGTATGGTCACCACATTCAACTACCTGGGATACCTAGGTTGGATTCTCAACCTAGAGAAATCTTCCTCAAAACCATAAAGGAGGTTATGGGTCTGTTCATAGATACACCCAGAAAAGGGTATTCTTGCCCCAGGCAAAGATCAGCGCCATAAAGGAACTGATTAAGGTGGTCGACGCAAGATGAATCCTTCTATTCAGCTTGCATGAGGAAAAGATGGTGGCTTCATTCAAGGCTGTTCCTTATGCTCAGTTTCATTCGAGACTGCTGCAAAACAGTATCTTATCGGCTTGGAACACGAGGGTTGTTCTACAAAGGGGAAAATCCTTCCTACAGTTACCTGGGAAGTGGTAACAACATACGCTAACCTTTTTTAGGTTGGGGAGCAGTCCTGGAAGAGGCAACTGTCCAAGAGAAGTGGTCCAGATCAGAAATGACCTTGCCCATTAACATTCTAGAGATTCGGGCAGAGCGCTTGGACCTGAGGGCCTGAACATTTAATTTACGGAGCTATCCTGTCAGGATCCAATCCGACAATGCCACAGTAGTGGCCTATATCAATCATCAAGGGGGCACAAGAAGTTGTGCGGCCCAGAGAAAGGTGAATCCTATCCTATCTTGGGCAGAAAACAATGTACCTTGACTATCGGCAGTTTTTCATTCTAGGGATAGAAATTTGGCAAACGGTCTATTTTGAGTCGCCAGCAGTTGTTCCTGGGAGAATGGTTCCTTCATCCCGATATCTTTCTGACAATAGGTCAAAGATGGGGGATCCCAGACGTAGATCGGTTTGCATCCAGGTTCAACAGAGAGTTCAACATCTTTATGTTCAGAACAAAGGATCCGCTAGCATGCAGAACAGGTGCCTTGGTGTTCCCATGGAATCAGTTTTACAGATTTATGCATTCCCTCCTTTTCTGCGTGCGTCCACGACTTCTTCGCAGGATCAAGCAGTAAGGGAAGTTGGTGATTCTTGTGGCCCCAGTGTGGTCCAGAAGATCTTGGTATGCAGAGATCATAAGCATGGCGGTAGGGGTCCCATGGACCCTACCACCACGTCCAGACTTTATCTCGCAAAGGTCCGGCATTCCATCTTACCTTAAAACGCTAAATTTAACGGTTTGGCTATTGAGGCCCACACTCTGAAGAAACGTGGGCTGTCAGGTTCAGTGGTATCTACCTTGGTTAAATGCAAGGAAGCTGGCCTCCATAATTCTATTTTATGGAGTCTGGGAAGCATATGTCTCCTGGTGTGAAACCAGGGGTTGGCACCCCAGGAAATGGGTCATAGGTAGAATCCTTGACTTTCTGTAGATGGGGTAAGATATAAAACTGGCCTTGAATATTTTCTTAGGGCAGGTCTCGGCCTTATCAGTATTATTTTAACGACCACTTGCTTTGCATTCTTTGGTCCGTAACTTTATTTCAGGAGGTAACACTACTTAATCTCCGGTTAGGTCACCCCTGAAACCCTTGGAACTTGAATTTAGTTTTGTCGGCATTACAAAAATAGCCTTTTTTTGAGCCGATACAACATATTCCCTTGGTCCTTTTTGACAAGGAAACTATTTTTTCTGGCAACCATATCTGCTGCATGAAGCGTATCGTAATTGGCTGCTCTTTTTTGTAAAGAGCCATATTATTATTGTTCACAAGGATAAGGTAGTATTGGGTCCTCATCCTAATTTTTTGCCTTCATTTTTTCCAGAACCCTGTTTTATGGAAGAAAAATCACCACATTCTCTTGATGTGGTGAGAGCAGTCAAAGTCTACTTAAATGCGACTGATCAGATTCGGAAAATGGATCTTTTGTTCGTATTGCCTGAAGGTCCTAAAAGAGGACAGACCGTATCGAAATCTACTATTTCTAAATGGATTCGACAAGCAATCGTTCAAGCTTATGGTTTAAAGAAGTAGATTCCACCCTCTCAAATCAAAACACACCCCTCTAGGGCTGTTAGTGCTCCGTGGGTAGTGCATCACTAAGCCTCCATGGCTCAAATCTGCAAGGCCGCAACTTGGTCTTCAATACATACATTTACCAGATTCTATCAGGTAGATGTAAAAAGGCATGAGGATATTGCCTTTGGGCATAGTGTACTGCAGGCAGCAGTATAACTCCTCTAGTCTCATGTTGCCCTAATTCTGTTGTGTCTCCCTCCCCTCAGTTGGCATTGCTATGGGACATCCCACATAGTAACTACTATGGCTCTGTGTCCCATGTGTACGATTAAAGAAAATAGGATTTTTATAACAGCTTACCTGTAAAATCCTTTTCTTTTGAAATACATCACGGGACACAGAGGTCCTGCTCCTCTTTCTAGTATACACGTGTATTGCTTTGCTACAAAACTGGGGTATTCCTGGTATGGGAGGGGTTATATAGGAAGGCAACTTCCTGTTTAGGGTGTGCCAGTATCCAGCACCTGCAGGTGGCCTATAACCCACATAGTAACTACTATGGCTCTGTGTCCCGTGATGTACTTGAAAAGAAAAGGATTTTACAGGTAAGCTGTTATAAAAATCCTATTTTTCAAAGGTTTATTACGGCGCATTGGTAATGTACAGAAAAAAATATATGCGTTTCTTAAGATTAATTAAAAACAAACTACAACTTGCGCTTAGTGGAAAAATAAATAAAAAATGACTTGAGAGACCGCAGCTGCTGTCGCAAAGGTACTAGAACTTTAATGGATGAAATGTATAGATAATAATAGTGCTAGCGGAATAAAGTGCTACCATATAACACAATGTGACACACTAAACAATGTGAAAAAGTTTTCATGAAGTGCTAGATGCTTCCAATATGTAAATATAATATCAAAATAAAGTGCTACTATATAACACAATGTAACACACTAAACAATGTGAGAAAATATTCAAAAAGTACTAGGTGCTTCCAATAGTAATCAATATTACTGGATAAGTGCTTCTAATTAGATGGTCTCCCCTCTCGTGACCCCACTAAGAGTTAATGGACCCTCAACTTTGCAGTCCAGGGGTCAAACAGGCTTATAGGTTTGCGGAGCTGTAACGTAAAATATCCAAGTTTCCAAAGGTGATAGATCTCAGAGGAATCCAGAGTGTTGATATATAACGAGGTAAAAAAGAGAAAACATACATGTGAAGTAGTGCCGGTAGAAAACACACTGTGCTGCTAACATATGTCACTCACGAGACAAAAACAGGCATCAGCGTGGTTCCGGGTTCGCACCATTGGCGTGCGTTCCACGGAAACTGGAAATAGCATCACTGGTTCACTATACTGGAAATACGTCGAGGCGTTTCGCCCCTCATCCTCGGTGTCATCGAGGACATGTTCTTGATGACGCCCTGAAGGGGATGCGAAATGCGACGACGTAAAAATAAACCTTGTTGGGCTAACAGAAGAACACCAAACTTTTTCTTTTCGAAAGCACAGGAGCGGGTATGAACATCAAACTTTCTTGTCCAAGAGTTTAAAGGAGTAGAAGCTTGTCAAAGTCCTCCATACCTGGGGGCGTGGCGAAATCCTGAATCTAACATCCTGTCCCTCTTTTCACAAGCCATCCACCCGGTATCTTACCTGCAGTGCCTCGGTGACCCCAGGAGAGATGTCGCCGCCTTGCAAACAGGCCGACACGGTTGCAAAACTCGATCGATTCCGCTGACAGGACAGAGACCCACAGGCCAAAGATGGCGGCTCCCCCTCCTCCTCCTTTACCTCCCGCGCGGCCGACAAGGCAGAAATCCTGGAGGCGATTGCTACCTGTCAGACCTCCCTCACTACGAGGATCGTGGAGGTGAAAGTGGATATCTCCCCTACTCCGCCAGGGTATGCAACACCTGCAGGAGAGAGTGGGTAAGTTGGAAAAATGCTTAGGAAGCGTGGAAGAAGCCCTCCCGTCCCTGCACGAGTCAGCTGACCTGGCACACCGCCTCATCGCTCTGCTGCAGCAGAAACAGGACGAGTTGGAGAATCATTTGAGGCAGAACAATCTCCGCTTCATAGGCCTCCCGGAAGGAGAAGAGGGTAAAAACCCTGGTACATTTCTAGAATACCTGCTCATTTCCACCTATGGCAGGGAGGCCTTCTCACAATTGTTGTGAAGCGAGCTCACCGGATACCTGCAAAGAAACCACCTCAGGGAGCTCCTCCATGTGTCTTCATTGCCAAGCTCCTTAACTACAGATTCCCATTCTGCCTCTCTTTCCCTTGATCGCAGGTGGCCCATGGACATCGAGTGCGTCGGACCCGCAGGCGAGCTCCCGCAACCCACGGCGGGCGCTCGCCCTGCAAATGCCAGTGCGTGAACCGACGTACCAGTAGGTCATTTCGCACACCTTGCCGCAGTGTAACTGTGGTGGCTGGTCGGCAACTTGTTAATCATGGTTACTGCAATGATTGCAAATTTTATCTCTAATAGAAACCAACAATTATGAGTGGACATAAAATTACTTATTCCTCAATGAATTATATGATTGCCTTGACTTCAAACTGTAATTCATGTAGAAAAAAATGTGGCTTTGGAGCTCTATGAATTCACTAGGTTTCCAGTTTGTGTTGACAGTGCTTTTATAATAACAAAGCCTGCAAGCACTGCTTGCAGGTTTGTTTATAAACACTCTATAACAGTGATGGCGAACCTTGGCACCCCAGATGTTTTGGAACTAAATTTCCCATGATGCTCAACTACACTGCAGAGTGCATGAGCATCATGGGAAATGTAGTTCTAAAACATCAGGGGTGCCAAGGTTCGCCATCACTGCTCTATAACAATATTATTGGTTTATTATTATTATTATACAGGATTTATTTAGCGCCAACAGTTTGCGCAGCGCTTTACAACATGAGGGCAGACAGTACACTTACAATGCAAATCAATACAGGAGGGATCAGAGGGCCCTGCTCGTTAGAGCTTACAATCTAGAAGGGAGGGTCAAAAGGTAATAACTGGGGGATGAGCTGATGGAAAAATGAAAATACAGTTAGGTGTGGGTAGGGTAGGCTTCTCTGAAGAGAAGGGTTTTCAGGGATCGTCTAAAAGCTAATAGAGTAGGAGATAAACGGACATTACATTACATTGTGTTTACACATGATCTTTTATTTTCAGATCAACTTTTCTTTAAAGTGGATGTAAACTGTCTTGGTCCTCCCCCTTCCTCCCTTCCTTCACTGGGAGGGGTGAAGGGATGGGCAATTCAAGAGACATTCATAGTTATTTATCAGACTATGGAAATGTTATCTAGTTGTGTTTTCATTTTACCCTTTTTGTTTTCTCTTGAATTGGAGCAATAAGCTGTAACAGATGTGCAGACCAGAAGACAATATACTTTTCTAGAAAGGCATACTGTATAATACTTATACTGAGATATGGTATACAGTTAAGACTTTAATTTTAAAAATGTCTTGGAAAAACCTCCAATAAAAACCATTGAAACAGAAAGTGGATGTAAACCCTCACATATATGAAGGAAACAGCCTCGGATGATACACAGAGATGAAACAAATCTCCTTACATAAGTTTTACATGTATATCTGCTGGCTTCATCTGTATATATCCTTTAAAAAGTGCTCCTCGTTTTAGTTTTTCTCTTCCTGATTAGCTCTGGGAGTGGATTATTGGCATGCAGCCAAGACAGCTGATTGGAGGGAAGGGTCACACCCACTCTCCTCATAGGCAAAGGAATGTGCAGAGGTCTGCTCTTAGACGGCAAGCTGACTGCTAATCTGTTTATAGCAACCTCTCCCGACATACACTTCTATCTCCTGTCTCGGAGAACTTGTGAGAAGTTATCAGGCTGATAACAGAGCTACCGAGCAAGAGACCGCTACAGGCTCAAATTTATTGAATCGGGTTTACATCCATTTTAACCAGTTCTGGACCGGCTCACGTACCTCTTATACGTACGTCCTTCCCTTTAAGAGCTGCCAGAGGCGCATGCACCCGCTGCACGGCGGGGGACCAGATGCGCGTGGCCGGCGAGCGCAATCGCCGCCGGCCATGCACAATTGTGTGCACGAGAGCCAGTACTGGGATTTGTGTGTGTAAACACACAAATCCCTGTTCTGTCAGGGGAAAGGAGACATATTGTTTGTTCCTACTAAGTAGGAACAACGATATGTCTCCTCCCCCAGTCAGTCCCATCCCCATACAGTTAGAACACATCTAGGGAACACACATTTAACCCCTTGATCGCCCCCTAGTGGTAGCCCCTTCCCTATCAGTGACATTTACACAGTAATCAGTGCATATTTATAGCACTGATCGCTGTATAAACGTCAATGGTCTCAAAAATGTGTCAAAAGTGTTCGATCTGTCTGTCACAATACCGCTAAAAATCTCAGATCACCGCCATTACTAGTAAAAAATAAATAATAAAAATGCCATAAATCTTTCCCATAGTTTGTAGACGCAATAAGTTTTGCTCAAACCAATCAATATACGTTTATTGCGTTTTTTTGTACCAAAAATATGTAGAATACATATTGGCCTAAACCGATGAAGAAATTTGTTTTTAAAAAAAATTTGGGGGGGGGGGGTATTTATTATAGCAAAAAGTTAAAGTTTTGTATTTATTTGCTAGCAGCTTTTATTGCAGAAAACACTCTGTAGGGCTCTACTGAAATAAGAGCTTTTTTCTGTATGCAGTTTTCTTTGTTGTACACTTAGCCATGCGTGTGTAGCTCAGCGTAGGCTCAGTATGCTGTGCGGGCTGGAACAAAGTAACTCTCGTGCAGCCAATAAAGAAGGCTGAATACTCTGGATCCAGAAGAAGACCAAGAGAAGTGTTTTTTTTTTTTTTTTTACCATTCATATTCATTTATAAATAACTTTGCCATGCTTTGTACTAAAAAAATCATAATAAATGGACAATATGTACACTTTACTTACATATGAAAGATTTTTGTCCTAAGATTTCATGGAAAAAACAGAAAGTAATATTGCTAAAAAGTATTTGTTACTAAAAAAAAAAAAAGAATCAGAAATGTAAAAATTGCTCTGATCCATAAGGCATATAATACATATTTATTAAAGCAGGTAAAATAGGTATTGAACACAGCACCATTTTTCTAGGTAAATATATTTCTAAAGGTGCAATCGACATGAAATTTCACCACCTGTTGGTAACAACCCATGCAATCCATACATACAAAGAGACCAAAACAAATAAGTTCAGAAATGAAGTTATGTGTAATAAAATGGAATGAAACATGGAAAAAGTATTGAACACGGTAGCTGAAAATTAATACCTCGTACAAAATACTTTGTTGGTAATGACATCACGCCTCCTGTATGGAGAAACTAGTCACATGCATTGCTCCGGTGTGATTTTGGCCCATTCTTCTACGTAAACATTCTTCGCATCTTGAAGGTTCTTTGGGCCTCTTCTATGAACTCCGATCTTTAGTTCTTTCCATAGATTTTATTATTGAATTTGTCAGGTGATTGGCTGGGCCATTCTAGCAGTTTTATTTTCACTCTTTAAAACCAATTGAGAGTTTCCTTGGCTTTGTGTTTGGGATCATTGTCTTGCTGAAATGTCCACCCTCGTTTCATCTTCATCATCCTGCATGATGGCAGCAGATTTTTATCAAGACTTGATACATCATATCTTGATACATTTTTCCATTCAGCCTTCCTTCAATGATATGAAGTTTGCCAGTACCGCATGCTGAAAAACGGCCCCACACATGATGTTCCCACCTTTGAACTTCACTGTTGGTATTGGGGAGTTTTTGGGGTGATTTGCAGTGGCATTTCACCCCCAAACATGGTGTGTATTATGGCATCCAAAGAGTTCAATTTTGGTCTCATCTGACCAGACTATATTCTCCCAGTATTTTAAAGGCTTGTTTAAATGTTGTGCAGCAAACGTTAAACAAGCTTCAAGTGCATTACTTATTGTTTTATTAGAAACAATTGTACCTGATAATTCAAGGACTTTATGAAGCTTTCCATAAGTGGTCCTTGGCTCCTAGACAACACTTATGATAATTCTTTTCACTTCTCTGTCAGAAATCTTGCGAGGAGCACCTGCTTGTGGCTGATTTATGATAAAATTATGTTTTTCTAATTCCGGATTATAGCCCCAACAGTGCTCACTGTAACATTCAGACATTTAGAAATCCTTCTGTAACCAATGCCATCAGTATGTTTTGCAACAATAAGGTTGCATCGGTCTTGAGAGAGCTCTTTGCTTTTATCCATCATGAGATGTTTCTTGTGTGACACCTTGGTAATGAAACACCTTTTTATAGGCCATCAGTTGAGACTGAACCAGCTGATAATAATTTGCACTGACAAGGGACAGGATTGCTTTCTAATTACTGATAGATTTCAGCTGGTGTCCTGGCTTTCCATGCCTTTTTGCACCTCCCTTTCTTCATGTGTTTAATACTTTCTCCCTATGTCATTCCATTTTATTGCACATAACTTAATTTCTGAACTTGTTTTGGTTTCTTTGTATGTATGGATTGCATAGGTTGTTACCGACATGTGGTGAAAATTTCATGTCAATAGCACCTTTAGAAATATATTTACCTAGAAAAAAGGTGACGTGTTCAATATTTATTTTACCCGCTGTAGATGCAGGAGCTGAAGTGATCATAGAAGAGGGCATCATTCTTTTTAACAAAGTGAAAATAACTTTAAAAACAGATTGCATGTTAAACAGCAAAAATGTAAATATTTATACAAGATCATACTGTGACAGGAACACACTTTTAGTGAGGAAATTTTTTTTGAATTGGTTATTTTGATGACATATTTGCCTTTTGACGAGAAGTTTCTCCTAAAATAACTGTCTGATAAGTGTCTTATTCCCCCTTCCCTACTCTCACAGACGTATAAATGAGAAGTCAGTGTGGTGCAGCGGATGGCTCCCCTGCTCCCCTCTACGCATTGCAGCAACAGCTGGCCATGCAGATTGTGTCTCTCTCCTGATCCATAATGGGGCTGAGCTGGAGCTAGTGGATGTAAAAGGGCAAACACCTCTTTTTGTGGCCACAGAAAATGGACACTTGGAATGTGTGCAGGTTCTTCTGAAAGCTGGAGCAGACCCTAATGGCAGTCCACATAATCGGAGTTCACCAGTATATCATGCAGCTCGTATGGGCAGGGCTGATATATTAGAAGAGCTGATAAGGTAAGAAAGAGCCTTTAATGCACACCGTATATGATAACTTATGCCTGTGATGTGGATTTGGGGTGTTATCAAATTGGTCTAATTTATACTTGGAAGGACATATTGGCCAAGTGTGTGTGTATATGTGTGTGTATGTATGTATGTATGTGTGTGTGTATGTATGTGTATATATATATATATATATATATATATATATATATATATATATATATAATTTAGCATTTTCTCAATAGAAGTTCAGTCACTTGCACCATATGTACTGCAGCTGGACAGTTTCTGAACCTATATAATATATCTTTATGATATCACAATAGTATATGACAGTTACATTTTTTTCTTGGCAGGAGAGCTTTTTTTCTGATAAAGGAAAGTGTGGCTACCATATAGGAGCATGCAAAATATCTGATACAAGCTGATACGTGTTCCACAGTGAGCCCTGTATGGTAAAGTCCTTTAATACATGATTGTGGTGATTATCTTTTTCATCCCTAAAAAAGGAAAGTAGGTTGTTGATTTTTCATGTAATGATTAGAGGGCCCTGCTATGCCTTTCTAAGCAGTTCAGTCAGGGAATAATACTATTTGTCCCTGCTCCACGTCATTGTATGGCCTGCCTGACGATCCACTGCCTTTTCTTTAAAATAACCCAAATCAAGCCCTACACCTTCCATGCATGTGCGACACATACCCCACTCATTTCAGTGGAAGAATTGTACACCTTCTATACTCCTTTCCATATAACACCTGGACTCCATTTATTCTAGTGAAACATTATACACTACCTGGACTTCAACTATTTCAGTGGAATGTCCATGCACCTCCTGGACCCTATTCATTTCAATGCAACATCCACACGCTTTTAGACTCTAATCATTTTAGTATAATGTCCATACATCACCTGACTCCAGTCGAGATGGTGTACACTACAGTTTGCATAGGAATGAATAGAGTCTGATGTAGAAGGCACTGAGCACAACTTTTAAAGGGTAAGTTCCCCTTTTAGAATATGTTTCACCCTAAATATTGGAGGAACATGTAACATGTTCCAGTTCTGGCAGCCAGTTCGCTAGATCCCCCATGATGTGACAGCGGATGGGGGATCTTCTCTCCACACTCGCTGTCACAATTCAAAAGCAAAGTTTCCTGTGAATGATCAACTACAGCTACTGTCATCCACCGCAGCTGCTGGTTTTTAGTTCTGAATGAACTGCGAAGGTGTTGATGAGTGCATTTGTAGTTCATTCACAAGCCCTGCAGCTTTCAAACGGACAGCCCATATGCAGGTATGGGTTTGTCTGCAGAAGCCATACAGTGCATCCCTGATCCACTGATTATGGGTGCAATGCTTTCCAGGCTCCCACACGAAAAAAATAATTGCAAATTTTTCTCCTGCAAAAATATGTGCATTTATTATTTTTTCTAAAAAAAAAAAGTAAACTTGGCCTTTTAAGAAGAGGCTCTGTGGTGCCAATCAGGACACAGCAAAAAAAAAAAAATGGTGGAAAGGGGACAAGTAACTATGTGTCTGGACTGAACTCTTGGTGGACAGCATGAGGGCCCACAAGGGGCAGGTATACTATAAGGAAATGGTGTGTAGCAGGGGGCTTTTATTTTCCAATGAGTGAAAACCCTATTTAAATATGCGAAGGCAAAAGACAAACCTAAAACGTTTACCATTTCGTCCTGACATTTATTTTTACACAGAGCTACCCAACTAGCTCAATCCTTGCTAGAAAGTGGTCCTTCTTTCTCTGAAATGACCCCTAAATCTGATATTGGAAGCCATTGTATTATGTTGCAGCCTCATTCTTACACTGGAGCATGAGAGGGAGGTTGCTCAAAAAATATACTAGTGAAAATATAATAGCGGTTATATTTGAGCTCTATGACCTGTTGGGCCTGAAGTCATCTACACCCTCTGCAGTTTCTTTCACTGCACGTATGGACTTTCAGTTACAGAGCTAGAGGAAGGGTAAATATGAGTGCATTGATCCACACACTTGTGTTTATGAGAACTACAGATCTGCTGCTTCAAGATCTGTGAATGAATGGACAGAAATAATCCTTGTATGCTGTCCGAGGGAAGGGGGGCATTTTTGGGGTCGTAGGAGGTCCATATATCACCATGTTAAATGTTACGCCCAATATATGAGTGTAATATGTAGCACAGTGACAATTTCAAAGTGGCGTTAGACTTTAGACAGGATACAATCAAACAGAATGAGCAGGATAAATGTAATGAACAAAATGGTGAAAATACATACGCAGAAATGTGAGCCAGGAAGTTATCTGGAGAAATATTCAGTTAAGGAGGAAGTACTGCATACACCTTTCACTGAATTGACATGCTGCTAAAAAGGTATTTAATGCAGGAAATTGAGCAAAGATTATATACACGATTGCAGATTTAAGTGAGGAAGTTTTATATGAATATTTGTGTAAACAGGATAATTTTTAGCAACCATAATAAAGAAGATACCTCATTAGCAGAAACAGAATAAGAAGCGGGAAAAGAAATAAAGAAGTTAAAGTGGAATTAAAAGCAAAACCAAAAATGTAATATATTGCAGCTAACCAATCATTAGATGCGGTGGCTGCATCAGTTTACTTTTCTTAGGCTTTTTTCCTTATGTTTTCACCTGGTGATCCAGACAGTAATACACCTCCTGTATTAGAGTGCCCCCACTCTGGACGAATGAGCACAAGGGGCACCTTTAGACAGCAGCATTGTCAGCATGGAGGAAGAGGAGTGTTACACGTACTAACAGATTTAAACACACTAACAAATTGAAGCCAAACTCCAGCTAATACTTTATAAGCAGTTACAGCAAACTTTTTTTCTCCTTTTAGGATAAAGATTTTACATAAATAAATTAAAGCTGATCATTGTAGGCATCCCTGCTAGTGTTAAATGATTTGTCTCACCTCTGTAACTGATACATTCTGCTGGAGAGCTCATTCTGCTGGAGAGCTTGTTCTTTTGAAAAACAGACTTACTGACTGGATCACTAGATGAAATGGTAGAAAGAAATCCTAAAAAAAAAAGAAAAAAATGAATGCAGCCATCACATCTAAGACATGGTAAGCTGCAATATAATAAATATTTGCTTTTGGGTTGAATACCACTTTAATGGTTGTAAGTAGGAAATAAGGGGATGGTGACTTCAACCTTTATGATCAAAGGTCTAAAGAAAAATATGTAATCCACGGTCATTCTTCAATGCTGTGCTAGAAACATAAGGGAGAAACCTCATTGGCAGCTTAGGACGAGAACAATGGGATTTCCTTCAGACTACTTAAAATGATACTAAACACATACTGTATAATTTACAATATCTATTCTCTTTATGTATATGGATGATGGCGCTGTTTATTTTAATTAAAAAAAAAAAAATCTACCTTTTTTCATAATCGATATACAGCTGTCATGTGACCCAGCTGTTTGCCAGCCCATCTGCAAGGAAATATTGGTGGGAGGAGCTTCTAGTCTTCTGCTTCTGGTCACATGTAAAAACAAACAAAAAACTATCGAAATACAAAAGGAAAAGTACATAATGAATAAATGTTTTAAATTCTCATACAAATATGTATTTGAACTCAAATCTTTATTATTTTTGTGCAAAAACACAGTGTGGGCTATCTAGGTGGAGATTCAGCATGTTTCACTCTCCTCCCACCTGTGTCTATTGTTTGTATGCACTTAGAATATAATTTAGCCCCTATCGCATGTTCCTTACTGTGTTTAAGATGTTTATACATGCATTTCTCCCGGGATAAGCCAGCGCCATATTAAGTTTTGTTTTCCATGTCTGTAGTAGAAAATACCTCCGCCCTTTCGTGCCCTTGCTATATTTTCGCACATGCGCAATAGTTTCTCAGCCAAGCCGTCTCCTAGTTTCCGAGGTTGAGAATGTAGTCTTGCGTTATTGGAGCGCAGTGCCACAGGGAGCGTATATGTCGTCACGGCACACTGATCAATGGACTGAAAGCACAAAGAGCATGCCTGCGAATCGTGTGAAGAAATGTGCATGTGCCACTGACATCATTACAGATAACAGGATAGATTAGAAGCGAATTGAGCAAGTAAGGTGACATCTTAGTACAGCGATTAATAGTGATTTTTTTTTTTTTAAAAGGTATTTATTTAGTTTTCACAGTATAAGATACAAAGATAAAAAATCACATTACTGGCACATAAGGCACTTAAGGGCATACAAAATCAGGTATTCAATAAACGAAAACACTGTGCCAAAAACAAAGAAAACCCCAATCAACATTCACACATACACATTTTTTTTTTTTTTTTGAAAATCTTTTTTATTGTATTTTCTGGACAAACAACAAAGAAAAATAACAATAACAAAATCATACATAAACATCAACATCAGTGCTTGTCGGTTGTCTGTATGCTTAATTTTTTTTGCTTAAGTTTCAGATCATTCATGGCTTCATGTATGTTTACTCGTAATGCCGCTAGACAACTAGGATTACTGGTGTCTCTTTATTTTTAATTTTTTATTCCCTTTTTTTTTTTTTTTTTTTTGGGAGTCTGTTATAGCTTATTCATGCATAATATCCCCCACTCTCCTCTTTAGGCATATACGAATATGTTTTTATTAATATGTTTATATGTATACCTCATTCATTATCCTCTTCCCTCGGCGTTCAAACTGTAGTTGGTTCATCAAGCCATGTACGCCAAATTTTATCATATTTCTGGGGGCATCCTCTATATATGTGTCTTTGTATAATGGGAGGCTCTCATTTATGAGTCGTTTCCATTGGGCCAAGGAAGGTAACGTAGGTTTTTTCCAGTGCATAGCAATGTTTTTCCGGGCATAAAAGAGCAACAGCCCACTCAAGGTTCTTTTTGCCACTGTTGGCACTATTGTCTCCACCAGGCCCAGAAGGCACACCTCCATCTTCACCGGAATCGTAACCAAGGCAACCAGAATAATCATTTCTAGCAACTCAGTCCAATACCGCCGAATCTTAGGGCAGGTCCAAAAAATATGCGTAAAGTCTCCCGGGAGGTATGGCACCTCCAGCATTCTGCAGAGTGTTCAGGTTTCATTTTATGAAGTCTATACAGTGTAAAGTATGCTCTATGCACTATTTTAAATTGCAATAGTATGTCTCTTAGTGAAACCAGGGAGCTAAAGGGGAAATCCCACACATCATCCCAGTCATCGTTGTCCAGTGTTGGAATGTCCCTTTGCCAGCGGGACCACAGTTGGTCCATGGGTGGGAGAGACACAATTATCAAATGTTCATAAAGATGAGAGGTTGGTTTTTCGGCGCATCTAGTGCGGAGTGTCTTTTCCAACCCAGACTGGACAACCACGCAGGAGGATCTCGGGAATTGTGCGGTAAAAGCATGAGATAATTGCAGGTAACGGAATATATAATAATTTGGTATATTATACATCTGTGAAAGTTGGGACAAGGGGGTCAATGTGTTGTTTGAAATTATCTGTGATATTAGTTTGACACCGTATTTGGTCCATGCATATGGGTTAAGCATTTTATAGAAGTGGGGAATATTAGGATTTAGCCAAATTGGAGCGTTGGGTGAAACTTCATTGTGTATTCCGTATTTTTCTATCGCCAGTCCTGCCCTCCATGCACGTAAGGTAGTATGCATGGAGGGGGTCAGGGGGTATGGGGCCCGAGGTCCCCTGTAGACCAGCAGTTTAAGTGCTTCCAATTACCCCATCACCGCCGTCTCCAGAGCTGTAGCTGAATTAGATTTGTCTGGATCCAGCCACCATGTTACCGTTACCAACTGTGCGGCGAGGTAATATTTATGGCAGTCTGGGAATGCCATACCCCCCTGCGTTGTCGGTCTCATCAAGGTACTCAGTTTATATCTTGGCGTGGAGGGACCCCAGAGGAAGGATTGAGCTTTTTAAAGAAAAATCTGGGAATCCATTGCGGTGCCGAAAGAGGTAAGTGAGCTTTGGGATAACTTTCATTTTGAGAAGGTTAACTTGGCCCCATAGTGACAGTGGCAGCTTCCCCCATGCCTTAAGTTTGATCTTTATGTCTTGCACAACTGGATCTAGGTTAAGATGGATGAACTCTGTAGCTCTGGGGGAAACAACGACACCCAGGTATTTGAAGGTGTCCACCCACTGGAGGGGGATATCCGGAGGGGAACCCGTTCTTGCGGCCTGGTCTATTGGAAATAGTAAGGATTTGGACCAATTCACCTTTAACCCAGTAACCCCAGCAAAGGTGTTCAGTATTGTCAGTGCACCCTGTAGTGATGGACCTGCGTCGCTGAGAAAAAGCAGCATGTCATCAGCATATAGGGCCACCCTCTCCTCCAGCAGACCGATGCGCAGACCCTTGATGTGTGGGGTAGTGCGCAGCGCCTCCGCCACTGGTTCTATGGCAAGGGCAAATAGTGCCGGAGAGAGAGAGCAGCCCTGCCTTGTTCCCCTGGAGGAGAGGCTGAAGGGATCTGATAGTTTTTCTGCCAAGCGCACCGAGGAGGTAGAGCATTTGTATATCACTTGAAGCCATTTAATAAAAAGCAAAGGGAACCCCATCCTACGCAATGTCTCCCATAAGAAGGGCCACTCGACGGTGTCAAAAGCCTTTTCAATATCTAATGAGGCAATCGTTCGAGATCCCTCATTGATGTGGTGGGCATGGATATTTGTGAAGAGTCTACGGAGGTTGACGTCTGTGGCTCTGCGGATCATGAAACCTGTCTGGTCTGGGTCTATTACAGAAGGCAACATGGGATACAACCTAATAGCAAGAAGATTTGTCAGAATTTTGAAATCACTATTTAGTAGTGCAATGGGTCTGTATGACGAAGGCAAACAGATCCTTCCAGTAGGAAGAGAGTTCAGGACAGTCCCAAAACATATATGAAAAAAATTTGCAGCAATCAGGTCACATCTAGAACAAGCAATATCCTGACCCAATCCCAGCTTGGCTGGTGTGTAGTGTAAATGATGTACAAACTTAAATATGATCAACTGGTCAGCAGTGTTGATTATATCCTGAAAGCATATCTCAGTAGCCTCCTCCCAAACCTCCTCAGAAAGTGAAAGGTATTAGCAACAGCCATTTGCGATGAGAGTTCTGGAAAGGATCAGCCCCCATCAACTGGAGGTGACCATAAAGGTCACCAGTCTGGAGATTTCTGAAAACGATGAGATCCTCCATAGAAGATTCCGTGAGCTCAATGGTCAATAACCCAAACTGCGCCCGAATGGCATACCACAGTAGGAAATATTTTTTTAAAAAAAGAACTTATTTTCAACGCCATGTTTACATCTAAGGTGTCAAAGGTCACTAAATTATTGTTCTCAACGATATGGGAGAGGTGAGTAACACAAAACCGACTAGGGCGAATACAGGTGACCAAAGAGCTCAGGGAGATTAGGATTCCTCTACAAAGGGGTCTGTGGCAACATACCCAGAGAGGCCTGTGTCAGAATTCCCCCCCTCCCTCCAAGCCATAAAACCAACATCAACAGGAGAAAATCTTGAGCCCAGGGATCTCCTTGACCTATGTAGCTCGTCCCTGAGAGAGGTGGAGGGTCCAAAGAAGGCAGACAAAAGCGCTATGGAGGGAGTCTGAGGGTCAGAGTGTTACCAAGCATGAACATAGGTGAGTTGGGAAGCAATAAAGAAATTCCATAGATTTGGGCATGCCAGACCTTCCACGGCCTTAGCCACCTGCAATGAGGACTTGGATATACAGGGCTGGCTACCATTCCAGAAAAAAAGGAGAGGGTAGATTCCACCTGTGCAAAAAATTTCTTTGGGAGAAAAACTGGGGCAGCTTGAAACAATATAGAAATTTCGGTAGGAAGATCATTTTGAAGATATTTATGTGGCCAATTAAATTAAGGGGCATTGATGTCCAGGTACGAAGCCTGTCCACCATCTGCTTAACTATGGGAGTAATATTAAGTTCTTCAAATCTAGAGAGATCACCCTGTATTTGAAAAATCTGAAATGCAGACGTGACCTCTGTAGATATTCAGTGGAGATAGAAGGTTCTATAGGGCCTGGGGGGGTGGTCTGGACATGGCTGTGTAAAGACGTGATCTAGCGGAGCTCCCGGTCCGTCTTGACCTTTCCAGCCCTAATTTCTACCACATTTTTCAGCAATCACGGTATGTACTCCGCTGGGAAGCCGGGAGGAAAACAGAGAAAGAAACCACTACCTAAACCACCAGCTAACGGGGAGATTAAGCGGTATTTCCCGGGCCAGCAAGAAGCATCCCCGGCTCCAAAGATGGCGGACACCACGAGGCCAGGCCATTGCCACATAGCTCACAGACGTCCCCAACTACCTCTCACCCCATGGAGGGAGACCGCGGTATACCGGCAGTGTTTGGCCCTGAGTCACAGGACTTGACTTACCCACATTCCACTCTACTAACTCTCCGGGCAGATGCGGAGCTGAGGGCACTGCTTCAGGCCCTACCTACGAGAGCCAACATGGAATCACTAGCTAACAGGCTAGAAACGTCCCATAGACAAGACATAGCAGCGGTACGCAGTGATATTACCATGCTGACAGAGAGGATGGGAGCAGGGGTGGCCAAAGTGTCAGTACTGGAATGGAGGTTACAGCGAGTGGAAGAGGCACAGGCTGCACAAGTGACATCCATACTGTCCCAGCAACTGCGCCTTGAAGAAATGGAAGATCGCAGCCGGAGAAACAATTTGCGACTCCGAGGCATGCCCGAAGCCACTGGGACAGAGGACCTGGTGGCTACAGCACTGGCAATATTCAGGAACGTTGCTGGGGACACACTCCCACAGAATGTATCTTTCTATCGGATTCATAGAGCTTTGGGACCGCGACCCGCAGACCCAAATCACCCAAGAGATGTGATCTGCAGGATTCACCAATACACACACAAAGAAGTCATTCTGCGAAAGGCATGGGAGATGAGAGATACCGAGTTCGATGGGGCTACAATCCGAATCCTTCCAGATCTGTCACGGGCCACCCTGCAAAGGAGGGCAATGCTGAAACCCGTCCTGTAACTCGCCCAACACCTCGGCATCACATACAGATGGGGGTTCCCCATATCGGTGACTTTTAAGAAACACTCCCAGGCTTACACCCTGCGCTCACCATCGGATCTACCTGCTCTGTTTGCCTTTTTCGACACAGACCCCATTGATGTACCTGATTGGCTGCACGCTCTCACGGGTAACTCTTTCCGCCTGGGTGGCTCAAACTCAAGCTCCAGCCAGAGGAGAACCCGCTCTCCACGACCGCGGAGGAACAACAGAAGATCCCATATCACATCTCCGGAGGATTCCAGGGAAGCTTAAAAGCAGATGTCATAACGGTGAGAACACTCACACATGCTAACTGCATACAATGCCTTCGCCCTGTTACTCCTTCAACATGACCTTTCCCACTCCCTAGGGACCCATCTGACATATCCTCCCCCCCCCCCCCCCCCCGATAAAACTTCCTACACTTATAGCTCTACAAACTACTGGGTGAACACCTGAACTGAGTAGGGAATTTTTAAGAAGCTGTTCTTGGTATGTGACCCATTTATAGGGAAAGGGGAGAGATACAGGACTGGAGAGCTGACTCAAATATATCTCCCCCCCGGTTCCTGAATGGGCAGAATGGACAATGGAGGATATTCACTAGGAGTGCCACAGAGAGAACAATCCCTTACCTGCATACGATCTCCAAACTGCCCACATTGGCTCTTTCGATCCGGGGGGGAAAGGGTCGACAACTTCCTTACCAGCATTACTGATGATGTGATGATGTCTGCAAATACTGTGTGATCCCTATCAGAAGATCAGGACGTAATAATACTCTTTGTTTAACGCTTACTTTCTCCATACAGCTTCCGGAGATGTCTTTACGAATTATGGCCACAGTGGGGGGCTGCAGCAACTTGGGTCCCTTAAAGGTCAGTGACCCCTGCCCACCCCCCACTGTGCGCCATTGGGAAGATAAAGTATAATGAAAAAAGTAATAAAGTACTGACATGTTGGGTCTAGTGGAAAGATACTTCTGAAGTACATTTGATAGTATTTAATAACTCAGATACCTTGTAGGGGACACTCCCAGTAAGGTATGGGGAAGACAGGGCAGCCAAGCCAACCGGAGGGTATGACTGACCCCAGGGGCCACAAATGATTACACTGTCCTCTCTTGGTATTGGGGGATTGTAAGAGATCCTGAATGGGCCACTTAGACTAGAAGGAGATACAGGAGCTGTTTTTTCTTATTTTTCTTATGTTGAATATAATATATCACTTGCTTTATTAAAGTGTATGACAACGGGTCCACAGTTTTGAGAGTTGGATTCGGGGTCATGCATGAGTTCTTATGAAAATGTGTATTTACATCCGTTCGTTGGTTCATTTTCTTATTTTATGTTAATGGTTTTTCTTTTATGGTTTTTAGTGGAATGCAAACACGAGTTATACCCTACGGCTGGGGAGTATAGACGAGACCGGGAATACTCCCCCGGTCGTAACCTAACCTCCTCCCCAATAGGCCGAAGCACTACACCCGGTGAATTCTGGATTGTGCTTCATTGCAAAATATTGCATAGGATTGTTATTTTAATGATCAATAGTAGATAGGACACGGGCTAATATTTCTTGCCCGCTTTATTCTCGTCTGAGCTAACCCTACTCTCTCATTTCTACTTCTTCTTTCTCCTCTAATTTCCTTACCTTTCACCCACCCACATCCCTTTCTTCTACCCCATCCCCGACTCCCTCCCCACCCAGCGTGGTCGTGATGGATCAAATCAATGTTCTCTCGCTGAACGCCAAAGGGTTGAATATACCCGAGAAACGCCGTATGCTACTAAATGACCTTAAGAGGGTTAGAACAGATATAGCGTTTATACAGGAGACCCACTTTAAAACTAGAGCACCACCATGCCTGAAAAACAAGCTCTTTCCAATAGCCTACCATGCTACAAATCCAAAGAATAAATCTAAAGGGGTATTGATACTTCTGGCAAGAGGGGTGCCCTGGACTTACCGCGACTCTAAAATAGACCCTGAAGGTCGTTATGTGTTCATCAAATGACTAATAGGGGATGTTCTGATAACATTAGCCACTGTATATACTCCAAATGATAGTCAGGATACCTTTATACATAATACACTATCCATACTGATGGACTTCACTGAAGGACGCCTGATTGTAGGTGGAGATTTTAATGTCCCGTTAGCCCCCACGGTTGACACTTCCTCTGGTACCTCCTCCTTGCGATCCAGTGTTCACAAACGCATCTCACGAGACTTACATAATGCCCAACTGATTGACATATGGAGACTTTACCACTCGGGGGAAAGGGACTACACGTTCTTCTCGTCCCCCCACAAAACATGCTCACGTATCGACTATTTCCTGATACCACATGGACAATTGGAAGAGGCACATGACCCGGGGATAGGGAATATCACTTGATCTGACCATGCTCCCATCACTTTGCGCTACTCCCTATCATGGACACTGACCTCCCGAACAAAGATCTGGAGGCTGAACGAAAGTCTTCTACAGACTCCTTCCGTGCTGACAGATGTTACGACCCAACTGAACCAATACTTCCAAACCAATGACACCGCGGACTGTGATCCAGGAATATTATGGGAAGCTCATAAATCCGTAATAAGAGGGGTCTTGATCAAACATGGAGCACATATCAAATGAGAACGGGAAAAACGACTATTAATATTGTTAGGTTCAACTTTTAAATAAGTTGCTTATAGTTTATATTGCTTTGTCTAATTATTGCTTCATATAGGAATTAAGACACAGAGTCAGGTATGTCTGTATCAAAGTTCTGAGCATAATGGACTGCTGCTCTTTACTTCTTTCAAAGGCCTTTTATAGGCAATTATACAAACAATAGCATCAGCACAGCCCCCCCACAAAGGGCAAGGGTAAACAACAACAGGAGTCACCTGGGCTACGAACACAAGCTTCAACACCATGGCAATACAGTTACAAGAAAACAAAAGCAGCTTCAATTGAGTTCAACAGCCAAAAAGTTACATTCAAAACAGATTTACATGTAGGCATCATATTAAGTGAGAACTCTAAATTAAATCCCTGACCTTATCAATTTCCCCCTTTGACATCATCCTCTCCTTCCCCCTGGGTCCTCATGAATAAGTTCTAGTCAGTTTTTCCCCAGAGTCCTTTCCCTGACCGCGAGTTGTCAGAGGGGTAGAACCCATCCCCCTAGGTATTACCAACATCTTAAAATTCAAGAAGAGGAGTTTTATAGGAGTAGGGTGATGTCAATACACATTTATCGGTATGCCCTGTCTATTCTCCTAATTTTCCTATTTATTTTCCTGTATACACATATATTCGTGATTGTAAGTGATATTAATATTAGAATAATAATTACCATTGGACTTAACAACCAGTGAAAGGTATTGGTTGCTGTAGAGGACATTCCACTAAATATATCCCACCAATGTGGTGCAGTATCCTGTTGTATCTGTGAGTCAAGATGTACTAGTCTACCTTTGTCAATAATTGCGGATACAAGGTTATTCTGTAGGGTATGTTCTAGTGTTTCTATGTGTTGTCTTAACAACTCTGATTGTTCCAAAACCTGTTTTAGTGGGTCTAAAGAAATTATAAAGGGTGTAGTGTCAGTGAGATTATGTACCTCATAAACTGAAGAGAATACCTTATCGGCGTCTGGTTCAAAAAGATAGGTGTCGTTACCCCATTGTAATATTTTAATCTTTTTTATACATCCCGCAAACGGCGCCGATCTATTTAACGCTAACATGGTGCGGTTGTCATTAGTAATGATACAAATATGCTGGGGTCCTATTTCTATGAATCTATTGTTCACATTTATCGGTGTTCTTTGCATTTTGCATATGCTAGTTTGGTATTTTAACAAGCAAGGTTCATATACTGGGGAACTTCTGCCACACACTATTCCCTTATTAGTTCCTTCACATAGACTAAGATCATGGGTTCTGTTTCCTTTATCTACATATTTCCCATATATTTCTGGATACCAAAACTCGTTTTTAATTACTAGTGGCATAACCACTATTTTACACATTTCCATTACATCTGCTACCCGATATGCTTCAAACCTTCCTACACACCATTTCTCCTCACATTCTATCTTATCCCCTTTTACTTGGAACCATACACCATCGTCAGTTAGACCTTTAAAATATTTCATCCAGGTATGATAATTTCCCAACTGTAGTTCAGTCCTGGCCCTATTTATTTGTATATGATAGGATAAGAGGTTAAAAGAGCACTGTGTGAAATTTACAAACTGTTGACTTTGATTCCACAGCTGGAGCTCTGCTCCTATAGTGTGATTTATTAACCCTCCCAAAAATTGTAATAGGGGTATTTCTTGCAGTTAGGTTTCAAAAGTGGTGGGTAACCATTTGCTTGTGATAGTCAAGCTGTCAGCTATGTGTCCCCCTGCATGCTTCCATCTGTTGTTCATTTCTTCTATCTCGACCGAGTTTAAAACTCCCATTCCTGTACCTGTTAATCCCAATAGAGTATCATACCATTCTCGCTTATACCTACACTCCGGTATAGAGGGAAAGGTGATATTGAATTTTATTTTTGTTTTCTGTTGTGATGTTGATACATTTATGCAAGTGTTTGGTACGGGTGTTAATATGGAAGATTCAATTATTGGCGTTACTTCTTCCTCCATTTGTATGTGAAATCCATAGGCCTCTGCATTCCAATACCACCCATCATTTCTCTCTTCCCTCCACCAAGAGGCACAGAGGAAAGTACTTGATTGATTAACGGTAATATCTGTCAGATTAAACATCCCTTCTGATATATTTTCTCCCCCTGCTTTATGGACTAATATTTGGTACATTTGTCCTACCACCCATTCCCGTGCTTGTTTCCACGTCTGTGAAAGGGATATTTTATGGCACCTATGATTTTTACTGTTATTGAAAGGAAAGCGCATATTGTCATTCCACTGGAAAGTTATAGTTACTTCTGAGAGTGGGTCTGCCTGTATCCATGCAATACCTACATCTATATGAAATGGTCGCCTGTGTCCTTTAACAGTGTAATTACCTACATCATAATACTTATTCATCTCATATCCTGAATCATTTGCTACTTTAGGATCATCTATAACCCATTGAAAGTTTGCTGTTTCCTCTACCTCAATTACATTAATACCAGGAGTCCATGCATGTATTTGTAAAACAACAATTTTCAACAGAAAATATGTAAGTAGATATTTCATCATGTTGTTTTCTCGGGTTGTTTCTTGCAATGTGATGTGTGTATCCAGGTAGGTTTTCCTTCCAGCTTTACTGAAGTGGCCGTGGTCAGAAGCACTTGATAAGGACCTTCAAACCTTGGCTCCAATGTCTTTCTGGTGTGTTTCTTTACATATACATAATCCCCTGGTAGCAGTGTATGTGTACCTGCTATTGAATTAGGGTCTGGAAGAGAAGAATACCCACTTTTGTGGATCTTAGTTAGACGTTGTTGTAATTGTATTACATATGCAGTCAAACTGTCACATTGCAATTGCATACTCTGGTATAGACCTAATCTAGGCGCATTACCAAAAAGTATCTCATATGGGGACAATCCTGTTTTTCCTGTTGGAGTGTACCTTATAGAGAATAAAACCAAAAGCAGACATTCAGGCCATGGCTTGTTTAACCCTTGCATTGCCTTTTGTATTTTTAACTTTATTGTCCCATTTACTCTCTCCACTGATCCTGAACTCTGTGGGTGGTAAGGGGTGTGAAAACTTTGTTGAACCCCTAACATGGTCATTACATTCTGCATGATCTCTCCTGTAAAGTGTGTCCCCCTATCTGATTCTATGGTTTCAGGAAGACCAAACCTAGGTATTAACTCAGTGATCAGTTTCTTAGCTGTGGCTTTAGCTGTAGCCGATTTTACTGGATAACTTTCGGGTCAACCTGAAAATAAATCGATACACACGAGGACAAATTCAAAGGGGCCGCTCTTGGGCATTTGTATGTAGTCAATTTGCAGTCTCTGGAAGGGGTATTGGGCCCGGACCTGGTGTTTTCGTGGGGTTTTTACTCTCTGTCCTGGGTTATTCAGGAGACAGATTTGGCAGGCTGCACAGTAGTTTCTCGCAGTACTACTGAATCCAGGGGCGAGCCATCCTTGGTTCACAATCCTATACATGGAATTGGAACTGACGTGTGTGGGTAGGTGAACTGCCGCTGCCATTGCTGGGTACAGAGAGGCAGGCAGGCATATTTTGCCCCCTTCCCTCCATACATTGTCAAGGTCTGGTGCTGCTCCCATTCTGACCCACTTATCTTTCTCGCTCTCCCCTGCTTGCTCCTGTAATTTACTCAGCTGCTGCCATGTTGGTTCTGGGATACTCACCTCTACTGCTGCTAAGGTCTCAGGGCTTCCTCCCCCTAGAGCTGCCTGTTTTGCAGTCAAATCTGCAAATGCATTTCCTTTTGCCTCAATTGTTTTTGCGCTTGTGTGTGCCGCTATTTTCATGATGGCCACTCGTTTAACCTTTTGAAGATTGTTCAGGACTCTCTTAATCCCTTCTCCATGTTTTATAGGAGTACCTGCTGCTGTCAGATAACCTCTAGCCTTCCATATATGGCCATAATCATGCGCTACACCATAAGCGTAAGCGGAGTCAGTGTAAATATTCCCTTCTCGCCCTTTTAAGTATTCTAGGGCTTGTTCTAAAGCTTTTAATTCTGCTTCTTGTGCTGACATGTGGGCTGGTAAGGGCTGTGCGTCAATCACCTGTGTATCAGTCACTACGGCATAACCTGTGTGATATTTACCCTTGTCATCAGCAAACCTGCTGCCATCTATGTACAAAGTGTGCTCAGCATTTAAAATCTGTGTATCTGTAACATGTGGGAATCCCATTGTCTCCTGTTCCATGAGCTGAAAACAATCGTGCTCATCTACTTGTTTAAACAAAAGAGTGTCAGGTACCTCATTTCCTTTCTCACTAGTACTATTAGCACTATCATTCCCCCTTGCCAAATCTGGTGACTGAAGAGGCAAAAAGGTAGCCAAATTTAAGGTTGTACAGCGATGAAAAGTGACATTTGGAGGTAAGAGTAAAGTACACTGTAACCTTAATTGCCTAGCCATGGAAATGTGTTTAGGCTGTACCTGAGACAAGATTGCATGTATGTCATGTGTGGTATGCACCACAACTGGATTGTCTAGAACAATCTCTGATGACTTATCTATGATAATTGACACTGCAGCTACCGCCCGTACACAGAACGGTGAACCTCTAGATACTGGATCTAATGCTGCTGAAAAGTAAGCGATTGGTCTTTGTTTCACATGTGCCTGTGTCAGAACACCTGTGGCGTGTCCAGTGATCTCAGCAATGTACAGATTAAATATCTTAGTATAATCTAAAATGATAAACGACTCATAAGCTACTTCTGTAAGCATATACGGTACAATTTTCAAACAATCGTATAATGGCTGCATCAAAGCGCTAGCGTGTGGTATCCATTGTCTACAATATGACACAATACCTAAAAACATACGCAATTGTTTGAAATTCCGTGGGGGTAACATTCCCTTTATCACTTGAACCCTCTCCTCAGTGGGATGTCTTGTACCTTGTGATATACAATGTCCCAAAAAGATAACCTTTTCCTGACACACTTGCAACTTTTTCTTATTAACCTTGCAACCTTTTTCTGCCAAAAATCGCAAAACAATTTAAGGGTGGTGTGCAAACTTTCAGTCTTTCACTTATCTGTGGAATTAATCCTTCCATAAACTGTCTATTGAAGGCTCGGATCGTGACTGGCAGCTCTAAATCCATTCTCTCATCTGCCATCATACTTTCCATAGACAAGTAAAATTCTGATACAGTCTGTCCTGGCATTTGTTTCATGGGTGATATTGACCCCCTCTCTTGTTGTTTTGCCTGACAGAAAGCTTCTAATCTAACAATAAAAGGAGCCCTTGAGTCTATATGTCTGACATGTCCTGTCTCCAGTATTGCCATCCCCCTCAGCTCGGTCTGCAGGTCAGTCATAAACTGGTTAAACAGGGTCAGAGTCATTTTATGTCTGCATAAATCCTCCCCATCCTGCCAGGTTGCTTCATGTGTATTCATTAACTGTGTCACAAATCTACAGAAAACAGCTGGCTTTACTATAATGCATGTATCAGTGCGTACGGGAGCTACAGTTTCTGAATGAAATTCTTATACTCCACAAACTTGAAAAAAAAAAAAAAAAAACATTCTCTACCCTTAAGTACAGGATATATCTTGTGTGGTTTACGTTCTATGTCAGTATATAGGGGTGGGATGGTTGAACTAAGATTATTTAAAATTTCAACATTTTTTGTTCTTCTGTCTTTCATATCCCAACCATCACAGTCTGGATTATACTTCCACCCCACTTCTTTTGCTCTATTTGAAACCCTAATTAAGCATTGAACCTGACGCATCCATTGCTTCTCTAACACCTCTCCTTGTCTGTCCCTTTTTATTTCACTCCATACATCCGGGTCTAAGCCCGCTGCTCCTTTTACCTTTAAATTTACGAAGGACATCCTTTAAGTCCTGTGCTTCGGTTTTCCCATAAATGTTCTTAATTATCTGTGGCACCGTATAGTGCGCCACAATTCCCTGATGGGGTTTTGTGTTCCTCTGGCCCATTCTAACAGTCCTGCCTAGGTAGCGTGTGGGACACTTAGTGTACAATATAATGCGGCTACAACATATACAAGAATGAATAATTACTTTTATATGCTAGCCCAATAACAAACCAGCTAAGTTACACTAGTTCCTCGTTGCCTTCCTCCTAGGGTGCTAGAATACTAGAAACCTCTTCCGGAATGAGATTTCTGAAACCGAATTACCTTATATGCTAGCCCAATAATAAATAATTACTTTATATGCTAGCCCAATAACAAACCAGAATGCGGCTACAACATATACAAAAATGCGGCTACAACATATACAAGCATTCCTTTAAGTGGCCAGGTATTCGACTAGATCTCCGGACTTTTGGAGATCTTATTCCCTCCCCTTATCTGGGAATCCCTCTCATACACTCTTATCCCTGCTTTATGGAGCAGATAGGGCTTATACTCTCAACCCGTCTATGGTTTATGAGTTAGATGTGAGGTTAAGCATAAGCGTCAGACCCCCAAACTCACAAGCCCTCAGGTTCCCAATCATGTGAGGTAAGGCGCATTCCGTTGCTTAGTTCGGCAATCCCCTTCTAACTCATACCATCCTTGACAAGGCTCATTCACTTTCTCAACAAGACAGACAAGACAGACACAGACAACAACCAAACAGATAATTCCAGCAATATAAACTAAAATATGCAGTAATTCTAGACTCACCACTACAGAGGCTGGTGTTTTAAAACCAGGAGAACCGTAACTGACAGAACGGATAGGCACAAATCAGGGGAGCACAGAATATAAGAAAAATAAAGCTTTTTCTTACCTGCGCAGGTTTTTTGATCTGTGGTTCCCGGAATGCCTGTCCTTTCGTTCCGTCAGCGTAGCTCAGCCACCTCTTGTAGTATCATCGGTGAGTCCCTGTTCAGGCGCCAAAATGTTAGGTTCAACTTTTAAATAAGTTGCTTATAGTTTATATTGCTTTGTCTAATTATTGCTTCATATAGGAATTAAGACACAGAGTCAGGTATGTCTGTATCAAAGTTCTGAGCATAATGGACTGCTGCTCTTTACTTCTTTCAAAGGCCTTTTATAGGCAATTATACAAACAATAGCATCAGCACAGCCCCCCCACAAAGGGCAAGGGTAAACAACAACAGGAGTCACCTGGGCTACGAACACAAGCTTCAACACCATGGCAATACAGTTACAAGAAAACAAAAGCAGCTTCAATTGAGTTCAACAGCCAAAAAGTTACATTCAAAACAGATTTACATGTAGGCATCATATTAAGTGAGAACTCTAAATTAAATCCCTGACCTTATCACAAGATACAGGATCTAGAATCGAAACACAAAAATAACCCGACACCGTCTCTAGAAACACAACTTCTGACTGTTAGAAGACAAACGGTAGATCTATTACAGTACATGGCCAAAGCAGCACTCCAATTTTGTAGGAAACTCTCCTATGAATCAGGAAATAAATGCGGGAAATTACAAGCCAAAGTGGTTAAGCAACAGAAACTACAGGCTTACATACCCCAAATTATTTGGTCTTCGGGAAACAGGACGGCCATGCCCATCCAAATTGCACGAGAGTTTCAAGACTACTATTCCTCCCTATACAACCTCCCGAAACAGCAGACCAATGACAATGATATAAGAGATTATCTTAACCTGTCAGACATCCCTAAACTTTTGGAGGAAACAGGGGCAGCTCTGGAAGAACCTATCACGTTGATGGAACTTCAGAACACCATAAAGGGAATGAAACCAGGTAAAGCTCCAGGACCAGACGGATTTACCCTACAATACTACCAAACCCTCTTACCAATACTAGGCCCACATATGGTCAAATTATTCAACCACCTTACGGAAGGAGGGCGTTTACAAAGAGATACTTTTAAGAGCTCACATCTCCCTCATTCCTAAGGAAGGGAAGTATCCGGCCGCCTGTGGGAGTTATAGACCTATTTCTTTTTTGAATATAGATCTTAAACTCTATACCAAAATACTGGCCAGTAGACTATCTCAGCATATGACAGATCTCATACACCTAGACCAAGTGGGTTTTGTCCCCTCAAGAGAGGCTAGAGACAATACCACCAAAGTACTTAACCTAATACACAGAGCCTCAGTGACCAAAACACCAGGAATCTTTCTCAGCACAGATGCTGAGAAGGCTTTTGACCGGGTGAGCTGGGAATTTATGTTCGCTGTCCTTAAACTTATCGGCTTAGGAAATAAGATGTTACAATGGATTTCTAACATTTACTCCATACCGACCGCTCAAGTTAAAGCCAATGGAGTCATTTCGGCACCCTTTACCATCTCTAACGGTACAAGGCAAGGCTGTCCGCTCTCTCCCCTTCTATTCACCCTAGCTCTAGAGCCATTTTTATGCACAATACGGAAGAACTCAAATATAACAGGCATTACTATAGACCAAAGCCAATACAAGATCTCGGCGTATGCAGATGATCTTTTGTTGTCCCTCACTAATCCTGTAGTTTCCCTACCAAATCTAATTAAAGAATTTAGGAGATATGGGAATTTATCTAATCTGAAAATAAACTTTGATAAGTCCGCAGCCATGGGCATCAATATGACACCCGACGAACTGTCTCCTTTGAAAGATAAATTTAGATTCAAATTGGCAGATAGTCATTTAAAATATTTGGGGACATTTATCCCAAATGATTTGACACGCACTTTTGAACTTAACTTCCCTCCAATGCTGACAAAAGCCAGAGAACTGCTAGAAGAGTGGAGCAAGGGACTCCACTCATGGTTCGGTAGATGTATCTCATCAAAATGTTCATCCTCCCGAAATTTCTCTACCTGTTCCAAGCACTGCCAATCAAGATCCCATCCCTCTACTTTAGACATGTACACTCCCTTTTTACCAAATTTGTATGGTCACATAAGAAACCAAGACTACGCACAAGACTCTTGACATTACCGAAACAACATTGAGGTCTGGCCCTCCCAGACATAAAAAATTACTATCAAGCAGTAAATTTAGGGAGAATCATTGACTGGAACAGACACAGACAAACCAAATTGTGGACGCAGATAGAATACAACCAGGTACATATTCCTCTAAAAGGAGCGATATGGTGCTATGACCCACTCCCCTCAGACATGAAAACACATCCCATCATAGGGGTCACATTACGCGTGGGTTCGAAAATAATCAACATGACCTCTCTGACATCAAAAAACTCCCCCTTATTTCCAATCCTTGGCAACCCGGCGTTTACGCCTGGCTTGAACCTAGCGGAATACAAGACACTCTGGGCAGAGGGTAAGGACCGTGCATTACATTACGTGGACAGAGATCGATGGACATCGATCCAATCATTGACGGACGGCACTGGTAACTTTCAACTTTCTTTTTGGTCAGCTATTCGACTACATAATTTCATCCACTCAGTACCAGACCCAGTACAATTTACACGCGACTTGACAACATTTGAAGAATACTGCAGGGATGACGGCGTACTATCTCAAGTATTAACGAGAACTTATACCCTACTTAACACTCCATCAGAACAACCAGACCTGGGGTTTTTACAAAAATGGGAAAAAGACCTGAAACAGACCTTTACTGACGCTCAAACACAAAACATCCTTAGATTCTCCCTAAAATCATCCATTTGCACGAGAATACAATAAACAAACTACAAGATTCTTACAAGGTGGTACTGTACACCGCAATTACTACACAAACTCTTTCCTACCACGACAGACAAATGTTGGAGGTGTCAATCAGACAGGGGAACACTCCTTCACATCTTTTGGACCTGCCCATTATTGCTACACTACTGGACGACAATAGAGACGATCGTACAAAAATTCACAGATCATAGGATTCAAAAAGATCCAGCGTTCTTTCTGCTGCATGCTACCACAATCCCAGCACAATTATATAAAAAATCCATTGTGCGACACTTGCTCAATGCAGCAAAATCTTGCATCCCAGCTACTTGGAAACAAAACACACCTCCATCCATTGGATTGTGGTTGCGTAAAGTGGAGGATCTTAAGAAACTAGAGGATCTGGTGCATACGGCACAAAACAAACAAGAAAAACATTCTAAAGTCTGGAGGTCATGGAACTTATACATATACTGTGATGAAGGACAATCCTTATTAAATTCTTGAAAGTTCTCCCATGGCTGGTCAAGTGTGGAGGACACTGTTGATGTATCCACCACCTCCGTGCTGAACAATAAACCCTTCCCCTACCCTTCACCCCCCCCCTCCCCTCCCCTCCTTCTCTGCCTTTTCCATCTTTCTTCTTTAAACTGTTGGTCCTAAGTCCAGACGATAGGGAGATGTGCAGTTGGTTTGAGATACAGTCTCTCTAACTAAACACACGATTAGGCGATCAAGATGACACCATATATGCTAGCAAATAAGACCAAGAAAGTTATTCACATTCTGTTTTAAAGCAATAATGCTGTATCCATCAATTGCGACAGTATTATGGATTCTATATTGCAGATAGCAAAGGGACTCTCTTACCAGAATACCCATATGTAACATTTTATTGTTTATCATGACCGCAATTGTTATGTACCCTTCTTGTATTTCTATGTTGAAAAACTTAACAAAATCAATATTTGAAAAAAAAAAAAAGAAGGTTCTATAGGAAATGCTTGAGATTTTTCCCAACCCACCTGAAGACCTGAAATCTCTCCAAACTCCTCCACCACCTGCATCAACTTAGTAAAGGAACTCTTCTCCTTCACTGGACCACAGCAGATGCCCCCTATCTCTGGCGTCTGCCACACTGCCAGGGCCAAAGGCTCAATAGCAAGTGCGAGATTAATAGGGGTTTTAACTGGTTCCCGACCATGTCACACAGACATACTGCGGCACAATGGCTCTCCTGAGTGAAATATCGTACGGGCACGTCCTACCCTTTTTCGACCACCACAGGCGCGCACCCGGGGACCCGATGCGTGTGGCCGGCGGGCACGATCGCTGCCGGCCACGCATGATCGCGTGCATGAGTGCCAGCGTGGGGATTTGTGTGTGTAAACACACAAATCCCTGTGCTGTCAGAGGAGAGGAGCCAAATCGTTTGTTCCTAAGTAGGAAAAACTATATGTCGCCTCTCCTAGTCACTCACATCCCCATACAGTTAGAACACACTGAGGGAACACACAATTAACCCCATGATTGCCCCCTTCCCTGCCAGTGACATTTACATAGTAATCAGTGCATTTTTATAGCACTGATCATTGTATAGATGCCAATGGTTCCAAAAAAAAGTGTCAAAAGTCTCTGATCTGTCCATCACAATAGCGCTAAAATTCACAGATCACTGCCATTACTAGTGTAAAATAATTAAAAATGCCATAAATCTTTCCCATAGTTTGCAGACAGTATAACTTTTGTGAAAACCAATCAATATACCCTTATTGATATTTTGTTACCAAAAATATGTAGAAGAATATATATTGGCCTAAAGTGATGAAGAAATTACCGGTAGTTTTTTAAAAAAAATTTGGGGGATATTTATTATAGTAAAAAATATTGCTTTTTTTTCAAAATTGTCGCTCTTTTTTTATAGTGCAAAAAATAAAAACTGCAGAGGTGATCAAATACCACCAAAAGAAAGCTCTATTTGTGGGAAAAAAGGACGCAAATTTCATTCGGGTACAGTGTCGAATGACCGCGCAATTGTCAGTTAAATTAACACAGTGCAGATTGTAAAAAGTGCTTTGGTCAGGAAGAAGTTAAAATCTTCCGGGGCTCAAGAGGGGAGAGAGTTTACTTCCACTTTCATGAAAAAATGGTTAGTGTGCTGTGAGACAAACAATTGACTGAAAAACTCTGGAACCCTTGGATTTAGTATTTACAACTCTCGCCTGGATGATTGCAGAATTGTGGGGGTGGCAGAAACAGACTTTTGGACATGTACTGTTTTCCCTGTCTTCCCTAGCGCTTTCATTTTCCTCCCTCCTATACTTTATTATTATTATTATTATTATTATTATTATTATTATTATATATATTATATTATACCTCCTTATCATTTCTTTTCTCGCTCTTCTTATTAACATTGTTATACTCTATACCAGTGTTTCTCAATCTTTTTACCATTGAGGAACCTTAAAATAGCATTCAGATCTACAGCTTACGAAACATTGGTGTGATTAGCAAGTTGTGATAGAATAACAATTATTTTAGGAAAAAGCATTAAATGGTAGAAATAAATATTAGAACTTGCCTATTTTATGTGAAACGTGTGCAGTTTTTCTTCTGAAACACACACAACACAGAACATGTCACACAACACGGTACAGTACAGGGCACACAACATGATACAGTTCACATAGTCGGTTACAGGTCACACAACATGGTACAGGTCACATAGCAGGTTACAGGGCACACAACATGGTACAGGTCACAAAGCAGGGTACAGGTCACACAACATGGTATAGGTCACATAGCAGGTTACAGGGCACACAACGTGATAGAGGTCACATAGCAGGGTATATGTCATTTTTGTGCAAATAAATGGTGTGGGCTATCTAGGTGGGGGATTCTACTCCCTTCCAGCCTGTGTCTATTGTTTGTATGCACTTAGAATTACAGGGAGCCGATTGCTTCATCAATCAACATGTATTATCCTGCCCCCATTCAGGGGCAGATACAGAGTCTAGTCTCGGGAGGGGCACTGCATAAAAATAAAGTAAAGAAAGTGTTAAGCCCAGCCGCGACAGTGGCGGCAGTCACTTTTATCAACTTCACAGGAGATCTTTGTGATCCCTCATGGTTCTCCTGATGCGCTACAGCAGCTGTCCCCAACCTTTTTAGCAACAGGCACCAGCTGCGTGGAAGAAAATTATGGCAAGGCCCACGGGGGCGATGCGGTTTTTTGCTGGCAATTTGTCGGGGCGTTGGCTGGTGTTGGAGCTTCAATCACCACTTCACCATGGTTGATATGATGTTAGGATGATTGAAGCGTATTATTTCTATTATTACATTGTTATATAAGATGAAATAGTTCTGCCACCAGATGCAGCTTGTCACTTGCCACGTCACCTGCCATCAGATGCGGATTGTCACTTGCCACATCCCTGACACTAGATGCAGATTGCCACTTGCAACGTCACCTGCCACAAGATGCGGATTGCAGGGAATGGAACACACGGCAGAGTATATCAAATGCAGAGTAGTGCGGGAAGCGGCTGTAATAAGACCTCTCTCATAGTGCGATCCTTCCCTCTGGCCCCTACTTTCCTCCTGTCCACCCAGGTGCTTGTAAATGACATCACCTGTGGTGGACGGGAGAAAGATCGCGCTATGCTAGAGCTCTAATTACAGTGCTACTCTGCATGTTGGCTGAGACTTGATATACCCGTCAGCTGCTTGTGATTGACGGGCAGATTGCTGCAGAACCCCGGTTGAGATACACTGCTCTATACTCTTGCGCTCACACTCATATGTCAATGGGAGGTTATACAGTGGGTATAGAAAAGAATCCCCCCCCCCCCCCCCCCCCCCCAGAATCACATTTTGTTGCTTTGCAGCCTGAAATGAAGACAGACACAGTTTTTGTTTTCTCCAGCTGAATTTATTTATTTGCAACTTATAACATCCAAGTGAAGGATATAACATCAATATGTCAGAAGAAAATAAAAACCAGGACCACCCCCCCCCCCCCCCCAAAAAAAAAATGACTTGTAAACTCAATTAGGTATAGCTAATCACCTTCTTAATGACACACAAAGCCATTTGACTTTTGCATCTGATCAGCTGTGGTCATTATGATTAGCTCAGCATTTATTTACCGTTGTGATACTTAGATATGATATTGTTTACTATGGTTTATCCCTTTTCTAAGAATGTACTTTAGGATATATCATACAGAAATGTTTTTTTTTTTTTTTTTTAAGAGTCAGCCATTGTCAACTGACTGCTGTTCTCCTATTGATTATACACTGTATACTTATATAATCTTAAACGCACTCTCAGGTATCTTTTCTTCTTTTGTATTTTGTACCACTTTTCTTTTAACCACTTAAGGACCGATCTCAAATTTTTGAGATTTGTTGTTTACAAGGTAAAAACAGTTATTTTTTTATAGAAAATTACTTAGAACTCCCAAGCATTATACTTTTTTTTTTTCTAACACCCTAGAGAATAAAATGGCGGTCGTTGCAATACTTTGTCACACCGTATTTGTGCAGCAGTCTTACAAACGCACTTTTTTTGGAATGTAAACATCCCTTGTAATAGACAAAAAGCATGACAGGACCTCTTAAGTATGAGATCTGGAGTCAAAAAGACCTCAGATCTCATATTTACACTAAAATGCAATAAAAAAATTTTGTCATTTAAAACAGTTTTTTTTAAAAACGGGCCTTTAAGAGCTATGGGCGGAAGTGACGTTTGGACGTCGCTTCCGCCCAGCAATGATATGGAGACAGGTGGGGGCCATCTTCCCCTCACTCATCTCCATACCCAGCGTGGGTCAACATCTGATCGCCTCCGCTGCTGCCGACAGCTCCGGTAAGTGGCGGAGGGCACCAGAGTGCGGCGGGAGGGGGGCCCCTCTCCCGCTGCTGACAAAAGTGATCTTGTGGCCAATCCGCCGCAGAGACCACTGTTATCAGAAACCGGACCTCCGGCCGAAAAAGAGGACACCGGGGTTATGGCAGCTAGCTGCTGCCATAACAACGATATTCCTCTTCAAACTTAGGACATATATCGGTGTGCGGCAGTCCGGAAAATGCGTGTATTTGTGGTGCTTTTTTGGTTAGTGTTTTTATGTTTAACAACCAGTCTCCTTCTCGAAAAAAAACACCAATGTATGAAAACACATCAAAAACCCGCTTTAATAATGCACAAAAAGCATGTGAAAAGCACACGCACAGGCTACTGTCAAATGCACTTGTTAATGAATTCTGAATGATCTTAGAAGCATCTCAGACTGCTCTCAAACTGATGCTATTGACACAAGCACAAAGCCTGTCAGCACAGGCTCTTACTGTACTGGTGACAACAGATTCATCAGGTAAGAAATGAGAGAAAATCTGCAATAGAGATACAAACAGCAATAAAAAACTGACAAGGTACTTAGTTATTTCATACTCAAATTTATAAAGCATTTTTATTTGTCTATGTTGCTGTTGGACATTCTCCCTCTCATCCTGACGGGCGAAACCATAGTCAACAGGACAGTGATAAGAAAATTCGAACAGAACCCAGTAAAAACCCATTAGGGTTTTAGAGGTATTGCTTGGCATAGAAGGAAATGTGTTCTATAACGTCTTTGTGAAATATATTTATATATTAATATATTTATAGAGGTTAGATATGTGTAGAGGTAATTTTAAACATGCAAATTCAACCCTGTCTTGGCTGTATTCTTACAACAACTATTTACTTTTTTCTCCCCTATTTTCAGATATGGTGCAGATGTGGATGTTGATCACCAGCTGTCATGTGGATTGGGATCTTCCCCTCGATGCCTGACATCATTATCATGCACACCATTGTATATTAGTGCAGTGTATGACAGTTTGCCTTGCTTCCGTCTCCTGCTGCAGGCTGGTGCCAACCCTGACTATAACAGCTGGAGTATGGTATGCGAAACAAACTTTTCACGGGCGTCTCCATCTTGTCTGTTGGAGGCAGTTCTCCGGCATGGATGCGATCAACCATTTGTTCAGCTGCTTATTGACTACGGGGCAAATCTGAGTCTTGTACGCAAGGAACCTAGTGTTGAGGAAAGCTCCAGGAGAAAAGTGAACCAAGAGGCTCTGAAACTCTTCAGGGAGGCAAGATGTGAGTCATGATACACGCGTGCGTGCGTGCGTGTGTGTGTGTGTATGTGTCAGTCAGTCGCTAGCACTCACAAAGGTAATTTTTTTTTTCTTATTCTTGCAAAACCACTCAGTCAGAAATATTAACATATAAGCCAGTCAAGAGAGAACCCAATGTAATTAAAGTGACTCTAAAGCCTAAACATTTTTTACCTTACAGCATTCCTTGCATTAGGGTAAAAAAATGTTTAGGCTTCAGCATCCCCCCATCACCCTCCCCCCCCCCCCTTTTTACTTATCTGAGCCTTCATTCAATCCAGGGAGTGCACATCTGCAGCTCTTCTCTCCCCTCACTTCCGGGTTTTGCTGGCTTAGCTGGGGCTCCCACTGTTGTCAATCAAAGCCAGTGGCGAGGGAGTGTGGGGGGGCCGAGTCCCGTTGCCTGTGTCAACGGACGCGACAGCAGGGCTCAGGAGCAAACACACAAGTGTCCTCATGGGAAGCGGTTTCCCATGGGGGCACTGGACAGAGGAGGGGGCCAAGAACGCCAGCAGGGGACCCGAGAAGAGGAGGTTTGGGCCACTCTGTGCATTTCCAGGTAAGTATAGACATGTTTTGTTGTTTTTTGTTTTTTTTTTTAATTACCTTTGCAATCACTTTTAAGTAGTTCTACCAGGTTTGACTGGGAAGTTTGTCAATCATAGTTTTGTATATTTGGCGAGTCAACAACAGTTTCACTTGGTTGAACCTAATGGCAGAAATACACGATAAGAAAATCGGGCGACAATTTCCGTTCTGCAAACGATTGGCCGATTTTCTGCTCGTTGATGCCCAGCAAGTAATACCCGGTATCGATATTGTGAACGAAAAAGACTGAAAAAAATGGAAAAATTGTGTTGTATCGTTTGCGAACGAATGACATTCTATTAGTTGGTGTGAAGGTCGTCGGTAAAACATCTCTTTATCTCTTTTACATTATGGGACCTGTGTAGGGGAGATGACAGATTGCTGTTCATTCTCTGCATGAACAGACGATCTGTCTCTTCTCCCCTCAGAGAACCGGAAACTGTGTGTTTACACACACAGATCCCGGTTCTCCGTGTGTCAGCAGCGATTGTGGGAGCCCGGCGGTGATCGTGACCAGCGGGCACTCGCATCGGCTCCGGGGGTGAGCATCGTGCTCTCGTGCCCCTAGTGGCCACAGGACGAAGCGACGTAACATAACGTCGGTTCGCCCAGCCATGTCATTCTGCCGCAGTACAACTGCGGTGGCTGGTCGGCAAGTGGTTAAACCCGAAAGCAAACATTTATTATATTGCAGCTTACTAATGGCTGCATTAGTTTTCTTTTTTAGACTTTCTTTCCCTTATTTTTACCTGGTGAAATGCCCAGTACGTCTGTTGTTTTTCAAAAGAACAAGCTGTCCTGCAGATGTAGCAGTTAGAGTTAAAAGGATAAGTTCACATTTTCTGGCAGGTCTTCAGTTTTCATAAAAAATAGAAGCGTTTGATTGCCATTACTGGCCCAGCCATCCCATGTGCATATCTCTCACCTTATCCACAGGAGGTTTTAAAATCTTGTCAGTTTGTTTGTATTTTTAAAATGATTTTCAAATTCCATCACTTCCTCAGCTTTCACTTCTTGTAGGTCATCTCTCAGAAGCCTTCACTTCCTTGTTGCATCATAGAAGAGGGTGTGATAGGGTGTGTTCACCACTCTGGACCACACCTCCCTCATTACAATACTACCATCCCCCCACTTCCTATACAATCTGATTGTACAATCTCCTTTGGATCTCCCATCAACTATGTAGTACAAGGGCCTGTCTTGTTTGATACAAATTGAATGGATTGTTCAGGCGTGGCCTATTTAATAGTTCTAGTAAACCTAAAGGAAATTGTACAGAGATTGTACAATCAGATTGCATAGTGTATAGCCATCTTTATACAAGTACATTGGAGGGAGTGGATGGAGACACTCAGTTGTCAGGCCTCCTTCACATCTCCATGTAGAGAAAACTCACATTCGCATGCGTTTGTTTTGGAGGGTTTTCACTGGTCACGCATAGGGCAGCCCATTCACTTGAATGGGCTGCCCTACACGCAACAATCACCCCAGTGAAGCTCGATAACTTTTTTGGAATGGAGCATGGTGCGTTACTGCAGTTTTTGGTGCGTTTGCCGCACTTGGGGTGCCTTCAGCATGTAATAACAACGCAAGCACGATTCACATTTGCAGTGTTTCTGAAACACATGGCAAAGCACACATTTTCTGTGTGGTTTGCCATGCGTTTGGAAACACACAGATGTGAATGTAGCCTCATTGTTCTTGTGTAAATGCACCAATTTCACTTTCAGGCCCCACTCATACCTAGAGTAGTGGGAGCGCATGTGTTTTTTTGGTAGTTTTTTCAGTGACACACATAGGGCAGCCTGTTGACTTCAATGGGCTGTGCTACACGTGGCAAAGTAACTCATGAGACATAGGTGGGTTGCACGTTTTTTTACTGCATTTGTCACCTGTTTTTTCATGTGGCAAAATGTGTGTTTGCTTCTGTGTTTGGTGTGCCGTAGTCAATTAACCGCAGTTGTACTGCAACATGGCTCGGCTGAGCAAATCAACATTATGTTACGTCGCGCACGCTGCTCGCCCCCGGAACCGGTGCAAGACCGCCGGGCTCCCGCGATCGCTCGTAACATGGCAAGAACCTTCATGGCAAGAAGGTTCTCTGAGAGAAGAAGTGACAGATCGTCTGTTCATATAAAGTATGAACAGCGATCTGTCATCTTCCCTAGTCTGTCCCATCACCCCTCCGGTTAGAACACACACTAGGGAACACAATTAACCCCTTGATCGCCCCCTAGTGTTAACCCCTTCACTGCCAGTGACATTTTTACAGTAATCAATGCATTTTTTTATAGCACTGATCGCTGTATTAATGCCAGTAGTCCCAAAAATTGTCCGATGTGTCTGCCATAATGTCGCAGTCACGATAAAAATCGCAGATCGCCGCCATTACTAGTAAAAAAAAATAATACAAATGCTATAAATCTATCCCCGATTTTGTAGACGCTATAACTTTTGCGCAAACCAATCAATATACACTTATTGTGATTTTTATTACCAAAAATATGTAGAAGAATACATATCGGCCTAAACTGAGACAAAATTTGCTTTTAAAAAAAAAATTAGGGATATTTAGTACAGCAAAAAGTACAAAATATTGTGTTTTTTTTTTTTTCAAAATTGTCGCTCTTTTTTTGTTTATAGTTCAAAAAATAAAAACCGCAGAGATGATCAAATACCACCAAAAGAAAGCTCTATTTGTGGGAAAAAAGGACGTCAGTTTTGTTTGGGTACAACGTCGCACGACCGCGCAATTGTCAATTAAAGCGACGCAGTGCCGAATCGCAAAAAGTGCTCTGGTCAGGAAGGGGGTAAGATTTTCCCGGGCTGAAGCGGTTAATGACACTAAAAGCGCAACACTGTACAATCTCTTTTAGATTTACCAAAACGATATAATAGGAGGACACACCATCTATTCAATCAGGCCCTTGCACTACATCAGGGGTGTCCCGTGGGCTGCATGCCGGTCCCAGAGAGTTTAGCATGCAACCTGAACCTGTCTGAAGGGACGCCAGACAGATGCACATGTGAAGGCCGGAGATGCTGTAAAAACATAGTTGATGGGTTAAAGGTGTGCTAATGAGGTCAGCTGGTAAACTCCTTCTTATGTCTTACTGGTTTCTCCATCCCAAATCTATTCGAGGGAGTCTCTGAAGCTTTAAGAAATATAGCAAGGGTAAGGCAAGGTCTTGTTCTCAGAATCAAAGAAAGCTTTTATTTTTCTGCAACCAAGGTACGTTAACGGTATATTGGTAAATAGGGGGGCTGGATTTTAGGGGAAAAAAAAGGTGAAGTCAGCCTTTAACACTGACAAGGGTGCTTACAATGGTCAGCTTTAATGTAAAATTTTCATACAAAAAAGTTATACATAACTGCTATAAAGTATGAGCTGCAGCTTGGCTTCAATTTGTTAGTGCATCTAAATCTGCTAGTACATGTAACACTCCCCTACCTGTCATTCCCTGGCTACTACATCGAAAAAGGCAGCTAATCAAGCACAATTTGTGCTTGATTAGCTGCACTGGAGAGCAGGGAAGACCTTGGGGATATAATTGATCCATAATGTCTCTATAAAGAGTACCTGTCACCTGCCCAAGGCTATCACAAAGGGGGTTTATTAGCCCCCAGGTGATAGTAAGAGAGTTAAATGGGAACAAAAAATTAAGTGTAAAAAAATAATATTTTTTCATTTTTATTTTTTTTGAAGTACCCCCATACACCCCCCACATGCATACACATAAATGCAAACGTTCGTAGATCCTGCATGTGTACGTAAACAGGTACCTTTACAACCACCTGAGCCTCTTACCCAAGAAAGCCCATCACCCTGCTCTACAAATTTAAACAGCCGGTAGTGTTTAAAATCCCTGCTACCAGCTACTTTTTATAAACAGCACTGGTTGACAAGTGGTTAAAACCATATACTGTTTTTTTGATAGGAGTACAGCTCTTCCCTAAAATGTTAAAGCAGAACTAAAGGGCTCCTGAATTACCCCCCTCCCCACTTCCGCCTTGCCGTTTGTACAGAACCCGTGCATGTGCAGATGTGCCACTGGTCTCTTCCAGGCATTTGGAAGCTACCAGTGGTGTATCTGTGCACGTGTGGCAGATTTCCATGCATGCGCAAAAATGCTGCTAGCTTCTGTTGAATGGAGAGTATAGCACCCAACAGCATTTGTGCTGGGTAGCAATTAGAGCTGGTCTTGGGGCCTGACCTAGGCTGGAAACCCAGAAGTGATGCTATGCAGCAAAAAAAGAAAAATGGTAAATCATAAAATAAAAATTTCTAGCATTTGTGTAAGAGGTAGAGAGGAGTGACATATTTGTTTGAATTTGAATCATTCTGCTTTACCATGATATTACAGACAGCAACAATTTTACATGGTACTCACAATAGAATTTAGTTCTGTTTGACCAGTGGCATGCCTAGCATATCTGGCACCTGGAGCCAATCATTTTTTAACACACAAAAAAATAACTAAAGCAACATGCTCAGTGCACTGCTTAAATGTGTGTGTTCAAAATGTATAGGGGCTTAAAGGGCAATGGTTAAATAGACCAGAGCCTACTCACAGTACCCATATGCCACAGTACGTGTATGTACACTCTATCTGTAATGCACAGTGTACAGAGCCAAGGAGTGCATAATATAACCAAAAATTACCTCTTCCTGCAAGTACAAATTTCCCCTGCCTGTAATCTGAGCAGATAACAGCACAGAACCTTATCAGTAAACACTGTTCTAAGTTCTCTTATGGACTACAGTACAACTCTATCAATGTTATGGAGATAAGGAGGGAAGGTGGTAAACCACTTTCTGTCTTAGAGCAACAAAGCTGCTGCCCTATACATAGTCTGGTGAGTGAACATTGTCACCCTATTACCAAAAAGCCTGAAAAAAACATGCATCTATCACATATAAGGAACAAGAGACCAATTTTTGGTTCTTAGGCTTAAAACAATAAGGTCTGCAGATACCATAGCAATTTCGATTTGCCCCAGTTGAAGACCTTTTAGTGTCGAAGCGCATCGGGCTAGCATTTCTTGTACCCCACATTGCTTTTATTCTCTTTTTATACATATTTTTGTGATCACTTTTATTGTACCATTTTTGATACATGACCGATTATCAATAAACCATCTGGTTTGACCTACACTATCCGGAGTCCCTCTTCCTTCTTTTTCCCACGTTTGCTGTTTGGAGTCCATGAGGAAGTGTTTTTGGGCAACATTTATCTGGATCATAGATTGCCTGTGGAATCCATGGACCAGGAGTCGGGGACACCACATTGGACCTACCTGACCATCTCCTGTGTACAGCACCCAATCCAGACCTCAAAGGATCTCTAGCCTGTTTGACCCATTTGTCGTACGACATTTAGGGTCCACCCCAGTCGGTAAAAGAGTATTTATCTTTTGAAGTGTTACTGAGAGTGACTACAGACAAGTGATTTCCATCCTCATGTGACTGGAGACACCCTCACGGGAAGAGCCCCTCTCTTCACATTTTTGTGGACTGTTACTCGATGTTTGATTTATATATCCACTGTGTTGAGCACAGTCATTTGCTATTTTCTGTATTTTATTTTTTGTTTTGTGTACTCACGCATCACACTTAAAAATGTATTTGTACTACATTCAGGGTACATACACTATTTTTTAGTGCCACACTGTCACTTTAAGAATGTGTACCACAATTAGATGTAACAGCCTCAGCTGTCATTCAGCATCTCAATATATGCCTATATAATTATAATGTGAGGTTCACAGGCAAACTTAGCAGCCTGAAACTTCTTTGTAAGTGTTCTCCAGAGCACTTAGACTGATTTATGGAATGTTTGGCAATCAGAATATAAATATCAATTGAAAAGAAGATGCAGATTTCCGCAGAAATCCACCAAAGTTCATGTGAACAATCTTCTTTATCCAAAGCTATTTTTTTCTTTAAAGATTTTTTTTTAAAGTGCAGCCTAAAGCTTACCATACACTGTTAGAATTTTCCTCCGAACCGGCCGAAATTCACTCAGTGGGTGGTCACTCACTGTTGTGCACTACCATTGAGTTAAACAACCCCCAACTTGTCACACTTGGTGGAGGATGCAGGCAAAAGACTGTGGAGTTTCGGATCCTCGCATGCAAAAAACAGTGAGTTTACTCCACGCCAGAAGTGTCTTTTCAGGGCTTTTTCTGCCCACTTTTATTTAAAACAGCAAAGAAAAGATGAACAAAAGATATCAGTTGCCCACGCAGCCATTTCCACCGTCATTGTAACTTGCACAACAAAAATACTTTAGCCTCATTGTTCACTCTTTGGCAATCCTACCACTCAGGCCTCATGGCTTGGTCCTCCTGACCATCAAACACACATCCCAGTGCTTGTGCAGAAACACTATATCTGTCAGCTTGTCTTTCATTGTCTTGCTGCTCCACCATGCACTCAGGCTTTGGCTTCTATCTGTCCTGGACAACACGGTGCAGACATGGGCCTCTCTTCTCCCTTGCGCACACAGTCTCCCGGGAGGGTGGAGCCCTGAACTCTAAGCCTGGCACTTATATAGATCCAGCACACACACCTGCACAATTAGTGTGCCTGTTCTCTGCAAAATCTAGCCTAGACTGTCATCTTAGAACATGGTATAACCTCACCCTGCCACAGGGGTCAGCACAAGTCTGACCACTGCAGGATGTGATTCCAAAGAATCAAACTGAGAACTGACTACACAGTAATGTATCTGCTTCAGTGCCCTGATGTGGTCAGTTTTAAATGGAAAAGCAGGGGTCTGGCAGGATCACCTGGTATTTCAAAGTAAGCAATGCAAAAAGCATACTTTTTAATACAAGTACAAGGTAAAACAAACACATACCAGAAATATAAAATGTTGGATACGCTTAAAGCTTCATGCACACTGGGGCTTTTAAAAACTGCTGGCAGAAGAAAGGCAGCTTCAAAAACGAGCCTAAGCTGTATATTTGCAAACGTGTTTAGGAGCATCAAGCGTTTGGGCCTTTTATTTAATTGGACAGGCTAATAATTTATTCTGGCCATTGAAATGAAAAAAATGCTCAACCATGTTTAGACTATTTTACCCGCGTTGTGTTTTATATGCTCAAAAGCTCCTCTCCTGAATGTGACTTGGGGGGGGTTCTTGCTATCAACTCCTGTAAATTCCTATAGTGTGTATGGACACATAGGCATTAAGAGGGGCATTAAGAGGCAGAGAAGTAAAAAAAAAAAAAAAAAAAAAGTACCTGTAAAGGCAGAGTTTTTGAACTCAAGTGTGCATGAGGCCTAAGCAAACAGAGATTTTCCAAAGCACAGTTGACTTTCAGGATAAGCATTGAGAAAGAAACTATCAACTGTAATATTGAGGAGCCTACTTTGGCAACAGAGTTGTTAGATACCTCAGTTTCTATTTGGTTCTAAAGACTTTTATATACTGTACATAGAATATTATCTGAAGCATTTATGTAATGAAAATGCACAAGTTTATTGTTTTAGATATAGTAGCCCCTTAAAGAGTAAGGACCATGGTCCCCAGGGGTTCTTCTGCAATGTTTAGCCATCCTATCCTCTTTGGATTAGTCTCTGGGGCCCTTAGAAGTCTGTTGGGCAATATTGCACCCGCTTGGGCTAAGGCAGCAGAGGATAGGCTGGAGAGTTTATCCTGGACTGGCCTAGATTATTTTTTTTTTGTTTGCCAGTGTTCAATCCTCCTGTGGGTGACAGTATAAACTAAAACGTGAAAGTCTTCTGTGTTCATTAATGGACTCCAAGAAAAGGATTTGACAGTTACAGGGGGGAAGGGGATGGCTCTTTCTCAAAGAGGGTAATTCACTGACTCCCGAATCACGCCACAGGACTAAAGAACAAGGGCTGTACTCTGGTGATCCCAGCTGTTTTTGGCAACAGCAAGATTCCAGCTATGATTTATGAAGGTTCAGGATTTGGCCAAATCATTGCTGCATCTGGTCAACCAGAGACACCATATCCAAAAAGTCAATACCTGCTGTTTTTTTCACATGAGGCCACCTTAGTATAGTACAATGGGGGTTGTTTGAGAAAGTTCCAGGGCAAACACTGGAGCCAACAACCTAGAGAACATAGGGGTTACTAAGGCAAGACTGACAAGTGAGAGCAGTAAGAGGGGGGAAGCTGTAAGCATACATCCTTGCTGACCACAGAAGCCAAAAAGTGCCTCTGGGAATGGAGAGAATGGTATATTTGGTAACTACCATGGAAAGGATCTGGATGTACAGACCCAAAGGGAGCCAAATGTTCTCTTTGGGGAAAGGGATCAGAGACAATTTTTAAATACTGACTGATAATACACAAGAGCTAGGACAATGAGGACTAGACCACGCATGCTTAGGTGGAAGCATGCAGTATGTGTTGTCTTGATGAATAAATATTATCAGAGGAAGTGATGGGTGTGCAGCCTGTTTACTTTAGGGTCTACAAAGTTTTGTGTTTAACATAATCCCTGTGGAATGGGAAGTCCAGTAAGTGGTCAGAGGTACCAAGGCCATGTCAGGGTGTTTCCAATTTTTACAGAGAAAGACCCTAAAGAGCAGGTGCAATGGGAAGGTCTATAGTAGCAGGGGCTCTGAAAAACCCATGATTGGATATAGCCCTTTGATCCTACATATTCAGAGTAGTGTGCACCACATCAATTGGAGCTGAACCATGCTCTTAATTCTAGAGCATTATTGCAAAAATTGCTAATCCACTAGGATAATTTAGTCAGGTAGAGATTGGACGGACTCAGAATCAGAGGTAAGAAATGGTCACGGACCAATGGCTAAGAAGCTGCTAGGGCTGAAGGCAGATCATCTATAGATTATGCAAGGGAAGGGGCAGCAGCGTGCCTAGAACCTCAGCGGCCAACCTCAGCCAGAAATTCAATGAATTTAGCCACAAAGTTTTGCATGACTTTAGTAGAGACCCGGTCAACAAGGCAAGGTCCTTGGCCCCATCCAAAGAGCTAGGGAGGTAGACTCTGTCATCATTGGGTAACAAGATTTCAGATGGCAGATGTTGGCACCTTCAGAGAGCATGGAACTGTTAGTGGAGTGTGAGCCCTGGTCATCCATTGCAGTATTACTGTCCCCTTTGTGTCTAGCTAAAGACAAGTTATGGCCCCATAGCAGTAAACCAGCACGACACTCCAAAAGCTATGCTGAGGAAAGGCCATTCTGGATAGTGGCAATTGTAGAATTCAGCTTTAGCATAGAAGTAAAGAAGAGTCCCGATTAAAGAAAAAAAAATAAAATACAGAACCAAAGAAGGAATGCTAGCAAAAATGAGTGTAACAGCAGAATTGAAAAAAAGGCCATTAGTAAAAAAAAAAAAAAAAAAAGTCTGAAGCATATTGCTAGTAGGAGGGGTTATCATAGGGCTGCCCTCCACTTTTTTTTTTTTTATTTGGCAGTGTCCAATCATTCAGTGGGTGCAGTGTAACTAAGTTACAAGACTTCATCAAATTAGTATTGGGAGACTAATAAATGCACCACCTCCTTTATATATGACTAAACAAATCATGATTGATTTTTTTTTTGCACCTTAAAACTTCAATCCTTTGCTCTCTGGGTATACATTGTTTTGTCAAGTTTAAAGACTTCTTGTGTGGCTCAATGGACAAGAAAGAACGTTTCCTTACCCTTTAAGTAAGATAATCTTAGTTTATGAACTGGGTGTGAAGATTACATGTAAAGCTGAAAAAAACTAACCATGCCCATTCTTATTCAGGTTGTACACGAACCCTATCAAGTTTATGTCGTATTGCTGTGCGGAGGGCGATTGGAAAACAGAGATTGTCCTGTATTAATAGCCTCCCTGTTCCATCTCGTGTTCTGCACTACCTTCTTCATGAGGACGGATGCTAGCTTTTATCATGCATGTTTACAACATTTATCCAAAATTCTGCTATATGCAAATGTCATCCTTGCACATTGCATGGAAAAACAAGCCTTTATGGAAGATGGATTGTCATCATAAAAACAGTGCCTTATTTTACTTTGCAAGTGGAAAAATGGCAAATTGAACATGTTCGTGCGTTACACTAAAGAGCACATGTCCACTTCTGGCAAATGATACATAAATAAGATAACTAATATAAATTATTATGCAAATTTCCAGTAAAGCTGTGGGAAGAACTTCCAAAATCGGGAAAAAAAACTTGTTGCTGTAACTGCTTAAAAAGTGTTAGTTGGAATTTGGCTTCAGTTTATTAGTGTAACAAAATTTGCTAGTACATCTACCACTCCCCCCAGACTACAATGTTGCTGTCCAAAGGTGCCTATGTACTCCTTCATACAGACTGTAGGCATTGTAAGACAGGTGGTGGATTGCTGGCCAGATGAAAAAAGGGGGGGGAGCTTAACAAAACGAATGGAGCCACCACATCTAATAATTGTTAAGCTGCAATATATTACATTTTTGGTTTTGGGTTTAACAACGCTTTTTAAAAAATGAACATGTAATAACATCATCGCTGGGTAGGATTTGCAGTTTTTGAATGCAAAATATAATTGGACATACAATAATTTATTGCAAGGATACCCATTAACTTGCAGTTGTGAAAGCTGTACATGTATCTAATAGTTAACAATAAAAGAAGTTCACTGTATCTGCTTCTTTGCGAGTATCATTTGTATAGTATGACCATGAAGACAGAAACAACTTTGGAAAAGGGGTTCTGTGCATTGCAATTAAGATGGTGAAGTAGGAGCTCTCTGCTTACAGGTGTTAAAAAAAAAAGACCCAACTCCCTCCAGCTTTAGTGAGGCACCCTCTGGCTTCACGGATTCATCTATAGAACTATATTCACTAATCATTTTCATGCATTATTATCTATGAGCTGAGTAGATATTTAGTTTGAGAGAAGTGACCTTAACCACTTAGCACTAAAGGCTTATACACACTATAAGAAAATCGGGCAAACATTTTCATCCAAAGAATTTTCGTATGGTGTACACAACTTTCAACAGCAGATTCCTACTTTTCATACGAAAATACCCAAAGGGACAAACTCCAAAATTGTTCTCGTACGGGAACAGAATGAACGATTTTCGTTTAAAGTGTATTGTTTTCATACAAGAAAAATCAGAAAAGAAAGACTGCGCATGATCAGAAACAATAAACAAAAAAAGCCTTTGTCATACAAGAATATTCATAAGAATTTTCTTTCATCGGTTCTGATTTGCTGTGAAGCATCAAGAAAAATCAGACGAACGTTGGTCCGATTTTCTTATAGTGTGTACCCCACTTTAACCCTTTCATGACTAAGCCTATTTTTGAAATTTGGTGTTTACAAGTTAAAATCCGTATTATTTGCTAGAAAATTACTTAGAGTTCCCAAACATTATATATTTTTTAGCAGAGAATCTAGAGAATAAAATGGCGATTGTTGCAATATTTTTTATCACACGGTATTTGTGCAGCGGTGTTTTAAACGCAAATTTTTGGAAAAGGGACACTTTCATGAATTTTAAAAAATCCAAACAGTAAAGTTACCCCAATTTTTTGTATAATGTGAAAGATGATGTTATGCCGAGTAAATAGATACCAAACATGTCACCCTTTATAATTGCACGCACTCATGGAATGGCGACAAACTACGGTACCTATGAATTTCCATAGGCGACGCTTTAAAAATGTTTTACGGTTACCAGGTTTGAGTTACAGAGGAAGTCTAGGGCTAGAATTATTGCTCTCGCTCTGACGATCGCGGCGATACCTCACATGTGTGATTTGAACACCGTTTACATATGCGGGCGCGACTTCCGTATACGTTTTCTTCGCTGCGCGAGCTCACGGTGACAGGGGCACTTTAAAAAAAAATTTTTATTATTTTATTTATTTTTTTACTTTATAAATTGTGTTTTTAAAAAAAAATTTTTTTTTTTACTTTTATTGCTGTCACAAGGAATGTAAACATCCCTTGTGACAGTGATAGGTGGTGACAGGTACTCTTTATGGAGGGATGGGGGGTCTAAAAGACCCCCCATCCCTCCTTTACACTTCAAAGTATTCAGATCGCCGAAAACGGCGATTCTGAATACTGTGTACTTTTTTAAATTCGGCGCCATTGGCAGCCGAGTAAACGGGAAGTGACGTCATGCCGTCGCTTCCGCGTTTACAACGAGAAGGCTGGAACGAAGCCGCCCACAGCTTCGTTCCAGCCCGCCCCCAGCCGCCGAAGGCACACGATCAGACACCGGGCCTCCCGATCGCACGGGAGCCCCGGTAACAGCGGCGGGAGGGGGGGATGTCCCCTCCTGCTCCTCCTGTATAACAACTGAGCGGCTTTTAGCCGCATCAGTTGTTATACTCGGGTAGCCGATCGCCCGCTGTAAACAACGGTACCGGGATGATGCCTGCAGCTGCGGGCATCATCCCGGTATAACCCCGGAAAGCCGAGTACGCATATCTGCGTACGGTCGGCGGGAAGGGGTTAAACCCCTTCCTAACCAGATCCAATTTTCAGCTTTCGGTGCTCTTACATTTTGAATGACAATTACTCAGTCATGCAACACTGTACCCATATGAAATGTATTCCTTTTTTCACACAAATAGAGCTTTCTTTTGGTAGTATTTAATCACCGTTGGTTTTTTATTATTTGCGCTATAAATGAAAAAAGACCAACAATTCTGTAAAAAAAGCATTTTTCTTCGTTTCAGTTATAAAATTTTGCAAATTTGTTATTTTTCTACATAACTTTTGGCCAAAATTTATACTGCTACATATCTTTGGTAAAAATAAACCAAATCCGTGTGAATTATTTGGTCTTTATGAAAGTTATAGAGTCTACAATTTATGGTGCCAATCATTGAAAATTGATCACACCTGATGCACAGACGGCCTATCTAGTTTCTTGAGACCCTAACAAGCCAGGAAAGTACAAATACCCCGCAAATGGCCCCTTTTTGGAAAGTAGACATTCCAAAGTATTTAGTAAGAGGCATAGTGAGTTTTTTGAAGTTGTAATTTTGTTCCCACAATTCTTTGTAAAATGAAGATTTTTTTTTTCACAAAATTGTCATGTTAACAGGTTATTTCTCACACACAGCATATGCATACCACAAATTACACCCCAAAACACATTCTACTATTCCTCCTTTTACACAACCTGGCCACATACAGAGGCCCAACGTGCAGGGAGCACCATCAGACGTTCTAGAAACATAAATTACACATATAATTTCTTGATTACCTCTTGCACTTTTGAAGGCCCTAGAGCACCAAGACAATGGAAATGGACCCCATTTTGTAAAGCAAACACCCCAACATATATTCTCTGAGGCATAATGAGTCTTTTGAACATGTCATTTTTTTCCACAAGTTTTTGGAAAATGTGGAAATAAAATAAAAACACTTTTTTTTTTTACACAAAGTTGTGCATTTATACAATATTTATAACACATAGCATGTACATAGCAAAAATGACACCCCAAAATGAGTATGGATGGGATGGCTGAGCATGGATGAGTATGGATGGAGTGGCTGAGCATGGATGGCATGGCTGAGCATGGATGGATGAGGCAGGAATTGGCACAGTGCAGCGCTGTGGGCACTATAGATCCAGTCCGCAGCACTGCTGCAGCCAATCTCTCCCCCTCTCCTCACACTGTACCGATCAATACAGAGAGGGGAGAGATGAACCAAGCATGCATCGCTTGTTTACAACTGATCGCTGTGTCATTTGAAGGATCGATCATGTGGTATGGGGCCGCTGCCATCAGTCCTATACCATGATCCGCGGTCACAGATATTCCCGGGGGTGCACAATTCTGGGAGGACGTTATAGTACATCCTCCCAGAGTAATCCAACTGCCCTGCAGCCGTTTTTTCGGCTATGGGCAGTCGGCAAGTGGTTAAAGTGGTCTTGTTGGCACTCCCAAGGTCTATATCAGTAAAAACTCCTAGTGAACATTATTTTGAATTATATATTTGGGATATCAAAGTTCTGAGAAAAAAAAACAGTAATTTGAGAGCAGAGGGGTCCACATTTGGAGCATTCACAAACCATATTATGAATATCACTGGTATTTCTGTGGCATTTGTGACAGAGAGTGGAGTCTCACTTTCCCATTTTCTACAGTCTTATCAGGGGTGAAATAAATTCTGTGAAAATATTGTAATTGAGTTTGTCTTTCAAAGATATCACATTAGACAGATATGTACATAAACATAAAAAGAATTATGATGACAATTGTGAGAGACGGTAATAATAGTTCCACCAGAATCACGTAGGTCCCATTTTGGTTTTTAAGCATATTGCATATGGAAACAGGAAATATTGTATACTAAAATAGCAATTCACATTTTAACTGCTTGCTGCCCGCGCAACGTCAAATGACAGCGGGGCAGTGCAGCTCTCGTTCTGGGACGCCGTCATATGACGGCGTCCCAGGACAGGTACGCAGCGCAGAAATCTCGGCTGCACCGCGTCCGCGGCTCTTTAATCATGTGATTGTCTGTGTCCAATCACAGCCAGTCACATGTAAACAAGGAATTGCCGGTAATCGGCTCTCCTCGCCTCACACTGACAGACTGGGAGGAGAGGAGAGCCGATCAGCGGCATTTCCTCACAGGGGGACATGTAGGAATGTAATCAGGGCACTGATCATCAGTGCCCTGATTACAATAAAGAAAAAAAGTGTCACCAATCAGTGCCCACTATTGCCCACCAATGCCAACTATTAGTGCCCACCACTGCCCACAAGTGCCACCAATCAGTGCCCATTAGCGATGCCAGTCAGTGCTGGCAATCAGTGCTGCCCATCAATGCCCATCGCTGATGTCAATCAATGCCCATCAGTGCTACCCATCAGTGCCGTCTAACAGCGCTCATCAGTGCGGCATATTAGTGCCACATCATCAGTGCCCATAAGTGCCACCTCATCAATGCCCACCAGTTCAGCCTATCAGTGCCGCCTCATCAGCGCACATCAGTAAAGGCGAAAAATTACTTCGTTACAAAATTTACTGACAGAAAAAAAGTAAAACACATTTTTTTTTAATGTTTGGTCTAAAAAAACCCAATAGTTATTAAATACCACCAAAAGAAAGCTCTATTGGTGTGAAGAAAATGATAAAACATTTGTTTGGGTACAGTGTAGCACGACCGCGCAATTGTCATTCAAAGTGCCACAGCGATGAAAGCTGAAAAATGGCTTGGGCAGGAAGGGGGTGTAAGTGGTTAATGGTTGAGAGAGTACATCACACAATCCAAACTGGGCTTCGGCAGCATGTTACAGTTTAGGATATTACAGAGACCAAGTGGGAAGCACCGCCAATTCCTGTTGCAGTGCAGGAAAGTTTATGCACATTTTTCAGGCCAACAGTTAAAAAACAAGGGGGTTATACCACATAGGAATATTTGGGGAGACAGCCCAGGGTGCCTATGGTATAATAGATTTGTAGGGCAGTAGCCAAAATGTTGCTACCCTCAGAAATTTTGAGAGATTTCCAGTGTATGAGGTTGGATAAGGTGTTATTTAACTGTGGAAATAGCCACCAACGCACTTACATCAGTTGGGTGTCATATCAATATCTTTGCAGGTCTAGTAATGTCAGTCTAACCTGAGAACGAAGGAGTTGCAAAGGCGATAGTGAAAACTTAGGTGTTTGGAGTGCCAAATAAAACGTATTAAGCTTATGATTCAGTTCTTATTTAGGAATAGACTGAGCATTCAGAGAAAACGTATAAAACTTCAGGAGAAACACTATTTAAGATGTTAAAGTGATTGTAAATTCTCTCCTATACCCAGTGAAGTGAACAGCCTCAGATGATACACAGAGATGAAATAAATCTCCCAACACAAGTTTTCCATGTATATCTGCAGTCTTTCTCTTTCTACATCCTTTAGAAAGTGCACATTGTGTTACAAATCTTTCTTCCTCATTCAACAGTGTGTTTGGAGTTTGGGCATACACAGTGTGAGAGCTGATTGGAGGAAAGGCACACACACCCCCACATAGGCAAAGGAACGAAGAAACTTGCAGAGCTGCAGTCTGAATAGATAAGCTCTCTGCTTATCTGTCTCTATGTTACCTCCCTGACACAAATTTCCACCTGCTTTTATCTCATGTGTTGGAGAGCTTGTCAGAAGTTATCATGCAGATAACAGAGGAACGGAGCAGCAGAAAGACACTACGTATATATTTGTGCCCAGGCCAGTTTACATCCACTTTAACTCTTCCTCAGATTTTACAAACAAAAAAAGGGGGACTTTTAAGGAGCCATTAAAAACAACCAAGTAATTACAATTAAAAATTAACTTTATTACACAGAAATCATACAAAAATTATGTGTCAATTTAAAACTGTGATAATAGACACATAGCTTCATCAGGAAACCACTGCTTTTAAACAGAGATAACTTCACAAAAAGAACATAGTTAAAAATCACACCCTATATGTTGACATCCATATTACCACTAATGCACATCTTTTCCAATTCTAATTGTCACGATTGAGATTTATAATACACCTGTGTGAAGTCTTGTATATCAGAAAATATTTTTCACTTAATAATGGTAAATTTTTGTTGCTGCACTGTCTGGCTGTGTTGCACTTGCCACACAATATTTATTCACTAATTTTTATGATTTTTACTTATTAAGGCTTTATTGATGCCGCACTGATTGCTTGTTTGCACATATTTACCTTTTAGGCATTATTAATTAATGGTTTTGTTGATTTTTATTATTAATTTACTACACTTTTGTGGAGTGTTGCGTTTTAGAAATTGTTTATTGATATAAGCTGAACTGATGCTGCACTAATTGCTGTTGTGCACTTATCCCTACACATTTTTGGTGGATCATTTAGTTCTAGTTGTTTTTACACTTTTAATATATATTTTTTTGCACTTTTGTTTTAGTCACCTGCGTACCTCATTATTATTCTCCTCTTACCTACCTATTTAGAGGAATTAGTAATTTACATATTGGGAGATTTGCTTTCTCTTGGCTATCTATTGCAGTTTATTCTTATAAGGATTATTATTATTCAGTCTGGAACTGGGTATATTGTGATTCATTTGTTTGATGTAACACTGGTTTATTATAACCTTTGGTTACACAATGTAATGGAAGATCAATTCTAAAGATACAATCACCACTTGGAATTCCCGTCTTGAAATTTCTGGTATAGTTGATTGTTTTACATATTTTAATATATGTATTCTTCGTTTTTTTAGTTAAATTACCTAGTAAGCGCCGCATATTTTTATTGTTTTACTTGTCTTTGATTAGTGTGAGAACACCCTTATGTTGGCAGCTACATCCTTTAACTCTTTTTAGTCTGCATATTGTCTGTTGGTGTGCGCACAAGTATCCATCATTCTTTCTGAACCCAATTGCCTTTAGAAGTCGCCTAATTAGTAAATCGAGTCCACCTGTGTGTAATTTGTCCTCAGTATAAATACAGCTGTTGTGAAGCCCTCAGAGGTTTTTAGAGAACCTTAGTGAACAAACAGCATCATGAAGGCCAAGGAACACACCAGACAGGTCAGGGATAAAGTTGAGAAGTTTAAAGCAGGGTTAGGTTATAAAAAAATATCCCAAGCTTTGAACATTGCCTGGAGCACTGTTCAATCCATTATTGGAAATTGGAAAGAGTATGGCACAACTTCAAACCTACCAAGACATGGCCATCTACCTAAACTGACAGGCCGGGCAAGGAGAGCGTTAATCAGAGACACAGCCAAGAGACCCATGGTAACTCTGGAGAAGCTGCAGAGATCCACAGCTCAGGTGGGAGAATCTGTCCACAGGACAACTATTAGTCTTCCACTCCTCAAATCTGGCCTTTATGGAAGAGCAGCAAGAAGAAAGCCATTGTTGAAAGAAAGCCATAAAAAGTCCTGTTTTCAGTTTGGGAGAAGCCATGTGGGGGACACAGCAAACATGTGGAAGAAGGTGCTCTGCTTAGATGAGACCAAAATTGAACTTTTTGGCCTAAAAGCAAAACGCTATGTGTGGTGGAAAACTAACTAACCACACATCACCCTGAACACACCATCTCCACTGTGAAACATGGTGGTGGCAGCATCATGTTGGGGGAATGCTTTTCTTCGGCAGGGACAGAGAAGCTGGTCAGAGTGGATGGGAAGATGGATGGAGCCAAATACAGGGCAATCTTAGAAGAAAACTTGTTATGCCACGTACACACGACCGGTTTTGTCCACGGAATAAACTCTGAAGGTTTCTCCGATGGAACTCCTTCGGAATTTCATTCATGCAATCTTGCCTACCCACGGTCAAACCAAAGTCCAACCGTCAAAAACGCGGTGACGTACAACACTTACGACAGGACTAGAAAAAGGAAGTTCAATAGCCAGTAGCCAATTGCTTCCATCTCGTACTTGTTCAGAGCATGCGTCGTTTTTGGTCCATCGGAACAACATACAGACGAGCGGTTTTCCCGATAGGAATTGGTACCGTCGGAAATATTTAGAACATGTTCCATATCTAGGTCCTTCAGAATTTAAAAAAAATAGAGTCCGATGAGGCATACACATGATCGGAATAGATGATGAAAAGCTTCCGTCTGACTTTTTCTGTCGGACATTCCGCTCGTGCGTACGCAGCTTTAGAGTCTGCAAAAGACTTGAGACTGGGACGGAGGTTCGCCTTCCAGCAGGACAACAACCCTAAACATACAGCCAGAGCTATAATGAAATGGTTTAGATCAGGGGTCTTCAAACTATAGCCCTCCAGTTGTTCAGGAACTACAATTTCCATCATGCCTAGTCATGTCTGTGAATGTCAGAATTTTACAATGCCTCATGGGATGTGTAGTTCCGCAACAGCTGGAGGGCCATAGTTTGAGGATCCCTGGTTTAGATCAAATTCATGTGTTAGAATGGCCCAGTCAAAGTCCAGACCTAAATCCAATTGGGAATCTGAGGCAAGACTTGAAAATTGCTGTTCACATACACTCTGCATCCAATCTGACTGAACTAAAGCTATTTTTCAAAGAAGAATGGGCAGAAATGTCACTCTAGATGTGCAAAGCTGGTAGAGACATTCCCAAAAAAAAGACTTGCAGCTGTAATTACAGCGAAGGTGGTTCTACCAAGTATTGACTCAAGGGGGCTGAATACAAATGCACCCCACACTTTTTACATATTTATTTGTAAACATTTTGAAAACCATTTATAATTTTCCTTACACTGCACAATTATGTGCCACTTTGTGTTGGTCTATCATATAAAATAACAATAAAATACATTTACATTTTTGGTAGTAACATGACAAAATGTGGAAAATTTCAAGGGGTAAAAATACTTTTTTAAGACACTGTATATGTTGTGTCTGTTCTTGCTCTTACTGAAAGAAACAAAAAACAATCACTGACAGTGTTCAAAGTTGTCTGGGGATAGATCCAGGATATGTCATTTTTGCATCCAGTTGCCTGTCCTAGTGAGTGTATTTTTTCGCTATTAGTTTTCCCAAGGGTACATGTAGATGCCAAAAATAGGTGCCTCATAGGCCTTGAAGGCCTCTCAACTGGTGTTCTCAGTGGTTTCATCTCCATTGCTCTGCCATATGTCCCATATTCACGTTTATAGAGCACTATTGGATAACAACTAGTATTGGACCTATTCTCCAAGGTTTAAGACCTAGTAAAGTAAACTCCAAAGAGGAGTACCACGTGGTATGTGCAATAAGCAGATCACAGTGTATGATGTGAGTCTGAACAACAATATTTCCTTCTATCAGGGTACTTCCAGTGCCATACATCTACCAGGTGATAGTTCTGTATCCGGTCTCGCAGCATGGAAGGTAAGAGCATGCATTTTTGAGGTTTGAGTACAGCAATGGCGGTCAACTTAAAAACAAGAGGACCGCAAAATAGAAGTGCATTTCACACCTCAACACCGAAACAAATTGGATATGCTGAATTTTGTGCAGCTGATTGAAATGCAGACTAAAGAAGTTGGAGTACAATACATACCCAGCATTGGTGTTAGTGGACAACAATAATAATCCCCAGCATTGGTGTCAGTGGATGCAATAAAACCCACGTTGATGTCAGTGAACACAATAACTCCAAACATTGGCCAGGGGATGCAATAGCCGCCAACATGTTAGTGACCACAATAATAATCCCCAATATTGGTGTCAGTGAACGCAAAAATAACCCCCAACATTGGCGTCATTGGGCACAATAGCCCTCAAAATTGCTGTTGTGACTGCAATAACATCCCCCAACATTGGTGTCAGTGGATGCAATAATAACCCTCAGCACTGGTGTCAATACTATTAACCCCCCCCCCCTGCATTGGTCAGTCGCAGTTAAAGTTAGCTCCTCAATCCCCCCTTTCTGTATTACTGGCCATGGTAGTGAAAGTTAACTCTCCTCATATTTGCAGTCATGGCAGTACCAATTAAACCCCCCAATCCCCTGCATTGATGGTCATTGCATTGAACGATAACCCCCATCATTGATCGTCACTTTCCTACCACAAGCTCTTGTTCTGCAGGCTTGGTCTTTAATTTAACTGTGGGCAGAGATAACTCCCCCTCTCAGTACAGTCTCTCTAAATGCTGGAACACAGAGCACACTCCAGCAGCCCACTGCAGTATACAGCTTATATGCAGCCCACAGGCTGCCGGTAGCGGGTCCAGCAGGCTTTGTGTTTGGAACCAGGTAAGTATGCTATTAATGTCACTGGGCGCGTGGTAATTTAAATAAGTATATGCTTGAAGCCTTGTCCAGTTTAGCTATATCCAAACGGACAAGAACAAACGCAATTTCTACTGAATAATTTCTGTCCATATGTTCAAATACCGGTATAATAGAGCACCCTTGAGGATCTGTTTTCACATTAATAATTTGAACATTCAGAGTTTTAGACATCAGAATAGAAACCTCTTTTGAGAAAGATGAATATGTGGCATGAAAGGTGTATGAACCAGATAAGCCTCCTGAAGGAGTATTATATGAGGCTTGACATGTCTAATCTTATCAAACACCAGTGATCGGTTTAACTTGAGTTAAGTCCTTGACATTTCAGCTTTTAAGGTACTCCTTACCAGGCAGGTACTGGCCATCGGGACTACTGGGAGTTTCCCGGTGGGCCGATGGCTCAGTGAGCCGAATTCAGTGACAGCCTGAGCCTGTCAAAGTAATGGCTGCGTGGCTTCTGCCGCACCGATCATCCCCAGCTGTTCCCTGTGTCCTCCTCTTCCATGTCCTCCTCCTCTGCCCCCGTGTGCTCGGGCCGCTCCTCCGGTCCCCTGTCCTCCTCCCTTGTCCCGTGTGCTCCAGCCACTCCTCCGGTCCCCTGTCCTCCTCCTCTGCCCCGTGTGCTCCGGCCACTCCTCCAGTCCCCTGTCATCCTCCTCTGCCCCCGTGTGCTCCGGCCACTTCTCTGGTCTCCTGTCCTCCTCTGCCCCCGTGTGCTCCAGCCGCTCCTCCTGTCCCTTGTCCTCCTCCTCAGCCCCCGTGTGCTCCGGCCACTCCTTCGGTCCCCTGCCCTCATCCTCCACCCCCCCCTCGTCCCCCGCAGCCGGCTTCCCACCTCTCCTGTCGACTGCTGGGGGGATGTGTCAGGATGCAGAGCGGAGGAAGGGGCCAGTAAATATGTAATTTATCTGCCCCTTCCTTTTCTCAATTGGACACAGAGCAATCGCTCCTGTGTCTTGATAACTGAGCCGCTGTCTCCAGTCCATCTTCAGTGCTGAGACAGCTATATTTAGTGGCGCTTTACCTTCGCTATTCGCCGGCTAGCGGGGAGGTTTTAACCCCCGCTAGTAGCCGCAACAGGGTTACAACCACCCGCAGCGGCGCTATTCCGGAGGTTTTCAATGGGAAGGGGCGCTTTAGGAGCAGTGTATACACCGCTCCTACAGCGCTGCAAAGAATGCGCTTGCAGGACTTTTTGTACCATCCTGCAAGCGCACCGCTCCAGTGTGGAACCCCTCGGGACAATATTATCTGTATAATAAGGTAAGCACAAACTTAGGAATTGATAAAAATTTACATTTTATTGATTACAAAAACACATATTAGCGAATATAATAAAATCATGAGCTACAAACAGTTCATTAGAGATACTTGATACTAATTATCATTAGTCCGCGAATTGCTGGAAAGATGCTTGAATATGCGATAATCCAACATGTTTCGCAGATTTCCTGCTTCAAGGGCGTCGCTTACATCTGTTGGTATCTCTAGATTACATAAATTCATATTAGGTACTGTTTTATAATTACATTGTTCAAGTACAGTTCATTAAACTAATAAAGATGCTTACCCAATATAAGTTATCAATGCCTAAAATGGGGCATGCAAAGCCCAACTCACATCAAGAGGCTCAGCCCGCTAACAGCCGATCGCGATCAATACCCCATGGCAGTCAGAGCCTATGGAGTTGGAGAGTGGGGCGTCGGATCACGTATTCGCCAGCCTAGTAAATAGGTAAATCCTGTATAAAGAGATAATTTTTTCAGCTAATTTTATCAAAAAAGTGAAAATTGTATAATGTATGGCCAGCCTTTGATGCTCTGTTTTTTTTGTTCACCAAATTATGTTACTGACCCTGTTGCCAATTAAAATAATTAGCTGCAAAAGGTTCTTCCAGCTCTTCCTCGTTAGTACCACCTTTTTTATTGCCCTGTTCCAACTATTTTAAGACATGTTGCTGCCATCAATTTCAAAATTACCTTATTTTTTCTTAACCGCTTGCCAACCAGCATGTACAGGCATATTAACATACCTGTACGTTGCCCTTTAAGAAGCGGTTTGCAGCGTGTGCGCTCGCCGCGAGCTCCGTGAGTGTGATTGCGGGTCCCGCGGACTCGATGTCCGCGGGGTTACCCGCGATCATCTCACGGAGAGGAAGAACGTGGAAATGCTGATGTAAACAAGCATTTCTCCATTCTGCCTAATGACACTGACACTGATCACAGCTCCCTATAATCGGGAGCGGTGATCAGTGTTGTGTCACACATAGCCCATCCCCCCCATCGTTAGAATCACTCCCTAGGACACACTTAACCCCTTAACTGCCCCCTAGTGGTTAACCTCATTCTCTGCCAGCCACATTTACACAGTAATCAATGCATTTTTAATCGCCCTGATCGTTGTATAAATGCGAATGGTCCCAAAATAGCACCAAAAGTGTCCGATCTGTCTGCCATTATGTCACAGTCACAATAAAAATCGCTGATCGCCGCCATTACTAGTAAAAAAAAAAATTATTAATAAAAATGCCAAAAAACTATCCCCTATTTTGTATATTTTTTTTTTTTTTTTTACCAAAAATATGTAGAAGACTACGTATTGGCCTAAACTGAGGAAAAAAAATGTTTTTTATATATTTTTGGGGGATATTTATTATAGCAAAAAGTAAAAAATAATATGTGTTTTTTTTTTCAAAATTGTTGCTAAATTTTTTGTTTATAGCGCAAAAAATAAAAACCACAGAGGTGAACAAATACCACCAAAAGAAAGCTCTATTTGTGGGGAAAAAAGGACGTCAATTTTGTTTGGGAGCCATGTCGCACGACCGCGCAATTGTCAGTTAAAGGGACGCAGTGCCGAATCGCAAAAAGTGCTCTGGTCTTTTGCCAGCCAAATGGTCCAGGGCAGAAGTGGTTAAAAGGGTACATTTTCTCAGTTGAATCATTTGTTTTCTATTTTCTGTTGTGAATAAAATATGGGTTTATGAGATTTGTAAATCATTGCATTCTGTTCTTATGTAGATTTTACACAGCGTCCCAACTTTTTTGGAATTGGGATTGTAGCTTACACTGTCCTGGTGACGCTGGGAATGGTATGGTGATCAGGAACACTAATGCTGGCTGCCCTGGTTTGGGGACACTGAGACTGGTGTTGTGGGGATCAGGAACTCTATTGTTGACTGTACTAGTTTGGGTCACCATTTGTTTTGGACACAGGTCTAATGACACTGGGACTTATGTGACACTCTACTGGAGTGTCTAGTGATCAGAGACACTGGCTGGCTGCTCTACTGATACTGTTTGAAAAAAAAAAATCAGTCTCTCTCTGTAGGAAACATTGTGCTTCCTCTTGCAGGAAACAGAATAATGGCTGCAGGATGCAGCTTTTGTTTACATATTTGAATTTCATTGGCCCTGTGCCCCCCCTCCCCCCCAAATCTGCGATCAGGTGTGTTCAAAGGACACAGCAATCCCAGGGCATGCACAAGTGTTGCTAGCAGTAAGATGTTTTTATTCACCATCCTGCCAGTGAGCCATCTGGCTGTTTATTTACAGTGGTGGAAAGTGGTTAAACAAGCTGCTAGCAAATTTTAGCAGATTTTTAACAAGCATCACATCATGCTGATGCTTACTAAAGGCTACTAGCAGCTTGATTAAAGTGAGTCAGCATTTCCATCAAGATTAGTATTTAACCTCTTCACGACCACACTATAGCCAAATGAAGGCTACAGTGTGGTCGCATATTGCCAGGAGGGCATTATATGACATCCTCCCTTGCTTGCTCTTCCCACGTGCCCCCCTGCAGCACGCATCAGCAGCGATCTGTGACCGCTGCATCCTTCAGACACAGATAGGGGTGAAAGCCAATCACAGCGGCTCTTTAGCATGTGACCAGCTGTGTCCAATCACAGCTGATCACAGTGTAAACGGGATTTGCCAGAGAGGAGAGCCAAAGACCAGTAAATCCAAACAGGGGACATCTACACTGATAATCAGGGCAGTGATCATCAGTGTCCTGATGATCAGTGCAGCCCACCAATGCTGCCAATCAATGATGCCTCATCAGCGCTCATCAGTGAAAGAGAAAAATTACTTATTTACAAAATTTTGTAACAGAAACTAAGAAAAACATTTTTTCTTTAAACATTTTGGTCTTTTTTAATTTGTTTAGCAAAAAATAAAAAATACAGTGGATCCATCCAATTAAATACCACCGAAAGAAAGCTCGGTCTCAAAAAAATTATACAAATTTCACCTGGGTGCAGTGTTGCATGACCACGCAATTGTTATTTAAAACGCGACAGCGCTGAAAGCTGAAAATTGGCCTGGGCAGGAAGGGGGTTGAAAGTGCTCAGTAGGCACACTGCTATTATACAAGTAAAGTCTTTGTGAACAAGCCCTTACACACACACAGCACCTTTCACAGCACACTACCAACTCAAAAGAGACTAAAACAGTCATTGCCAGCTCAGACTTTATCAGTAAGGGTGGGCAGAAACCACACTTGGCTGTCATTGCTTTAAATAGGTCATAGCCTTATGTAAAAAAAAAAAAAAAATCCATAAAATTGCAATTTCAAAGAATACATTTTTACACTGGCCTGGTAAACTTTTATTTGCTACTAAAATTGGGTTTTCTTTAAAGCGAGTTGTATTTAGAAAATAGAAACTGGTAAGAATGTATCTTTAGGGTTTATGTGGCCTTTGCAACATTCCGAATGACATTTCTATTTACAATTACTTGGAAACTCATCAGCAAGCTGAGCAGACCAGGTAGTGCTTAATTATTTCAGGCTATAAACTCATATTCTTCCATGGTGTGTCAGTGTACCTTGTTCATACAAATGCATTGCACAAGCGCTTGGGAACCAATTAACAAGTTACGGTAATACAAGTGAAGTTGTTTGTAAAACCCATACAAACCCCATGCAAGTAGAGGTTGTGATCTCAATTACAAGGGGAAACAAGAGCCTCATATGTTCCTGACAGGCTTCTGTAGACTTCTGAGGCTGCTCCTTTCTGCTATACAGGGCACTTAAGGATGCCATGCTGACACCCCCACTCATAGCGTAAGCACCCTGATTGTTACATGCAAAAAGAACAGCTATGGAAAAATCAGCACGTTTCATTGATTGGCCTCTGAAAAGAAGTTGCGTCTTCTAATTAGTTTAGGAACAACAACAATAATATTCAGAGCCACTAAGTGTCTTTAGAGTATTTAAAGGCAACAGCCAGGATATTCTCCCAGACTGGTCTTACCATTCAGTATTAAACGCTGGATGGGAACACATTGCAACTTGTAGAATGAAGGAAAATGGATGGGAGCCAGAAATGTCCACTGCAGAACAGTTGTTGGGTCCATCAAACAACTGTCAGTATGAATCTATGCTGGACATCTGCACCCTAGATTTTGATATTGCTCCAGAATACTTTTCTTCCTGGTCTTCTGATGCTCAGTTTACACCAGACTTCCAGTTCCCTGTAAGTGATGTTGATGCAAACGATATTTTTCAGAGCCAAAGCTGCCTGACTCCTCAGGTAAAGGTGCACAGGCAGGCAGCTAACATCAGGGAGAGGAGGCGAATGTTGAGTATCAATTCTGCTTTCGAAGAATTGCGAGGTAGAGTCCCAACTTTCCCCTATGAGAAGAGATTATCCAAGATTGATACCTTGCGGCTGGCTATTGCCTACATAGCATTGCTGAGTGACATCCTGGCTTCTGGGACAGATCCTAAGTCCTATCTGAATGAGTTTATGAAAAAAGGTGCACATAGGTCAAATGGCACCATCTGGAACACAAGTGGTGAGTGTCTTCAGAATTACCCTGTAAATGGCATTTCTTTCAAATTTAACACATTATGATTGAAGGGAATTCAAAACAAATTGTGTGTTTTTATTTGTTACAAAGGTTGAACTGAACTAGCTTGCGTAACATCGTTGCTATGAAATTTTAAACTACCAAAATAACAGGCTTCATCAAGCATCTCTACCAGTTCCTCATGAAAGACAACACACTTTAAAACTTCATGGAAAAACCAAACCCACATAATACTTACCTGGGTTGCAACATTTCACATTTGTGCCAATTTATACCCCGTTTTGAGAAAATATAACACACAGGCTAAATTCACCAATATGTAACTAAGTTTGAACTCATTGATTATATTGCATAATTCCGTCTAAAGTTGTTCAGGTAACAGACATAATTCTTCAATATAGACCTCATTTGAATTTACAGTATTAACCAACCTGAACAACCTGTGCAATAATTCTCAAATCCTCAAATGTGCATGCAGTAAAATGTATACTGTAATGCCTCTAGTGTACTCAAAAAGCAAGTAACATGGAAACAACAATATTCATTGGTTTATGCTTTTTATTTTATTTTTAACTGAGCCTAATCAAAAATACCTTTCTGTAATTTAAAATTTGACCAGAAGGTTTGCATACTTATCACAGCTCATTAGCTTTCAGCTGACGATGTCTGAGTATATGAAGATTCAGTCACACATCGGTACTGTTCAACTGCATGAGTGATCTAAATAAATTGTGGCTAATCTTGAGTGCATGTAGCAATTATTTAACTAAAAGCATGAGAAAGGGATTACTAATCTTCAGGACAAGTGCTGTCATCACTGACTTTCTTATTTTGTTTTAATATTGTCTCATTTTCTCCATAGCACCCAGTTTTCTGGATCATTAGCTTTTTTTTCATTTATGTGCAAAGCACTGTAACAACTAGATTTCAGCTTAGAATGATTTATAATAGTATCCTTATAGGCATAAGTATCAAACTATGCATACTATATTATAGTCAGTCTACTGCAGATATACAGTACAGCTGCATATTTATAGGATCACCCATAGGGATAAAACTTTTGACCAATCTTCATGTCTGTGGCTACCTAGACCTTCACATGGGTGGCAGCAGTTTCACCTTGTGTGAAACATATTTATTTTTTTCTAATAAGGATCTTTATCCTGGTGTGTTATCTTTGCTCAATTAATTAAAATTCATAATATAAAATGTACCAATAAGGCTACTGAACACTGGCAAAATAGTAATATGGCAATAGGATTCCTTGTGGTTTGTCAAAAACTAAAAGAAGGAAATCTACTTTATAACCAAGTTAAGGTTACCTGTAGACATGCAAGGCTTTATCATACTAGTAATCCATTGGCCAAATTGGAAGACAAACTGCAGTATGTAAGTGCACTCTAGAATAAAGGTCACTTCATTTTTGGTGAGGCGTATGCCTTTGTCCCTAATAAAAAACCTATATTGAAATTTGAATACGGTCTTTGTTCATGGCATTTAATAAAATAATGCAAAATTATATATAGTGCCTTGAAAAACTATTCATACCCTTTGAAATTTTTCACATTTTGTCATATTACAACCAAAAATGTAAATGTATTTTATTGGGAATTTATGTGATAGACCAACACAAAGTGGCACTTAATTGTGAAGTGGAAGGAAAATGATAAATGGTTTTCAATTTTTTTTACAAAAAAAATCTGAAAAAAAGGCAATACTTTGTAGAACTACCTTTTGCTCCAATTAAAGCTGCAAGTCTTTTTGGGGATGTCTCTACCAGCTTTGCACATCTAGGAGAGTGAAATGTTTGCCCATTATTCTTTGCAAAATAGCTCAAGCTCTATCAGATTGGATGGAGAGCATCTGAACAGCAATTTTCCAAGTCTTGCCACACATTCTCAATTGGATTTAGGTCTAGACTTTGACTGGGCCATTCTAACACATGAATATGCTTTGATCTAAACCATTACATTATAGCTCTCGCTGTATGTTTAGGGTCATTGTGCTGCTGGAAGGTGAATCTCTGCCCCAGTCTCAAGTCTTTTGCAGAATCTAACATTTTTCTTCTAAGATTGCTCTGCATTTGGCTCCATCCATCTTCCTATTAACTGACCAGCGTCCCTGTCACTGCTGAAGAAAATCATTAGTTTTCCGCCACACACAGCGTTATGCTTTTAGGCCAAAAAGTTCAATTTTGGTCTCATCTGACCAGGGCACCTTCTTCCATATGTTTGCTGTGTCCCCCTCATGGCTTCTCGCAAACAGGACTTCTTATGGCTTTCTTTCAACAATGGCTTTCTTCTTGCCACTCTTCCATAATTGCCAGTGCATGACTAATAGTTGTCCTGTAGACAGATTCTGCCACCTGAGCTGTGGATCTCTGCAGCTGTTCCAGAGTTACCATGGGCCTCTTGGTTGCTTCTCTGATTAATGCTCTCCTTGCCTCCTGTCAGTTTAGGTGGACAGCCATGTCTTGGTAGGTCTACATACTCTTTCCATTTCCGGATGATAGATTGAACAGTGCTCCATGAGATGTTCAAAGCTTGAGAAACCTCTGAGGGCTTCACAGAACAGCTGTATTTATACTGAGATTAAATTACACACAGGTGGACTCTATTTACTAATTAGGTGATTTCTGAAGGCAATTGGTTCCACTAGATTTTACTTAGAGTATCAGAGTAAAGGGGGCTGAATAAATGCACACCACACTTTTCAGATATTTGTAAAAAAATTTGAAAACCATTTATCATTTTCCTTCTACTTCACAGTTATGTGTCACTTTGTGTTGGTCTATCACATAAAATCCCAATAAAATACATTAATGTTTTTGGTTGTAACATGACAAAATGTGGAAAATTTCAAGGGGTGTGAATACTTTTTCAAGGCACTGTACATATAAAAATACAAGGGCACAGAGAACATTTTTTTTCCTCCATTACAAAGTGATCCAGCTACTTCAGGCATCCCTGCCCTTTTAATTGCTATCCTGCAATATGCAGTAGAAATGAAGATATGACTGTTCAGGTCCTAAATATCTTACAACACAATATACACTAAAGGGGTGTATCCACAGGTTAACCTTTACTTATTCCTAGAAAACTCATGCTTAAAAAAAAACAGGGATTCTGCGTTCACATATACTGCAATACACATTCTAACTGGCCAACTGTGTCAACGTGATTCCTCTCTGGCCATTTTATATGCTATCGTGAAGATTGCCAACATCTTACTTGCTAAAAACCACACTCTTGAGAGCATTAACTTATACCCCCAATACGGGACAACCAGACACAGCTGGAGTTGGGCTACAGACCTTTTCCCATTGTAGACATGCATCCCTGGATCTCGGTCTGTAGCTGGTTAAAGGAATAGAGAACTATCTTTACATGTTGATACCGTAGATAATATATATATATATAATATACTGTGCATTGCTAATCCTGGTCTGTAGCTCACCTCCAGCTGTCTTTTTTTCCTCAAACTGGCACTATGGGGTTGGTCTACTAAATCTAGAGAGTGGAAAATCTGGTGCAGCTCTGCATAGAAACCAATCAGCTTATATTTTTTTTTGTCAGCTCTTAATTGAACAAGCTGAAGTTAGAAGCCGATTAGATACCTTGCACAGCTGCACCGGATTTTGCACTGTTCAGTTTTAGTAAATCAACCCCTAAGGCTTGGTTCACATTATCTGCGGTGTGGGAAATGCAGCCAATCCTGTGCGTTTCCCATACCGCATTAAATTTGCACAGCCTCTATGCGAACCACAGGGGGTGTCAATGTTAAGTTAAAGACACCCCAAAATGGTTTGCAAAACGCAGTGTGATTGACAGTCAGATCGCATAGGTGTTGACATCCATGTGATTCGATTCCAGTGCAGGAAAAAAGTGCCCTGCACCTTTTTTGTGCCGATTTGAGTCTTATAAATAATTGGCTCAAATCGCACCACACAGACATCGCATGTGATTTGAATAGGAATGCAGTGCGATTCCTATCCAAATGTATTGTAATATACACAATCAATAATTCCTGCCTAAAGTTGCTGCATTTTTCTTTAAAAGGAGTAATAAATGAATATATCATATTTATATATGATCGCAACTCTGGATTTGAACGATTCTGACCATTCAGCAAATTGTCAGTTTAAAAGCACGCGCCACGCAGTGATCGATGGTGTCCCTGGGATGTTGCCTGTTTCGGAGCGGAGGGGAAGCTGTCAGAGCCAGCGTGAAAAGTCTGACGTCAGCAAAGAAGAATATGATTGGTCGGTAAGTATGTTTCTTCTTCCCAGAGGTCTCGGGGACAGAGCACCGGCACAAGCGTGACGGCAGCACTGAGTAGCACTGGCGAAATGTAAGCTGCCTGCTATACTGCTTTGTGTTTTTTTTTTTTTTAAGAATCAGCAAATGCTTTTAATTCTCTCTCTCCCAATCAATCTCTCTCTCTTTCAATCAATGTCTCAAATTCAATCAGTCTCTCAAATTCAATCAATCTCTCTCAATCCCCCAATCACTCTCTCTCAATCAATCTCTCAATCGATCGCTCTCAATCAATCGCTCTCAATCAATCTCTCAAATCAATCGCTCTCAATCAATCGCTCTCTCTCTCAATCAATCTCTCAATCACTCTCCTAAAAAAAAATTACGTAGCGAGAATCGTGATCTTTTTATCCTAAGTAAAAAAATTGTGATGCTCATTTTGGCCAGAATCGTGCAGTTCCTATATATATATATATATATATATATATATATATATATATATATATATATCCATGCTTTTCAAGTATGCTATAGGCAAGTAACAATCTAGCAGTCTGCAAAGAATATTATGGACTGACCAGAGAGGGAACACTTTGATGCAGTTGGCCAACTTAAGCGCAATAAGAATCCCTGTTTAAGCAAATGTTTTCTAGGCATGCGTGCATGTAGTGTGCAGAGGGTAACTTAAAATTTTCAGTGTTAACATCTGGTTACAGCCCTTTAGCATCTCCGGTGTTGTATATATGTAATCCAGAAACAGACCATGTCTACTGCATAGTGCAGGTGAGTGATTAAAAATTCAGGGATGCCTGAAGTTGCTGAATCTTTTTTTTTTTTTTTTTTTTTTTAAGAGGAGCAAAAAATGATGCTGTCTGTGCCGTAGCCCGGTTGTATTTAGTTTGGTTTGGTGGTTTTGCGGGATATACCTAGTACAAGAGGTTCTGGTGTTATTCTTCACAGATTTTGCTTGCAAATGATGAAAAGCTAAAATGTTTTGCAAATCTGTTTAAGCCATTGGTATGAGAACAGCAGACTAATACTCCATCTACTCCTCTTTCAGATCTCACCGCTCGCCTGTCCTGGATTAAATGGGACTGAAGCAGTAGCATCAAAGTCCTCTCAGGCCAGGTGCTGAATTCTCACCAGCAATAAGCCTGAGACTGGAGGCTCCTGAGATTCCCAGGGCCTAGGCCACTATGGGAATGGCATAGTTAACTGATATGTAGCACAATGTCATGGAAACACACCATGGACCACTTGCAGAAAAATGTATTAGTAATGTATTAATTCTACACCTGTTTGAACAGAACCAACTTTCTATATTCTGGAATTGTCTGTTAGATGAATAAATGATAACATAACGTTAAACACAGAGGTCTAAAGCAAATCCACCTAAATAGAAAGATAATGGTTGTGTATTTCTTATGTTTACAAGTTTCTCAAAAAATGTGTCTATAAATGTTGTTTACTATATGTATACACTCTCTTTTTTAAAAATACAATGCATGACAAAAGAGTCCCAGAGCACTAGGATTTATTGAAAAGGGACAACACCGTTACAGTGCTTGATTCATAATAGGTGTATTTCCTCAAAAGGGCTAGTAGGGCCATTTTGGTGCTTGGAATGTAAGATCTGTTCCTGGGTATATCTCACCTGCTGATTCCTAAACTGGCCAATTTTTCCCTATCAGCTCTATTTTTTTTTAAATACAGCATAACGGCCACATACCACTCTTTCCTCTGTTCGCCTGTCAAAATCAGGATATAATTATAGCAAAATACGTCAGGATGATCCAGGCAGCATGCAATAAGACAAAAAGAGGCTGCAACACCGCAACACCAGGTGATACAATAGTTGTACTGAAGATCTGGTGCTGGTCCAGTTCGTGAAAGACTGTCAAAGTATGTGCAAAAGAGGTGACTGTACTCTAATCTTCAGAATTATGAATGCTTTAATCATAAAAATCCACACATTACATCAATAGACCATGATACAACAGGACTATAGCAGCAAGGTTAACAGGTTTCACAAACCAAATCACTTAATCATAACCTCAGGCAGCATGGTTGTGAAGTAGTTATAACCTCTATGGTGCTCAATCTGCAAAAGTGACAATACACACACGCCTACTATACAATTATCACTATAATACAGTTAACTTACAGTGCCTAGAAAAAGTATTTGTACCCCTTGGAATTTTTCACATTTTGTCATGTTACAACCAAAAACGTAAACGTATTTTTTTGGGGATTTTATGTGATAGACTAACACAAAGTGGCACATAATTGTAATGTGGAAGGAAAATGATAAATGGTTTTCAATATTGTTTACAAATAAACATCTGGAAAGTGTGGCATGCATTTGTATTCAGCTCCCGGGAGTCAATACTTTGTAGAACCACCTTTCACTGCAATTACAGCTGCAAGTCTTTTTGGGGATGTCTCTACCAGCTTTGCACGTCTAGAGAGTGTCATTTTTGTCCATTATTCTTTGCAAAATAGCCCAAGTTCTGTCCGATTAGATGGAGAGTGCCTGAACAGCAATTTTCAGGTCTTGCCACAGATTCTCAATTGGATTTAGGTCTGAAGTTTCACTGGGCCATTCTAACACATGAATATGCTTTGATCCAAACCATTCCATTGTAACTCTGGCTGTATGTTTAGGGTCGTTGTCCTGCTGGAAGGTGAACCTCCGCCCCAGTCTCAAGACTTTTGCAGACTCTAACAGGTTTTCTTCTAAGATTGCCCTGTATTTGGCTCCATCTATCTTCCCATCAACTCTGACCAGCTTCCCTGTCCCTGCTGAAGAAAAGCATCCCAACAACATGATGCTGCCACCAGGGTGATGTGCAATGTTAGTTTTTTTTCGCCACACATAGCGTTTTGCTTTTAGGCCAAAAAATTAAATTTTTGTTGCATCTGACCAGAGTACCTTCTTCCACATGTTTGCCGTGCCCCCCCCCCCCCCCCCCCCCCACATGTCTTCTCATTGCTTTCTTTCAACAATGGCTTTCATTCTATCACTCTTCCATAAAGGCACAATTTGAGGAGTGCACGACAATAGTTGTCCTATGGACAGATTCTCCCACCTGAGCTGTGGATCTCTGCAGATCCTCCGGAGTAACCATGGGTCTCTTGGCTGCTTCTGTGAATTATGCTCTCCTTGCCCGGCCTGTCAGTTTAGGTGGACGGCCATGTCTTGGTAGGATTACAGTTGTGCCATACTCTTTCCATTTCCGAATGATGGATTGAACAGTACTCTGCGAGATGTTCAAGCTTGCACTATTTTTTTATAACCTAACCCTGCTATAAACTTCTCCACTTTTTCAACTTTATCTCTGACCTGTCTGGTGTATGCCTTGGCTTTCATGATTCGGTTTGTTCACTAAGGTTCTCTAACAAACCTTGAGGGCTTCACAGAATAGCTGTATTTATACTGAGATTAAATTGCACACACGTAGACTCGATTTACTACTAATTAGGTGACTTCTGAAGGCAATTGGTTTCACTAGATTTTAGATAGGGGTATCAGAATAAAGGGGAATGAACACAAATGCACACCACACTTTTCAGGTATTTATAAAAAAAATTGAAAAAAAGATTTTTTTTGTTGGGCTGTGAGGAACCACACTGCTAGAGCATCCTGATAAGGTGTATGTAGGCTTCCACATCGGAAACGCAGATGGAGACCTCTCTTCTATCATAATGTTAGAAAAAGATTTTAATTTGTTTGTTTAGCAAGCAAGTAGGCTTGAATGCTAAGAAATTGGTCAACAAGTACAGGCAGTCCCCGAGTTACGAACGACTCCTACTTACGAACAGCCTCAATGCTGGTCGCTTGTGCTCCATGCTGGTCCTAGATACCTATGAGCAGCTAGATTGCAGCGCCGACACATCCCACACTGCAGTACTACACGTACTGCATGACCAGAAGAGCCCCAGATAACAACTGCATGCCCAGAAGCACCGGGAACATCCCACATTCTTGCACAGGCTGAAATTAAACTTACAAATGCACTACACATCCACCCCAGTGCTTCTCCTACAGTCCAACCTTGAGTCCACATTGGGGGAAGTCCCTCTGCTCAAACCCACCTTTACCATTTACAAGGCCTTATTAACCTCAGTCCACTTTGGTCTGGAGGATTTGCTCTCTAAATGGCAGGGCGTGATCCCTGATCTTGACTCAGAGGACTGGGAAGATGCCTGGAAGTATCCTTTTCTATAACTTATCTCCGTAAGAGATCAGTTGATGCAATTTAGACTGATCCACAGGGTTTACTTGTAACCCCAGAGACTATCCAAAATTTACCCAAATTCCTCCTCCAACTGTTGGAAGTGTGGTATAGCTGAAGCTGACTTCAACCATATGTTACGGTCCTGTCCCAAGATTCCAGTCCTTTTGGACGGAGGTCACAAAATTCATAGAAACTGCTCATGATCCATGTTCCCCTGAAGGTGTCGTTCTGCCTGCTGGGTCTGGTCAGCCCCCTGGCCCACCGCCGAGCAACCAGAACCCTAATAGGACTCCTATTATTTTATGCTAGGAAGGCTTTACTCATAAAATGGAAACAACCAGAGGTACCCCCCTTGAAATCATGGAAATCATTGATCAACTCAGCGGTGCCATTATACAAAGCGGCTTATCTCGCTAGATGCTGCACAGCCAAGTTTGACAAAATTTGGCAAGTGTGGTTAGATTCAGACATCTCAAACATGACACAATAATATCTAGACCCCTTTGTTTGTTTACTTTGACCAAATGCCTTGTAGCGCTGATGACTTCATTTTGCCGATATGATGGTACGCCTAGGTGCGTTTCTACCAGCCTAAGCACCCCTCCCAGAAGTGGTCACCTACAGTACATGACCCATTATACTTTCCAATATCCCTTCAAATTGATAGCACAAGCAGTTTAAGTTGTAGTAGTTAAATTAGATATATTAGAACTTATAGGACTGTTATATTGTGTGTTTAGGCCGGGGTATTCCCAAAGGCTTTATTCTGTAATTTCCTATATTTTTGTTTTTTGTTTTTCTCTTCTCTTTTTCTTTTCTTTTCACAAAAACTCATTAAAAAGTATTTTTAAAAAAAATGCACTACACACAAATTCCACTTAAGAACAAACCTACCGTCCCTATTGTGTTCGTAACCCGGGGACTGCCTGTACAGTGGATTGCTCTTCTGATATGTACAGTGGGGCAAAAAAGTGTTTAGTCAGCCACCAATTGTGCAAGTTCTCCCACTTAAAAAAGATGAGAGAGGCCTGTAATTGTCATCATAGGTATACCTCAACTATGAGAGACAAAATGTATAATGTGAACATTGTTAAGACTTTACAATCTTTTTCAAAGGTCTAATCTTCATCATATTGAATGATGATGTTTACCCCATCCTCCAGGTCATTTATGAACAAATTAAATAGGATTGGTCCCAGCACAGAACCCTGTGGGACCCCACTACCCACCCCTGACCATTCTGAGTTATCCCCATTTATCTCCACCCTCTGAACTCGCCCTTGTAGCCAGTTTTCAATCCATGTACTCACCCTATGGTCCATGCCAACGGACCTTATTTTGTACAGTAAACGTTTATGGGGAACTGTGTCAAAGGCTTTTGCAAAATCCAGATACACCACATCTACGGGCCTTCCTTTATCTAGATGGCAACTCACCTCCTCCGCTTGCTGCCTGACACTCCACTTGCCATTGAGGCTCTTGACGGGAGACCTCTACAGCCTGCCCATGTGACTCACTTCACCATGAGATAATCCAATTCCAAGTTATTTCCTTACCTAGGTTTCCGCTGGTTATTGGTTATCTGGGTAGCTGTCACTAGGTACACAGTGACCCCCGAGACCGAAAAGACATGCTAGAATATGGACCGGAAGGCTCCTGCAAGTAAGGGCAGAACACTTTCTATTTTCAGCCAATCCACGAAACGAAAACAATCAGCCAATCGCTACCCTCTTGTTCACGGCGAGCTTGTCTTCGAGGGAAAATACAAGAGATGCAATTGGCTGTCAACAGATGCCGGTGTTGCTATGTATTGGCACATGAGGGCGGTCACGTGATCGGTTTCATAACAGCAGTGTCCAGAAGGGACGTAACAGCACTTGACATAACTGGACTTCTCCTACCGTATAAGTCCCGCCCCCTCATGCACAAACCGCAAGCCCTCCCTCACACTCTCCCCCTACTCCTGTACAGTCTTCTCTCCTTCCCTGATGAGCTCCTTCTATTGCATCTCCTCTCCCTCCCAATCTCCTCTTCCTGCACAATCTCCTTCCTCTCCCTCACAATCTCCTCCTACTCCTGCACAATCTCCTCCCTCACAATCTCCTCCTACTCCTGCACAATCTCCTCCCCCTCCCTCACAATCTCCTCCTACTCCAGCACAATCTCCTCCCCCTCCCTCACAATTTCCTCTTACTCCTGCACAATCTCCTCCCTCACAATCTCCCCCTACTCCTGCACAATCTCCTCCCCCTCCCTCACAATCTCCTCCCTCACAATCTCCTCCTACTCCTGCACAATCTCCTCCTACACAATCTCCTCCCCCTCCCTCACAATCTCCTCCTACTCCTGCACAATCTCCTCCCTCTCCCACACAATCTCCTCCTACTCCTGCACAATCTTCTCCCTCACAATCCCCTCCCCCTCCCTCTCAATCTCCCCCTACTCCTGCACAATCTCCTCCCCCTCTCTCTCAATCTCCCTCTACTCCAGCACAATCTCCTTCCCCTACCTCACAATCTCCTTCTACTCCTGCACAATCTCCTCCCCCTCCCTCACAATCTCCTCTCCCTCCCTCACAATCTCCTCTTCCTGCACAATCTCCTTCCTCTCCCTCACAATCTCCTCCTACTCCTGTACAATCTCCTCCCTCACAATCTCCTCCTACTCCTACACAATCACCTCCCCCTCCCTCACAATCTCCTCCTACTCCTGCACAATCTCCTCCCCCTCCCTCACAATCTCCTCCTACTCCAGCACAATCTCCTCCTACTCCAGCACAATCTCCTCCCCCTCCCTCACAATCTCCTACTACTCCTGCACAATCTCCTCCCTCACAATCTCCTCCCTCACAATCTCCTACACAATCTCCTTCTACTCCTGCACAATCTCCTACCCTCCCTATCAATCTCCTCCTACTCCTGCACAATCTCCTCCCCATCCTCACAATCTCCTCCTACTCCTGTTCAATCTCCTCCCCCTCAATCCCCCCTACTCCTGCACAATCTTCCCCTCCCTCACAATCTCCTCCTACTCCTGCACAATCTCCTCCCTCAAAATCTCCTCCCCCTGCCTCTCAATCTCCCCCTACTCCTGCACAATCTCCTCCTACTCCTGCACAATCTCCTCCCTCTCCCTCACAATCTCCACCTACTCCTGCACAATCTTCTCCCTCACAATCCCCTCCCTCTCCATCTCCCCCTACTCCTGCACAATCTCCTCCCCCTCTCTCTCAATCTCCCCCTGCTCCTGCACAATCTCCTGCCCCTACCTCACAATCTCCTTCTACTCCTGCACAATCTCCTCCCCTCCCTATCAAGCTCCTCCTACTCCTGCGCAATCTCCTCCCGCTCCCTCACAATCTCCTCCTACTCCTGTACAATCTCCTCCCCCTCAATCCCCCCTACTCCTGCACAATCTTCCCCTCCCTCACAATCTCCTCCTACTCCTGCACAAACTCCTCCCTCACAATCTCCTCCCCCTCCCTCTCAATCTCCCCCTACTCCTGCACAATCTCCTCCCCCTGCCTTACAGTCTCCTACTCCTGCACAATCTCCCCCTCCTGTACAGTTTTCTCTCCTTCTCTGATGATCTCTCTCCTTCTTCTGCACAATCTCCTCCTCCTCCTCACAATCTCCTCCTACTCCTGCCCAGGCTTCACTTCCTGTACAGTCTCCTGCCCCTCCCTCACAATCTCCTACTCCTGCACAGTCTTCTCCCTCTCCTGTACAGTCTCCTCCCCCTCCCTCACAATCTCCTCCTACTCCTGTACAGTCTCCTCCTCCTCCCTCACAATCTCCTCCTACTCCTGTACAGTCTCCTCCTCCTCCCTCACAATCTCCTACTCCTGCACAGACTTCTACCTCCCTCTCCTGTACAGTCTCCTCTCCCTCCCTCACAATCTCCTCCTACTCCTGTACAGTCTCCTCCCCCTCCCTCACAATCTCCTCCTACTCCTGTACAGTCTCCTCCCCCTCCCTCACAATCTCCTCCTACTTCGCACAGTCTCCTTCGCTTCCTGTAAGTCCCCCCTCCCTCACAATCCCATGCTATGGAGCCGAGCAGGGGGCCATCTTCCCCTCAGTCAGCAGCCAGGCATCCACGGGAGAGGAAGCGATAGTTTCCGCTGCTACTGGCGGGTCTGGTAAGTGGCGGAGAGGACAGGACAGGGTGGGCACCTCTCCCGCCACCGATAAAAGTGATCTTGCGGCGAATCCACCACGGAGACCACTTTTATCTTAAAGAGACACGCACGGCGTTCCAGCATCAAAGTACTGACGTACGGGTACGTCGTTTTGCTTGAAGTGGTTAATCATAATCTAATCAAAGAGGAACTACTGCAACCAGCATAGAACATTAACCATATAAATGCACACCAGTATAGAAATAATACAAGCTTTATATAAGAAAAGATTAAAGAAGAAGTATATCCAAAGCTATTTTGGCTATACCCCTGCTGGGGATCACAAGAGTTCAGTTTGTTCTGCACTCCCTGTGGCATCACTCAGTTTGTCCAGGCCCAGGAAAGATCCCAGTAGACAGCAGAAAGAGAAATCACTCCTGCGCACAAGTGGATCACCAGACAGGTAGTACAATGACACAGGCCTTGCTGCCCTCAAGGATGGGGAATCCTAATAGACAACAAGAGAGAAAGAAAAAAGGGCGCACCAGTCATGTGCATTATCTTTTGATAAAAATATTTATTGAATAAAATAATAAAAAGAAACTACTCACAAGCAGTTGTAGAAGATGACACAATGTAAAAATAAACCGACTAGCATGCGGTCTAGGATGAGCGGAACCTTCCAAAGGTCGTGGAGGAACTCACAAGCATCACTACCAGCTGACGCATTTCGAAGGGAACGTCCCTTCTTCCTCAGAGCTCAGCAGTGGACAACTTCTTCAACAGTCCCTCCATATGTAAAGCTGAGAGCACTATCAGTGAATCAGAGAGAGCGCTTAGGGCCCCTCCCCCTCATTACGCCCCTCCCCCTCACGCCCCTCAACCCTATGGGCGAGAAATAGAACAATAAATGAGTATAAATAAATAAATAATGCTAGTAAAAAGCTGCCCATAATGGGAACATAACTAGTCCTTGGTTGCAAGCCGCGGCATACTGCGCATATGACATGCAGAGATGGTATGTGCATAAGGTGTGTAGAACTGGTTAATAGAAGGACCCCCCATTACACACAAGTGATGGTGTCAAAGTAAAAAATGTACCTTCCATGGCCTCTCAAAGTTACCATACATATGGAAAGCTGCGCCATCAAGTATGCAGCAATGCGCTGATCACTTCCTGATGGAAATCCCATCCTGGAACGAACGCCGATGTGTTTGCGCTCCAGGCGGGAGGAAGAGGCGGGTTACGCATCACTTCCTCCACGTCATTCGTCACCCATCAATGACGTGGGCGGCAAAGGAGTGATCGGCGCCATATTGCTGGGGGCAAAAATGAAAGAGGTCAAAGGCAAGCCGCTCATCGTAGCCACCCGACGTCTGCCTAAACATTCAGCCACCTTACAGGCAGCAGCAAGAACGGACCAGAGAAACATATGGCCCCACAAAAGGACCAAAGTGGCCCCTGCAAAGTAATAAATAATAATGTAAAAAATGGTGATGAATAACCAATGAATAGATAGTTGATAAATATCAATAATAAATAATTAATGATAATAAAAAGTAAAAAATAATAATATTCTATGTTGGCGTTCAGGTGTCATTTATTTATTACTTTTTATTATCATTAATTGTTTATTAATGGGGTCCTCTTAAATCTATACCAGACCCTTATCCGAGCACGCAGCCCTGCAGGTCAGGAAAGGGGGTGGGGACAAGCGAGTATGGGGTACATTGTACCCCTACCAATTCACCTAAAAAAAAGTGTCAACATTAAACATAGTACACAGGTTTCCAAAGTATTTTATTAAGGCAGCTCCGGCATCTCTTCCGATTTCTTCTCCCCTCTCCGGTTCTTCTCTGTCTTCTGGCGATGTCTTCTCCCTCTGCCGGTTCTCCTCCGCTCTCTGCTGTCTTCTAGCCCTCTCCAGTTCTTCTCTGTCCGCCATCTTCTGCCTCTGCCAGGCCTCCTCTCTCCGCTGTCTTCTCCCTCTGTTCTTCCTCCGATGTTGACTCGATGCTCTCTGCAGCTCTAATGCTGGGGCTGCCGTGTGCCAATACTTATATTGGCATGGGGTAGGGCCACCCGCTGATGTCATCTGGAGGCCCCACCCCTTGTAATGTCACAAGTAGATCAGCAATTAGAAATAGCCACATATTTTACTTGGTTCTATAGGGGTAATATAGTTCTATTTGATACATGATTATCTAGTTATATATCATTGGTTAATAACTAATACATGACCAGACACTTTAGATATGGTTTTTAATACACATGTAGTTCGGCCTGCATATACATACATTGCAGACACCAAACCACAAAAAAATGGCCGACCGCAATAACACTAGATAGCCAGCAAAATGGCTGCGATGTTTACTTACAGCGGACTTCGAGAAAATGGCGACTAGACTATTTCTGGTTATACAATACTTAAAGCACAGCTAAACAACCAATCCGGTTCCCCAGATGAAGTCATGAGACGTGATATAACGTGTAAGGATTGGCCGGGATAGACGCACACCGGAAGTGACGTAAGAGGGCGTTGAACAACGCCAAATTTGTTCCTTGCTTGTTTTTAATATTGTAAATGTAAGAGTTCACTTTGCCCCACGTTTTATTAATAAACTGTTTGGTCCTGACATATTGCGTTATTGGAGGCTTCTATATTTTGTCCCCCATATCTCACAGAGGCATTTCCTTTGAATACACTGGGATAATCGAACGGATTACTTTATCCATTGGAGGAATGACGGAGGATCCACCTACCTATGGAGGATAGTGGAAACCTCTGATCCTATTTGAATGCTATTTATTTCCATCATTAAGGTGAGAGTTCTGGGAGACTTTAACATAAAGAAGCCACTTATGAAACATCCAGAAACATACATGGACACTTTTCCTTTTTAACACGCTTATTGAAACCTGCAGGCTGTGAAGACGACATGTGCAATTTTTTTACTCACTCACTCAGAGGACTATTAGCATTATTTATCATCATCATTCCTATATATTTTTTTTTTGGAGATTTATTCACATTTTTGTGATTTGTGGATTATGACGTATTATTATTTCACGTTATTGGAGGAATTATTTTGACAGTTTAGCTATTTTGCACATGTATTTCATATATTTACAGTTATTTATGCATCTTGGACGATTTAATTTAATTTTTGCACATTGTTATTTTTGCACCTTGTCACTTTATTGCATTTTGCACATTGACCTCTTATTGCTGTTTTCTCACTCATTTACTCCTTTAGGAGACACTTTTTCTTTTTTTAGTGTATACATCCCATTGCAGTGTTTTTTTAGTGATATTATTTTATGCGCGAAATCACTTTATTCAACTTTATCAGTCATAGTGTTTGTGATACACTTTTAGATTTTGCTGCATTTAATTTACTATTTATCACTTTTATTCTGCCACTAGTCACATTTTACTTACTCTCAGTAGCGTGAGAGACACATCCACATTTTTACTTGCAACACACCAGATAGATCAGGATAAAGTAGGGTTAGGTTATAAAAAAATATCCCAAGCTTTGAACATGTCACGGAGCACTGTTCAGTTCATCATCCATCAAATGGAAAGAGTATGGCACAACTGCAAACCTACCAAGACATAGCCGTCCACCTAAACTGACACGCTGGGCAAGGAGAGCATTAATCAGAGAAGCAGCCGAGAGATAGACCACTTTGTGTTGATCTATCACATAAAATCCCAATAAAATACATTTTATGTTTTTGGTTGTAACATCAAAAAAAGGGGTATGAATACTTTTTCAAGGCACTGTATATATATAGCTGAATTCTATATAACAAATGTCAACATATTGAGGATTAGGTAATACAAAGACCTCAGGTCTGTAACTTTGGTCATCACCCTTATCAACATTTGCCTGGCCAATTACTGTGTATGTAATTTTTCCCACTATCTGTTTCTTGTTCAATGAGTACATAAATTTAGAAATCAGGTGGATCAATAGTCTATATCAGGGCTCAAAATTTCAAGTACTGAGCTACTAGCCAGACACTAATGTGATTGTAAATTCATAAGGTTTTTTCTCGATCCAGTAATGTTGCAGGAGTGTCTCAGCTGCCCAGGACTCCCCCTCTTCATTGGCTGAGATAGAAGCCTGACGCCATTGGCTCCCACTTCTGTCAATCAAAGTCAATAAGCCAATGAGGAGAAAGGGGGGGTGGGCCCGAACCACAGCTTCGTGTCTGTATAGAAACAAAGAATAGCAGCTTGGCTCAGGTGCTCCCATAGCAAGCTGCTTGCGGTGGGGGCACTCAGCAGGGGGGAGGGGCAAGGAGCGCCGGCGAGGGACCCGAGAATAGGAGGATCTGGGCTGCTCTGTGCAAAACCACTGCACAGAACAGGTAAGTATAACATGTTTGTTAGTTTTAAAGAAAAAAAAACAGACTTTAGTATCACTTTAAGCATTACTCGCCACCAGTTGCAGTGTAGCCAACCCCCTGAAGTGAAATTTAATGGCAGGACGCCAAAATTTACAAACGCCATCAATTTTTTTTCTGGCAAAAATCATTAAATTTACTGATAGAGCCAAATTTTTTACTGACACTCTAAAAAAAAAAGTAACTAAAATTACTGTTTTCAGTGCTAAATATCAATATTTAAACTTTAAACATATAGCTAGTGCTATTAGCAATGTTTTTAGACAAAAGTCAAAAACCATATTTTCTATTTCTCTTACATGACGGGCAGGTTACTATAACCCAGCCAGCACAGAGTTCCCCCTTACATCAGAGTCTGCAGAATTCACCCTTACAGTGCAAAGGAACTTTTATGTAAAGGGGAATGCTGCAGATCATGATCGAAAGGGGGAACTCTGATATAAGGTGGTCTCTGGTCACCAGAGCCAACCCTTACATCAGAGTCCACTGCGTTCCCCTTTACATCAGAGTTCCCACTTACATCAGGGTCTGCAGCATTGCCCTTGCACTGTAAGGGGGAATCCTGCAGACTCTAATGTAAAGGGGAACGCCAGGAACTCTTATGTGGGGGGCATTCTGGTGACCAGAGACCACCTTCCACAGAGTGAATACACGAAGGTAAGGGGGGGTTACTAATATAGGGGGGAACCTTTATATCATTGCCCCCTTACATTATTGTATTCACTCCCCCCTTACATCCGTGCCCCCCCCCCCCCCAGACTTCAGACATGATAAAAGACAAAAGATGGTCAGAGATTGAAGACATGATACAGGAGATGGTCAGAGGCTGCGGACATGATACAGGAGGTGGTCAGAGGCTGCAGACATGATACAGGAGGTGGTCAGAGGCTGCAGACATGATACAGGAGGTGGTCAGAGGCTGCAGACATGATACAGGAGATGGTCAGAGCCTGCGGACATAGTAAAGGAGGTGGTCAGAGGCTGCGGACATAGTAAAGGAGGTGGTCAGAGGCTGCGGACATGGTACAGGAGGTGGACAGAGGCTGCGGACATGGTACAGGAGGTGGACAGAGCCTGCGGACATGGTAAAGGAGGTGGTCAGAAGCTGTGGACATGGTACAGGAGGTGGTCAGAGGCTGCGTGGACATGGTAGTGTCCTCCTCACCCCCTCACAGTAGTTTCCTCCTCTGTCCCCCTTCATATTACCTCTCCACATCAGTGTCCTCCTCCTGTGCCTCTTTTACCTCTCCACAGGTACATCAGTGTCCTCCTGTGCTCCTTTCACCTCTCCACATCAGTGTCCTCCTGTGCCCCTTTCACCTCTCCATGGGCACATAATGTCCTCCTCTGCCCCCTTTATATTACCCCCTCACATGAGTGTCCTCACTCCTCCTCTGCTGTGGCGTGGCACCACTGAGAACGAGGCCGTCCATTCAAATATGGCGCCATTACATCACCGTGCATGCACCTGCCCAGCCAAGCATGTATGAGCTTTCCCGAGCCTGGTAAGCTTCGGAACGGGGCATGTGCAGTTGCACTGTAGGCCCGAAGCCATCTTTTTTACAGGCGCCGCTGCCCGTAACAGGCATTTACGGGCAGCCCAAAAATGGGCTGAAATGTACGGGCTGCCTGTAAATTAACAGGCAGTGGGAAACACTGACCAGTTGCCCCACCCAACCCCTACCCTGCCCCGCCCTTAATTCCACCCCTAAACACACCCTCGTAAGCTATCTCACGAAATGACACTGTTAAAGTGGTTGTAAAGGCAAAAGGTTTTTTATTTTAATGCATTCTATGCATTAAGATAAAAAACCCTCTGTGTGCAGAAGCCGCCCCAGCTTCCTTAATACTTACCTGAGCCCCATCTGTATCCAGCGATGTCCATGAGTGCTTTGTTCATAAGGGACTCTGCCCCCTGATCGGCACAGACACAGCAGCAGCGCCGTTGGCTCCCACGGCTGTCAAACGCAGTTAGCCAATCAAGAGAGCGAGGGGGTGGGGCCGAAACAAACAGAGCTACAGCTTGGCTCTGGTGCCCTCATAGCAAGCTACTTGTTGTGGGGGCACTCAACAGGAGGGAGGGGCCAGGAGCTCCTATCAGTGCCCATCAGTGCAGGCCCATCAGTGCAGCATATCAGGGTTGCTTTATCAGTGCAGCCTCATCAGTGCCCATCATTGCAGCTTACTGTATCAGTGACTGTCATTGCCACCTCATCAGTGGCCATCAGTGCCACCTCATCAGTATGCATCAGTTCAGCCTATTAGTCCCCATCGGTGTAACATATCAGTGCTCATCAGTGCAGCATATCAGTGCTGCCTTATCAGTGCAGCTCATCAGTGCCGCCTCATCAGTGGCCACCAGTGCTGCCTTAACAGTGCCCATCAATGTAGCCTATCAGTGCCCATCAGTGCAGCGTCATCAGTGCAGCCTATCAGTGACTATAAATACAGCCTATCAGTGCCCATCAGTACAGCCTTATCAGTGCCCATCAATGCAGCCTTATCAGTGTCCATCAATGCAGCCTTATCAGTGCCCATCAATGCAGCCTTATCAGTGTCCATCAATGTAGCCTATCAGTGCAGCCTCATAAGTGCCCATCAGTGCAGCTTCATCAGTGTAGCCTATCAGTGACTATTAATGCAGCCTATCAGTGCCCATAAGTGCATCCCATCACTGCATGGGGATCACAGGAAGGAATCGGGAGGAGAGCCAGCCGGATCACACAAAGAGAGGATCTTCAGCTGTGACACAGCTTGGATCTGAAACACTGCCCGCTGTCAAACAAAGTCCCGCCTCCTGGACCGACTCCCATCATAGACAGCACACTGGTCTAAGGCCTGGAAATTGAATCAGCGTGCTGCCTAATATAGGAGCCAGTCTAGAAGTCGGGACTTTATTTGACAGCAGCCGGCATTTCAGATCTAAGCTGTGTCACAGTGGGAAATCCTCTCTCTGTGTGATCCCGCTGGCTCTCCTCCCGACAGTTTACTGGCTGAGCGCTTCTGGCGGAAGCGGTGTGGCCTTTTTTACAGGGCATCAGAGTGGCCCAGGGGGCATTTGCCCAGCTGGGCCCCTAGACCTAACTTTCTCTGGTGGATCCCAGAGTCCCAGCCCATCCCTGAACACAGAAAAGTTGTATTGTATCCACTGCACTCCTCACAGTCTTGCCCACAGTTTGTGCAGGGTCCTATAGTGATTGCTGGATGGCGCCACCATGAAATCACAGAGAAATAAGGATCTTCACTGGCTGTGCCTTGAAAAATTTATCCTGTAAAGTCCAAAAACTTCGGCCTGTGATGCCTGTTGCTCTATGTGAATAAAGGACAAGATCATCCCTATACCAAGGTGTGCTAGTGAAGATCCCTATTACACCCCTGAACAGAGTCATGGCATTTTTTGGGAAACTGGAGCTTAGCTTTAACATTTTATTGCTTACTGTTAATTAATATCATGACTGTAGATCCTTCAGATATTTCATATGTACTTTTGGGATAAAGTTGTTTTACTAACACAGTAGACCTCATAGCTCTTTAAAGCAAAATAAACCCAAAACAAAATGTAATATATTGCAGCTTACCAATTATTAGATGCAGTGGCTGCATTAGTTTTCATTTTTTTAGGCTTTTTTGCCCTCTGTTTTTACCTAGTGATCTGGCCAGTAACACACCTCCTGTATTAGCGTGCCCCTACTCTGGATGAATGAGCACAGGGGGCACCTTTGCACGGCAGCATTGTCAGCCTGGGGGTAGGGGAGTGTTTGCTAGATGTACGCCAAAATCCAGCTAACACTTTATAATCAGTTACAGCAAACTTTTTTTTCCCTTTTGGGATACATTTTTTACATGAATAAATAAAAGCCAGTGTTAACTGGTGTATCTCATCCCTGAAAACTAATACATCGGGGATAGAGCTTTCAGACTTGCTGGCTGGATCACCAGATGCAAAAAAAAGGAAAGAAAGCCTAAAAAAAAGAAACAAACGCAGCCATCGCATCTAAGAATTGGTAAGCTGCAATATAAAAAATGTTTGCTTTTGGGTTTAATAGGGTTTTTAGACTTTCGGGGACAGCTGGTTGGTACAGTTCCTCACTGCTATAGAGCTGTAATTATTACTATCCTATAGTTTGCCGACACTTCCTTTCTGCTATCTCTCTTGTCACTAGTGTGACTCAAGGGATAGTGGAGGAAGTTTAAGCTGACAGCTCGGCAGCCGTAGTTAAAGGCTTGGGTATAGCCCTATAAACAAACAAAAGCAATATTGCTGTGGGGTGAGATGTGAGCCATCTACTGGAACAGGTATGTAAGATTCTCATCTCTCAATACATTGCTTATTCCTAATAATGATACAGATCAAGATGTTTAAACTGCTACCAACAATTACTATATACCCTGACATGCAAAGTATTGTGACAGTCTGATTATGTAAAGTGTTTAAAGGCTCTAAAAATGTACTTCCTCCATCTGACGATAATATGGCACTATTAAGATACGCAAGATAGCACATATTTAGCAAATGTTAAATATTTGCACATTGATACATGTATATTGCGACCCTTCTTTCTAAGTTTAGTTGTATAGATTCATAGCTATAGGATTGTGAAAAAAATTTGGCACTGCCCTGGCTCCTGTCACAGTACAGTATGTGTGTTCCCCTTTGCACACATATGCTGCTCTTCAAACATGCTGCAAATAAGAATATTGAGTTAATAACTTCCCTGAACATGCAGGCAAATGCGGGAGATTTCCAGCTAATATAGGCAGACAACTGCCAGCAATGATAGTTACATAGTCAGGTTGAAAAAATACACAAGTCCATCTAGTTCAACCAATAAAAAAAAAAAAAAAAAAGAAAAAAAAAAAAAAGAAATCATACAATCCCATATACACAATCATAAAGCCAAGTTGATCCAGAGGAAGGCCAAAAACCCCAGCAAAAGCATGATGCAATTTGCTACAGCAGGGGAAAAATTGTCTTCCTGATCCCGAGAGGCAATCGGATATTCCCTGGATCAACTTTACCTATAAATGTTAGTACCCAGTTATATTATATACATTTAGGAAAGAATTCAGGCCTTTTTTAAAGCGATCTACTGAGCTGGCCAGAACCACCTCTGGAGGGAGTCTATTCCACATTCACAGCTCTTACTACAAAGAAACCTTTTCGTATTTGGAGATTAAATCTTTTTTCCTCTAGACGTAAAGAGTGATTTGTACAGGGGCAAAATGATATCTCACTCTCTGGAGTCTATACCTCTCTTAATTCAAGAAAAGACTTTGCTCTCTTTGGAAACGACAGCTTGGCATTGCATGCTATTATTGAGCTTATGATTTACCAAAACCCCCAGATCCTTCTCCACTATGGGTTCCCCCAGTTGTACTCCCCCTTAGCATGATAACACAATGCTAAGTCAAATTACCATATTGAGTATAATATCACAATCAAGGTTGACTTCATAATCTTTAGTATAACCCATCATAATTAAAAATGATGTAAATCTGGTTGAAAACTGCGACTTCACAATAGTTTATGTGGAGGAACTCTTGGGTGTCATAGAAATGATGGTGACATTGCTATACTTAAACAGGGCATTCTAGTTAAACGGCTTTCAATGTGTATGGTTGGGGCAGTGCCTTTGGAGATGGTCCTATAGGTCATTAATATCTGGGGTTAGGTGAATTTCTAGATAGGAGAAATATTCTATTGACCATGTAAAGTTGAATGAATTGCAGATAACATTTAATTGTGGGGGTGGGATGTTGATTGGTATGCCTATGGATACATTGGAGCACATTTCTTATACACAACGATGTTGAAATCTGATTTAACTGTTTGGTGTTTTTTTCATCACCTATATCCTTATTTTATATTTTTTGCATGAAAGGACATTTGTTATTTGTATTTTTCAGTTTGGACTTACACTTTTCCTTTTTCATATGAATTTTCTTTTTTCCATGGTATTGTATGTTCACAGTCAATTGTTGAATATTCACTTTATGGAGTTTCACAGTAATTGCCGAATAGGTATTTTATCTTTTACTAATCAGTGATTCAGGCAGCGCTCCTCTTTTTTTTGCATTTCAATTGCTAATAGTGTTTCACTAAATTAGGAGCAGCGACCTCATAGATCATCTTTATTTATTATTAATTGAGTTTAGTAGTGGCACCCCCATTTTTCACTTTTTAGTTGAGTAAAGCCAGCCATACATGGATCAAAATTAGTCCGGTTTAGCAGGGACCATCGATAGTTTCAAAAAACTATTAGATAAGCACCTAAATGACCAAAACATACAGGGATACAATATAATACTGACATACAATCACACACATAGGTTTGACTTGCTGGACTTGTGTCTTTTTTCAACCTCAGCTACTATGTAACTATGTAAGGGACCGGCTAAATTAGGAATCCACGTATGAGCAGGAAGGTTGTACAGAAGTCGATCTACCCAGCAACTTCTGTACAACCTCCCTGTTGAAAAATTTCCATTAGATCAGCACCGCCGGCTTTGGCAAAGACAAACAGGCAAGGACAAACAGCCAAAATGAAAAGTGTTGTTGCATGTAAAATCATCAGCTGGACTCTTCCAGACATTATTATTATACAGGATTTATATAGCGCCAACAGTTTGTGCAGCGCTTTACAACATGGGGGCAGACAGTACAGTTAGGCTTAATGTACATGGGACATTTTACAACTCTCCTGAATGATTTAAAGGGGTTGTAAAGGTAAAAATTTTTTCACCTTAATGCATTCTATGCATTAAGGTGAAAAAACTTCTGACAATACCGCCGCCCCCAGCCCCCCCGTTTTACTTACCTGACGCCTCGAAAGTCAGCTTCTTGTTCCCGACATCTATTCCTCCGCTCACCCTGGCCGCTGATTGGCTACAGTGGATGGATTGGAAGCAGCACAGCCATTGGCTCGCGCTGCTGTCAATCACATCCAATGACGCGGCGCGCTGGGGGGCGGGGCCGAGTGATACAGTGAGCGGCTATAGCCGCCGGCTGTATCACGGGAGCGCGCCCGCAAGCACTAACCACCATGCGAGGGAGCTCGCATTAAGGTGGTTAATGCTTGCGGGGAGGAGCTGAAACAGCCGCCGAGGGACCCCAGAAGACCAGGTTCGGGGCCACTCTGTGCAGAACGAGCTGCACAGTGAAGGTAAGTATAAAAAAAATTTTACCTTTACAACCCTTTTAACTTGACAGATAGTAACCAACGTTTAAAAACATAAGTTTTGCTGTGTTTACATGCCGCATTTTTTTTTTTTTTTTTTAGTCAAAATAGTCAAAAATTCAAAATGCCTGTAAACGAAACGCAGCTAAATGCGAGCTACCGCGTTTACAAGCTGTTACAGGCATTTGGCATTTCAAATGCCTCTGAACATCCATCCTGAACGCATTTTTTTGCAATCCAAAAAATGCTTCTAAACTCAACTACCTAGAAATGACTATAAATGACCCTGTGTACATGTACTGATAAAATAACAGAGGAGAGTTCAGGGGCAGCTGAAAAAACTGATTTTTAAAACAGCTTACCTGTAATATCCTTTTTTTGGAGTACATCACTGGACACAGAGCACCATATTAATGACTATGTGGGTTATACGCTTACTTTCAGGTGATTGGACACTGGCAACCCATATAACCCCTCCAATACAGGAAGTGCCTCAGTTTTGTAGCAAGCAATGATGATCCCAAAAAGAGGGGAGGGACCTCTGTGTCCCGGGATGTACTCCAAGAAAAGGATTTTACAGGTAAGCTGTTTTAAAAATCCGTTTTTCTTTATCGTACATCACGGGACACAGAGCACCATATTAATGACTATGTGGGATGTCCTAAAGCAATGCAACTGAGGGGGGGGACACATTATCCCTAAGCCCAACAGCCTGAGATCATAAAGCAGCCTGCAACACGCTATGGCCAAAAACAGTCTCACCCTGAGATCTCACATCCACCTGGTAAAACCTGGTGAACGTATGAACTGAAGACCAAACGGCTGCTTTGAAAACCTGAGCTATAGACACCTGCTGGTGTACTGCCCATGATGCACTAACCCCTCTAGTGGAGTGTGCTCTTAAATCCCGGGGTGGAACCCTGCGCTTTAATTCATACGCCTGGACAACAGTCTGGCGAATCCACCTGGATATAGATGAACTTGTTGCTGGCTGTCCCTTCTTAGGACCCTCAGGCAAGACAAAAAAGCAGTCAGTTTTCCGGAAAGGAGCTGACATTTCCAAGTAAACCTTTATCGCTCTCACCACATTTAGTGAGTGAATCGACTTTTCCTTCCTAGTTTTAGGGTTTGGAAGAAAGGAAGGTAAAATGATATCCTGATTCAAATGAAATTTGGACACTACCTTCGGTAGAAAATCCAGACGAGGACGCATGACCACTCTGTCCTGATGAAGAACCATAAAAGGTTCCTTGCAAGAAAGGGCGGCCAATTCTGACACCCTTCTAGCCGATGTTATAGCCACTAGGAAAACTAATTTTCTGGTCAATAGGACAAACGGAATATGCCTAATAGGTTCAAAGGGCTGACTCTGCAAGGCTGAAAGTACCAAATTTAGGTCCCAAGGACATAAAGGTGACTTAAGCGGTGGCCTCAGGTGCGTTACTCCTTTGACAAAGGTCCGCACCAAAGAATGGGATGCAATTGGTCTCTGGAAAAAAACAGATCTGTCCCTTAATTGTCCCTAAAGCGAGCTGCAAGTCTACTCCTCTTTGGAGAAAGGCGAGAACTCTTCCAATCGTATACCTACGAGGGTTCCATTTCCTTTTCTCACACCAAGAAATGTATGACTTCCATACTCTGTAATAGATAGCTCTAGAAACTGTCTTTCTAGCATTTATCAAAGTGGACAAGACTGAACCCATAATACCAGGTCTTTCAATAATCTGGTCTCAATAGCCAGGCCATCAAATTCAGCGACCGTAAAGAAGGATGGAATATGGGCCCTTGAGACAACAGGTCTGGGCGGCAAGGGAGGACCAACGGGTCCCCTACTGTCAACTTTACAATCTCTGAGTACCATGATCTCCTGGGCCACGTTGGGGCCACTAAGATCACTGGCTTCCGTTCCTCCCGTATTCTGCGTAGTAAGTGCGGCAGAATCTGGATTGGAGGAAAGGCATATATCAGAGAATACTGATCCCAAGGAACCACTAATGCGTCTATCCCGACAGCAAGCGGATCCTTGGTCTTGGATACAAACCTGTCCAGTTTGGCATTGAATATGGATGCCAACAGATCCACCTCTGGGGTCCCCCAGTATTGACAGATCTGTAGAAACACCTCGGGATGCAGGGACCATTCCCCTGGTAACAATTTCTGGCGACTCAGGAAGTCCGCCTGCCAATTGTCCACCCCCGGGATAAACACTGCCGACAGAAAAGGCACATGTCTTTCTGCCCAGGTTAGAATATGATCTACCTCTCTTTGGGCTGCCCGACTCTTGGTACCTCCCTCGTGGTTGATATATGCCACTACTGTGGAGTTGTCGGACTGGACTCTGACAGGAAGCCCTCGCAACCTGGACGTCCAGAATCGCAGGGCCAGACGAGCTGCCCAAATCTCTAGTAGACTGATGGGCAGAGTCCTCTCTGTCTGGGACCATACTCCTTGATCAGATGCTTCCTCTAGGACTGCTCGCCAGCCGAGAAGACTGGCATCCGTGGTTACCACTTTCCAGGCTACAGGTGGGAAAGACTTCCCCCTCTTTAAATTGCTGGTTCTTATATAATGAACCCCAATGGGGAGTACTCACCATCCCAAGCAGCAGGCCTGTCTTGCTAGAGACCCAATCTTCCCCCATCACGGCAGGTAGCGCCTCTAAGGAACTTCAGGGACCGGGTCCCCCATACATTGGGGTCCACACCCCTGGACCTGTAAAGCACCCTTTGTGGTTTCCTTGGGCAAGGTTGACCAGGAATACCAATTTTAACAAGGGTCCAGCACCTAAAAAGGACACATTACAAGCAATACCTCGTTCTTGAGCTGAGGTTCGGGTACCATCCACTTTAGCTTAGTAAGCCATCCGAATGGATCCGATTATAATGTCCTCAGTGGGACATTCTTTTGAAGAAACTGAAGAGCTTCAACAGCCATGACCATCGCCTTCAAGGCACTGGCGAAAAAATGGAGGCACTTCCTGTATAGGAGGGGTTATATGGGAGGGACCGTCTTACTATTGGTTGGCAGTGTCCAATAACCTGAAGGTAAGCGTATAACCCACATAGTCATTAATATGGTGCTCTGTGTCCCGTGATGTACGATAAAGAAAAAAACGCCCAACTGCTCCTAAATGTCCGTTTAGCAGCAGCAGTATACATACGGCTCAAATTCAATACAGGAGGAATCAGAGAGACATCACCCATAACATCAATTGCAAAAGTGGAGTGTGAGGTTATTTTGCTGTATTAATGGGCTGTCAAAAAAAAAAGAAGAATCAACATCAGGTCAAAAGGCAATAAAATGGGAAGTATTTGGAATGTTTTTTGGCATTTAACCACTTCCATACCGGGCCAATTCTGACATGTCTCTCCTACATGTAAAAATTATAATTGTTTTGCTAGAAAATTACTCAGAACCCCCAAACATTATACAGTGGATACAAAAAGTCTACACACTCCTGTTGAAATGTCAGGTTTTTGTGATGTAAAAAAATGACAAAGATAAATGATTTCAGAACTTTTTCAACCTTTAATGTGAACCTATAAACTGTACAACTCAATTGAAAAACAAACTGAAATATTTTTTTTTTTTTTGGGGGGGGGGGGGCGGCGAAGTAAAAATAAAAAAAATAAAATAATGTGGTTGCATAAGTGTGCACACCCTCTTATAACTGGGGATGTAGCTGTGTTCAGAATGAAACAATCACATTCAAACTCATGTTAAATAGGAGTCAGTACACACCTGTCATCATTTAAAGTGTCTCTGGTTAACCCCAATAAAAGTTCAGCTGTTCTAGTAGGTCTTTCCTGACATTTTCTTAGTCGCATCCTACAGCAAAAGCCATAGTCTGCAGAGAGTTTCCAAAGCATCAGATAGATCTCATTGTTAAAAGGTATCAGTCAGGAGAAGGGTACAAAAGAATTTTCAAGGCATAGATATACCATGGAACACAGTGAAGACAGTCATCATCAAGTGGAGAAACTATGGTACAACAGTGACATTACCAAGAACAGGATGTCCCTCCAAAATTGATGAAAAGACAAGAAGAAAACTGGACAGGGAGGCTGCCAAGAGGCCTACAGCAACATTAAAGAGCTTCAGGAATATCTGGCAAGTACTGGCTGTGTGGTACATGTGACAACAATCTCCCGTATTCTTCATATGTCTAGGCTATGGGGTAGAGTGGCAAGACGGAAGCCTTTTCTTATGAAGAAAAACATCCAAGCCCGGCTACATTTTTCAAAAACACATCTGAAGTCTCCCAAAAGCATGTGGGAAATTGTGTTCTAGTCTGATGAAACCAAGGTTGAACTTTTTGGCCATAATTCCAAAAGATGTTTGGTGCAAATATAACACTGCACATCACCAAAATAACACTATACCCACAGTGAAGCATGGTGGTGGCAGCATCATGCTTTGGAGATGTTTTTCTTCAGCTGGAACGGGGCCTTAGTCAAGGTAGAGGGAATTATGACCAATGCCAAATACCAGTTAACATTGGCACAAAACCTTCAGGCTTCTGCTATAAAGCTGAACATGAAGAGGAACTTCACCTTTCAGCATGAAAATATGAGGGGCATTTTTGGCACTCTAAATGAGGCACATATATACACGTGCCTCCATCCCTGGTTCAGGTACACAAAAAAAGGGGAAGTTGGGACTTTAGATGAGGTTATTGACTAGCGGCGGTTAGGATGTAAAAACATTTAATTGGCATAGATAGATATACAAATACATAACAATTATACAAAAATGAGTAAAAAATAAATTCATTTATATACACATGCACTGAGTGCATGAACATCAAGATTACACGATTGCATACATATTAGCTTCGTAGCATAGAGTATAAAATTAATTGATAAGTAAATGTTTGTATATCTACACAGACATGTTATCTGAACGGCACATAAGAATATTATAGAAGTATGCAAATAATGTAAACATCATGGGTTGTAGATAGCGAGTCTGGATTGATTCCTTTTGTCAGGCATATGACTGCATCCTAAAATACTGATGCGTTTCGTGTATAGCACACTTCCTCAGGGGCGGATGCTCAAAAGTATCTACAGAATATAGGATATAAGTAGTCCAATATGGCACTAGAGGTAACAGGAAGAGGCAAAATTGCCAAACCTGGTTACTTACATGAAATTAAATATATTGATATAAGGTAAGTATAGAGCCAGGGCCAAAAAGATTTGTCTCTCTCTGGAGCTGTGGTAGTCAAGGGCCACGCGCGAGCAGGGCCCACGCACAGAATCCCCAGAACACAGATCAAAGATCTTCATGGTGTATGCAAGTCTATAAGTTCCCACATCTCTCCTCTAGCCTGGAAAGCATAAGATCAGGGGTAAAAATATTCAATGAGTCTGTGTGGAATAAAAAAAATAATAATAATAATATTCATGAATGAAGTAGTATGCAAATAGATTGAGTTGAAGATACATAAGAAGATAAGACCAAGGTGACAGTAAAACCGTGTGCGAGTGAAGTTTGAAGTGATAGACCACAAACCAAGAAGACAAGAACAAGGAAAAGAATATATTAGAAACACCATGGCCAGTTCCAAGGCATCAGACACAGTATAGGGGCAGCATGACAATGACCCAAAGCATACATCCAAATCAACAAAGGAATGGCTTCATCAGAAGAACATTAAAGTTTTGGAATGGCCCAGCCAGAGCCCAGAACTGAATCCAATTGAAAATCTGTGGGGTGATCTGAAGAGGGCTGTGCATAGGAGATGCCCTCACAATCTGACAGATTTGGAGTGTTTTTTGCAAAGAAGAATAGGCAAATATTGCCAAGTCAAGATGTTCCATGCTGATAGACTCATACCCCAAAAGACTGAGTGCTGTAAAAAAAAAATCAAAAGGTGCTTCAACAAAGTATTAATTTAACCACTTCAGCCCCGAAAGAATTTACCCCCTTCCTGACCAGGCCATTTTTTGCGATACGGCACTGTGTCGCTTTAACTGACAATTGCGCGGTCGTGTGACGTTGCACCCAATCAAAATTTACGTCCTTTTTTTTCCCCCACAAATAGAGCTTTCTTTTGGTGGTATTTGATCACCTCTGCAGTTTTTCTGCTCGCTATAAACAAAAAAAGAACGACAATTTAGAAAAGAAAGCAATATTTTTTACATTTTGCTATAAAAAATATCCCCAAAAATTATATAAAAGAAACAAATTTCTTCCTTAGTTTAGGCTGATATGTATTCTTCTACATATTTTTGGTAAAAAAAAAAAAGAATCACAAAAGCGTATATTGATTGGTTCGCACAAAAGTTATAACATCTACAAAATAGGGGATATATTTATGAAATTTTTATTATAATTTTTGTTTTTACTAGTAATGGCCGCGAACTGCGATTTTTATCAGGACTGCGACATTGCCACGGACAGATCGGACACTTTTGACACTATTTTGGGACCATTGACATTTATACAGCGATCAGTGCTACAAATATCCATTGATTACTGTATAAATGTCAAGGGGTTAACACTAGGGGCCGATCAAGGCGTTAAGTGTGTCCTAGGGAGTGATTCTAACTGTGGGAGGGATGGGAATGCCTGGGGGAAGAGACCGATTGTTGTTCATTAAATTTTTTACAGGTCACCTGTTTAGAGTTACAGAGGAAGTCTTGGGCTAGAATTGTTGCTCTCGCTCTAACATTCACAGCGATACCTCACATGTGTGGTTTGAACAGCGTTTACATATGTGGACGTTGCGTATGTGTTTTTTATTTTCTATTATTATTATTTTTTTACACTTTCCCTTTAAATTTATTTATTTTTGATCACTTCATTTCTATTACAAGGAATGTAAACTTCCCTTGTAAAAGGAACTGGGCATGACAGGTACGCTTTACAGAGATATGTGGGGTCTATAAGTTCCCACATCTCTCCTCTAGCCTGGAAAGCATAAGATCAAACGAAAAAAAAATGCTGCGCCCGGCCTCTGAAGGTCATAGTGACTGCCGGGGACCATCTGGTCTGCTTTATTCTCTATGGTAAACTTCCGCCGCCGGCGAATTTCTTCTCAGGTTCGCCAAACGCACGGCGAGACCTGGTAGAAGCACCAGAGGGTGGTGCATGGGGGGGGGGGGGGACGTCCCCTCCTGTCGCCTGTAAAAACAATCAGGCTGCTGATTGTTCAGCCACTATGATTGTTTTTACGGTACAGGGAATCGCCAGCGGAAAAGAATTATATCTGAATGATACCGGCAGAATGCAGGCGTCATTCAGATATCACCACTCAAAGCCCAGGACGTCATATGACATACAGCGGGTGGGAAGTGGTAAAATGTTTTTGGTTTCACGTGCATCTTCTGTTTGTCCCTGTACCAATGACATTGCAGCCAATGTTAAGGTTAATGGCAATCAGGGTCAGATATAGGGGGTGCTGGTCTGGGCTGTGCCCCCTCCCCCTCAAGTCTCAGAGTACATCCACTGATCCATGAGCAAGTCTGATGGGGGCAATTGATGTAAGGGAGCATACTGATGCAAAAGGGCACTCTGATGGGGATACCTGATGAAAAGGGGGCACTCTTATGGGGATACCTGATCATATGTAATGAGGCAGTTGATGTAAGATGGCACTCTGATGGGGACCCCGATAAAAGGGGGCACTCTAATGAGGACTCCTGATGTAAAGGGGGATTGTAATGGGGACACCTGATATAAGGGGACACAAGTTCTGTTTAATCACCCTAATCTAATGACAGTCTAATACATACTAGTGTTTCCCAGGTTATGATACTGTGTGACAAACTGTCAGTGACTCACTGTTGACATTGTGTCCCCTAACTCTTTTTATTTTTTTATTGTACCCCCAGATTTGACAGGCTAGATCCGGCCCTGATGGAAATTTACAAATACAAACAAATTACAAACACATCCCCCTAAAGCAATATTAAAAGTTTTTTTTTTTTTTTAAATAACAAACATGTCATACTTACCTGCTCTGTGTAATGGTTTTGGACAGAGCAGCCCTAATCCTCTTCTTCTCAGGTCCCCCCACTGGTGCTCCTGGCTCCTCCTCCTTGACCAGTGCCCCCAATAGCAAGCTGCATGCTATGAGGGCACTGGTGCATGCTCGTTCCCGAGCCTCGCTCTATAGGTCCATAGGACACATATAGGCGGCTGGGGTCGCCGCTGTTCTCTCATTGGCTCACCAGCTGTGATCGATAGCAGCGGGAGCCAATGGCTTCTGCTGCTGTCTCAGCCAATGAAAAGAGAGGCTCAGGACAGCCGAGGCTCCCGTGCACAATCGCTGGATCGAGAGGCGAGTATTGGGGGGGGCTGTGGGGAAAGCAGCACATGGAAGGCTTTTTTACCTTCATGCATAGAATGCATGATGGTAAAAAAAACCTTCAGCCTTTACAACCACTTTAATTACCTTCTCTAAAGAAAGCAGCCTCTCATGCAGTCTACACCTTGGCTGGTAAAAAAAGTCTATTGCTGGGCTGCACGTGTTAACATCCCATAGACTCAAATTAGATGTACCCATGCTGTACCAACAATGTCCTATTTAAGTCAATAGAACTAACCCCTTCAGGTGTCTCCCCAATTAGGACACTGGCAGTGAAAGCCTTATTCAGGCTTTAACCTTTCCCTAAATAAATAGAAAATTTTAGGAGATGTTGGACTTTGAAGTAGACTTAATCTGGCAATCAGGCTCACTTCTACATTGAAACCAATCAGCTTCACCTCGACCGCCTCTCACTCCCCACGTTGACAGAGGCCCACAAGGCTCTCATGGACCGGGACATTCAAATCTCGGAAGTCCTCCAAAGTATCAGAGATTTGAAAGTGGGTAAAAGACCAGGACCGGACGGTTACATGGCACTTTACTATAGGAAACTAGCTGACGTTATAACCGCACACCTGACAGCTATGTACAATTCTGTTAAACAGGACCAGAACTTTACCTCGGACCTGCTAAAAGCTAACATTGTTATGATCCCCAAACCCGACCGTGACCATTCCTCTTGGGCTAACTTCCGACCCATTTTGCTAGTCAACATAGATATGAAGGTCTTAACCAAGATCCTGGCTAACCGTCTGAACTCTTTCCTCCCCCGCTTCATAAAGAAAGATCAGGTTGGCTTTGTACCTCAGAGACAGGCAGGGGATGCAATTCGGAGGATTTTCCAATTGCAACAAATAGTCCGCGAACGTTCGCTAGAAACTATGCTGTTATCTTTAGACATGAGTAAGGCCTTTGAAAGGTTGTCCTGGCCTTATGTCATGTCTGTGCTTCGCCATTACGGATTTGGTGCCTCCTTTCTGCGGTGGATAGCAGCCATCTACGACCTAGAGCTAAGCTTACGTATTACGGATTTGAGTCACCTCCATTTGGCATTGGGAGGGGTACGTGTCAAGGGTGCCCACTCTCGCCTCTGCTGTTCATAATGGCTTTAGAGCCTTAGGCGAAGGCGATTCGTACTCATCCCGATATTTGTGGCATTGAGGTTGTGGGCTCTACCCACAAAATATCTTTATTCGCCGACGATATTTTGCTGACCTTAACCACCCCCAGGATCTCTCTACCAAATTTATTTTCCCTTCTAGACTCTTTTGCTTCTCTCTCGGGACTTCATGTTAACCCCGCTAAATCCAAAGCTCTGTCAGTTAACCTCCCCCACCTGGTATTAACAAATTTAAAATCATCCTTCCCCTTTCAGTGGCTCTCCTGGCTACCCTATCTAGGGATCTGCCTTACTTCTAATTACACAAGAATGTTTCAGGCCAACTACCCATCCCTGCTCAAACGTCTGTCTGACATGCTAACCACCTGGTCCCGCTTACCACTGTCTTGGTTTGGTAGGATAACCGCTATCCGAATGTCTTGCCTCCCTAAATTACTTTATTATTTTCGGGTCTTGCCCCTGTCCCTGTCCCCTCGTATATTTTACGCATTCATCAACGTAAACTCTCACAATTTATATGGGGATCTATCCATCCCCGAATTAACAAACAGGTCCTGTACGCCCGGCAGGTTGACGGTGGCCTCTCGGTCCCCAACCTTCAAGCTTATTATATGGCAGCAGGCATTGCCCCGCATTCCCACCTCCATGACACGTACCAGATGCCACTATGGGCCACATTAGATCTTGTCGACACTGATCCACTGCCTGTCTCCTCTCTACTATGGCTCCTTCCTACCCACCGTCCGAAACCATTGGGACCATGTTTGACCCATTCCCTACAACTATGGGATTCAGTCAAATACTCAGCGGGCCTAATCTCCCCCCATCTCCCACTATTGAAACTCCTTCATTGCCCATTGTTCCTTCCTTGATGTGAAAATCCGGTGCAATTGCGATAGCTGGATTGGCCCGATTCATTCCAACCTATTCTCCACTGTGCTTTCGAGGATGCTTGCAGGAAGGCTCTATGGCACATATATGGCGGTCATGCCCAAGGGTGTGCAGGATATGGGTCAGAGTTTACACTATTCTTCGTAACATGTTTCACATAAACCTTAAAAGGGACCCCTATGAAGCCCTCCTTGGGAAACCAATTGTAGAATTATTAAGTCCGGAGCGGCAATTAGCCCAACATCTCTTTACTGCAACTAAATTGACCATTGCAAAGGCCTGGAAATCTCCCACACTTAGTTTTGAAGCAGTAAAGAACCATATGAATGTGGTTATGGTAAATGAAAAACTGACTGCCATCCTATTGGATACGCATGACAAATTTTTAAGAGTCTGGCAGCCATGGATCATTTTCTCTCAGCCCTTTCGATTTGATGGCACACTTCTACTGATCTGAAACTCCCCTGTGCACATCCCGTGGGCCGAGATGGTTATTATTGAAACATCATATCTTTCACATTACCCTCTATTTTTGTTAACTTTACATAACATACCCTGCGTAGTGGGGAAACCCCTGGCCATGAAATCGTGCTGATATATATTCAGGCAATATGAATGGAATATTCAGACCATAGTTACCCTGCCCGCCTAGGGTCATTTTGAAGGGCAAAACTTTGGTCATCTGTTTCTCCATTTAATTTTAGGGGACATTGGGTTTGTTATATGTTTGAGTGTACGATAGATACATATTGCAATGCATTTTTTGTCTTACTTTTTGCCTTATTTCCCTGTTTGCCTATCTTGCAATGTAACCATCTGAGGGAAGATGTTGTTATATGTTAGATTATCTGCCAATAAAGTTTTTTGTAAAAGAAACCAGTCAGCTTCCAGGTTTTATTGCCAAAGCTTAATTGAACACGCTGAGGTTAGAAGCGGATTGGTTTCTATGCAGAAGTGACCCTGAATGTGCATTCTCCAGCTTTAGTTAATAAACTCCATGGTCTAGCCCCAAAAGGGGGCAAAAGCCTTCATCCATGCATAATAAAAAAAGTTAAACTAAACTCAGTTGATTGTGGTGGTAAGCTGCCTTACCCTTTCCAACAGTTTCATTAATCTGCCTCACAAAATGCAACTTTTCACAATGAACATAAAATAGTGAATATGCATCATGGTGGTTCAAACTTAACATGTGGGATGATTCTACCACACCAGACCAATTCCACAATCCTTTTAGAACGATCGATGGTGTCCTATATCTCTGCTGAATCCTGTGTCAAATCTACACTCTCTATATGCAGATGTAATGCTTTCAGCTGTTTAGTAAATAAAGTTAAACACAATATATATAAGAAAAGCAAGGCTATCAATTATTTATTAAAAGTACATTCAGTTTACACAAAGCATATGAAGCACAAGGTGGAGATTTTTGTTTTGATGAGGATACAGTCATGATTTTGTGTACTGAGTGAAGTTTTTTGACTACAGAAGTATACCTGGCACTGGCAAAAAAAGAGGGCACCAAGTCCAAAAAGGGAGGATATGGTCATCTTATAATGGATACATTCATATGTACTAATTAGCAGAACAATAGAACTTGGGCAGCTCCTTGGACACAATCACTAAAGAGCCAGTGAACCTAAAATACAAGATAAGTTCCACTTGTACATTTGATCAAGTCTGGTGTTGGATTCCTCTTCACCGTGAAGTCACATCAAGTCTAGGTTATTATCAATTTTAAGGCTATGTGCGACTGGTCATTTTGTAGGATGTAAAAGATCACTCAAAGTTTCTGTGCTAGTTAAAAATTAAAGTCCAACTTCAGGCTTCTTTTTCTTAAATGTCCTTCATAAGCAGAGAAAAAAAAACCTTGCCATGATCTGCAATAATTTAACCCATCAACAGTGACCCCACAAAATATGCGAGGAAGCCGAAGCAGTTATCAGAACCAATACGATGCAACCTTTATATAATATAGTCAATATACTATATCTGACCTCGCCACAAGAACCTGTCCAGTTCAAAGCCCCTGCTCTTGGATCCTTGACATGTACCTTCTGGGGGGGGGGTACCTCTCATGTCCTCTGGGAGCTTTCGCCCCTGATAGCCACTGTATGATACGGCTGGGGTTGGGCCTCTGGTTGCACACCTCCCCCTCCCTTTTCTTCTTGTTCTTGAACCCTACTCTGGAGTCCTGGAGTTATAACGCTATATATAGGTGGAAGGCGAATCCTAACAGTAGATGCGGGGACCCTGCTTTTTCTGTGGTAGGGAACCCTCTTGCAGTAAGTAGATCTATTCTGGTCCATTTCCCTGAAACTTTCAGCTACTGTATGTTCCAGTGTAACCAAATTTTTTTGTTTTGCTTTTTCTTTCAACAGGTTTCCCCTGCAGACAGGCTGATTAGCCCTGTTTGTATTCTCATACTGTATTTTGCCAAAAAAACTTTAAATAAAGAATTTAAAAAATATACACTAACTGAGCAGAGTTAGGCTAAGTTCACACTGGCATTAAAAGCAGGCATTTGAGGGGCGTTAAAAATCCCCCTCAAACGCCTATGCAAATGATACAATGTACAGCACACAGTGCTGTTCACATTATCAAAACATGAAGCGTTAGTGTTGCTTCAAAATTCAAGCCTCATGTTGAGTCGGGAGGCGTTTAATGCCTTTCAACGCCTCTCATTCAAGTCTATGGTAACGCTTCACATACACTCTGGCAGGCGTCTGCAGCGCGGTTGCAGTGCGGTTGCGGGCGTTAAAATTTGTTTATTTTCTGTAATGTCACTTTCCATTGTGGAGCGGTTTTAATGTTCATCAAATGCTTCAATACTGCGCATAGGATGTTTGGGGAGCATTTTTAACTCGTCATTAACGCTGGTAAAATGCCAGTCTAACGCCCATACTAAAGCTCTTTGACGCCAGTCTAACACCCATACTAAAGCTCATAAACGCGAGTCTAATGCCCATACTAACGCTATAGGAGCATTCAGGGCCGATACAAGGCAGGAGCGGAAGGGGCAAGTGCCCTGGGCGGTAGCATTTGCTATAGGGGGGTCGCAGGTGAAGTTCTGCCATGGCCACCAGTGTGTACAAGTACACCTGTGTCATAGCCAGTGGCACTGCACAAATTGTGTGTCCCGAGTGCGCTCCTACATCCATCACCTCCCTTCCCTGTCAGTTTCACTGTTTACTCCCCCTATGGAGGAGTCTCGTAGTCCCTGCCAGCGGCGTGAGAGGAGGGAGGACTCAGAGGATCGCAGGGAGCTGTGAGCTAGAGGAGCCGAGGAGCCTGGCTCTAGCTGGAAGCTAGAAGACAGAAGATGTGGAAACTGGAAAGCATTGTGTGACAGACAGCGTGCTACGGACTGAACTTGTGTAAAGTAAGCAGAAGAGCAGATTAATAAATGGCTGGATTGGAGGAGGGGAGGAGACTGAAGCGAGGTGAATGACCACTGCTGTTTAATTTGTGGAATATGCAGCATTGACAGGGGTCGGCAAGGTGTCCCCACACGGACACTGGTCCGTGTGTGGTCCTTGCAATGTCCACTGCTGCCACTGACTTTTTTTTTTACATTTTTTATAAGGCTTCTTTCACACTGGGGTGGCAGGTCCATTAGTGGTAAAGCGCTGCCAGTTTTAGCGGTGCTTTACCACTATTTAAGCAGTACTTTTTGGCCGCTAGCAGGGAACTTTTAACGCCCATGTTGCTAGCGGAGTTGGCTGAGGGGAGGTTAATTACAATGATATTTAATTTCTGTAATATACAGCATGGAGGGGGGTTTGTGTTGCCACATTGGTGACTAATGCATTAGTGACCAGTGGCAGTTAATTAATCCCTTTGTGCTGCATTGGTGGCACCAGTGTTAGTGTTAATGCATCTGTGACCAATGGCAATACATTAACCCCCCTCCCTCCATGCTGTATATTACAAATTGGGTCAAGCACCAGTGATAAAAACAAAGTCTCAATGTGATAAAAAGGTTCTTTGGTAACGTCCGCCACCTTCAATTCAGTGATCCTGTGAAAGTCACCTCCACCATCGATAAAGTGCTTGCTTACCAGATTGCATGGGCCTTCTATCACATGTGATCACATTAGGATCAAAACAAACCGGCTGTCTAATCGCAGCTGCCTGTCATTCCAGGATTCGAGAAGCGCAGTGAAGTCAGGTGATGGAGCGAAGTGCTGACGTCACTGCACTTCTCAAATCCCGAAATGACAGGTAGCTGCGATTAGCCAGCCGGCTTGTTTTGAACCTAAAGCAATTACATGTTTTTGTTGTAAGTGCAATATTTTATACCTTAAATAAAGTTTTTGAAGATTTTTACAGTCTTGATAGCCGACTTTTGTATTTTGGGGACTATCTGTGATATTGTTTCCTGGATGGTGGGTCCAAATACCACAAGGGGTTCCTGGGACAGTTAAAGGCCCTGGCTGGGTTTAGAGGCACAAGTGTCACTGACCTTCCTTGATAGGAGGTCTGTGCAATCTGGTAAGCAAGCACTTTATGTTGGAGGTGACTGTCACAGGATCACTGAACTGAAGGTGGTGGATGTTGCGGAGAAGAGGAGGATCTGGGATGCTCTGTGTAAACCTTGCACAGAGCAGGTAAGTATAACATGTTTGTTATTTTTATTTGAAATCTGTTTTTACAACACCTTAAAGGTTAGTTGGATAGCCCATCTTGTACTTAAAGCATATCTTCATAAAAATACATATAATTAAAATGTGTGAGTGAACTCTGTTTCTATCGCATTAAACCTAATTGAATTTGTATTGTTTTAGGTATATTCTTGTTTTGAAACGACATTGATTCTTTCTTAAAAACGGGGGGGCGCAGTTTGCCATCTTCGCCCTGGGCACCAAATGGCCTTGTCCCAGCACTGGGAGCATTTGTTAAGCAAACAAGCCCTTAGAAAGACAGCATTAGTCCCCGAAAAGGCCAGCCATATGCCGAGAAACTCTAAAGCACTAGTTTCCAACCACACTCCTCAGGTCCTACTCCCACAGGTCATGATTTCCTTCACCTTGCATAGGTGTATTGAATTAAAGTAAATGGCTTGGAATATATCACAGCCATTTTATCTAAGGGAAATTCTGAAAACTTGGCCTGTTAGGGTAATTGAGAACGGAGGTTAGGAACAACTGCATCAGCAAATAATCAACCCTATGTTATAGGTACCTTTTAACCATGTTTGTTTCAGATGCCCAGTCCAATGTACAACTGACTGTTTATGAGAATACAGATTTACTGGGCCAACACGAAAAATGACTCTTATCTCAATTCATTTAAATTCCTTCAAGCTGTAGAAACATTTAACTACAGTATTAATGGGCGTATAACACGCACTTTTTTCCCCTTAAAATCAGGGGAAAATCGTGGGTGCGTGTTATACAGCGATCTCCACTGATTGTGAGTGGAGCGGATCGAGCGCCGCCGATATACACATAGCCGAGTGTACTTGGCTAGGCTCAGCTCTGCTCATAGTCACGCCCAGTCCTGCCATTGTACCTGTGTTATGTCCATCGTAGGGGCGGGACTGTGAGAGGAGCCGAGCCTAGCCGAGTACACTCGGCTTTGTGTAAGTCGGCGGCGCTCGCTCCTCTCCTCTCACAATCAGCGAAGATTAGCGCTATCTTCTTTCTCGAATAATATATCTCACTGCCAAAATAAAAAACAGGATAAGATCCCTGTGATTGACAGGTGCGTGAAAACTATTTTAAAATAGGCTCCCAAATGAAAACGGAAAAAATTGATTTTTAATACAGCTTACCTGTAAAATCCTTTTCTTGGCGTACATCACGGGACACAGAGCACCATAATAATGACTATTTGGGTTATGCGCTACCTTTAGGTGATTGGGCACTGGCAACCAATAGAAAGACGGTTCCTCCCATATAACCCCTCCTACACAGGAAGTATCTCAGTTTTGTAGCAAGCAATGACGATCCCAGAAAAGAGGGGAGGGACCTCTGTGTCCCGTGATGTACTTCAAGAAAAGGATTTTACAGGTAAGCTGTATTAAAAATCCATTTTTCTTTATCGTACATCACGGTACACAGAGCACCATAATAATGACTATTTGGGATGTCCTAAAGCAATGCACCTGAGGGGGGGGACACAATATCCCTAAGCCCCAATGGGCCTCAGACTATAAAGCTGCCTGCAACACGCTGTGGCCAAAAACTGTTTCTTTTTGACATCTAACATCCACCTGGTAAAACCTGGTGAACGTATGAACTAAAGACCAAGCGACTGCTTTGCAAACCTGAGCCATAGACACCTGTTGGCGTACTGCCCATGATGCACTAACCCCTCTAGTGGAGTGTGCTTTTAAATCCCAAGGTAGAACCTTGCGCCTTAATCCATACGCCTGGATAATAGTCTGGCGAACCCACCTAGATATAGTTGAACTTGTTGCCGGCTGTCCTTTTCTAGGACCTTCCGGCAGGACAAAAAGGCAGTCAGTTTTCCGAAAAGGAGTTGACATCTTTAAGTAAACTTTGATCGCTCTCACCACATCAAGCGAGTGAAGCGACCTTTCCTCCCTAGTTTTAGGGTTTGGAAAAAAGGAAGGTAAAATGATATCCTGATTCAAATGAAGATTGGAAACCACCTTTGGTAAAAAATCCAGACGAGGGCGCATGACCACTCTGTCCTGATGAAGAATCAAAAAAGGTTCTTTGCAAGAAAGGGCAGCCAAATCTGACACCCTTCTTGCTGATGTTATAGCTACCAAAAAAAACTATTTCCTGGTCAATAGGACAAAAGGAATATGCCTAATAGGTTCAAACGGTTGATTCTGTAAGGCTGACAGCACCAAATTTAGGTCCCAGGGGCATAAAGGCGGTTTAACCAGTGGCCTCAGGTGCGTTACTCCTTTGACAAAGGTTCGTACCAAAGAATGGGATGCAATTGGTTTTTGGAAAAAAACGATAAGGCCGAAATCTGTCCTTTAATTGTCCCCAAAGCCAGCTTCAAGTCTACTCCCGCTTGAAGAAAGGCAAGAACTCTCCCAATCGTATACTTACGAGGGTTCCACTTCCTTCCCTCACACCAGGAAATGTATGACTTCCAGACCCTATAGTAAATAGTTCTAGAAACTGACTTTCTAGCATTTATCACAGTAGACAAGACTGAACCCGTAATACCACTGTCTTTTAATACTCTGGTCTCAATAGCCATGCCATCAAATTCAGCAACCGTAAAGAAGGATGGAATATGGGTCCTTGAAACAACAGGTCTGGATGGCATGGAAGGACCAATGGGTCCCCCACTGCCAACTTCACAACCTCCGAGTACCAGGATCTCTGGGGCCACGCTGGGGCTACCAGGATCACTGGCTTTCGTTCCTCCTGTTTTCTGCGTAGTAAGTGTGGGAGAATTTGGATTGGAGGGAAAGCATATATCAGAGAATACTGATCCCAAGGAACTACTAATGCGTCTGTCCCGACAGCAAGCGGATCCTTGGTTCTGGATACAAACCTATCCAGTTTGGTACTGAATCTGGATGACAGCAGATCCACATCTGGGGTCCCCCAGTGTTGGCAGATCTGTAGAAAAACTTTGGGATGCAGGGACCATTCCCCTGGCAACAATTTTTGGCGACTTAGGAAGTCTGCCTGCCAATTGTCCACCCCCGGTATAAACACTGCCGAAAGAAACAGCACATGCTTTTCTGCTCAAGTCAATATGTGATTTACTTCTCTTTGGGCTGCCCGGCTCCTGGTACCTCCCTCGTGGTTGATATATGCCACTAACGTGGAGTTGTCGGACTGGACTCGGACAGGAAGACCCCGCAACCTGGATGTCCAGAAGTGCAGAGCCAGACGAGCTGCCCGAATCTCCAATAGACTGATGGGCAAGGTCCTTTCTGCCTGGGACCTTACTCCCTGGACAGGCGCCTCCTCCAGGACTGCTGCCAAGCCGAGACGACTGGCGTCTGTAGTTACCACTCTCCAGGCTGCTGGTGGAAAAGCTTTTCCTTTTCTGAATTTGCTGGTTCTTAACCACCAAGAGAGGTTCCATTGTACCTGTGGAGATAGAACCATAGGATGATCTAAGATTCGAGCAGATCTGTCCCAGGCTTCCAGAATACTGTTCTGGAACACCCTGGAGTGGAACTGTGCATATGGAATTGCGTTGAAGGATGACACCATCTTGCCCAGCAACCTCACGCACAGCCGAATAGAAGGTCTTGGTTCTTTTTTCACCCTCTGGACGAGTTCCACTATGGAAACGACCTTTAAAGGGGGTAGAAATACCCGTTCTTGGGCGGTGTCCAAGACCAGACCCAGATCTACCAAGACTTGAGTCGGACAAAGGGCTGACTTGTTCACATTTAGAATCCAACCTAGGCGTTGTAAAACCCACACTGTTCTTGACATGTTTTAGATCAGGATGGGGCAAGAGCAATCCTTCAGGAGAAGATCGTCCAGATATCCTACCACGGAGATTTTCTGGGACCTTAGGGATGCCAACACCAGGGCCAGAATCTTTGTGAAAACCCTGGGGGCCGTGGCTAGACTGAATGACAGTGCCACAAATTGAACATGACGGCCCTCTACTGCGAAACGCACAAACCTTTGATGTGGACCGAAGATCGGTACATGAAGGTACGCGTCCTTGATATCTATGGACGCTAAATAATCTCCTTTACTCAGAGATTTTATTATTGAACAAGCTGACTCCATACGGAAGGACCAGACGTTTACAAAGAGGTTGAGAGCCTTGAGGTCCAAAATGGGCCTTACTACCCCATTTGGTTTCGGCACGGTGAAAAGGTTTGAGTAAAACCCCTTGAATCTTTCTTCGTGCGGAACTTTGACAATTACCCCCTGCTTCTGCAGATGCTGCAAAGCTAGGAACAGGCATTTCTTTTTCTCTGGAACTGATGGGACTCTTGAGTACAGAAAACGGTTTGGAGGAATTTCCCGGAACTCTATTCTGTAACCTTGTGTTATAGTGGAAATGACCCATCTGTCTTGGAAAAGTTCTTCCCAGGCATCCAAAAACAGTCGAAGCCTGCCCCCCACCCGTGAGAGCGGGGGCGCCCCTTCACAAGGTTGACTTGGAGTTGGACTTGGCTGGCTTTTGGTTGCAGGGCTTCCTGTGACCCTGAGGTCTTTTAAACCCAGATGGCTAAGGGCGTTGATACCGCTTTGGGGAAGAAGCACTAGGCCCTGGAGCATTGGGAATTTTAAAAGAGGGTTGCTTACTTCTCCTTTTAGTAGGGCACTTTTTCCTCCTGAGATCTTTTGGATATATTTATCCAGATCCTTGCCAAACAAGCGTTCTCCATTGAATGGAAAAGCTGCGATTAGCCTTTTGCATGGCATCTCAGCAGACCAGTTCTTTAGCCACAAGACCCTGCGCATATGTATTGACAGCAACGCAAAACAAGACATCTGCTGGATTGAGTCTTTCAATGCGTCTACTGCAAAACAAAGCATGAGGAAGCTCCGACAATTCCTTGGTAGGTTCCTCCTGGCAAGGTAGGTTTTTTATCAACCTTTTAAAGTGGTCTTTTAGGGATTGGCAAATCCCAGTAGCTGCAACTGCTGGCTGAACTGCTGCACCAGCCACCGCAAAAGAGGCTTTTAATAAGGACTCTAGCATTTAATCGGCCGGATCCTTAAATACCTAGGCATTATCCACTGGACAGGTTAAACTCTTATTAACTGAAGAAATGGCGGTGTCCACCAAAGGTGTATCCCATTACTTCCTGAACTTTTCCTCCATAGGATATAAGATAGAAAATATTTTTGGAGGTAAGTATATCCTGTCAGGATGATCCCAGTGTGCGTGAATCACCTGCTCCAATAATGGATGCAAAGGGACCGCTTGAGAACCTTGCTGAGGTCGCAAGGATCCCAATGTACCGGGGGTAACTTAAACCCAACTCGTACCATCACAGTCAGAGATTGGATAAACAATTTTTGGGAATGGGAGGCTGAAATTGGCTCCTCTGAACCGGAGTCCTCAGCTGAGGATTCTTCAGCCACTGCTTCAAATCCTCTGCCCACTCTGGTTCCAGATCACCTGGACCCATCTGGCTATAAGAGTCCTGGTGCTCTAGTGATTCTCCACTTGGCCCGGGCTCAGGGGAGGGAGATCTATAACGCTTCTTCCCTGTCTGTGTTACAGAGGCAATCATGCCAGCTATTTTGCCTTCAAGGCCCGCTAAGGCAGATGCCAAATCATCCTTTGTAACATAAGCCGAGGCAGGAATATTGGTAGTGGCCACTATGCCTGACAAATGCAATGGCTCAGCCAGGCCAGATGCCGCAGGTCTTTCAGGGGATACTGAGGCTGCATCAGCATGGGGTTGGTCTCCTGTTTTTAAGGGAGGTACTCTTACCCCTGTGCTTGCCTTGCTCCCTGTACCTTGTTTTCTGGAAGACATTGCTCACATACGAGGAAAAAAGTACTCCCCACAAGCTGTAACCAGCGTTCAACCTGTCGCAACTGTGTCCAAAAACCTCCAGACTCACGTGCCCAAGTATCGCTCTGTGCTGTCAGGAGCTCCAGTCCTTATAAAGCCTAACTTGACAGTGCACTGAGCGTGCACACCCACGTGATCAGCGGCATGCACGTCGCATCCAACGTGCCCTGACGCACGCTGCGCACTCGCACGCAGTACATCTGCGATGCGCACAGCAGCGGCGCATCTGCGATGCGCACAGCAGTGGCGCACGCGCACCCTGATGGCGCGCACACCAGAGGCGCGCACGCCCCGCCATAAGTGCACGCCATACTGGCCAATCTGTAACTCCAAGACACAAGTTACTAAGGTTTTTTCAGCGGAAAAACAGAGGGAAATATATAAAAATTCCCAAAGGGAGTACTCACCGTCCCAAGCAGCAGGGCCTGTTTTACCAGGCCCAATCTTCCCCCACCACGGCAGGTAGCGCCTCTGAGGACCTTCAAGGCCCGGGTCCCCCATTCTTTGGGGTCCAGAACCCTTGGACCTGTAAGGCACCCTTCTGGTTTACCTTGGGCAAGTTTGACCAGGAATACTAACTTAACAAGGGCCATATAGGACACGTTACAGGCAAAACCTCGCTCTTGAACCGAGGCTCGGGTACCATCCACTTTAACTTTTTTATGCCACTGGACATCATTGAAGAATTTTGAAGAGCTTCAACAGCCATGACCATCACCTTCAAGACACTGGCGAAAAAACTGAGGTATTTCCTGTGGGGGTTATATGGGAGGAACTGTCTTACTATTGGTTGCCAGTGTCCAATCACCTAAAGGTAGCGTATAACCCAAATAGTCATTATTATGGTGCTCTGTGTCCCGTGATGTACGATAAAGAAATAATGCAATCTGTGTTGCCCGCATCCCACCAACCAAAGTGCTGACTTATCTACATTAGAAGGATTTAAAAGTTGCCTACTGACTGATTCTGTGGCATTTGAGCATCCTTCCTGCCCTTTCTTTGTACACCCCACCCAGGGCCGGTGCTACCACTAGGCAAACTAGGCAGTCGCCTAGGGCGCACTGCTGCCAAGGGCGCCCGGCCACTGGCGTTCATACTCTCTTCTCTCTGCAGCAAGCAACTAAGTCTCAGCATCAGCCACCACCTTGTTTGCACATAGTGTCAGAGTCGCAGCGGTGGCAGAGGACTGTGTCTGCATCCCGACTGAATGGAAGCAAGCAAACATTCATTGAAGTTAAAGTGTAGCGCTATAAATCAATAAATTGACCATTAAATTAATGGAATAAATAACTTGTGATATATAAAAAGAAAGGAATTGTCCAAACGTGCCCAAAGGGAGCAAATTATTTAGCCTTATGTCAGTACACAAGTACACAATGAGTGACTCTAATATCTTAAACCACAAAGGCGTGAACACATACATAAAAAATTATAATGAAATAATTAAAAAATATGGTAATAATATAAAAATATAAAAGTGTGTCACACTAAGGACACAAAAGGTCAAAATATACAAAAGTCCAAAAAATGTCAGCAAATATGAAGATGGAGTCCAAAGATTAGAGAGGACAGCCCGAAAACGTTTGCATCAAGTCATCATGGCTGTTCAAGCAGGTGCATCTTCCCAGCCAGCTGGTTATAAGTCTTTTATGACTTGGGCGGCATAAGCCTCTCCAAGTCATCAACATCTGGTAAGCCTCCTTATGACTATCGGTGGTGGCCTACCTATTATTTCAACTTCCTTCCAAGTGATGTCTGTTAAATATGTCTTCAGATTTGTGGGATCATTCTCTCTAATCTTTGGACTCCATCTTCATATTTGCTGACATTTTTTGGACTTTTGTATATTTTGACCTTTTGGGTCCTTAGTGTGACACACTTTTATATTTTTATATTATTTCCATATTTTTTAATTATTTCATTATAATTTTTTATGTGTGCGTTCACGCCTTTGTGGTTTAAGATATTAGTCACTCATTGTGTACTTGTGTACTAACATGAGGCTAAATATTTTGCTCCCTTTGGGCACGTTTAGACAATTCCTTTCTTTTTATATATATCAAGTTATTTATTCCATTATTAATTTAATGGTCAATTTATTAATTTATAGCGCTACACTTTAACTTCTATATTTGTTGCTTTGGTCTATAGCTGTGTTGGCTACTATTTATACCTTTCTACACAGCGCTGTAACTCTTCTTTTTTCCTAAGCAAACATTCATTGATGGGCATGGGTAGGCTGCTTTGATGGGCGCTGGTGGGCTGCATTTGATGGGCACTGGTGGGGCTGCATTGATGGGCACTGGTGAAGCTGCATTGATGGGTGCTGGTGAGGCTGCATTTGATGGGTGCTTCATTAAAAAGGCAGGGTATACATGGGCAGGGCAAAGGGGGTGGAGTCAGGGGTGGAGCCAGGGGGGGGCAAAATGAGGTTTCTCCTAGGGTTTCAAAAATCATTGCACCAGCCCTGACCACACCCCCTGTGCTTTGACAGTCACATCAACCAAAACCCACAGCGTATATTAGCTGAAAGTTCTTAAATGGCTTTGCTGCTAAACCCTAGAAATCTGCTGAAAATATTTGATGTGTTCTGCATTTGCATCCCTTTAAACCCCAATTAAAAATCAAATTTTCCCACTTTATAGTCTTATAATACCATATTTTATGATTTTTGCATGGAAAGGGTTTCCTGTCCTCCCAATACTATGCTCTAAACTGGAATCAATAAAAAGAGGGCTATGGCTGTTCAACAAGTGTCCTCACTTCTAGGGTGGAAGAAGAGAGGGTGTGCCTGACCAGGTCTATTAGATTGCAGAATGCACAGCCATATTTAGATACACTACACAACTACTATAATGCTCCATGCACACTAGGAGCAGAAAAAAAACAAGAATTTTACAGCAGCACTAGGCTGCATTGCAGTGTGAATATGACACATAGGAAACAATTGCTTCCTGTGGTGACAGACATTTCACCATGTGGTAAAATGTCAGTCATCGCCTATAGTGTGAATTGGCCTTGAAAAAAAATATGGAATTCCAAAGAAATAGCTGCACGGAGCATACAGACCCGAAGTGTAGAGAATCTTATCATCGGAGTTCTCAACTGATATAAATGCTCATTGCATATTCTCTACATGGGCTACATGGCCCACTGGCTACCAAAGCATCTTAAAGTGGAACTACACTCTCCCAATCAACATTGATTATTTTTATTCCTCAAGCTGTTAGCGTCAGTAAATAGATTTACTTTCTTATCATATTTACTTGTTTTAAACTTTTGTTTTTACATTTCTTCATTTACTTCCTGGTTTCTTACCTAGGCAAGTGATGTCATACATCCCAGGAGTCTTCAGGAAGGGAGGACAGGAGGAGGGTTTTTCTCAGTTAAGCACACTCTCCAGCATGCATGCTAAAGCTAAGAGCAGGTGGATTCCAGGAAGTAAATGCTATATGAATCATCTGCCCTTACTCAAGATGGCCAGAAATGCTATTGGGGTGTTTTTCAAAGTGATTTCTTAACAAAATAAAGCATGGAGACATGGATGGATGGGGGAGTTTGCTTTGAATATTAAAAATGAATTAAATAGTGTCTTTGGTTTGTGGTGCTCAGATGCAGTGAAGATCTACTTTAAGCAGCACTAAAATTGGTTGCATTGCTTTCATAGGAGCACTCTAAGAAGAAGCAGAGGAATAGTAAAGCGCAAACACTGTGCACTCGTACTAAAGAGGAGATACAGCATGCAAATATAATAAATAGAAGAATATATAATTTATTCTGTCAAGGTATAAACATTTAAATGTGTGTTTTTAAATACGTTACCAGTCTAATGGTTTGAATATAATGGCACATAAAATCTATAAATATATTGATAAAAAAAATAATGGCATTATAAGCACAAACTGGATAAAAACATTCTGTATTACTTGGGTGGGGTGTTGCCCATTGTTCAGGTTTCACTGTGCTAGAACATTCTAAAACTCTTGATAGTATGGTGTCTATCGCCAGCTGCCTGCTTTGGGCATTATAGAATTCTGGGGAAATCTGGTGTGGTTGCAGGTGTCTATGTTGCTTCAACAGTGAAATATCCCTAACAGAGTTCCCAGATGCACCTATCTGGATGGATACTCCCCTTATGGAATCTACTTTACATATAATATATGAATCACTTCAGGAGAACACTGCTGGGAAGACCTTGTGGTCAGCAGCACAAAGCTGCACAGTGAAATTTCACCAATGCATCCACTGAGAATTAAGCCCACAGTGAAAAAATGAAGGGACAGCATGACTGGTTCCATGACCATCTTCCTATCTGTATGCCTTCTGCAAACTGGGAGTTATGCAATCAAGGAAGTCAGAGATATCTACTGTATCTTAGCACATTTGTTTCATTTTGTGATAAGGCGCAAAGTATTAGGTCTAGTACACACTATGAGAAAACTGGATGAACAATCGTCCAATTTTCCACAAAGGCGTGGTATGATCTTGGAGGGAAATTCTTTCTTGCGTTCGCTGCAATAGGAAAATGTGTTTTTCCTATTGCAGTCAGCGCGAGACGTACAGTACCCTGTCGGCGAGAACCAGCGCGATGGGATCGCACTGGAAACACATTCTCGCAGGCAGGTACTGTAGGTGACAAAATGGTGAAGTGGTTTATTCAGAGTTTGTGTGCTTCCCCTCACGTCCACGTTTTGGCCAATACTCCCTGTAGACATCATCAAAGAGCTCCTTGCACGAAATGGTGCAACCTGTCATTTTCTGGTGCAAGGAGTATGTTTCTTCGGGTGGAGGGGTAAGTCGGTGCTTCAGCATCACAGGAATTAAGTTGTGGATCCTTTTGGTTGTGTTCTGTGTACCAAAATTGAATTACTCCTTAGAGGCAAAGGCCTCTCCTAGGATCATGACAGTATCTACACATGTGCTTCTTCAAAAACCTGGAAAACACAAAACCAACAAACACTGGTTACTCACAATAAGATTGGTTAGGCTGGACATACACCCAACAATCTTACTGAACAACCTTGTTTAGATTTAGCTAAACTATGCAATATGCAGTGTTAATTTTGACCTCAATTTTCAATTTAGTTTTAGCCATAGTCCTTTGACTAAATGCTATTTTAGTTTTAGCCGTATTTTAGTCATCTAAAATGGTTTAGTCTTATTTTAGTCGACTAAAATCTCCAGTACAAGTTAGTTGACTAAAATCAAATGGGGTTAGTTAAATTGTAATACAGTATTTTAACATTTCTCTAGAATTGCCAAACTCATTATATACTCCTGGAGTAAAAATCAAATAATATGTTATTTCTGGTATTAAGGTTTGAACATGAACTACATTAACAGATTTAGCCATTGTGATATTATAGGGGTTGATTTACTAAAAGTTGAGAGTGCTAAATCTGATGCAGCTGTGCATGGTAGCCAATCAGCTTCTATCTTCAGCTTGTTTAATTAAGCTTTGACAAAAAAAACAAAAAAAAAAACTGAAGGCTGATTGGTTTCTATGCACCAGATTTAGCAAATCAACCCCATAAAGGCCTTTTAAATAAAACCAAGTTTCATAAATAAACTAAAATAATATTTTTTGGCAAACAGAAGTTCAACTTTAAAATATAAAAAAACAAACAAAAAAACTGTAAATTCTATTGGCTGTAATGCCATTGCACATATTACTTGAATATATTACCAATTTTAAATGTTTTTCTTATTTTTTTTTTTCTGCTTTCAGCAGCTTAAATAGATGTCCCCTACTTATATGTGGTAGTGCAGTGTTGATTTTTACGTCAAATTTCAATTTAGTTTTAGTGGTAATCTTGACGAAAATGCCATTTGTTTTAGTTGTATTTTAGTCAACTTAAATAGTGTTTCATCGATGAAATGAACACTGGTAACATGAGATTTTCTAACCATGCGTTTCATTTATATCTAATCAGGAAGGCCTGTTTACTACATTGTTGTTCCTTGACTTTACCCCCCATTCACACCTGATCATTTTTCTGCTCATCTTCCTATACCTGACTACACAGAATCCCATTCTTTCCAACTGTCTATTTTAAACTGTCTGTTTTTTATGAGTGTATGCAGGCATTTTTGATCCTATAGACTTCGATTGAAAGGCCCGTAAATGTGCGATTTTGTATGTTTTTACACCTGAATAATTCCTCTCCTCCAACCCAACAAACAAAAGCTCCTGAAGCTTGACAGATGTGCAAAATGCCTGTATTACACCTGAGGAAAAAAAAAAAACACCACATTTTAGGTTCACCAGTAGTATGTTCTGTTCAGCTTCATAGAACAGGTATTGGTTCTATGCTTTATGACACCCATGGATGCTAGGTTATTCACTCCACAAATTGCAACTGATTTGTTATTTAAAGCATGGGCATAGCATAAGGGGTTGCAGGGATCACAATTGCAACCCCGACCCTAGCTCCAGGGGGCCCCTGCAGCCTCCCTGTCATATTATCATATCCTCCACAAAATCCAGCTCTGATCTGCCCTAGGGCCCCACAGCCATGCTCCAGTACTGGGCTTCTACTTTACTTTCCACAGTCCACACCCCTCTGTTCCCATTGGCTGGGAGAAGCTGTGAGCCATTTCCTGAATGGAGAGGAGCATGAGGTGAGAACAGCCCAGGATGGGGAAGTGTCTGTGCTGTGCGTGTGCTGGTAACATGGAATGATAACCAAGCTCAGCGAGGCAAGAGGAGGAGAGTGCCGTCCTGTAGCCATGATAGGACCGATGTCACTGGTGAGGTATGACACTACTCAGTGTCTCCTAGTCACCAGCTGGGATTCTCTGTACCCCCCCACCCAGGGATGTCTACTTACCCCACTTCCCTGACAATTGGGGAAAAGACACACACCTCCGGGAGGTGACCTTCCCCCAACACCTGCCAACACTGACAGAGAAACCTGCAGAAATTGCTAAAACAAATCCCTTAACACCTCCTCGGGGGGGCCCTGAAGGGCTGCAGGCTCCAGATTTTGTGTCACATGGCTTTGCCCTCCCACATCTAAGTTGCTCCCTCATGCCCCCTGACTACCCCCTCCACCCTGCATGCTATGCCCGGCTGCTGAGCTCCTTTCCCATTACAGCACTCTATACTGCTCCTCCTCACATTTCTTTACAACACAGCCAGTTAGCCATGATCTGCACAGGGTGTATCTGCCTACTGCAACTACACTGCCATTCTGACCAGAGAATTTCACAGGTCAGAAGGGCAACATAAAAGCCAGATACACCCCGTGAAGACTGACAGACTGTGTGTAAAGGAATGTGATTTCAGCCCTGTGTAGTGTGCATGTGTGTGTGTGTGGGGGGGGGAGCTGTATACAGTGCTGGGATGGGAAAGGAGCTCTGCCAAGTGACCTGCCAGGGGTCCCTCTCCTCTGATTCTCCAGCGGTAATCCCTGTCCTCTGATGTAAATAGGAACTCTGGGAACTCAAAACGCTTAAGCCACTTTGAGTATCTTGGCGTGCGGTGGATGTATCTGCATGCACGTTGGAAGTAGTGGGGGGGGAGGGCCCAGGTCAACTTTTGCACTGGGGCCCACAAGCTTCAAGCTACGCCTCTGATATAAAGTGTATGTAAACCCCAAAATGAAAATCCCCCAGCAGCACCATACCATCAAATGTATATGTTGAGGGACCCACTCCTTGAAATTTCACCTGCTGATCCTTCCAGTAAGAAACTTCCTGCCCTAAAAACACACTGCTGTCAGGTCCATATGCCAGCGTGTAGACACTCAGCATGTCCACACTGACTGTCTATGCAACTAATCCCCCCCCCCCCTAACAATTTCACTTACAAAACCACCCTGACTCTCCGTACAGAAGTAGCATTTGTGTGTCACCAGTATACATGTGGGCTGCACTTAAAGCGAAGTTCCACTCAAAAGCGTAAGCTCTGCTTATCTGCCCCCCCTCCCACCTCCGGTGCCACCTTTGGCACCTTCCTTAAAGCGGAACTCTGCTTTAAGAAAGAAATAAAAATATAAACACATTAGTCATGCTCTCTAATATATATTATGTTTGGTTTAACGTATACGTGAACAAATACCTTGTAAAGCAACCCATTCAGTTTAAAATAGAAATGAAAGGCAGAACATTTGTTTATACAGTTGGGACGGAAAGTATTCAGACCCCCTTACATTTTTCACTCTGTTATATTGCAGCCATTTTCTAAAATCATTTAAGTTCATTTTTTTCCTCATTAATGTACACACAGCACCCCATATTGACAGAAAAACACAGCATTGTTGACATTTTTGCAGATTTATTAAAAAAGAAAAACTGAAATATCACATGGTCCTAAGTATTCAGACCCTTTGCTCAGTATTTAGTAGAAGCACCCTTTTGATCTAATACAGCCATGAGTCTTTTTGGGAAAGATGCAACAAGTTTTTCACACCTAGATTTGGGGATCCTCTGCCATTCCTCCTTGCAGATCCTCTCCAGTTCTGTCAGGTTGGATGGTAAACGTTGGTGGACAGCCATTTTTAGGTCTCTCCAGAGATGCTCAATTGGGTTTAAGTCAGGTCTCTGGCTGGGCCATTCAAGAACAGTCACGTAGTTGTTGTGAAGCCACTCCGTTATTTTAGCTGTGTGCTTAGGGTCATTGTCTTGTTGGAAGGTAAACCTTCGGCCCAGTCTGAGGTCCTGAGCACTCTGTAGAAGGTTTTCGTCCAGGATATCCCTGTACTTGGCCACATTCATCTTTCCCTCGATTGCAACCAGTCGTCCTGTCCCTGCAGCTGAAAAACACCCCCACAGCATGATGCTGCCACCACCATGTTTCACTTTTGAGACTGTATTGGACAAGTGATGACCAGTGCCTGGTTTTCTCCACACATACCGCTTAGAATTAAGGCCAAAAAGTTCTATCTTTGTCTCATCAGACCAAAGAATCTTATTTCTCACCATCTTGGGAGTCCTTCAGGTGTTTTTTTTAGCAAACTCCATGTGGGCTTTTATGTGTCTTGCACTGAGGAGAGGCTTCCATCGGGCCACTCTGCCATAAAGCTCCGACTGGTGGAGGGCTGCAGTGATGGTTGACTTTCTACAACTTTCTCCGATCTCTTCTTTATCTCTCTCACCAAGGCTCTACTCCCCCGATAGCTCAGTTTGGCTGGACGGCCAGCTCTAGGAAGGGTTCTGGTCATCCCAAATGTCTTCCATTTAAGGATTATGGAGGCCACTGTGCTCTTAGGAACCTTAAGTGCAGCAGAAATTTTTTTGTAACCTTGGCCAGATCTGTGCCTTGCCACAATTCTGTGTCGGAGCTCTTCAGGCAGTTCCTTTGACCTCATGATTCTCATTTGCTCTGACATGCACTGTGAGCTGTAAGGTCTTATATAGACAGTGTGTGGCTTTCCTAATCAAGTCCAATCAGTATAATCAAACACAGCTGGACTCAAATGAAGGTGTGGAACCATCTCAAGGAACCATCTCAAGGATGATCAGAAGAAATGGACAGCACCTGGATTAAATATATGAGTGTCACAGCAAAGGTTCAGTTTTTCTTTTTTAATAAATCTGCAAAAATGTCAACAATTCTGTGTTTTTCTGTCGGGGTGCTGTGTGTACATTAATGAGGAAAAAAAAAGATCTTAAATGATGTTAGCAAATGGCTGCAATATAACAAAGAGTGAAAAATTTAAGGGGATCTGAATACATTCCGTCCCCACTGTAAGACCCAGGCTTATTTTCGGGGAAACACAGTATTTTAAATTTTTTTTAGTAAAAAAAACAACTCAGCAGTGAATAACTACTTAAGTACTCGGCACTTTTGACCCTTCCTGCCCAGGACAATTTTCAGCTTTCAGCACTTTGAATGACAATTTCGCGGTCATGCAACACTGCACCCAAACTACATTTTTATCATTTTCTTCCCATAAATAGAGCTTTCTTTTGGTGGTATTTGATCACCACTGGGGTTTTTATTTTTTGCTAAACAAATTAAAAAAGACCAACATTTGTGAAAAAAAAGAAAAAAAGTTTTCTTCGTTTCGGTTATAAGATTTTGTTTTCTCCTTCACTGACGGGAAAGTGATGGAGGCAGCCCTGATAAGGTGACACAGATAGGCACTGATATATGTACAATTGATGGGCACTGATAGGAGGCACTGATGAGGTACTGACAGGTGTTACTGCTGGGCAGTGATTGGCACTTTCATTGGCACTGACAGCTGTTATTGATGGGGCACTGATTGGCAGATGATGGGCAGTGATTGGAAGCTGATGGGCACATCTGAAGGGGACTGTGCTGATAATCAATGTGCTGATTATCAGCACAGATCACCCCCTCTGACAGGGAGAGCCGCCGTTCGGCTCTCCCTGTCAGAGCGAACCGAGGAACGCCGTTTACTGGCACTTCCTGGTTCACACGATGATCAGCTGTGATTGGTCACAGCTGATCACGTGGTATGGAGCCTCTGTCAGAGGCTCCATACCACGATTGAAGATGCAGTGTGTCAGACTGACACACATCACCTCCGATCGTCGCGCTGCGCGCCCCTGCAGCCATATTATCTTGCTGGACGCCATATAACGCCTCCTCAGGATAACAGAACCACCGCCCAGCCATCATTCTGCTATAGCCTGGGCAGGAAGTGATTAAATACCACCAAAAGAAAGCCCTATTTGTATGAAGAAAATGATGAAAAATTAATTTGGGCACAGTGTTGCATGACCGCGCAATTGTAATTCAAAGTGCGACAGCGCTGACAACTGAAAAATGGTCGGGGCAGGAAGGGGGTGAATGTGTCCTGTACTGAAGTGGTTAAACAGCAACCTGACAGCATGCTGCAGGAAAGAAAGGTCCCTTGCTCTACATGGGGAAGCAGCAGTCTCTCTGCAGAGGTCCAGCTTGCTCCCTGAAGGGTCAAAGCTAGAGCTCTCCAATAGCAGGGAGCTTGAGCTCTATTGATTGCAGTGCTATATCTCAGATTCAGCAGAGGGCATGTTGGACCTCTGCAGAGAGATAATTGCTTCCACATGGAAAGCAAGGGCCCCACTTTGCAGCTGCTGGCAGGCTGTGGCTGTTTTTCCAACTGCAATACTGAACTCCTTTTTGTCATGATGCACCTGGAACATACAGGATTTAGCTGATTTAAATGAAATGTTCATTTAGGTTTTAATGGAGTGTCAGGAGAGTGAAAGGAAGGAGAGTATGTCCACCTGAAGAAGACGGCAGTAAAAATGTAATAAATTAAAGTTTAACAGTCCTAAGATGGTGTGGCCACATTAGTTTTCATCTGATGGTCCTGCCAGTAACATACTTCCTTTCCTAGGGTGACAACGTTCATTCGCCGTACTCTATGTATGGAAAAGCATCATAGGCACCCTTGGGCAAAAACTTTATTAGGACTTTAGGACACCCCCTCCTGATCTTCATAACATAAGGGGCAGGTGTTCTGTAGTCTATATAGGAGAACTCAGCAGGGCTGACAACAGTGTTCATTTTGGCAGCAAATTTCAATTTAGTTTTAGTCTTAGGACTAAAATGGCATTTTAGTTTTAGTCCCATTTTAGTCTTCTGCAATTGTTTTAGTCATATTTAGTCGACTAAACCTCAAGTACATTTTAGTTGACTAAAATCTCCAGTATATTTTAGTCGACTAAAACTCATTTTAGTGGTCTAAAATCTAATCAGTGTAAATATATTGTAATACATTACTGAACATTTCTCTATAATTTCCAAACTCATTATATACTGCTGGAGTGAAAAATCTAATATGTTATTATTTATGGTATTGAGGTATGAACATGCACTACAGACCAGTGTTAATTTTGAAGTCAAATTTTAATTTAGTTATAGTCTTAGTCTTTTGACTAAAATGGCATTTTAGTTTTAGTCCCATATTGGTCTTTTGACTAAAATGCCATTTTAGTTTTAGTTATCTCAATTGTTTTCTTTTAAGTCGTATTTTAGTCGACTAAAATAGTATTCATTTAGTGGACTAAAATGTTTTAGTCATTTTAGTCGACAAAATTAACACTGGCTGACAATACTGCTTGAGGTTTCAGTGCAGCAGAGGCACAGAGCACGGGAACACACAGGCTTAATGGATTTCTGGCAGGTATTTTTTTTTTTTTTTAATTGTACAAAATAGGAGAAATTCATTGTTGTGGTTTGCATATCCTTTAACCCATTAATGTATTCCATATGTCGGCAGCACTGGAGGTTTCACACACACTCCCTCCCCCATGTCCTTTGTATCACCTGTACAATTAAAGGGCCAGTCCATCCAAAAGTGATATTTCAGTTAAAAGTTGAGTCTACTGGTCTTAGTCGCCCATGGCTTTTTATGTCTCCTGTAGTATCATCACCTTACAATAGTTTCTTGCTCTATTCCTGCCCACAATGAGGTGCTCTCATTTCTCCTGTTGCATGCACCATCCGATGAATCGCTCATCTGGGAGAGTTATCCCTCCATGTAATGGTTGGAGTAAATGTGAAGATCTGGGATCTCAGTTCCAGACATCTCATCACAACATATGAGATACAGTTAGGTAGTATAATGCTCCTCCATCTATGTGACCCACAACAAAAATAACAGGCGCCACTCAAGGCTCCACCAGGTCCTCTTGCATGACAAACCACTAGAAGTGCTGACAAGGACAGAGCTTGTCTCAGCTCAAAACATCCAGGAGGGAAAGAAAGTCCTAAAAGTCGCACATCACAGCAAAACCCGTGAGGAGGCATATGCCAGCCTCAGCCCGGGCTCCAACCAAGCCAAGCCCATCCAATGCATTTCACTCTGCCCCCGGAACTTAATCATGGGGAATTAATGCTCCTCCATCTATTACTGAATGTTTTGGGTGGAGTGACCCTCCAAAAATGACCATACATACCATTTTCCTATATAACCATAACATTGCCTCTGCTCTGGTCTTGTCCAGGAAATCAGCACCAACCGACAGTCAATAATTCTCAGCATTGGTGCCAGTTGACACCATAATAATCCCAAACATTGCTGTCAGTGGGCACACAATTAACTACCCAATGTTAGTGGATGCAATATTAACCCCTAACATTGGTGTCAGTGGACACAGTAATAACTTTCAGCATTGGTGTCCATGGACACAATAATAACCTGGAGCTGGATACCTGCAGGAGACATTCGTGTTAGTGGTAATAATAAGGCCCGACCTTTGTGCCAGTGAATGGAAAAAAAGCCCCCTACATTGGTGTCACTGAATGCAATATTAACACCCAATATTGATGTGGACACAATATTAATCCTTAACATTGGTGTCAGTGGAGACAATATTAACCTGCAACATTGGTGTCAGCGGACGCAAAATGAACCCCCAACATTGGTGTCAGTGGACCCAATAATAACCCCCAACATTGGTGTCAGTGCTTGATGACACAATAATAACCCCCAACATTGGTGTTAGTGGACCCAATATAAGCCCCCAACATTGGTGTCAGTGGACACAATAATAACCTGGAGCTGGATATCCGCAGGGGCCAAGTGACTCTCCTGGAAGACAGTAAGTGTTGCATTTGGGAAAATACAGCTCTTATTCCTCTCTCCTTGTGTGCTAAGTAATAAAATCCTTGAAAACACACTTAAAGTGACTGACGCTAAATGTTTCCCAATTCCTATTAGCTTTAGATTCAGCCCTGGGGTAAATGTCAGCCCACCCAGGCACTATGGGTCCCTCAAATACCCGTGGACATTGGGTGGGGGGGATGCTGCAGACACAAACCCTTAAATCTGGCACACATGATGAGATTATCGGACGAATGATCGTCTGTTTTTTTTCGTGTTAGCCTCCATATCGAAAATGAAGAGTTTACTAAAGTTCGAAAATTCTCGGACAGAATAAAAATGTAAAAGTGATATATCATATTGTGTTGTGTTTGTATTGTGTTTTCAGACAAAAGTTGTACTGGTTAAATGAAAATTGTATGATCTGGTATCGTACAAGAAAATTTTTCGTGTTTGTCCCTTCGGATAATTTTGGACGAAAGCTGTGTACCAACGATCAGATAATCGTACGATCATTTTGAAAGCGATTTTTTTGTACGATTTTCTGATTGTGTGTACGGTCCTTTAGTCAGCTTTTAAAATCAGATCTGTCCACCAAGTTATCTTCACTACTGTTGATCAATTTAAGTAAAGTTATATAGACACGGCAGACACATCCAACCACAGATGCCTGCAAGATAGTCTTCCGAAGGTTATCAACAAGTGATCCACAAAGGATGTCACACAAGAATGTATTTAGTGGAAAGTGAAGACATCCAGCCCGATGAAGTGGAATATTACAGTATAAGCTAAATAAAGTCCATGTATGCAACATGGATCATTCCAAACAACAAAAGCCCCTAGAAGTGGATCAATGTGTTCCACAGTCACTGTACAAGTCCGCTCAAGAGTACATACATGTGATACTCGTCATTAAAAGGGTCCTCCAGGGGCAGTCCAGCATGTCATCCACAAATAAAAATAAAATATGAATATCTTTTCCTTTTCTTATTACTTCTCCCATCTTTACATCCACCACTGTCATAAGATTCTTTCCTATCCATAAAAATGATGTACTTCCTATTTGGGGACCTGGAATACGTTTTACAATTTACTTAGTTGGTAAGGCTGAAAAAAGACACCAGTCCATCCAGTTCAACCTGTGGTGTGCGAGTGTGCTTGTGTTTAACCCCTTTCACACTGAGACGTTTTTCAGATGCTAAAGGGCTAAAAATAGCGCCTGTAAAGCGCCTGAAAAATGCCTCCCCTGCAGCCCCAGTGTGAGAGCCCGAGTGCTTTCATACTGGAGCAGTGCGCATGCAGGACCTTAGTAAAAGTCCTGCAAGCAGCATCTTTAGGGCATTGAAGGAGCGGTGTATACACCACTCCTGTCCATTGAAATCAATGGGCAGCGATTCGGCAGCGGCGCTTTTAACCATTTTAACACCCGAAAAGCACCGCTAAAACTAGTGGCGCTTTACCGTCAACGATCCCCTGCCCACCCCATTATTTTACTTAGGTCTTCTTGTAAGGTTTCCACATTCTGCGTAGAAGTGACTGTCCTGCTTAACTTTGTATCAATGTGATGCTTCAGAATTGGTGCTCTTTTGTATATTATTTTGGCCTTTTCTGGAAGATGAGAAGACAAATGAGAATTGGTCAATATTTCTGGAAGGTTTCCCAATATCCTAATAGTGTACTTATATATTGTAATTAGTTATAAATGCCACATTACCTTGTATGTTCCTAGTCTCCATAAAGCGGAAGTCCAGGCAAAACTATTTAAACACTAGTTTGCAGCACATGTGTGGTCCTACCTGGATCTGTATACCTGGGAACTTGCCGGATCTCTCCTGGCAATGCCCAGGGTCCAATCAATATTAAAGAAGGCCCTGTTCACATTTCATGGAACATTCCAAATATGTAAGTGAGGTGGGCGAGGCTTTCTTTACTAATGTAAAAAAAACTGGGAGAGAGTAAGGTGCCCAGGGTGGGAGCACCACTGCTGGAACATCTACAACCACCCTGGAGTACCTCAAACAGTTCCCTGTCTTAAAACAAAATAGTTCGATTTCTCTTAATTTCCACTACCTGTTTGTACATTGTGGCGACAAAAGCGACTGCCCGATTATCATCAACAGCTCTTTGTGGTTAACATTATTTCTTCTCTTTAGAAGATTCTCTCCATCCTTGGCACTTGTGAGCCCCCTACCCCTTCGTATGCTCTATTCTTGGAAGCCCCTTTATGTTAACTGTGTACTTAGAGGGGTTGATTTACTAAAGGCAAGTAGACTGTGCACTTTGCATGTGCAGTTGTTCCAGAGCTTAGTAAATGAGGCGAAGCTCCACTTTGCAAAGAATACCCAATCACGTGCAAGGAAAACAAACAGAAAATTGCATTTTTGCTCGCACATGATCGTTTTCGTTTCATTCGTTTATTTTTTTTTTCGTTTTTGAGGTCATTCGTCATGATCGCAATTCGTAAATTTGTACATTCGTAAATTCATAAGTCCGTACATTCGTAAATTAGAAAATTCGTATATTCGCAAAATTCATACATTCGTAAATTAGAAAATTCGTATATTCGTAAAATTCGTACACTTGTAAATTAGAAAATTCGGAAATTTGTAAATTCGAAATCTGAAAATCCAAAAACCCGAAAATCTGAAATAGTAACTAACTATTAAATTATAGGTATTGTAATTTCCTTTCAAATTTGGCTGTTAGTGAATGTAACAAATACGAATTTATCCGAAGTTATGAATTATCCGAAATAACGAATGCTGCATCTACACAAATGGAACGGAACAAATTAATAATAAAAAGTTTTTATTACTATTATTGTTATTTATTATTAATTCATTACGTTCCATTCGTTTGGATACGGCATTCATTATTTCGGATAATTCGTAACTTCGGATAAATTTGTATGTGTTACGTTCCCTAACAGCCAAATTTGATAGGAAATTACAATACCTATAATTTAATAGTTAGTAATAGTTAAGTTATTATTAGTTAATTATTATTTCAGATTTCCGAATTTACAAATTTCCGAATTTACAAATTTCCGAATGTACGAATGTATGAATTTCCGAATTTACGAATGTACGAATTTACAAATTTACGAATGTGCGAATGTACGATTTTATGAATGTACAAATTTTGCAAATATTTGAATTTACGAATATTCAGAAAAATTTGTTAAACGGGTTTTCGTTAATTCGGATATTTGCGAATTAACAAATTTGTCGATATTCGTTAAAAAACGAATTTGGAACGAAACGAATTGCACATGTCTAGTCCAAACTGACTATTTAACGGCTTGCGGACCGCCCACCATACATAAAGTGCGGCAGGGCGGCCTCTCTGTGCCAGATTTCATACCTAGTACATGATCTGACACTCCCGGGTCTGGAGATTGCGCGTGCCACCACGGCACCTGCTGATTATACAGTACACAGGCAGAACGGCGATCTCCCTATGTAAACAAAGCCGATCGCTGTTCTGTTAGAAGGGAAGGTATTGATCCTCTGTGTCTGCAAAGCAGGAAAATAGATTGATGCTTTCCCCTAGTTAAAGCACCTCCCCCACAGTGAGAAAGCACAGGCTTAGGAACAGATTTAACCCTTTGATCGCCCCTGATGTTAACCCCTTCCCTGCCAGTGTCATTAGTACAGCGACAGTGCATATTTTTAGTACTGATGACTGTATTAGTGTCACTGGTCCCCCAAAAAGTGTTAAAAGTGTCGGTTAGTGTCTGATTTGTCTGCCACAATTTTGCAGTCAAGTCGCTGATCGTCGCCATTACTTCTAAAAATAAATATATCCCATAGCTTGTATAATCTATAACTCAATGTACATTTATTGGGATTTTTTTTTTACCAAAGACATGAAGCAGAATACATATTGGAATAAATTGATGAAGAAATTTGATGTTTTACATTTTTTTTATTGGATGTTTTATAGCAGAAAGTAAAAAATATTGTTTTTTTTCTTCAAAATGATCAGTCTTTTTTTTGTTTGTTTATAGTGCAAAAAATAAAACTGCAGAGGTGATCAAATACCACCAAAAGAAATCTCTATTTGTGAGGAAAAAAAGGACGTCAATTCTATTTGGGAATAGCGCCGCATGACTGCGCAATTGTCAGTTAAAGTAATGCAGTGCCATATAGCAAAAAATGGCCTGGTCATGAAGGGGGTAAATCTTCCGGAGGTCAAGTGGTTAAACTTCACTAAAACCCGGAGTTAGGCTTTAACAGAGCAAACAAGGGATAAATAGGAGATATAGGTTGTTAGTGGTTTGTATGCCCTTTACAATGGCGGATTTATGAAATGTTAATGAATTTCTCCTGTGGTAATGGGAGCCGGGTATGTGCCAACAGATGGAGCCCGGGATAATAATATAGACATCGCTATCACAGGCTCCGCCTCCCATCCTGCAGGGGACACGTCACCCCTCCCCCACCATGCCAGCACTTGGCATACAGCAGGATTATCTATATTTATCTTGTACTCCTTTTTTGTATATATTAACCAGTTTACGTCTGTGCTATAGCCGAATGATGGCTACAGCGCGGACCTGAATTTCCAGGGCGTCATAGGACGTCCTCCCCTTTGTGCGTTCCCCGCGCGCCACCTGCAGGGCGCATGCGCGCTGTGATCACTGAGTCACCGAGACTCGGGTGATCACCGATCCGAGCAAGGGACCGATCCTGGCCCCTTACCACGTGATCAGCTGTCAGCCAATGACAGCTGATCACGTGTGTAAACAAAAGCTCGGTAATCGATTTTTTTTTCTCCTCACGCTGAAGCCGATCACCTGTTTATGTGCAAGGGACATCAGTCCCGAAGAGAAAGGAGGCACATCTGCCGCCTCCTCTGTGCCAATCAGTACCCCCTGCCAGTGCCACCTGCCATTGCCACCTGCCAGTGCCACCTATCAATGCCCATGAGTGCCACCTAACAATGCTCACCAGTGATGCCAATCAGTGCCACAGGGCAGCGCTGCCTTTCAGTGTAACCTACCAGTGCCGATCAGTGCCCATCACTGCCACCCATCAGTGCCCATCACTGCCACCTATTAGTGCCACTTCTCAATGCCCACCAATGCCACCTATCAATGCCCTTCAGTTCCACCCATCAGTGCCAACCTCTCAGTGTCACCTCTCAGTGCCGCCCTATCAGTGCCGCCTTATCGGTGCCCATCAGTGCTGCCTCATCAGCGTACATCAATGAAGGAGAAAAATTACCTGTTTGCAAAATTTTATAACAAAATATAAAAAAAAAAATATATATTTTTTTTAAACAATTCGGTCTTTTTACATTTTTTTAACAAAAAATAAAAACTGTAGAGGTGATCAAATACCACCAAAAGACAGCTCTATTTGTGGGAAAAAAATGCAAAAAATTTCATTTGGGTACAGTGTTGTATGACTGCGCAATTGTCATTCAAAGTGCAACAGCGCTGAAAGCTGAAAATTGGTCTGGACAGGAGAGGGGTTCAAGTGCCCAGTAAACAAGTGGTTAAATGAATGAATGAAACGGTGAAATGGGCCATTTATTGATACCTAGGGGACATCAAAGCCTAAATTTAGTTACATTGTTTAAAAAAAATAAAATAAAATAAATCAGCACAGGGGATGATATTTACATTCCACAAGCAGTGTCCCTTTTACTGGTTGCTGCTGTATGTTGAATGTGTATGTTGAAGTCTTCCATCTTCTGCCCTCACCTCCCCCTTGTGTCAGTAAATGTCCAGCAGTGTTTCAGGGGTTAATACAGCCAATGGACCTATCATAAGCCCTCATCAAGACTGCTGACTATGCCTTCCCTTCCCCACCCCCCTCCTCCAATCATAGAGGCTGTACTATAGCTTCCATGAATGAAAAGCGCTCTATGAATGGAAGGAGAGGATGAAGGAATGAAAGATCTACCTCCTCCATTTATAGAGCATTTTCACTGATGGAAGCTATGGTAGCACTTTTATGAATGGAGAAGGAGGGAAGGGTGGGGCAGAAAGGGGGGGCAGTCCTGAGAAGAGATTATGGCGGGTCCAGTGGCTGGAGAGCAGAGGATGGAAGATTTCCATAAAGACAGCAGACACCAGCACAAGGGACACTTCTCACTGAATGGAAGTACCATCCCTTGTGCTGATTAAAAGAGAAGTAAAGGTTTTGGGTTCTTTCCATATTTATACTTACCTAGGTGGATGAAGCATCGGTCCCCCGGTGCCTCTACACTGAGAACTTGGGCGATCGAACACCACCGATGGCTCAGTTCTCACAGCACCCCGAGCAGAGAGCTACTGACTGTCAATCAGCTCTCAACTCTGCTCCTCCTCGCTCATTGGAGCGCTGAGCTGTGGTGGGGGGGTGGGGAGCGGCCATCTCAGACTCTCAGCAACTCGCTGATAGGCTGAGATGGGTGTCAGTCTAGGCACCTGGTGGATCCAGACTTTATTGTCATGATGAAGTGGTGCCTGGACTGATTGCTGTGACGTCACAGAAGTGCAAAACGAATTGCACTTCTGTGATCCATAAGAGAAGCCCAGCAAAACGAGCTCAGGCAGTTATGCCTGGAGGGAGCCCACCCCTCCTTAAAGTGGAGGGCCACCCTAGAAAAAAAATACATTAACATTCTTAAAAAAAATTTAAAAAAAAAAAATAAAAAAAAAAAAAATAATTTTTACTCACCAGAAACCCCTGTTGCTAGGCAGTCTTTCTAATCTGCCTCTTCCTACTGCATGCGCAGTAGAAAACGGGCAGTGAAGCTGCAAGGCTCCACTGCTTGTTTCCCTTAGTTAGGATGGCGGCGCTGGCAGCTGATCCGATGGACGGATCGGCCTCGGGGGGGGGGAGGGTGCGACATCGCAGGCTCGCTGGACAGGTATATGTCCTTATTAAAAGTCAGCAGCTACAGTGTTTGTAGCTGCTGACTTAAAAAAAACAAAAAACGGGGGGGGGGGGGGGGGGGGCGTGGCCTGCCAGCGAGCTTGATGGCCGCTTAGACTCAGAGCTTCGTATCCTGGGGAGAGCTCCGGAGCAACGACGGCCCGCATCCATGGACAATCCACCGCCATCCAGCTTTCTAAGGCACTGGACACCAGCATGTCCAAGAGAAAAGAGGACGCCCGGCCGGAAAAACTGACAGCCTTCTTCCTAAAAACATCACCTTAGGTCAGTACTGCCCAAAATGGCGCCAGCTGCAGCGCGGACATCATACACAGATCTCCCTGATGAATTGCAGGGAGATCAGGAGCCACAACTGCTGCCCCTGTCCCCCGATCACTCGGCCAGCGGAAGCCCACACTCAGGGAGCTTAGCAAAAGCCCGCATGAGGCTCGATGACCTCTCATCCCCAGCACAGAGTGAGGCCTACTTGATTAACCCCCTCCAGTCAAACCAGGCCTTGCAATCCTCGGTGGCTGCTTTTCCTAAAAGGACCTTAAAGGACATGCTCCTTACACTACAGACATCATTGATGTCAGATCTGTCATCCCTGATAAACAAATTCTCAGCTAACATTAACAACCTGGGTAACAGGGTTTCATATATAGAAAACAAAATGGAAGAAAGTACCACAACTGTGAACGATCTGATAGATGCTATGATGAAGTGAAAGAGGAGCAGTCATGGATCAAAGCTAAATTAGCGGATTTAGAAAACCGCGCTCGCCGCAACAACGTAAAAATTCATGGTATACCTGAATCAGTTCTGCCTGCTGAACTCCCTAAATTTGCGAATGACCTCATGCAAGCTATCCTTCCCAGCGCCACTCCACTTGAAATCTCGGTTGACTGCATACATAGAATCTCCAAACCGCCTCATCTAGCTGCATCAGTACCTAGAGATGTGCTAATGAGAGTAAATTTTTTCAGAGCTAAGGAAACGCTCCTGGCGGCTGCCAGATCAGCTGCAACTCTTCCTGCACCATTCGCTGACATATAGCTTTATCCTGATCTCTCTAGATACACCTTACAACAGCGCAGACAACTAAGTCCCATCACAAAGGCCATGCATAATCATAAAATACAATAAAAATGGCATTACCCAGCTACCCTGCTGATCACAAAAAATGGCGCTGATCACACTGTAGCCACCCTTACAGGAGGACTGAAACTCTTATGCACCCGAGGCATTATTATTGACCAGCCGCAAGACCCCAGTCTTCCTTTGCTGCAACGTAAATTTCCATACAACCGCCGCAGCCAACCTAAGAACTAAGAATGACGCGCGCGGCCTTAAATTCCATGGATGGGCTTCTCATATATACACTTTTCTCTCCCAGGTTACTGAAGTGTTGAATTACTGAATTACCGAATTATAGTTATCTCAGTGATATGTTCAACAATTGTTGATACTGACTGTTCTCCCCACATTGCGGATTCGATATCCCCAGGCTATTAGATCCACCACCGGTTATTTTAGGTTAACACACCTTCGTTACTTTCCAGATCGTCTCAGTTGACTTTGCTTTTTATTTTTTTTCTTTCTCCCCTTTTGCCCTTTCCTTTTGTTGTATCTATACGCAGCTCAGCTACCCAGCATCAAAGTGAAGCTCCACGAAACATCCCTCATCCAGATCCACTTCATCATAGCAGAAGATCCGGAAATACCGATCGGAACTCCTCCGCTAGTACCAACTAACTGTAAGTCCCTGCACTCTTCACACTGACCATTTCCACGAAACATGCCACTCAACATCCTCTCAATAAACGCAAATGGACTTAACCATCCTGCCAAGCGCCATTCTCTATGGAAAACTGCCCACAACACTAACTGTGACATTCTATGTGTCCAGGAGACACACTTCTCATCCGCGACCCCAAAATGTTCTAACAATCGTTTCCCACACATCTTCCAGGCTTCCTTTTCTTCCAAAAAAAGAGGAGCCCTCATTGCAGTCAAAGACTCAGTGAACTTCCAATCCCATCAGGTGACTCTAGACCCAAATGGTCGATATATCATTCTACAATGCACTATTAACATGGTCGCTTACACCCTGATAAATCTATATGCACCCAATTTCCACCAAATGTGCTTTTTAAGGTGCCTCATGAAATCCATCAAACCTATCCAAAGAGGCCACGTGATTATGTGCGGTGACTAATTTGGTACCTGATATTCACATGGACTCATCCACACCGTCCAAAAGAAGGGAATCCCCTCTGAAGAAATTTCTATTCGAACGGTCATCATGGATCTGAAAAAGACTACACATATCTCTCTCCACTACACAAAATGTATTCAAGAATTGATCTTTTTCTTGCAGATAAATGGCTTCTTCAAAATGCCACTTCCTCGACTATCTATGCCATGCTGTGTTGTCAGACCACGCACCCATCGGCATATCAATTGCAGACTCCTCACCACAATCTAAAACCAATCTCGTGCGAGCCAACAATTTCCTACTGCAACAGCCAACATATTCTGCAGAGATCGCCACTTTACTCTCTGAATTTTTTAAGAACGTGGATTCGGTGCCCAACCACAGCATGGTATGGAATACACATAAAGTATTTATAAGGGGTGTATTAATGCAAATGAACTCCCGTATGAAAAAAACTAAGACGCAGCGACTAGACTATCTCACGACTACCATAGCAGACCTTGAAAAAAACAGCAAAACACCCACAGGCCATACATTCAGCGAAGCTTCTATCCCTGAGACAGGAGCTTAGAACCCTCCTCTTACACTCTTTTGAAAAAACACAGCGCAAATTAAAAGCTGTGGCTTACTCCACCTCAAATAAAGTGGGGGAAAGCTCTAGCCAGATGCCTAAAGGGATACCAGGCTAGAACCAAAATAGCCTACCTTATTCATCCCCACACACATGAAAAAATGCTAAATCCCCAAGATATTGATGACGCCTTAAGCTCATATTATGGTGACCTTTATAACCTTAAGGCCCTGACCCATTAACCCTCTATTGACAACATTGAGGCCTTTTTAAACCACATCAACCTCTCAACTCTAAATGAAACACAACTTAAATTCCTGAACGCACCTTTCACGACCTCAGAACTACAATATGTCATCAAATCTCTAACTACGGGGAAAGCCCCAGGTCCTGACAGGCTGACTAGTGAATATTAAACAATTTTCCTCCATAATCACCGACCACATGACCACCTTATATAATGATGCAGTGTCCTCTTCTTCATTTCCTCGTGAAATGCTACAAGCCCTGCATATGTGCGTACTCGGCTTTCGGGGGTTATACCGGGATGGTGCCCGCAGCTGCAGGCATCATCCCGGTTGTTTCGAGCGGGCGATCGGCTACCCGTATATAACAACCGATGCGGGTAAAAGTCGCTCGGCTGTTATACCGGAGGAGCGGACATCCCCCCTCCCGCCGCTCTTACCGGGCCTCCCGTGTGATCGGAGGCCCGATGTCCAATCGGCTGCCTCCGGCGGCTGTGGGCGGGCTGGAACGAAGCTGTGGGCGGCTTCGTCCCAGCCTTCTCAATGTAAACGCGGAAGCGACGTCATGACGTCACTTCCCGTTTACTCGGCTGCCAATGGCGCCGAATTTTAAAAAATACACAGTATTCAGAATCGCCGTTTTCGGCGATCTGAATACTTTGAAGTGCAGAAGAGGGATCGGGGGTCTTTTAGACCCCCGATCCCTCCATAAAGAGTACCTGTCACCACCTATTACAAGGGATGTTTACATTCCTTGTGACAGCAATAAAAGTAAAAAAAAAAAAACATTTTTTTTTAAAAACACAATTTATAAGTCTAAAAATAAATAAAATAAATAAATAAAAAAATTTTTTTAAAGCGCCCCCGACCCCGCGAGCTCGCGCAGCGAAGAAAACGCATACGGAAGTCGCGCCCGCATATGTAAACGGTGTTCAAATCACACATGTGAGGTATCGCCGCGATCGTGAGAGCGAGAGCAATAATTCTAGCCCTAGACCTCCTCTGTAACTCTAACCTGGTAACCGTAAAAAAAATTTAAAGCGTCGCCTATGGAAATTCATAGCTACCATAGTTTGTCGCCATTCCACGAGTGCGTGCAATTATAAAGCGTGACATGTTTGGTATCTATTTACTCGGCGTAACATCATCTTTCACATTATACAAAAATATTGGGGTAACTTTGCTGTTTGGATTTTTTAAAATTCATGGAAGTGTCCCTTTTCCAAAAATTTGCGTTTAAAACACCGCTGCACAAATACCGTGTGATATAAAATATTGCAACAATCTCCATTTTATTCTCTAGATTCTCTGCTAAAAAATATATATATAATGTTTGGGGGTTCTAAGTAATTTTCTAGCAAAAAATATGGATTTTAACTTGTAAATACCAAATTTCAAAAATAGGCTTAGTGTTAAATCTTGATTTAAAAATTTACGTGAAAGCCATCGCCATCAGACTAAATAACATACTGCCCACCCTGATTCACTGCGACCAATCTGGTTTCACCATGGGACGCCAAGCGCCTGATGTCACTAGAAGGCTTATAGACATTATCCATCACACCGAGTCCAACGGAACGCCTTCTCTGCTTCTATCTTTGGATGCAGAGACGGCGTTCGACAGGATTCACTGGGCTTATCTACATAGAGTCCTCCTTAAGTTTGGTTTCCAAGGCAATATACTACAAGCTGTCCTAGCACTATACACAGCACCCTCCTCTAAAGTATACTCCTCTGAAATGATATCCCAATTATTCCAAATAACCAACGGTACGCTCCAGGGTTGCCCATTGTCGCCCTTGATTTTTAATCTTCTGGAACCCCTAGCGGAACACATTAGAACTAACCCCCTCATTTCTGGTATTACAATCAATAGAGCCCATCATAAAATCAGTTTATTTGCTGACGATGTCATCCTAATGGTCGTCCAACCCATTCCTCCTCTCTAGTTGCAATTCAGGACACTCTTATGAGGTTTAGCAAGATTTCGTATTACAAAATTATTGACACCAAATCATTCATACTCAACCTAGCTATAGATGCTACGACTACACATCTACTACAAGCTAAGTTTTCCTATACCTGGGCAGAAAAAAGTATCTCATATCTTGGTATCCAGTTCATCAAATCAGTTAAACAACTTTTTGCAGTTAGCTACACATCGTTTACCAAAAAACGGCAAACTGATTTACAAAAACCAGTGCGACACGAACTTTCATGGTCAGGTAGATTAGCATCATTTAAAATGAACCATCTCCCACAATTGCTCTACCTTTTTAGAACAATACCCATCCCGATACCTCAATCCTATTTTAAGACACTACAAACTATTCTAAGTAAGTTCATTTGGCAAGGTAAGAAACCACGTAGTGCCCATTCGAAACGTATTAAACACACACTAGCAGGAGGATCAGGGTTCATAGACTCCGCAGACTACTACCAAGCCACCATGCTAACGCAAATACAAGAATGGTTTAGTCCTACCCCGAACAAACACTGGAGTCAAATAGAATCCTCTTCAATTATACGTTCAGACCTATAAACTTGGATTCTAGGGATCCCTCTAGGCATCAATATACCGACCGCTCTTTCCCCTACAATGAAAGCCTCTGCACGTGTATGGAAATCAATTACAAACATAAAACTACCACCCTCAAAACTCACAGCACCCCTCCTCCCGATAGGAACTCTCAAACAACTCACACCAGACCTCCAGTTGTCCCAGTGGGCAAGCAAAGGCATCCTCCACATTCAAGACCTATTCTTTGATTGCAAATTAAAACCCTTATCCCAACTGAGAAAAGAATATGCACTCCCACCCCCTGAATATTTCACTCACATACGAGTGACCCATTGCTTATCCTCCCTATCTCAACCAAATCCAATACACTCCTTACCTTCTACCATATGGTCTTTTGTAACCCACCCATCTCCACAACGAAAAGGTATCTAATTGCTCGACAACACCTTACACCAAAAAAAGTAATTTATTAAACACACTTCACATCTGCACTGGGAATCTGACCTGGGAGAACCCTTCACAGAGGACCAATGGCAAAAAGCATTTAAATCGATATACCAATCTACCAATTGCTCAGCCTTATTGGGAACTATCCCAAAAGATTTCTCAACGATGGTACCTGACTCCTACCAGGCTATCCTATCTTGCCTCTTAGACATCCGATTCCTGCTGGAGATGCCAATCTGCACAAGGAGATCTACTCCACATCTTATGGGCATGTCTCAAAATACAGCCTTACTGGTCCACTATTTTCCAAATCCTACAAAGCGTTTCCAAATGTCACATCCCCTTATCTCCCGCACCGGTGCTCCTAAATCTAACAATTGAAGATATCCCTACCTCCCTAAGATTGGCAATCACTCACATTCTTTTAGCATCCAGACTCAACATTACTCGTTTATGGAAATCGGTCACAACTCCCACTATTGTAAACACACTTGAAATGGTACACGCACAGTGTAGCTACGAACTCATGATGGCCTCTAGTAGAGGTAACTACCACAAAACACTCTCTTCATGGCAACCCTGGCTGCAATGGTCAGAAGCAGCAAAATACCTGCACCCAAAGAACACCTCCTGACATGTCTCTAACACAGACAGCCTTGACGCACTTATACGCAGTCTGACTTCCCCCAGCTAACTCGGACTACGACTCATGGGTTGTCCTCACAGACCAGGTCACTAGAGAAATAAATTCACAGAAAGAATTTGCTTCCCTTTTGATTTACTTCTACTACCATAAACCTAAAAGTCTTATGCAACAATGACAAGTTCACTCCAGAAACCTCGGAGAATGATCCTGAGATGGCTACCAGCACCTGTCTCACCACAGTTTGCTCCCAGAGGGGTGGCAGGACGGAAGCGGTTGTCCATCCCCAATTTTATTTCAAGGAGTAAGATTAAACTACCCCTATAGGAAATCACTCACTAGGACTAATAGTATATAGTACAACAATTTTTACCCCCTTCATGCTTTCTATTTTTTGTTTTGGGTAGAAACTTCTCGGCTTCTATTGTTGTTATTGTTCCTGTTTGGCACTTGAGACAACTTGATGTACCACTGTTTATGTTCAGGCACAGCCAGTCTACTCAACTGGACATTGTATATCAGTATGCTCAATTATTTGACTCCCAACATTTTGTATTTCTCTGTAAAATGCTGAATAAACCCATTGATTAAAAAAAAACCAAAAAAAAAAAAAAACGGGCGGAACACTGCTTTAAGTGTACAGGGATGCACAGGACACCCAGCAGGGACAGAAGAAGAGCTGGGGTAAACTGGGGTGCCTTGATGTAGCCACTGCGGCTTACACATACAATGCATCCGGAAAGTATTCACAGCGCTTCACTTTTTCCACATTTTTTTATGTTGCAGCCTTATTCCAAAATGGACTAAAATCATGATTTTCCTCAAAACTCTACAAACAATCCCCCATAATGACAGCATAAAAGAAGTTTGTTTGAAATCATTGCCAATGTATTAAAACTAAACAAGGAAAAAATCCCATGTACATAAGTATCATAGACTCCTCCCATATACATAAATATCATAGACTCCTCCCATGTACATAAGTATCACAGGCTCCTACCATGTACATAAGTATTACAGGCTCCTACCATGTACATAAGCATCACAGGGTCCTCCCATGCACATCAGTATCACAGGCTCCTCCCATGTACATAAGTATCACAGTCTTTGCCATGACACTCAACACTGAGCTCAGGTGCATCCTGTTTCCACTGATCATCCTTGAGATGTTTCTACAACTTGATTGGAGTCCACCTGTGGTAAATTCAGTTGATTGGACATGATTTGGAAAGACACACACCTGTTTATATAAGGTCCCACAGGTAACAGTGCATGTCAGAGCACAAACCAAGCCATGAAGTCCAAGGAATTGTCTGTAGACCTTCAAGACAGGATTGCATGGAGGCATAGATCTGGGGAATGGTACAGAAACACTTCTGCAGCATTGAAGGTCCCAATGAGCACAGTGGCCTGCATCATCCATAAATGGAAGAAGTTTGGAACCACCAGGACTGTTCCTAGAGAGGGACACCCAGCCAAACTGAGCGATCGGGGGAGAAGGGCCTTAGTCGGGGAGGTGACCAAGAACCTGATGGTCACTCTGACAGAGCTCCAGCATTTCTCTGTGTAGAGAGGAGAACCTTCCAGAAGAAAAACCATCTTTGCAGCACTCCACCAATCAGTCCTGCAGTGGCGGCCTGTGCATTGTGGGCGCACGGGCGCTGCCCCCCCATTCATGGGCCCGGCCCCATTCAGGAAGCCGAACGCATGGATTCCTATGGCGGGAACGGGAGGGGGTGGTACTTTTTAAAGCACCTGATTAGAGCCAAAGGCTCTAAGAGGCTTCAAAATAGGGTGGGCTCGGGGCGCAGAGAGTGTGCCCTGATCCCACCCAATTGTGTGACGATGGCAAATTAATTTTCGCTATTTTCACACTAACCTTCCTCCCTGCCGATCAGGAGGCAGGGTGTCAGACCTGTTTCCTGATTGGCAAAAGCGCCAGGCCACCCTATTGGATGCATGGCGCTAAGGAAGAGGAGCGGAGGAGACACACGCTGGAGCGGAGGTCGCCAACGCTCTGGTGCACTTGGAGAGGAGCTGCTGCGGTAAGTGCCAGGGGGTCTGTCAGAGCTGCGCGTGGGGGGGGGGGGGTGTTGGGGATGCTGCCAGAGCCACGAGCACCGCGAGTGGGGGGGGGGGGGTCGGTGGTTACACTGGCTGCATATGATGGGCACAGTGACTGTATTTGGTGGGCACAGTGGCTGCATATGATGGGCACAGTGACTGCATTTGGTGGGCACAGTGGCTGCATATGCTGGCACAGTGGCTGTATTAATTGGGCACAGTGGCTGTATTTGATGGGCACAGTGGTTGCATATGATGGGCACAGGGGCTGCATTTGATGGGCACAGTGGTTGCATATGATGGGCACAGTGGCTGCATTTGATAAGTACAGTGGCTGCATATGATGGGCACACAGTGGCTGCATTTGATGGGCACACAGTGGCTGCATTTGATGGGCACAGAGGCTGCATTTGATGGGCACAGTGGCTGCATTTGATGGGCACAGTGGCTGCATTTGATGGGCACAGTGGCTGTATTTGATAGGCACAGTGAGGCTGCAATTTATGTTTTTTTTAAGTATTTTTCGGAATTTTTCAGTTTGTTTGCGCCCCCCCAAAAATTTTGAGCACCAGCCGCCACTGCAGGCCTGTATGGTAAAGTGGTCAGACGGAAGCCACTCCTCCAGTAAAAGGCACATGACAGCCCACCTGGAGTTTGCCAAAAGGCACCTGAAGGACTCTCAGACCATGAGAAACAAAATTCTCTGGTCTGATGAAACATAGATTGAACATTGGCCTGAATGGCAAGCGTCATGTCTGGAGGAAACCTGGCACCGCTCATCACCTGACCAATACCATCCCTACAGTGAAGCATGGTGGTGGCAGAATCATGCTGTGGGGATGTTTTTTAGCAGCAGGAACTGGGAGACTAGTCAGGATGGAGGGAAAGATGAATGCAGCAATGTGCAGAGACATCCTTGATAAAACCTGCTCCAGAACGCTCTGGACCTCAGACTGGGGCGAAAGTTCATCTTCCGACAAGACAACGACCCAAAGCACACAGCCAAGATAACAAAGGAGTGGCTATGGGACAACTCTGTGAATGTCCTTGAGTGGCCCAGCCAGAGCCCAGACTTGAACCCGATTGAATATCTCTGAAGAGATCTGAAAATGGCTGTACACCGACGCTCCCCATCCAACCTGATGGAGCTTGAGAGGTCCTGCAAAGATGAATGGGAGAAACTGCCCAAAAAAAGGTGTGCCAAGCTTGTAGCATCATACTCAAAAAGACTTGAGGCTGTAATTGGTGCCAAAGGAGCTTCACTAAAGTATTGAGCAAAGGCTGTGATACTGATGTACATGGGAGGAGCCTGGGATACTGATGTACATGGGAGGGGCCTGTGATACTGATGTACATGGGAAGAGCCTGTGATACTGATATACATGGGAAGAGCCTGTGATACTGATGTACATGGGAAGAGCCTGTGATACTGATGTACATGGGAGGAGCCTGTGATACTGATGTACATGGGAGGAGCCTGTGATACTTATGTACATGGGAGGAGCCTGTGATACTTATGTACATGGGAGGAGCCTGTGATACTTATGTACATGGGAGGAGCCTGTGATACTTATGTACATGGGAGGAGCCTGTGATACTTATGTACATGGGAGGAGCCTGTAATACTTATGTACATGGGAGGAGCCTGTGATACTTATGTACATGGGAGGAGCCTGTGATACTTATGTACATGGGAGGAGCCTGTGATACTTATGTACATGGGAGGAGCCTGTGATACTTATGTACATGGGAGGAGCCTGTGATACTTACGTACATGGGAGGAGCCTGTGATACTTACGTACATGGGAGGAGCCTGTGATACTTACGTACATGGGAGGAGCCTGTGATACTTATGTACATGGGAGGAGCCTGTGATACTGATGTACATGGGAGGAGCCTGTGATACTTATGTACATGGGAGGAGCCTGTGATACTTATGTATATAGAGGAGTCTGTGATACGTATGTACATGGTAGGAGTCTCTGATGCTTTTGTACATGGGAGGAGCCTGGGATACTTATGTACATGGGAGGAGTCTGTGATACTTATATACATGGGAGGAGTCTGTGATACTTATGTACATGGGAGGAGCCTGTGATACTTATGTACATGGGAGGAGCCTGTGATACTGATGTACATGGGAGGAGCCTGTGATACTGATGTACATGGGAGGAGCCTGTGATACTTATGTACATGGGAGGAGCCTGTGATACTTATGTATATAGAGGAGTCTGTGATACGTATGTACATGGTAGGAGTCTCTGATGCTTTTGTACATGGGAGGAGCCTGTGATACTTATGTACATGGGAGGAGTCTGTGATACTTATATACATGGGAGGAGTCTGTGATACTTATGTACATGGGAGGAGTCTGTGATACTTATGTACATGGGAGGAGTCTGTGATACTTATGTACATGGGATTTTTTTTCCTTTTTTATTTTTAACCACTTAAGGACCGGGCCTATTTTTCAGACTTATTATATTATTATATGTAGTTATTTACAAGTTGAAATTTTTTTTTTTCTAGAAAATTACTTAGAACCCCCAAACATTATATATATTTTTTCTAACACACTAGAGAATAAAATGGCGGTCGTTGCAATACTTTCTGGCACATTGTATTTGTGCAGCGGTTTTACAAGCAGTGTTAATTTTGGAAGCAAATTTTGATTTAGTTTTAGTCTTAGGACTAAAATGGCATTTTAGTTTTAGTCCACCGAGCTCACAGAACTCTCACCTCCACTCCTTGTATCTTCTGCATAAATCTCTTTTGTATGGTCTTTTATCCTATTCCGATAACCGCCAGCAGGGTGTCCTCTGTCCCAATATATGTTATAACTGTACGGATGTTCCCCATCTATACAACTCTGTGATATTCCAAGACTCACGGGGGGGGGGGTTAGAAGAAAGAAACCTCCGACAGTGTAGAATGTCAAAGTAATCAGCTAATTTTATTAAATATAGTAGATTGGACTCTTAAATCAATAACAAGATTTAAAAGCAGAAAAAGTGTAACAATGTGGCGTTTTCTCGACGTTCTCACGTCACTTCCGGTAAACAGTCTACATCCACTTCCGTACAGTTATAACATATATTGGGACAGAGGACACCCTGGTGGCGGTTATTGGAATAGGAAAAAAGACAATACAAAAGAGATTTATGCTGATGATACAAGGAGTGGAGGTGAGAGTTCTGTGAGCTCGGTTTTGGATTGTGCATATCTCTTCTCTTATTCATAAGGACTTATGGGCAAATTAGTATATATTTGATTAATATATGAGAGCATCATTTTGAGAAATTACCACCTGGAAAGATGCCTGATTAGAAGAGGAAATAATAGACTGTTACATGGACTTCTTTAAAATCATATTATATTCTGGGTGTCTTAGAATACTTCCTAATTTTTGTATTATTATTACAATTTTTATCACTTACCTACCACTTATGTTTGGATGTTAGGATATTCATTATTTAGTTATTAATTGGGTGCGTTTACACTGTTGCGCGAGATCATTATTGATTTATTTCTTTTTTGTGTGTTGTGTGAACAATATTAGATTTTGCTGCAGGCAGAATTTATAGCACTTTCACTGCACTTTGTTTTTTACCACAGACTTGTGCTCGGTACATATGTTTATACATTATTAATTTTTGAACACATTATAGTAGCCCAAAGTCTTTTTTGTTTATATTTAGATACCTCACATGTGTGGTTTGAACACAGTTTTCATATGCCAGCGCTGCTCATGTATGCATTGGCTTCTGCATGCAAGCTCGGCGGGACGGAGCGCTTTAAATTTATAATTTTTATTATTTATTTTACTTTTTTTTTTATTTGACACTGTCCTTTAAAAAAAAATGTTTTGGGTCACTTTTATTCCTATTACAAGGAATGTAAACATCCCTTGTAATAGGAAAAAAAAGCATGACAGGACCTCTTAAATTTGAGATCTGGGGTCAAAAAGACCTCAGATCCCATACTGATGCCCCGTACATACGAGCGGGTTTTCCGTTGGAAAAATCTTGGATGGTTTTTCCGACGGAATTCCGCTCAAGCTTGGCTTGCATACACACGGTCACACAAAAGTTTGACAATCAAGAACGCGGTGACGTACAACACTATGACGAGCAGAGAAAATGAAGTTCAATGCTTCCGAGCATGCGTCGAATTGTTTCCGAGCATGCATAGGAATTTTGCGCGTCGGAATGTGTACAGACGATCAGAATTTCCGATCGTAACTTTTTCCGACTGAAAAATTAAGAACCCGCTCTCAATTTTTTTGCTGGCTGGAATTCGGCCAGCAAAAGTCCGATGGAGCATACACACGGTCGCATTTTCAGACCAAAAACTCTTATCGGTCTTTTGCTGGCCGAATTTCCGATCGTGTGTACGGGGCATTACACTAAAATGCAATAAAAAAAAGAAAAAAAAGAAATGTTACTTGAAAAAATAAAATGTTAAAAAAAAATTAAGAGTCTTGGATAGAAGTGACGTTTGACATCACTACCAGCCTCCAATGCTATGGAACCGAGCGGGGGCCATCTTCCCCTCACTCAGCATCCAGGCAGTGAGGGGACAGGAACCGATTGGCTCGGCCGCTACCGACTGCTCCGGTAAGCGGCGGAGATGACAGGAGCGTGGCCCCTCCCACCACCGATAAAAGTGATCTTGTGGCGAATCCGCCGATGTGACCACTTTTAACTGAAAGAGGACAGCCCACCGTTTTTAAAAATACCGGGGTTATGGCAGCTAGCTGCTCCCATAACAAGGGTATTTAACGTCAAAGTAGCGACGTATAATGACAGCGGCTGGTCCGTATGTAGTTAATAAATTTGCAAAGATTTCAAGCAAACTTCTCTCACATTGTCATTATGGGGTATTGTTTGTAGAATTTTGAGGAAAATAATAAATTTAGTCTATTTTGGAATAAGGCTGTAACATAACAATGTTATGACATGGATCTATGCCTTCCCCTAGTACCAGCACCTCCCCCACAGTAAAGAAAACACCAGCTAGGCACACAGGTAACCCTTTGATGGCCTCTGCTGTCAACCCCTTCCCTGCCAGTGTCATTAGTACAGTGACAGTGCATATTTTTTAGCACTGATCACTGTATTGGTATCACTGGTCCCCAAAAAGTGTCAAAAGTGTCACTTAGTGTCTGATTTGTCCGACGCAATGTTGCAGTCATGCAGATCAGCGCCATTACTAGTAAAAAAAAAAAAAAGTAAAAATAAAAAAAATATTTGTAGACGCTATAACTTTTGTTAACCAAAATCAATATACACTTATTGGGATTTGTTTTTACCAAAAATAGGTAGCAGAATACATATTAACCTAAATTGATAAAGAAATGTTATTTTTTAAAAAATTTTTATTGGATGTTTTATAGCAAAAAGTGAAAAATATTTTTTTTCTTTTTTTTTTTTTTTATAGGTGATCAAATACCACCAAAAGAAAGTTCTATTTGTGGGAAAAAAAAGGACATTAATTTTATTTGGCTACAACGTTGCACGACTGCGCAATTGTCAGTTATAGTAACGCAGTGCCGTATCACAAAAAATGGCCTGGTCAGGAAGGGGGGTAAAACATTCCAGAGCTGAAGAGGTTACAGCTTAATGGTGGTGATAATCACATAATCTGATTGATCTGCTTCAATAGGAATAATCGATCTATAGATGACAACCCATTCAGTCAATATGATACATCTGGGGAAGTGGATTTCAATAGAATGGATACAATCATAATGGATAATAAATACATTTCTGTTTCTATGGTGTAATCCCATAATCTGATTGGTCACAATAGTAGAGTGGGAGTGGTTTAGATCTCTCTGACAAGTCTTTATAACTGTCTGGGGTCCCCATAGTGGAGATTTAGCCCTCACTTCCTCCGGGGTCAGAAAGGCAGGAAGTGAGCAGAATCTCTCCCATTGCAATAAATAAGGGGAAAAGGAGCATCTACGCTACACACAGCGGCCATCTTGGATTAAAGAGTCTTTTTCTAGGGATAAATGTTTTTGGGGACCACTAGGATTCCCCCAAATGGTTACAAGGGAACTCATACTGAGAGAAATATGTAGGCTGCCATTGCTGATCGCCTTCTGAAAATGCTATACTCCTGGCTGGCTCTGGCTTCCATGCTTTCTGCATCACTGCATGTTTATTTAGAACTTCTTCCCAATCAGTGATGGAGGACGAACAGAAAGCAATGGATCAGACTGACATCCAGGCAACGAGCAGATTTAGTCTCTGTATTCTCCCATAATAAATGATCCAGGGGCTTTACAAGACGCCCCCCACTACCCTCATAGCAAATACTCTAATTTCTTCACTCAACCTCTGATTGGTTGCTATTGGTTACATGTATGTATACTTGTTCTAGAGAACATAGGGCCCTATACATGAGATGTCAACTAAAAAGGTAAACAACCTTGTGGTCATAGTAACCATTTTGTTTACAAACCTGAGCTGTAAAAAAAAAAAAATCCTCCCGCTGTCTATTTTACAGCTCAGATGTGTAAAAAAAACATATGCTGTGGCAACAAGGTTGTTTAGATATAAAAAAAAAAAAAAAAAAAAACATAACGGCCCTCCCTGAGAGATCAGCTAGAAAGGTAAACAACACTGTTGCCATAGCAACCAATTTGTTTACTTGTTTACAAACCTAAAAAGGTTTGTCAGCTAAAAGGTAAGCAAGCTTGTTGTCATAGCAACCATGTTTACTTGTTTACAAACCTGAGCTGTAAAAAAACAAAACAAAAACAAAACAAAAAAAACACATCCTCCCGCTGTCTGTTTTACAGCTCAGATTGCTATGACAACAACCTTGTTTACATTTTAGCTGGTAACACCGTGCATTACATCATGAAACCAATATCCAGATTTGTTATAAATGTGAAAAAAAAACCCAAAAAACAGTCCTTGAAAATGTTCATCCACAAAATTCCATGTTATTGTATTTATCAGACGTCATCCCATTCCCCGTGCTTTTATAGAAGTGATCCTTAAAATTCAAAATAAAAAGTGCTCCCCCCGCCAGTGATGGTGCTAATGCCCCTCCCCCCAGAACCCTAAGGACCTCTGGGCCAATCACACATTATTCTATCACCAAAAACCACCAAATCAGCGTTTCTTCATCCAATAGATATATTCTCCCCTCGATGGATTTCCACCAATCACCCAAAAAGGAAATGACAAGGTCATCATACAACGCGCTTTTATTAACCACGTAAGGATCAGCCTCGTTTTGAGATTGCTTACACTAGTGTGTTATGCACGAAGAAGACACAGAGTGAATTGCACTTCAGACACCCCACTTCTGTTCATTTGAGCACATAGGACTGTTTTTGCACCTTAGAGGACATTAGAACATTGCACTTTAAGTTGTTGCACCTATTTGCATGCTATTTGTTGTTTCTGCTTCAGATCAGCAGAGTATTTTAGGACTACTATCGCTGGGACACTAGATTACGTCATTATATTATTAATTTTTGATTGTTTTGATTGATTAGAGATGTTTAGGTCACCATAGCACTTGCACTTTATATGTTAATTTTTTTCGCACAAAAATATTTATTAAGGATGTATTTATCTATATTTATATGAATTGAATGTTTTTGCAATACTCACTATTTATTGTTTACATGTAGCTGTTTTTGCACATTGATATTCACCGGCACAAGATCTTAGCATCCCTTAATATTGCACAAGGTTTTCAGTCTTTATATAAATTTATGTGATTTTATTCACAATGGGGTATCAGCATACGGTTTAATAGATTTTATACAGAGATTATACCCAGCAACCCGCTGTTCTGGTTAGCACAGCACCCCCCCTCCATTTTCTGTTTATTTTGGGGTTTTTTCTTGGCCCTTTTTCGGTGCGTGCAGCTGTCCAGTCGCATACGTTTTTTCCTTTTCTTTTTCCAATAAGGTAGCGCAGGAATATCTTTATTATATTATTTTTCAGTTTACACATTCATACATTCCTGTAGCATCCATGGAAGTGCTTTCTTTTTTGGAAAAAAGCAAAATTAACTTAGAAGAAGTTTTTAGTACCACCAATACAAGTAAAAATAAAACAGGTGACCTGGAAAGCTTAATGAGAAAATTGGGACATAACATGGAGAAAAAAGTAAGCCTATGGTGGGACATTAGCACTTTTGAGACCTACCTAAAGGAAAGTATTGTCCTAAGGAGGCTAAGATGGGATGTCCCCCCAAATGATGGCCTATTAGACCAGGAGTCGAATGACGAATGGTTTAAATTCTTCAACGACAAGGGTCTAGAACTATTGAGGTTTTTATTAGAAAGAAAACGGAGGAAGACCAAAATAATAGACCAGAATATTGCTGAAATTAGGGAAGAATTGGAAGCCTTTAACCACTTCAATACCAGGCACTTAGACACCTTCCCGCCCAGCCCAATTTTCACCTTTCAGTGCTGTTGCAATTTGAATGACAATTGCGCGATCATGCTACACTGTACCCAAACAAATTTTTTATCATTTTGTTCCCACAAATAGAGCTTTCTTTTGGTGGTATTTGATCACCTCTGCGGTTTTTATTTTTTGCGCAACAAATAAAAAAAGACCGAAAATTTTGAAAAAAAACAAGTTTTTCTTTGTTTCTGTTAAATTTTTTTGTAAATAAGTACGCTTTCTCCTTCAATAATGGGCACTGATATGGCTGCACTGATGGGCACTGATACGGCGGCACTGATGGGCACCGATGAGGTGGCACCAATGAGGTGGCACTGATGAGGTGGCACTAACAGGCACTGATGATGGGCACTGATGGGCACTGATAGGTGGCACTGATGGGCACTGATAGGTGGCACTGGTATGCGGCACTGATGGGCACTCATAGGTGGCACTGATGGGCACACATAGGCGGCACTGATGGGCACTCGTAGGTGGCATTGACTGGTATATATGGGTGGCACTGATAGGTGGGCACTGATGGGCACAGATGGGCACAGATGGGCACTGACAGGTGGCACCTATGGGCAATGACAGTTGGCACAGATGGGCAATGACAGTTGGCACAGATGGGCAATGACAGTTGGCACAGATGGGCAATGACAGGTGGCACTGAAAAAAGCATTGCTGGGCAGATCTGGGCATTGCTGGGCAGATCATGGATATAATAGTGCCAATCAGTGCCCATTTGTGGGCACTGATTGGCACAGATTGGGCACATGTGGATGGCCATGGGGTACATACCTGGCCATCCACGTTGCCCCTTCCCTGGTGGTCCTAGTGGCATCCCTGGTAGTCCAGTGGGGTGATCTGAGGGGGGGCTGCGCTGATAAACAATCAGCGCAGACCCCCCCTGCCAGGAGAGCCGCCGATCGGCTCTCCTCTACTTGCGTCTGTCAGACGCGAGTGAGGAAGAGCCGATCAACAGCTCTTCCTATTGACAGCGTGATCAGCCGTGATTGGACACGGCTGATCACGTGGTAAAGAGCCTCCGCCGGAGGCTTTTTACCAAGATCAGTGTAGCGGTGTGTCAGACTGACACACCGCTCCACCGATCGCCGCGATGCGCGCCCCCGGGGGCGCGCTGCGGCATGTTATCCTGCTGGACGTCATATGACGTCCAGTCAGGATAACACAACCACTTCCCGGACGTCAATCCGCTATAGGGCGGGCGGGAAGTGGTTAAAGAAACAACGGAGTTTAAAACACTTACCACGCAGCTAAATAAGGATCTAACCAAGAAAGATAGAGAGGTACAACAAAGGAAAAGTAAAAAATACATTAGGGATATTAATGATTTCCGGAATGATCAGGCCTTTAAATGGCAAAGCCAATTGGGAAAAACGGATGTGGGCTCAACTTATTCAACACCTGAAAAAATAGTGAGGGTGTACTCGCAACAGATGAATGAACCACCTATACAGAGCCCCCAGAAGAGGGGCTATCATGATCCAAGAGATGGAAATGGAGGAACGACACCAAGACAACAATATCAAGATGGGAGATATAAGAACGAGTATCTATACACCCCCCCAGCGAGTGGACAGAAGACCTCAGCATAATGACAGGACACTGCAAAATGGAGGAAGGAGACCGTTCTCTTGGAGAAATAATAGGAAGCCGCAAAATGGTAACAACTGGTATAAACCCCCGTATGACCAGAGGGATTATAGAGGATACCCACAGGATTATAATGAACACAGGAGGCCATATGAATATAGAGATAACACAGGACCAATACATGACCACCATGGACCAAGAGGAAGAAGCCCTGGTCAAGATTATGGATATGGGGAGAGAAGAGGACCACAACAGAGAGATCACCGTTATCATGAACAAAGCCTGAAACCCACCTACAACTACTATGCTTCACTGACCGATCGTGGTGAGGAGAAAAATAGGCAATATCCCTCGCAGCATGATAGTTCTGACTACACTAGGCCTTTTTAAGACAGAGGCCGGGAGAATCCTCCCCCGAGACATATAGACGAAAACAGAAGTCTCAGAAGAAGCCAAGAAAGAAGAGAGGAAAGCGATCTGGAAAGAGAGAGCAAAAGAAAAAGAGAGTGAGAGGAGAGGGCATTTTTAATCTAAGCGGTCAAACATTGACGCATGAAGAAATAGGGGTTCTAGACAAAGGATTAAAGTATGCACCCTCTAGGAATTTGGATAAATTCCAAACCTATCTGGGTATTCAGAAATTTGTGAGGAAACTCAATATTGCCAAATATATTGTGGGAAATCCATCAAGGCCTAGACAGAGACTTGCGATGAAGGGATTGTTCATAGTACACTACGAAATAAATCTGTTTTTAATCCACCAGCGAAGAACAACAAGTATATTGAGGTTTTTAAAAAAGTAGTTTTAGATGATATTAAAGATTTGAAAATTAAGAAAAAAGAAAAACCGAGCCACAGAAAGAGCGGTATTAAGAAACTTACAAGAAGGAAAGATTTGGTTATACGACCAGCAGATAAGGGAGGTGGCATTGTGATTTTATCAAATGAACAATATCACAGTAGTATGACTAAGATGCTGGGAGACGAGATCACTTAAAGTAGACTACTAAGCAACCCGATGTTTAAGTGCAGGAAAGCACTAGAGAAGGTGGTATGTTTAGGAGTGAAGAAAAACATATTGAACAAAAAAGAAGCCAGATTCCTGATACCTGATTCCTGTAGAACCCCTATCATATATTCACTGCCGAAAATACATAAAAACAAAACAGATCCACCACCAAGACCGATAGTGAACGGAATAGATTCACTGACATCGAGAATCGGGCAATATATAGATTTTTTTCTACAGCCAGCGGTCCAGAACACAGAAGCATACCTCAGAGACACCAAACAAATGTTACAAATACTAGAAGATGTCCCGAAAGAAGAACGTCCATGGATTTTGGCTATCGCTGATGTCTCATCCCTATATACAGTGATACTCCACCACCAAGCATGTGAAGCCGCAAAATGGGGCCTTAGGTTATATACCAAGTTACCCTGTGTTCAAAGGAAGTTCATAGTCAAATGCCTAGACTTCTGTCTTAAGAATAATTATTTCTGGTATGACAAGAATTACTATCATCAACAGACAGGAGTAGCGATGGGAGATAAATTTGCCCCGAGTGTGGCAGGCCTCTTTATGGCCCAGTGGGAGGAACAGAACGTTTTTAGTAACAGACCCACTGAATTAGCCATCTACAAGAGATATATTGATGATGTCTTCATACTCTGGAAAGGCGAACTGTGCCAACTCATCAGTTTTTTGGAAAGCCTCAACATTAACGACAGAAATATTAAATTGTCCTGGGAAACCAGTGAGAAAAAGGTGACATTTTTAGATTTAGACATCATACAGGAAGACTGTAAATTATGGTCACGCACGCACTTTAAAAACGTGGATAGGAACAGTTATCTCCCCATAGAAAGCTGTCATCACAGAAATTGGCTGTTTAAAGTCCCCAAAGGTCAACTCATGAGGGTAAGACGGAATTGTACCCACCTGAATATATATCTAGAGCAGGCAGAACTGATTGCACAGAGATTCGTCAAAAAAGGTTACGATCAACAATTCATAAGAGACAAGATATATGAAGTAAAAGAAATGGATCGAAAAGAATTAATTAGAGACAAAACCAGAAAAGAGACAACATCAGCGGTAGCACCGATAATTTTGGACTTCAATGCCCAGTATAAGAGAATTGAGAAGATCATTAAGAAACACTGGCACATACTTCTAGCAGACAAGGAACTACAGGAAAGGTTACCCTCCAATCCCAGATTTATATATAAGAAAGCACCCACTCTTAGAGACAAAATTGTGAAAAATATAATTGATCCACCAAAGAAAGCAATTTCTTTTTTTATGCCAAATGGCTTCTTCCCTTGCAAAAGATGCTTTGCATGTTTGAGAACAAGGAGTCCCAATGAGAGGAAATTCCATTTCACGTCAACTAGTACGGGAGAGACATACGAAATCAAAGAGTTCATCTGTTGTAACACGGAAGGAGCGTTGTACGCCCTAGAATGTAGTTGCGGCCTACAGTATATAGGCCGCACAAAAAGACCCCTCCGGGTAAGAATTAAAGAACATGTGAACAACATTTTAAACGGGTATGACAAACACAGTGTATCTAAACACTTTTTGTTGTGTCACAACAAAGACCCCACACAATTAATATTTTGGGGAATCGAACCATATGTCCGGCACTGGCGAGGGGGCCACAAGATTAGGACCCTCAGCCAGCTTGAATCCAAATGGATATTCACATTAGATACTTTTGCACCGAGAGGCCTGAATATCGAATTTGATTTGAATTGTTTTCTGAGTGATTTTTAATCTAAACAGTAGTGTACATAACAATCTCTTTTTATTCCACCAATATACTTCAACCATATTTCTAGGAACATGTCCTGGCCCCCTTCGTTTATTGCCCTTATCGGTTGCATTTTTATTTTATTTCTTGAAAGTACCAGTATATGCATTGTTATAACGTCACTATATACACATAAACCCCCCCCTCCTGACCTGTTTTTTCCTTCTCCGTCCCCACCACCTTCCCCCTCCCCCCCTTCTTTTCTTTCCCCTCTATCTATTCCCCCCCCCTTTATGTTTGCAATTGTTTATGATTGTATGTATCTACATGGGATATTCATATATGTAAGGGCAGACATACAAATGAAGTGAAAAAGCCCATTCTATCGCTTTCCCGCTGAGATTTTTAAGCATTGAATTTTTAAAACATTTCATTTATCCATTAAAAGCCTATTCCTATATCTATTTTTAATTTTATTTTTATATATTTTATATTTTTATGGATTAATTTTTTTTAAACTTATTTTAAAATACGCTCTGTTGGCAGCTTATAGTATATCCATATTTTTTAGGTTCCTTTATGGTGAGATTAGAATTTTTTATCTCCTACACATATGCTATGCTAGGCAAAATGGTCCTCCTCTGCACAGCTAGGCTGTACGCATGTTGAATGTATTACACAATCATGGAGCTATGCAGTTAACTTGGTCTCCACTCGTTTAGTATCAAAACCTAGTTTTCACCAACCAAAAAGATGGCCGCGTACATAGTTTACCAAGCAATGGCGGACGCGGCTACGAGAAAATGGCCGCCCATTACCACAATGATAGAGACTATTTAAGACCGAAATGAGCCTATTTTGTTCATCCCCTGATGAAGTCACGTGATTGGTGACATCACGCGTAGGGACGGAATAGGCTTTTTCACATTCATTGAGGCATAACAAGCTCGCCGCTTGTAGGAGAAAGGATTCGTTTTTACACTGTGTAATGTGAGTACACTTTCATATGGTTTTGAATAAAGCTTCACTCTGTTGAAACCTACTTCACTATCCAGTACCTTTTGTCCTTCATTACCGGTTTTTACATACACATGAGATGTGGAGGCAGAGTTAGAACCCGCGCTGGTCCAGTACCCCAGCTAAGACCATAGCTATCTGAACCCAGCTGCCATAAGGTTTATCCAACGCCACCAAGCGTGGAGACAGAAATAGGATTGACGCTGGCTCAGGACCTTGAAGTTAAGAATCATAGCTACCTACAGCTACCTCTTTGCGGTTTACCTAGCACCGCTAGGTAAGGGGCCATTGCTTACACTAGTGTGTTATGCACGAAGAAGACACAGAGTGAATTGCACTTCAGACACCCCACTTCTGTTCATTTGAGCACATAGGACTGTTTTTGCACCTTAGAGGACAATAGCACATTGCACTTTAAGTTGTTGCACCTATTTGCATGCTTTTTGTTGTTTCTGCTTCAGATCAGCAGAGTATTTTAGGACTACTATCGCTGGGACACTAGATTACTTCATTATATTATTAATTTTTGATTGTTTTGATTGATTAGAGATGTTTAGGTCACCATAGCACTCGCACTTTATATGTTAATTTTTTTGCACAAAAATATTTATTAACCACTTACCAACTGGCCCATAGCCGAATGACGGCTGCAGGGCGGTTGGATAACTCTAGGAGGACGTCATATGACGTCCTCCCGGAATTCCCCTCTCGCGCGCCCCCTGGGGCGCGCACCCGAACACATCCGTGACCGCCGGGTCCTCTGGACCACGGATCACGGACCACGGATCACGGATCACGGATCCCGGTAAATGGCCGCTGATCGCGGCCATTTACCATGTGATCGCGCCGTCAAATGACGGCGCGATCACATGTAAACAGACCGGCGTCATCTGATGACGCCGGTTCCTCTCCTCCCCTCCTGTGTACCGATCGGTACACAGTGAGCGGGGAGGGGGATGGATGGATGTCTGCAGCGCTGTGGACTGGATGTGTAGTGCCCACAGCGCTGCACAGAGACATCCAGCCATCCATCCATCCATGCTCAGCCATCCCTACTACTATGCAATGCTGTGCAATACTCTGCAATACCCCCACAATACTCTGCAATGCTGTGCAATACTCTGCAATACCCCCACAATACTCTGCAATGCTGTGCAATACTCTGCAATACCCCCACAATACTCTGCAATGCTGTGCAATACTCTGCAATGCCCCCACAATACTCTGCAATACTCTGCAATGCCCCCACAATACTCTGCAATGCTGTGCAATACTCTGCAATACCCCCACAATACTCTGCAATGCTGTGCAATACTCTGCAATACCCCCACCATACTCTGCAATGCTGTGCAATACTCTGCAATGCCCCCACAATACTCTGCAATGCTGTGCAATACTCTGCAATACCCCCACAATACTCTGCAATGCTGTGCAATACTCTGCAATGCCCCCACAATACTCTGCAATGCTGTGCAATACTCTGCAATACCCCCACAATACTCTGCAATGCTGTGCAATACTCTGCAATACCCCCACAATACTCTGCAATGCTGTGCAATACTCTGCAATGCCCCCACAATACTCTGCAATGCTGTGCAATACTCTGCAATGCCCCCACAATACTCTGCAATACTCTGCAATGCCCCCACAATACTCTGCAATGCTGTGCAATACTCTGCAATACCCCCACAATACTCTGCAATGCTGTGCAATACTCTGCAATGCCCCCACAATACTCTGCAATGCTGTGCAATACTCTGCAATGCCCCCACAATACTCTGCAATGCTGTGCAATACTCTGCAATACCCCCACAATACTCTGCAATGCTGTGCAATACTCTGCAATGCCCCCACAATACTCTGCAATGCTGTGCAATACTCTGCAATACCCCCACAATACTCTCCAATGCTGTGCAATACTCTGCAATGCCCCCACAATACTCTGCCATGCCCCCGCCATACTCTGCCATGCCCCGGCCATACTCTGCCATGCCCCCGCCATACTCTGCCATGCCCCCGCCATACTCTGCCATGCCCCCGCCATACTCTGCCATGCCCCCGCCATACTCTGCCATACCCCGCCATACTCTGCCATACCCCGCAATACCCCGCCATACCCCGCCATACTCCGCCATACCCCGCCATACCCCACAATACCCCGCCATACTCCGCAATACCCCGCCATACCCTGCCATGCTGAGCCATGCTCAGCTGTACTCGCCCTCTGTATGTGGCCAGGCTGTGGAAGTCTCACACATGTGGTATCGCCGTACTCAGGAGGAGCAGGAGAATCTATTTTGGGGTGTCATTTTTGGTATGTACATGTTATGTGGTAGAAATATTGTATAAATGGACAACTTTGTGTTAAAAAAAAAAAAAAAAAGCGTTTTAACCACTTCCCGCCCGCCGGCCGTCATACAATGTCCTTGACTTTGTGCGGGGATATCTGAATGATGGGTGCAGCTACAGGCATCATTCAGATATCAGCTTTTTCAGCCGGCGATTCCCTACACCATAGGAATGATCATAGCGGCTGTTCCACTGCTTGATCGTTCTTACGGGAGGCGAGAGGGGATGTCCCCCCCCTCCCACGCTTCTACCGACTCACCGCTACGATCGAAGCCAGGATCGTTTTTTTTTTTTTTTTTATTTCAGGCTTCCCAGCCTAGAGGTGAGATGTGGGGTCTTATTGACCCCATATCTCACTGTAAAGAGGACCTGTCATGCCATATTCCTATTACAAGGATGTTTATATTCCTTGTAATAGGAATAAAAGTGGTCAAAAATTTTTTTTTGGGGGAAAAAAGCATCAAACTAAAATAAAGTAAAATGAACAATAAAAAAAAAAAAAAATTTTTAAAGCGCCCCTGTCCCTGTGTGCTCGCATGCAGAAGCGAACGCATACGTAAGTCCCGCCCACATATGAAAACGGTGTTCAAACCCCACATGTGAGGTATCGCTGTGATCGGTAGAGCGAGAGCAATAATTTTGGCCCTAGACCTCCTCTGTAACTCAAAACATGTAACCAGTAAAAAATTTTAAAGCGTCGCCTATGGGGATTTTTGAGTAGCAAAGTTTGGCGCCATTCCACAAGCGCGTGCAATTTTGAAAGGTGACATGTTGGGTATCTATTTACTCGGCGTAACTTCATCTTTCACATTATGCAAAAACATTAGGCTAACTTTACTGTTTCGGTTTTTGTAAAGCACAAAACAGTTTTTTTTCCAAAAAAAACGCGTTTAAAAAATTGCTGCGCAAATACCGTACGAGATAAAAAGTTGCAACGACCGCCATTGTATTCTCTAGGGTCTTTGCTAAAAAAACATATATAATGTTTTGGGGTTCTATGTAATTTTCTAGCTAATAAATGATGATTTTTACATGTAAGAGAGAAATGTCAGAATTGGCCTGGGTGCTCCAGAACGCCTGAAGGTGCTCCCCTGCATGTTGGGCCTCTGTATGTGGCCACGCTGTGTAAGAGCCCTTGCACACTGGGGCGGTTTGCAGGCGCTATTGCGCTAATAATAGCGCCTGCAAACCGCCCCGAAAGTGCCGCTGCTGTGTATCCAGTGTGCAAGCCCCGAGGGCTTGCACACTGGAGCGATGCGCTGGCAGGACAATAAAAAAAGTCCTGCCAGCAGCATCTTCGGAGCGGTGAAGGAGCGGTGTGTATACCGCTCCCTTACCGCTCCTGCCCATTGAAATCAATGGGACGGCGCGGCTATACCGCCGGCAAAGCGCCTCTGCAGAGGCGCTTTGCGGTGGTATTTAACCCTTTCTCGGCCGCTAGCGGGGGGTAAAACCGCCCCGCTAGCGGCCGCATACCGACGGTAAAACGCCGCTAACAATAGCGGCGTTTTACCGCCGACGCCACCCCCCGCCCCAGTGTGCAAGGGCTCTAAAAGTCTCACACATGTGGTATCGCCGTACTCGGGAGTAATAGCAAAATGTGTTTTGGGGTGTAATTTGTGCTATGCATATGCGGTGTGTGAGAAATAACCTGCTAATATGACAATTTTGTGGGAAAAAAAAAAAGTAAAAAAAAACCTTGATTTTGCAAAGAATTGTGGGAAAAAAATGACAACTTCAAAAAACTCACCATGCATCTTTCTAAATACCTTGGAATGTCTTCTTTCCAAAAAGGGGTCATTTGGGGGGTATTTGTACTTTTCTGGAATGTTAGGGTCTCAAGAAATTAGATAGGCCGTCAGTACTTCAGGTGTGATCAATTTTCAGAAATTCGCACCATAGCTTTTGGACTCTATAAGGCCCCTTTCACACGATCGGACCGTTCAGGTCCGCCTGTCAGTTTTGACGGCGGACCTGAACGGGCGATCCATGTTAGCCTATGGAGCGTCGGATGTCAGCGGAGACATGTCCGCTGACATCCGACCCCGTCCGATCCGCTAAAAGCAGACGTATGGCTCTACGTCCAGATCCGTCGCTGGCGGATCGGATCGGGTGAGATCTGACGAAAACGGACACGCTGTCCGTTTTCGTCCGATCCCTCCATAGGCGGCAGCGGCGCCTGACAAGCCCCTCCCCGCTCAGTGAGCAGAGAGGGACCTGTCATCCGCCGGCTCAGCGGAGATCAACGGACTGATCTCCCGCTGAGCCGGCGGACCGAGGCGGGCTCCGTAGAAACGGAGCCTGCCTCGTGTGAAAGGGGCCTAACTTTCACAAAGACCAAATATCCACCGATTTGGGTTAATTTTACCAAAAATATGTAGCAGTATAAATTTTGGCCAAAATATATGAAGAAAAATTACTAATTTGCAAAATATTATAACAGAAATGAAGAAAAATGTATTTTTTTTACAGATTTTTCGGTCTTTTTTCTTTTACGGCGCAAAAAATAAAGAACCCAGCGGTGATTAAATACCACCAAAAGAAAGCTCCATTTGTGTGAAAAAAAGGACAAAAATTTCATATAGATACAGTGTTGCATGACTGAGTAATTGTCATTCAAAATGTGAGAGCACCAAAAGCTGAAAATTGGTCTGGTTAGGAAGGGGGTTTAAGTGCCCAGTGGTCAAGGATGTATTTATTTATCTATATTTATATGAATTGAATGTTTTTGCAATACTCACTATTTATTGTTTACATGTAGCTGTTTTTGCACATTGATATTCAACGGCACAAGATCTTAGCATCCCTTAATATTGCACAAGGTTTTCAGTGTTTATATAAATTTATGTGATTGTATTCACAATGGGGTATCAGCATACAGTTTAATTGATTTTATACAGAGATTATACCCAGCAACCCGCTGTTCTGCTTAGCGCAGCACCCCCCCCCCTCCATTTTGGTTTTTACATGTTTAAAACAGGTTTTTTATGCTAGAAACTTACTTAGAACCCCCAAACATTATATATTGTTTTTTTTCTAACACCCTAGAGAATAAAATGGCAGTCATTGCAATACTTTTTTTCACACTATTTGCGCAGCGGTCTTACAAGCGCAGCGTCAAACTTTTACCCTCAAAAATCTCCATAGGCGACGTTTAAAAAATTCTACAGGTTGCATGTTTTGAGTTACAGAGGAGGTCTAGGGCTAGAATTATTGCTCTCATTCTAATGATTGCGGCGATACCCACATGTGTGGTTTGACCACCGTTTTCATATGCGGGTGCTACTCATGTATGTGTTCGCTTCTGCGCACGAGCTCGTCGGGACGGGGCGTTTTAAAAAAAAAATGTTCTTATTTATTTTCCTTGATTTTATTTTTACACTGTTTTTAGAAAAAAAAAAATGTGTTTACTTTTATTCCTATTACAAGGAATGTAAACATCCCTTGTAACAGAAAAAAGCATGACAGGTCCTCTTAAATATGAGATCTGGGGTAAAAAAAAAAAAGTCCTTAGATATTATATTTGGACTTAAATGCAATTAAAAAAAAAAAAAGTCATTTGAAAAAATGACAACAGAAAAATGTGCCTTTAAGACGTAGCAGCAATTGTACGGCTCCGGTAAGCGGTGGAGGGCACCAGATCGCGTGGGGGGGGGCCCTCTCCTGCCACCGATAAAAGTGATCTTGCGGCGAACCTGCGGCCAAACACGGGGATACCGGGGTTATGGCAGCTAGCCATAACAACGATATCCGTCCCCAAAGTAGGGACGTACATCGGTGTGCGGCAGTCGGAAGTGGTTAATAAATCCCCTTTAGAAGCTCCTCCCACAATTTATATGCTTCCACATTCCACTGCCCAAACCGGCACCAGCTCCATCAGCAGATTTCTATCCATTAATATCCTCCTAGTAGTTCCCCCAGGACCGCCGTTCCTCCCACCATCTTCCCTCTCTATACAAACGGTTCTATTTTCACTCTCATTTCTCTCTTTTGACTTTTTAATAAAATTACATTTAAATATAAAATGGCCCAATAAATGACTGCTTGTCTTTGGCAGACTAAGATCTTCCTACGAGTCCAGCAGTGCAGCATAGGAGCTGTTACATTGTACAGAAACATACAATAAGCTGCAGTGCCACCAAGTTAGAGGAATTAAGTGGTTAGCTCTTCTGCCTGGCAGCACTGGGGTCGTTGCTTCAATTCCCAACCACAGCGCCACCTGCCTGGAAGTTTGCATCTAATCCCCGCGCCTGCGTGGGTTTTCTCCGGGGGACTCCGGTTTCCTCCCACACTACAAAGACATGCCGGGAGGTACATTGGCCCTAGTATGTGTATGAATGTGAGTTAGGGAGATTAGATTGTAAGCTCCTTGGGGTCAGGGACTGTTGTGACTGTACAATATACAGAATGGAAATAGATGACTGTCTCCTGTACTGACTGATCATTATCACATGGCCTACCTGTTGGATTGGCTCTGCAGACTCGTCTTCTCCATTGCCAATACCTGCATGTTTCCTGCCAATCCCCCAGACAGGTTTGTTGGTGGGGTCCTCTTGGTGCCGATCGGCGACTTTCAGCTCTGCTTGGCTCCGGCGCCCCCCACCTCAGGCCAAAAGCGGTACTGCACACTGCTTTTGGCCTGAATCCTGCTCGTTTTGCGAGACAACACTCGCAAACCGAGTTAGGATTTTTAGAAATACAGTGTTTGTTTTGCGAAATGCTCGTTAACTGCGTTACCCGCAATCCGAGGTTCCTCTGTATTTTGGAGCTGCAAGGCACTAACTCATATATGACAGAAGGTAACCTCCAAATAGGCAGAGATCACAGGTGTGTTGACAACTTTGACACACCAAATGTGCCTATTTTTTGCAGACATTCCTGGCTCCTCCCCTCCCCCGGAACAAAAGCTTGCCCATTCACTATGTTCTGCTGTCCACTGGACTATCGCTTTGTTTTGGCGAACCCCGGGGGTCCCATGGGAACAGGTTCTTAAACGTATGGCAGCCATACAACTCATGGAGAAAATTTTCCACACCATCATGGACACCATGCCAAACTACGAGTTGAAATGGAAGTCGTGGTCCCCTTAGCTCACCCCCCTGGTCCCTGATGTTAGCACAGGCAACCCCCCCCCCCCCAAAATAGCCTAAAGGGTATTAGTATCCAGATTGGTTTCCCGTAACCTACTTTTCTATGTTGCTTTTTAATTTAAGTGATAGTTTTATGGTTTATCACTATGTTTTATGTTATGTTTACAACAGTAGAGTCAGGCGGATGCAAAGACACCCACTAGACCTCTATTAAATCATTTGGCTCTTCTTATTGCACGGTCTTTCTGGTTTTACCAATGTGTGTGACTGCTCAACCGACGGTGAAACACGTTGGCCTTTCTGGGCCTTCATATCATAGGAACGCACGTTTAACTTTTTCTAAATGTACCTGTACCCATGACATGTTATATTCATTACTCAATGTTCTCTGTAATTGATGCCTACTGTTACTGATCTTTGTTTTATTTCTCAATAAAATCCTTTGTATTTACACATGTCTGCCCGCTTCTAAAAAAAAAAAGTTTTTATATGGTGGTCACCGATTAAAAAATTGATATATGGCAGAACACGGCATGCTGCGGTAACTTTTCACCAAATCAGTCTCCGGTCACATCTGCGCGTTCCGGTAATGCGCACAGAAATGCACGTTTCCACGCAATCCCGGAACATGCAACAAATATGAGCCTCACGCTTGTAGTGCCATTTATTGTAAATGTCCCCACAAAACGTGAGACCCCAATACAAGAAATGTGGCAAAATGCGTGGGAAATAAAACAAAGCGGAACGCGCCATGAGCTACTTTGTCACGCTTGTGGAGCATAGGGCAACGCACTGAAATCAATGGGGGGCGCTATGCTTGTTGGGTGTTTGCCATCCAGGTGTATGTCAGAGGTGACTGGGACCTTCATCATTTCACAAACTATGGAATGCTGGGAGAGAAGAAAGCAGCAAAAATCTCCAACAGTGAAAGTGTTCAAATTACTATCTGAGCGCTCACCTCTCCCCCCTATAGCCCCCCATGTGTAATGTGCTGCACCCTCTTTTATACCGAGTCCCCACCATCCTCCGCATACCAGATAAAAGATACAATAGAAATAAAGACAAACATTTACAATAGAGTAAGGGGGGACTATAACCCCTGTCAGGTTTTATTTGCCATCTGTGTCCCCATTTCCCTTCACTTCCTTCCCCATAGACAAAAAAAGAGGTCAAAGAAATCCCCCCAAAGTGACATCATCCCCGGGTGTCACCAGAACTAGTGTCCCCATTGGTAGATTTCACCTCTAATTCCTGTTCCGTGACAACCCAAAATCTGGGATTTTCTTTCACTTTTGTTTGGTAATGGTAGAGAGGATGAAGCTCCCTAAAGGGGGGCGCAGACAGCAATAAAAACCTGACAGGGGTTCTAATCCCTCTCCACTCCATCCAACACTAACAATAAACAGGATTCCCTTTAGTTATATTTTAAAGCAGTGTTCCCTGCTGAAATTTTACTTTTTAGATAAAAATCCCCCTATAATGTATTCTAGTAAAGGTTTGCTACAAACGAAGGTCCGTTTTGTATTTTCGCACCATTGATTTCTTACTTTTGTAAGTCCCAGCAGACCGTGCTCATGTGTGGGCATCTGAAGCCAAACTGTATCTCTTCCTGTATTCCATGAATGCTGGTTACCCAGCATGCACCTCCAGATCTCGCACATGCTCAGAGCAGCACGAGCCGTGTAATAGGTTGTCGGTCGGGTTTTCATAGCAACAGCAAGGTCAGAGGAAGTTGTCTCCCCTTAGCTATGGAAACCTCTCCCCCCCTCCAGGAACCAGGAAGATTATACATCTAGAAATATAAAAAGCTCCTGCAAAAGGACTTTTTAAAAGATGCTAATGGTAAATGATATCCCTTGTTTCTGTGCATATATATATATATATATATATATATATATATATATATATATATATATATAAAATATATAAAATCTCTTGTCATGTGTGTATATGTATATTTTACAATTAGCATCTTTCAAAAAAGTAATTACCTTTTGCAGGAGCTGCCCCATATTGCCCCATCAAAACTACACAATCATACTCCCCCCATCAAAACTTCCCCCATCATACAGCCCCATCAAAATTGTCCCCCTCAAAATTGCCCCCATCATACTGCCCCATCAAAATTGCCCCATCATACTGCACCATCAAAAATTGCCCCATCAAAACTGAACCATCAAAATTTCCCCCCTCAAAATTGCCCCCATCATACTGCCCCATCAAAACTGCCCCCATCAAAATTGCCCCATGAAAATTGCCCCATCAAAACTGCCCCCATCATACTGACCCATCAAAATTGCCCCATAATACTGCCCCATCAAAATTGCCCCATCATAGTACTCTTTTATAAATGATTAGTAAAGTCTGTCCCTTCCCCCGGGCTCATTCCAGCCCCACCCCCACCGCCCATCACTGTGTATAAGAAGCTTTGGTAACCATAGCAACAAAAGCCTGGTTACCCTTTTTAAAAATAGCGCTGGCCGCCGCCTTGCTTCGCCTCATTTCCGGTTTGGAAAGAACGTGGCGATGCTACGGCCCAGCTATGCCTATTACCTCCTGGGATTGATGGCAAACATCTCCCAGGAGCCATTGCAGACCAGGAAATGAAGAGCTCGGCCACGGCCCAGAGGAGGAAATGAATCAATCAAGTCCTCGGGATGCCGAGGACTTCAAAAAGTGGGTGGAGCTCCGCTTTAACATATGGGGGGAGAAATGAGGAAAAAAAAAACCTATTGGGTTGGTAGTGAAAGGGTTAAAAAAAAAAAAAAGAATTTTGTTTGGCGATAAGAGTTTTCAAAAAACAAAAACTTAAAAAAAAATCTTTTGTTTTTCATAGAAAGGTTAAAAAACGAAAAAAAAAAAAATATGGTTTGGCAGTGAAATGGTTCATAAATGAAAGGAAAAAACATTTGACTTTGCAGTTAAAGGGTTAAAAAGGGGGGGGGATATGATTTGGCGGTATAATATATAAACATATGGGGGAGAAATGGGGGAAAAAATGATTTGGCGGTGAAAGGGTTAATATGTGTGTGTAGGGGGAGGGGTGGGGTTTACTTGGTTTGGCAGTTAAAGGTTTGAAATAAATGAACAAATAGTTTGGTAGTGAAAGGGTTAAATCTCATTCACAATAGGGCTGAAACAACTAATCGATTATGAAATTAATCGATTACTTATTTCATAATCGATTAATCGGCCAGTAACATAATGGGGTTAAAAAAAAAAAAATTAACCCTTTATAGTACAAAAAGAGCAAATTGCTACTGTAAATATTACTTTCACAGGTCTACAGTAAAAAAAAAAAAAAAGAACCCCTTACAGTAGTGATTATCTGCTTTTTTTTGTACTATAAAGGACTAATTTTCGTTTTTTTAACCCCGTTTACTAAATGGGGTTAAAAATATTTAATATTACTAGACGTAAAGGCAAACTGCATAGGGGTGTACCGAGCCTTATGCTGGCCACACGGATCAATTTTCAGACAAGAATATTCAGACAAAAAAATCTTTGTACATTTGCTGAATGAAAGAATGAGAAAGAAATTTTCACTTGTTTTTAAAACGAATGTCATTTCTGAACGAAAACCGCATACACTGTCTAAAAATTCCTTTGACCAAGACGTTTTCTATTTCTAAATTTTCCCATCACTGTGGTTGAAAACGAACGTCGATTTGACCCCACTAACGATTAGAAAATCGAACGAACGTTCTTAAAATGACATTTTTTTTTTTTTGAAGGAAGACATTGTTTGTGTTGTTTTTTAATAAAAAAATTTGATCTCTGAGTCTGATGATATTTACCAGATTCACCCTCTAATAGTATATACAGTATATCTCTCCTCTAATAGTATATACAGTATATCTCCTCTAATAGTATATACAGTATATTTCTTCTGTCTGTTTTTCTCAGAGCGGATTCGATATTTTTCTCCCTAACCATATAGTTGGTTATTTATATTTACCACTGCATAGAGATATTTAAGAATAAATTGCCTTTTTTTAAAAACTTTACATATTAACTAAATTATACACCACACTCTTTTTTAAGGTTATTAACTGATTAATCGACACAATAATCGGCCAACTAATCGATTATGAAAACAATCGTTAGTTGCAGCCCTAATTCACAATAACATGTTTTTTTCCCAGGAGCCTTATCCCTACTAGATCCGTATACTGATCCTACAGGCTGAATTCACAAAGTTCACAAATAAGGATGTGGCTCCTTTAAGAAAAATCATCCGTTATTTTTTTTGCTGAGTCATTATGAGACTGCACTTTTGCCTTGTTTCCACTGAGCGGATCGGTTTGGGTCGGTACAGTTTGAATGTCCTAGAATGGTTCAGTCTATTCTGGTGAGCGTTTCCACTGCAAGTGGGACCACAAGGGGCCATACAGGGTTTAGAAAAAAATGCCTCAGCATAGCACAGCAGAGGGTTTTCTGTCAGCCAATCAGTGGAATGTATCGTAGCTCCGCCCTAACCAAACCGTTCCATTTTCTATGGCCCCACATCTGAAGCAGGACCCTGAATGGAGTGGTACCGTTCGGTTGTATGGGCCGCTTTCATAATGGAAACACCCAAAATAGCGTACCGTACCGCTCAGTGGAAACGAGGCATTTGATGTCATTGGCTGAGCCAAGAAAAAAAAAAAAAAGGTCACATGACTCTGCCTATGATGTCATCGGCTGAGCCACTATAGACAGGCACAGGGAAGGCAAGGAAGGCAGGGAAGGCAGGCAGCAGAAGCTGAGTGTTCACTGACCAGTGAAGATGTGTTTTTTTCTCTCTCCTGAGATTTTTCTTGCGATTTTATTGGATTTGATTTAATTCAATTCAATTTCATTGCGATTTCTATTTGTACATTTAAAGCGTGTTTCTTTATTCTTAATAATGAACCGATTTAAATGTAATCAGCTTCTTTCTCTGAAAAACACCAAAGAGAAACCCAGCAAAGGAAGGGCAGCTATGGTAGGAGGTATCGGTGACCAGCCTGCAGATACCCCAATCAAAAAGCACCCCCCCCCCCGAAATGAGGACCCGGGCGTTTGTGCGCGGCTGTTTCAGAGCCGTTGTTGGACATTTCGGTCCCGGCTGTGAAGCCAGTGGACATCCCCGGGATACAGACACTGAGATTGGTAAGTAATATGGATAGTGATAGATACAAAAAAAGTACTCTGGATAAGTCACCTACACTCATGGATCAAAGCAGTGTTGCCAACCTACCAGATTTGAAATTTACTGGCGCAACACCCACAATTTACTGGCACAGCCAAGTTTTTACTGACATTTCCAAAAGTTACAAAATGACAGTTTTAAGTGCAAATGAGAGTATTTAGGCTACAAACAAATACAATATGCAATTAGCAATATGATTTAACCACTTGCCGACCACCGCACGCCGATGTACGTCCCTACTTTGGGGATGGATATCGTTCTTATGGCAGCAGCTAGCTACCATAACCCCGGTATCCCTGTGTTCGGCCAGCTACAAGATAAAAGTGGTCTCTGCGACGGATTCATCGCAAAATCGCTTTTATCGGTGGCGGGAGAGGGCCCCCCTCCCGCCACGATCCGGTGCCCTCTGCCGCTCATGGATCAAAGCAGTGTTGCCAACCTACCAGATTTGAAATTTACTGACACAACACCCAACATTTACTGGCACAGCCAAGTTTTTACTGACATTTCCAAAAGTTACAAAATGACAGTTTTAAGTGCGAATGAGAGTATTTAGACTACAAACAAATACAATATGCAATTAGCAATATGATTTAACCCTTTCATGACTAAGCCTATTTCTGACATTTGGTGTTTACAAGTTAAAATCTGTATTTTTTTTGCTAGAAAATTACTTAGAACCCCCAAACATTATGTATATTTTTTAGCAGAGAATCTAGAGAATAAAATGGTGACTGTTGCAATATTTTATTTCACACGGTATTCGTGCAGCGGTCTTTTAACCATCTCAATGCACTTTCACCTCCCTTCCTGCCCAGGCCATTTTTTAGCTTTCAGCGCTGTCACACTTTGAATGACCATAGCGCGGTCATGCAACACTGTACCCAAATTATATTTTTATTTTTTTTCCCCACAAATAGAGCTTTCTTTTGGTGGTATTTGATCACCTCATTATTTTTTGCGCTATAAACAAAAGAAGAGTGACAAGTTTGAAAAAAAAAAACACAATATTTTTTACTTTTTGCTATAATAAATATTCAATTTTTTTTTTTTAAACAAATTTTTTTCCTCAGTTTAGGCCGATATGTATTCTTCTACATATCTTTGGTTAAAAAAAAAAAAAATCACAATAAGCGTATATTGATTGGTTTGCACAAAAGTTATAGCGCCTACAAAATAGGGATAGATTTATAGCATTTTTATTATTATTATTTTTTTTTTTTACTAGTAATGGCGGTGATCTGCGATTTTTATCGGGACTGCGATATTGCAGTGGACACATCGGACACTTTTGACACATTTGTGGGACCATTCACATTTATACAGCGATCCGTGCTATAAAAATGCATTGATTGCTGTATAAAATATGACTGGCAGGGAAGGGGTTAACACTAGGGGGTGATCGAGGGGTTCATTATGTTTCCTAGGGAGTGATTCTAACTGTAGGGGGAGGGGACTCAAGGGGAGGAAACCGATCGGTGTTCCTCTGTACTGAGAACAAGCCATCAGTCTCCTCTCCTTTAACAGGACGTGGATCTGTGTTTTTACACACACAGATCCATGGTCCTGCTGTGTTACCGGGCAATCACGGGTGCCTGACGGACATCGCCGCTGGCGGTGCGCGCGTGCCCCCCGGTGGGCCGGGAAGGCGAGGGCGTAAAATGACGCCCCCCCAGAACAAGAGCCACGCCGCCTAGCCGTCATATGAACGCAACTTTTTGGGGAAAAAAACACTTTCATGAAAAAAAAAACAGTAAAGTTAGCCCAATTTTTTAGAATAATGTGAAAGATGATGTTACACCAAGTAAATAGATACCAAACATGTCACGCTTTAAAATTGCACTCGTGGAATAGCAACAAACTACAGTACCTAAAAATCTCCATAGGCGACATTTAAAAAAAAATAACGGTTACCACGTTAGAGTTACAGAGGAGGTCTAGTGCTAGAATTATTGCTCTCGCTCTGACGATCACAGCAATACCTCACGTGTGATTTGAACACCGTTTACATATGTGGGCGCGACTTCCGTATGCTTTTTATTTGCTGCATGAGCTCGCTGGGATGAGGGCGCTTTAAAAAAAAAAAAAAAAAAATTATATATATATATATATATATATATTTTTTTTTTTTTAAAACACAATGTAAAATGAAATTTAAAATATACTTCATATATATATATATTACATATATATATATATATATTATATATATATATATATATATTACATCCTCCTAATGCACTTCGTGGGTTAATTGTATTTCCAATGTCAGGGTAAGAGGTCCTGATCCTCCATGGGTTAACAATGTCCTATGTCCTCTACAAGACGGCTGGATATGAAGTTACAATCCAAGTATTAGCATTCCAGCATCAAGTATTTGATGGCTGTATAGAACAGGGCAAAGAAAGGGAGTAATGAGCAAAAAGACCATAATAAGGAAAGGGGGGTAAAAAAAACACTTTCTCCTGTTCTGGTATTCGAGTGTAAGATAAAAACACTTACTTTTAGTAGAGAGTATAGGTCCGATTAGCCTGGAGCAGTCTGTGTACCCTGATGACCCTCGGTTGGTAACCGAGGGAGGAGTGGCGCCATTTGCCGTCCCTGGCTTCCTTTTGTATTGTGTGGGCGGGGATGGGCTGCCGCGTCACCCAATGACACGGCGCACCTAGAATCACCACTGACAGGGCCGCCCAACGTGGTGACGTTGTGCGGCGTCCCCATGACACAGGACGCCGCCGCTGACACAGCGCATGCACGCCGCCGCGGCATGCATCACGGCGACGCATAGCAGCCTGGATGGGCCGGCCACCATGATGGAAAGGGGCTGTGCCCATAGTTGGAAATACTAATGAGGTAACAACCGAATCGAACGACCGCCATCGGTGCCGTGGATGTGGTGTCCTCATTAAAAGGAAAACATCCCCCCACCCCATGGATGGAAAAATAAGCCCAAAAGAACGCTTGACGGGATAGTGAGTCCTAGTCAGCGGAACGGCCTGCAGGGGGTGGAAGATGGAATATACCTATGAGGGGTAGTTTACCAGGGCCTGTGACACCAAAAGGGGCTATCTCCCTGACTCACTCAGGACATGCAGAGTGGAAAAGGGGGATAACTTAGGGCTAATACCCACCGACACAGGGACCCCTGCTCGAAACGCATTTCAAGCACTGGGGTAAGAATTGCAGCGATGTATATATGGGACATCGTGGCCCCCCTGTGTCGGGTAGGGACAGGACAAAGAGGGTAATACCCTTCCCAACTGGGAAAACCCACGGGGAGGGGCAACTCCACCCCTACACCGGACAACCCAGAAATGCAGATGGATGATCTAATGCGAGATAGGGACAAATGAAAAAACAGTAGTAAATCTCAAGGCTCCACTTAGAAATGGCCTAGAGACCATTGGACAAATCAGGTGGTAATGAGGTAACAAAAGGCCACATACATATGTGTGTATATACAAATGTCTACATATCTAAAAACCCTTTGGGTAATATATCTCACGTCTCGTACTTATTAGCAACCCAAGGGTTTACAAAGGATACCCCATGGGGCAGAGAGGTCAGAACGATAATAAGGGTGTTCAGGCCTAAAACCATGGACAAGGTCAAAGAAGACAAAAGATGACCTTTAGTCAGTTTTACCTGAACTAAAGCCATCCAAAAAGAGCCTGAAGCTCTCTATTTCATTTAAGCCAGAGGGGGTGGTGGCCCTAAGGCGCCTGATCTAGCGCATTTCTTGCTGGAGCAGGACCTTGTTCCAGTTACCCCCCCAATCGGTATATGTAGTCTATCCAGGACTGTGAAATTAATTTTGGGCATCCTGTAATTGTGATGTTTGGCTACATGCCTACCAAGAGGTAGGTAGAGATTGCCAATGCCCATACTGTGCATATGTTTTTCAACTCTTTTGGCAAATTCTTGTCGGATTTTCCCGACATAGAAGGCCCCACATTGGCATTGCATCAGATACACGACTCCCCGTGTCCTACAATTGGCAAAGTGACGTAGCTGGAAATTTTCCCCATTGGGTAATAATACCGTGGTCCTCCTTCCGATAACTGCACTGTGAACAAGACCCACACGGTATGTGCCCCAAGTTTTACAAGGGTCTCTTCTTGCACTTACCTTGTATTTACTCTGTGTGAGCATGTTCCCAATGGAACCTGATTTTTTATATGTGATTTGGGGTCTAGATGTAACTAAACTGCCCACGATCGGATCCTCAGTGTGGATTGACCAGTGTTTGGAGATTATCTTCCTTATTTTGTTATGTTCATTGGAGAATCTCATAATGATTCTGGTCGTTGTGTCTTCTTTCTTTGGATGTTTTGTCTTGAAAATTATGTTTCGTCCGTGTTTTTAACACAATTGAATGCCCTTTTAAGGGCTGATATCGTATACCCTCTATCCATTAATCTGGCGGTAAGTTCGTCGGACTCTCGTTGGAAGTCTTCATATGTGCTGCAGTTCCTTTTAAGCCTCAGAAACTGGCTAAATGGGATGGATTTTTTGAGTGGCTCTGGATGAAAGCTGTCTGCATGTGTTACCAGCTGTCTCCTTTCTGTATAGCCTACTCGAGAGTCCTCCGATGTGATCCTTTGAAATTGTGGTATCCAGAAAATTGACCTCTTTAGAGTCGTATGTCATGGTGAAAAAAAGATTGAGAATGTTTTGGTTCTTAGAGCTCAAGCAGTCTCTGAGTTCATTCTCTGGACCGTCCCAGATAATGAATATGTCATCAATGTATCTCTGCCACATACAGATGTGGCAAGAGTACATAGACGATTTTTCTCCCAGTAAAAAATCTTTCTCCCACTCCCCCAGGTACAGGTTGGCATATGAGGGTGCGCAGCATGTCCCCATAGCCACCCCCTGCACCTGGAGGTAGTGGGAGCCCTTGAACAAAAAGGTATTGCATTTCAAAATAAATTCTAACATCTGAAGCACAAAGGCATTGAACTTCCAGTCCATGGTAGCCCATTGCCTCAAGACCCGTTCAATGGCAGCATATCCTGCATCGTGTGGAATACTATTGTAAAGTGATTCCACATCGATGGTGACCAATAGGGCAGAGTCAGGGATGACCAGGTTATCTAGGATTTGTAATAGATGGATCGTGTCTCTAGTGTAGGAAGGTAGATCCATAACATGGGGTCTGAGATGGTGATCTATGATTGGACTGATGCCCTCCGTGATGGAGCCATTGTCAGAGATGAGTGGCCTCCCTGGCGGGTCATCCAGTTTTTTGTGCACCTTTGGCAAGGCATAAAATATAGGTAAACGGGGATGCCATGTTTGTATGAATTCCCACATGTCCCTATTGATGGCACCCTCATTGAGGGATTCATCAAGGCATAGGAATTCCTGATTAAATCTTTCCACTACTGCCGGGGAGATTTTTTTGTAACATTTAGTATTGTTAGGTATGTTGAGGCACATCTTTTCATAATTTGCATTGTCCATCAGGACAATATTTCCCCCTTTGTCAGATGCCTTGATTGTGATGTCCATGTCGTTTTTGAGGGTTTTCAGTGCATGTCGAAGTTCCGGACTGAGGTTATTTCTGGTTGTTTGTCTATCTAGTTTCTCAATTTCTCTAGTGGTCTGTTTTACAAACAGTGCTATTGCTGGGTTAAGGTTAGGTGGAAACTTGTGTGATTTCTTTTTAAATTTTTTGTATGTGTATCTAGTGGGTTTATCGCCCTCTTCTTGTGTCTCCTCATCCACACTTTCTCCACTTCCTAGTTCTTCTTCCCAGAGGTCCTCCATGACATTGTTTTCTTGTAGTAATAAATTCAAGTCTCTTAGAGCTTTGAAATCAGCGGCTTTTAGGTTAGGTGCTATTTAGGGTTTAGTGGTTGTTTGGTATAAAGACTTTTAAGCAGCTTCCTGGCGAATAGGTAAATATGATGGTCTCAAAACTATCCATGCCTCGATTGGGGCAGAAGGAAAGACCCAAGGATAATACTTTTTGCTCAGCCGTTGTTAAAGAATGTGAGGAGAGATTGATGACATTCAATCTTCCTTTCCAGTTGAAGGTATCGTGGGTATCATCGTTAGTTGTGTGAGGAACAGCGGATTGGATGATGGTATACTGTTCTTGTCTAAAAAAACTGTCGAGTTGTGTTTGCTGAGTCTTAGGATAGGCCCCCTGGTCTTTCCTATTCCCTTTACCTTGATTGGAGGAGGGGCCTCTTAAATTCCCTTAAGTTGTAGCTTTTGCCGTACTGGGTCCGCCACCCCGTAATGGTTCCATAGATTGTGGATCCGTGGTACGTTTTTTGTTGCTTTGTTTAATCTCTCCCTCCATTTCCTGTTGTTTTACAAAGGGTCCCTTTCTTTTACCCCGGAATTGGCCTGTATGTGAGGAAGCTGAGGAGGAAGAGTTAGAGGGTGTGTTCGATAGATAATCATTCGATTTGTTAGCATTCTCATGGTATGAGGATCTTGAATTTCTTTTTTTGTTTTTTTGTCTGTATTCCACCTATAGGCCCTACCCTCTCTGAAAGCATTTTTGTCTCTCCAGTATTTCTTCTCTTTTTTGATGAGAATGGCTTTAACGAAAATCTCCAAATGGTCTTAATTTCTTTTCATGAACAGCATATTCCTCGTGCTTTTTAAGTGGGGAGAGTCGATTGTATAGTGTACTGATTTCCACATGCTGTCTGTATTCATTCTGTAGTAGTAACATGAGAATCATAGAGCAATCATTCAGTTTGCTCTCCCAGTTGTTTTTTAATTCTTTCAAGATATTATCTAGGATGAGAAATATTTGGATTCTCAGGCCAATTGGGTTTATTCCCCCCCCCGATGTATCTCCCAAGAGATTCAATATGCCAATGTAGGGCAGATTTCTTTTCCAAAATTTTGGTCAAGCTAGAGAAAATGGAAGATAGAACAGAGGTAACCTGCTCTTTCCCTTGATAGCTCTTCTGGATGTTGGCCATGAACTCCTCCCATTCTCCTCCCTGCAGATCCCCATGATTCTCCCCCGGGGACGTCCAAGTAGCCAGACAGAGATATGAATAAACAAATCAGAAAAAGCCAAGAGAAGAAAGAGCTTCTCTTGATTCTAAGTGCACTAATCTCCCCCAGTAGAAAAATCCATGGAGAGCAAAATGAGTGGACCGAAATCACCAAAAAAACTTATTATAATGTACCTTCAAAGGGTCCACATCCAGCTACCAGGGACAGAATTGAGGTATGGGTGTATTGTCCACCCTGTTTATATGAAATGATATATATATATGTATATATAATTGACCCTGGTGGTATGGATGTGTCATTGCCATCATCCCGTATATGTTTAAAGAAAAAACTGCATAAACCTCTAAGGGGAATTTTAAGGCAATGAAAACTATACATTTAGATAAAAATATATTTATTACAAATCTGAATTTTAATTACATAAATACAAAAAATAGATAGAATTTGATAAGGATATCACATTACAAAATTATTAAAAGAGTGCATTCGCATATGGAAGGAAAATTTGGAAGAAAGTGATACATCACACTACACGATACAGTCACCACAGACAAGAAACCGTGGCGTTGAGTAGAAGAGTTCCAACGCGTTTCAACATGCTTATTTCAAAGAAAAGTCTTCTTCAGGGAAATGCATCACAGTCTAAGGAAAATCAAAGCAGCAATGTTATAAGCTATGTAAAGCTATATATATATAAAAAAAAAATATATATATATATATATATATATCTATATCGCATATTAAGGCTAACACACCACTTACATCCTCCTAATGCACTTTGTGGGTTAATTGTATTTCCAATGTCAGGGTAAGAGGTCCTGATCCTCCATGGGTTAACAATGTCCTATGTCCTCTACAAGATGGCTGGATATGAAGTTACAATCCAAGTATTAGCATTCCAGCATCAAGTATTTGATGGCTGTATAGAACAGGGCAAAGAAAGGGAGTAATGAGCAAAAAGACCATAATAAGGAAAGGGGGGTAAAAAAAAAAAACCTTTTTCCTGTTCTGGTATTCGAGTGTAAGATTAAAACACTTACTTTTAGTAGAGAGTATAGGTCCGATTAGCCTGGAGCAGTCTGTGTACCCTGATGACCCTCGGTTGGTAACCGAGGGAGGAGTGACGGCATTTGCCAACCCTGGCGTCCTTTTGTATGGTGTGGGTGGGGATGGGCCGCCGCGTCAGCCAATGACGCGGCGCACCTTGAATCACCGCCGACAGGGCCGTCCAACGTGGTGACACCGTGCGTCCCCATGACACAGGACGCCGCCGCTGACACAGCGCATGCGCGCTGCGGCGGCGTGCGTCACAGCGATGCATAGCAGCCTGGATGGGCCAGCCACCATGATGGAAAGGGGCTGTGCCCATAGTTGAAAATACTAATGAGGTAACAACCGAATCGAACGATAGGTGGTGACAGATACTCTTTATGGAGGGATCGGGAGTCTAAAAGATCCCCGATCCCTCTTTTGCACTTCAAAGTATTCAAATCGCCGAAAATGGCGATTCTGAATACTGTATATTTTTTTAGAAACCCGCGCTATTGGCAGCCGAGTAAACAGGAAGTGACGTCATGGCGCCACTTCCGTGTTTACAGAGAGAAGACTGGAACAAAGCCATCTCCAGCTTTGTGCCATTCTGTCTCTAGCCGCTGGAAGTGGCGGATCGAGGATTGGGAATCCCAGTGGGACGGGAGGCTCGCTAAGAGCGGCGGAAGACTGCGGGGGGGGGATGTCCTCCAGGATAACAACCGAGCGGCTTTTATCCCTGGATAGCCAATCGCTACCTGCAGCTGCGGGCATCATCCCGGTATAACCCCCGAAAGCCGAGGCCGCACATCTACGTACGCTCGGCGGCAAAGGGTTAAAGTAGATAAGGCAAAAAAAATATTTCTTATTTTATTTATGATATAGTAAGTAGCTCAAGGACAGGACTCAGGAGGGCAAGAAATTAGAATGGGCGGCACACACACACACATAAAATTCACTCTCACAATGACACTGACAGCAGTGTGCAGCACTGGGGGGATAGGGGGATAATTCCCATAAAATCGGGCTGTTCGCCAAGGACGTTGTTTTAACACTAACTGTACTTTTTCCAGTGAGGAAGCCAGACTAATCGATTTTACATGATTTGGGGTTAGCATCTTATTATAAGCTCAATTCAAACAAATCTACTATCCTACCAATAGTGTTGTCACACAGACTAAAGGAAGATCTCAAAGCAACACTCCCATTTCAATGGGTATCTAACATACCTAGGGATCACATTGACATGGCCTTCAGCTTCTACGTATGAAGCAAACTTTCCTGAACTAATAGGAATTGTTAAGCAAGATCTGCAACACATATCTAAGTTTGAATCATCCTGGGTGGGGAGGATCGCAGCTCTGAAGATGGTTCTTCTACCTAAAATAATATACCATTTTAGAACTATACCAATAACTATACCTGACCGCTTCTTCACAGAAGTGGATAAACTATTTAAACAATTTATATGGGGTAAAAAAATGGCCAGAATTTCATATCCCTTATTAGGAAAGCATAAGTCTAAAGGGGGGTGAACCTCCCCAATCTTAAAAACTACTATTTGGCGGCTTGCCTAGACCAAATCAAAGCGTGGTTTGACCCACAATCAGACAAACTGGGTCCAGATCGAGAAGAGTGTGGTGGGAAATAGACACTTGCCTACCTTGCTGTTGTCGAGCCTGACCCATATGAAACTAAACTGCAAGGCTTTTCCATCAGTAGACACTACTATAGTAGCATAGAACAAACTACATACCACGGCACCACAAGAGGAAATGGATACATGTACTGATTTCCCATTACAAATTTACGAATATATAATTCCTAGTGTGAATAGTCAACCATGGATCAAAGAGGGAATACTGACTTACAAAGAATTGTTATCTAAACAACCTAGTCCCATAACATTTTCTCATATTCAACTTACATATTTTCACAAGAAAAGTGCACGTCCTGTTAGAATTTTCACTTCCTCATTCAGCACAGGGTGTGGATACTTGCTATACACTATGAAAGACTGCGAGACAGCTGATTGGAGGAAAGGCACACAGCCCCTCCCCACACATGCAGAGCTAATCTATTTATAGCTCCCTCCCCGGACACACACTTCAGGCTCCCATCTCGGGAGGTCACATCATCACAACTATATCTCTCCTCAATTCCCTTGTGTCACTCTACCTAATTGATGGTTGTGAGTGCTGAACCCATGGCAGTCAGCTGCATCCCCCACACCTTACCACATTTTACTGGGCAGTTCCTATGTAGATATATAGATTTTTCTCTGAGACACCTTTCACACTGGGTCATTTTGCAGGCGCTATTGCGCTAAAAATAGCACCTGCAAACCGACCTGAAACAGCCGAGGGCTTTCACACTGGAGTGGTGCACTAGCAGGTATGGTAATAAATGTCTTGCTAGCAGCATCTTCAGAGCGGTGAAGGAGCGGTGTGTATACCATTCCTAAACCACTCCTGCCCATTGAAATCAATGGGGCAACGCGGCTATACCGCCGGCAAAGTGCTGCTGCAGCGGTTTTAACCCTCTTGCGGCTGGGTTTTAACCCTTTCTCGGCCGCTAGTGGGGGGTAAAAGCGCACCGCTAGCGGCCAAATACCGCCGCTAAAACGATGGTAAAGCGGCGCTAAAAATAGCGCAGTTTTACCGCCACCCCCGCCCCAGTTTGAAAGGGGCCTAAGGCACTGGGGCGAGAGGTGCGTCGGCGGTAAAGTGTCTCTATTTTTAGTGGTGCTTTACTGTCGTATTTGCGGCGCTATTCGGCTGCTAGCGGGGCGGTTTTAACCCCCGCTAGCGGCCGGGAAAGGGTTAAAAACCACCGCAAAGCACCTCTGCAGAGGCGCTTTGCCGGTGGTATAGCCGCAGTGCCCCATTGATTTCAATGGGTAGGAGCGGTGAAGGAGCGGTGTATACACCGCTCCTTCACCGCTCCAAAGATGCTGATAGCAGGACTTTTTTCCCGTCCTGCCGGCACACCGCTCCAGTATGAAAGCCCTCGGGGCTTTCACACTGGAGACACAGCAGCGGCTGTTTCAGGGCGCTTTGCAGGTGCTATTTTTAGCACTGTAGCCTGCAAAGCGCCCCATTGTGAAAGGGGTCTAAGTACCGTATCATTTATTTGCATTTTCCATTCTCCTAATGTCGGAGGATGTGGAGACATCCATTTTTGGACTATAAGTTTACGGGCCTGAAAGAGAGTCCTAACTATCGGTACATGGGTGTTTTCCGGGATCCTAGATTCATCCATCTACTTAAAAGGGATACCCCGGGTTCTTCCATCAATTCTGTCTTAACTACTTCACCCCTGAGCCTCGTTTTGAGATTTGGTGTTTACAAGTTAAAAACAAGTTAAAAACTTTTTTTGCTCACAAATTACTTAGAAGCTCCAAACATTATATATTTTTTTTTCTAACACTCTAGAGAATAAAATGGCGGTTGTTGCAATACTTTCTGTCACACCGTATTTGCGCAGTGGTCTTATAAGCACCATTTTTTGGAAAAAAATACACTTTTTTTAATTAAAAAAATAAGACAACAGGAAAGGTAGCCCAATTTCATGTCACTTTACCCTTAAAAATTTCCATAGGTGATGTTTTAAAAATTCTACAGGTTGCATGTTTTAAGTTACAGAGGAGGTCTAGGGCTAGAATTATTGCTCTTGCTCTAATGATCGCGGCGATACCTCACATGTGTGTGGACACTGTTTTCATATGCGGGCGCTGCTCATGTATGCGGTTGCTTCTGCACCCGCTGCTTGGCGGGACGGGGCGAGTTTTTTAAAAATTTATTTTAGCTTTTATTTTTTACACTGTTGTAAAAATGTGTCACTTTTATTCCTATTACAAGGAATGTAAACATCCCTGTTTTTTTGTAATAGAAAAACAAAGCATGACAGGACTTCTTAAATATGAGATCAGGGGTCAAAAAGACCTCAGATCTCATATTTAGACTAAAATGCAATTGAAAAAAACAAAAAAAAATGTTTCTTTAAGAGCTATGGGCGGAAGCGATGTTTTGACGTCGCTTTTGCCCTGCAATGGTATGGAGACGGGTGGGGGCCATCTTCCCCTCACTCAGCTCCATACCACACACGGAACGGACGCTGCCGGCGGCTCCAGTAAGCGGCGGAGGGAATTGGAGCATGGCGGGGGGGGCCCCTCTCCCGCCGCCAATAAAAGTGATCTCACAGCGAATCCGCCGCAGAGACCACTTTAATCTGACCGCCCGCTAAAGAAAAAAATACCGGGGTTATGGTAGCTAGCTGCTGCTATAACAACGATATTCCTCTTCAAAGTACCATCGACGGGGGTGGTCCATAATTGGTTAAAGACAGAGTTAACAGCAGAAATAACCCCTTGCCAATAGTGATGGAGTTTAGGACATCTCCATAACATATGTATTAAATTAGCCAGCCCAATATTACATCTAGGACAAAGAGGGGTATCTATACGCTGCCATTTAAACAAATATCTTAGGGGTATGAGAAGTCCTGTGTGAAATGAATAGTTGGGTTACTTTCTGTGTGGAAGATAAAGAGACCATGGGCAGTGCGGACAATGCTGCCTCCCAATGACCATCCGATATGGGACCTAGATCTCTTTTCCGCGCAGGAAGTAGCTGCGTCCGTGCAGCTGTGCGTTCTAATAATTTTCAATGGACTGCCTGCATGAAGCACCTGAAAGTTACAGATGCTGCAAAAATGCCCTGTTCATGCTATATGGGCGTCATCACCCTTGTATTCACGGCCAGACAAAACTAATACAAATACAGTCAGGTCCATAAATATTGGGACATCGGCACAATTCTAATCTTTTTGGATCTATACACCACCACAATGGATTTGAAGATGAAACAAACAAGATGTTCTTTAACCACTTTAGCCCCGGAGCATTATGCTGCATAAGGACCAGAGGACTTTTTCCAATTTGGCACTGCGTCGCTTTAACTGCTAATTGCGCGGTGATGCAATGCTGTACCCAAACGAAATTTGCGTACTTTTCTTCCCACAAATAGAGCTTTCTTTTGATGGCATTTGATCACCTCTGCCGTTTTTATTTTTTGCGCTATAAACAGAAAAATACAGAAAATTTTGAAAAAAAAATGATATTTTCTACTTTTTGTTATAAAAAAAAATCCAATAAACTAAATTTTAGTCATACATTTAGGCTAAAATGTATTTGGTCACATGTCTTTGGTAAAAAAAATGTCAATAAGCGTATATTTATTGGTTTGCGCAAAAGTTATAGCGTCTACTAACTAGGGTACATTTTCTGGAATTTAAAATAAATAATTGTGTATGCGCTAGGTAAAAATAACGTGATAAAAGTATAGATAACACCTAAAATAATATTGTAGCGAAAAATCTATAAATCACGTTAAAAATAAAAATAATAATATTCAGTGCCATTAATCAGTGCCATTCATTAATGAAAACCAGTGAATATATATATATATAAATTATATATAAATTATCTATAAATCACGTTAAAAGTATTCAATAATAATCAGTGCCATTCATTTATGAAAAACAGTGAATAAATATATATAAATATAACATGCAAAACGTGAAAAAATCCAGGTGATGATGAAAAAATTTTTTTAAATGTCCAAAAATTCAATAAAAATAATCAAAAAAATGATATATAAAGTGCAGGCATTAGTGTCCAAATAAATTATATATAGGCATTCCTCGTGTTCTTCCTATATGGTGTGCAAAATACGGCATGCTTTGGTGCCCTCCAGTGACCCCCAATAGCTCATGCGCTCACCTCTGAGCGTGTGACACAGTGATTAAACAGTATCTATACACGCAGTAGAGCCACTCCTGGGCTCATATGGGATCTGTTGGGAATGATCTGCACCTCTCTCAGATAATCATCAATGGTAACATATGTGGGAAAGAAAGAAACTCCATAGTGTAATACCATCAAAAATGTATTAAAATTAAAACCACTTCCCTCCAGGAGGGTACTCACAAGGTATAGGTGCGTCAGTGCACCATCCTATCCATAGCATAATACACAGGGATACAGGAACAAACGTCTGGCGTGCGGTGTGGTATATAATCCTCTGCTTGTCTGTGTAGCTCTGTCCTGCCCCTCCCCTACGCGTCTTCGGCACAGGGATAGCGTGCCTTCATCTGGGGGATCTGAGATCTCAGATCCCCCAGATGAAGGCACGCTATCCCTGTGCCGAAAAAAAATACAAAAAGTTGTCACTAAATGATATATTGCTCACACAGGCCATGGGCCTATGTGGAATTGCACCCCAAAATACATTCAGCTGCTTCTCCTGAGTACGGGAATACCACATGTGTGGGACTTTTTGGGAGCCTAGCCACGTACGGGGCCCCGAAAACCAATCACCGCCTTCAGGATTTCTAAGGGCGTAAATTTTTGATTTCACTCCTCACTACCTATCACAGTTTTGAAGGCCATAAAATGCCTAGATGGCACAACCCCCCCCCCCCCCAAATGAACCCATTTTGGAAAGTAGACACCCCAAGCTATTTGCTGAGAGGCATGTTGAGTCCATGGAATATTTTATATTTTGACACAAGTTGCGGGAAAGTGACATTTTTTTTTTTTGCACAAAGTTCTCACTAAATTATATATTGCTCACACAGGCCATGGGCATATGTGGAATTGCACCCCAAAATACATTTAGCTGCTTCTCCTGAGTATGGGGATACAACACATGTGTGGGACTTTTTGGGAGCCTAGCTGCGTACAGGGCCCCGAAAACCAATCACCGCCTTCAGGATTTCTAAGGGTGTAAATTTTTGATTTCACTCTTCATGGTGAGTATTTTGCAGCTCTCATTTGTTTTTGAAAATGAAGAAAGACAAGAAAAAACATTTTTTTTCTTTTTTAAATTTTCAAAACTTTGTGACAAAAAGTGAGGTCTGCAAAATACTCACTATACCCCTCAGCAAATAGCTTGGGGTGTCTACTTTCCAAAATGGGGTCATTTGGGGGGGTTTGTGCCACCTGGGCATTCCATGGCCTCCGAAACTGTGATAGGCAGTGAAGAGTGAAATCAAAAATTTACGCCCTTAGGAAGCCTGAAGGCAGTGCTTGGTTTTCGGGGTCCCGTACCCGGCTAGGCTCCCAAAAAGTCTCACACATGTGGTATCCCCATACTCAGGAGAAGCAGCAGAATGTATTTTGGGGTGTAATTTCACATATTCCCATGGCATGTTTGAGCAATATATCATTTAGTGACAACTTTGTGCAATAAAAAAAAAATTTGTCTCTTTCCCGCAACGTATGTCACAATATAAAATATTCCATGGACTCGACATGACTCTCAGCAAATAGCTTGGGGTGTCTACTTTCCAAAATGGGTTCATTGGGGGGGGGGGGGGTTGAACTGTCCTGGCATTTTATGCACAACATTTAGAAGCTTATGTCACACATCACCCACTCTTCTAACCACTCGAAGACAAAGCCCTTTCTGACACTTTGTTTACATGAAAAAATTATTTTTTTTTTGCAAGAAAATTACTTTGAACCCCCAAACATTATATATTTTTTTAAAGCAAATGCCCTACAGATTAAAATGGTGGGTGTTTCATTTTTTTTTCACACAGTATTTGCGCAGGGATTTTTCAAACGCATTTTTGGGGGGGAAAAACACACTTTTTTAAATTTTAATGCACTAAAACACACTATATTGCCCAAATGTTTGATGAAATAAAAAAGATGATCTTAGGCCGAGTACATGGATACCAAACATGACATGCTTTACAATTGCGCACAAACGTGCAGTGGCAACAAAATAAATACATTTTTAAAAGCCTTTAAAAGCCTTTACAGGTTACCACTTTAGATTTACAGAGGAGGTCTACTGCTAAAATTACTGCCCTCGATCTGACCTTCGCGGTGATACCTCACATGCATGGTGCAATTGCTGTTTACGTTTGACGACAGACCGCCACTTGCGTTCGCCTTAGCGCGAGAGCAGGGGGCGACAGGGGTGCTTTTTTTTTTTTTTTTTTTCTTTATTTTTTTTTGCTTTTTTATCTTATTTTTAAACTGTTCCTTTCATTTTTTTTTTTTTTTTTTAATTCATTTTTATTGTTATCTCAGGGAATGTAAATATCCCCTATGATAGCAATAGGTAGTGACAGGTACTCTTTTTTGAAAAAATTGGGGTCTATTAGACCCTAGATCTCTCCTCTGCCCTCAAAGCATCTGACCACACCAAGATCAATGTGATAAAATGCTTTCCCAATTTCCCAATGGCGCTGTTTACATCCGGCGAAATCTAAGTCATGAAATGCTCGTAGCTTCCGGTTTCTTAGGCCATAGAGATGTTTGGAGCCACTCTGGTCTCTGATCAGCTCTATGGTCAGCTGGCTGAATCACCGGCTGCATTCTCAGGTTCCCTGTTGAGACAGGAGAGCCAGAGAAAAATACGGAAGACGGAGGGGGCATTCCCTCCCACAGCTTGTAAAAGCAGTCTAGAGGCTAATTAGCCGCTAGGATTGCTTTTACATGAAAGCTGACCGCTGGCTGAAAAGAATGATACCAAGATGATACCTAAACCTGCAGGCATCATTCTGGTATAACCACTCAAAGTCGTGAATGGCGTACCTGAAGACAAAAAAATGGTTAACAATAAAACACAGTAAACGGTAAAGTATAAAAAATTGCATACCTGAAAAGCAAACATGATAAAACATGTCACACGTCACGAAGTGTTACTGCAGTGCTGGTTTGACTATGACTGGGGTGTACTAGGCCACTGGTGCTTGCCAGTTCACCAAAACGCTACCAAAAAAACTGTTAGCGATCGCAGGGATCAGGCCTGACTCTGCAGTTATGCGTTTAGTGTTTTGTGACAGTGATCGATCGATACTGCACTTGGGTGGGCCGGGCGGAGGGGCTAGCAGGTATCTGGGCTGATCCCGCTAACACTGCGTTTTTGGGAACCCTAAACTGCTGGGGACGCTAGTATAGATCTGATCAGATCAGATATTGATCCGTTTAGATACTATACCACTAAGGGAGGCGTATGCTGCATGCGTGGGTGTTAGCGGTACTGGCGCTAATCTGACGCTGCCTGGGGCGACGCATATCACTGCTGGGCGATCAGGGGGCTAAACCTTTATTCGGTAATAAACGGCGGGTGCCCTGACACTATAAAAAATAAACGAACTAACCAGCGTCACCCCTAACGGTTATACGGTGATCAGTGGCGAAAGGGTTAACTAGGGGGCAATCAAGGGGTTAAAACATTTATTAGGTAGTATATGGGGGTCCCTGTCGCTATAAAAAGCTGACGGCGAACCTAAATATTTACGTCCCTAACTAGCGTCACCAGCGACACTAATACAGCGATCAGAAAAATTATCGCTTAGCGGCACTGGTGACGGGAGGTGATCAAGGGGTTAAAACTTTATTAGGGGGGGTTAGGGGGGTATCCTAGACCTAAAGGGGGCTGACAGTAACTGCCCTAACAAAGTAACTGTCACAAACTGACACCATGCAGTAATCAGAAAAAAAAAAAACTGCTTGGTGTCAGTGTGACGGGGGGGGGGGGGGGGAGGGGTGATTAGGGGGTAATCGGGGGATAAAGGGGGGTGTTTTGTGTGCCTGGCATGTTCTACTGTATGTGTGTGTTTGTGCACTCACATTGAAGTCTTCTCTCCTCGGCGCCGGAACGGAAAATACCGAGCCGAGGAGAGATGACATAATTTCCTTTGCTGCTGTTTAGCATACAGCAGCAAAGGAATGATTTGATTGGCCGGCGGCGATCGCGAGGGGGGGCCATGAACGGATGGTCTCCCCCTCATCTCTGATCGCCGCTGGTCAGAAGTGGACCGCCTCGGGCACCGGGGGGGGTCCGATAGGCCCCCCCTGCCCGCGGGAGGTAGATCACGTATATGTACGTGATTCTGCCTGCCCGTGCCATTCTGCCGACGTAAATTGGTGTGAGGCGGTCCTTAAGTGGTTAACTGCACTTTCATCTTTAATTTGAGGGTATTTACATCCAAATCAGGTGAACGGTGTAGGAATTACAACAGTTTGTATATGTGCCTCCCACTTTTTAAGGGACCAAAAGTAATGGGACAGATTAACAATCATCTATCAAACTTTCACTTTTTAATACTTGGTTGCAAATCCTTTGCATTCAATTACAGCCTGAAGTCTGGAATGCATAGACATCACCAGACGCTGGGTTTCATCCCTGGTGATGCTCTGCCAGGCCTCTACTGCAACTGTCTTCAGTTCCTGCTTGTTCTTGGGTCATTTTCCCTTCAGTTTTGTCTTCAGCAAGTGAAATGCATGCTCAGTCGGATTCAAGTCAGGTGACTGACTTGGCCATTGCATAACATTCCACTTCTTTCCCTTAAAAAACTCTTTGGTTGCTTTCACAGTATGCTTCGGGTCATTGTCCATCTGCACTGTGAAGCGCCGTCCAATGAGTTCTGAAGCATTTTGCTGAATATGAGCAGATAATATTACCCAAAACACTTCAGAATTCATCCTGCTGCTTTTGTCAGCAGTCACATCAATAAATACAAGAGAACCAGTTCCATTGGCAGCCATACATGCCCACGCCATGACACTACCACCACCATGCTTCAGTGATGAGGTGGTATGTTTTGGATCATGAGCAGTTCCTTTCCTTCTCCATACTCTTTTCTTCCCATCACTCTGGTACAAGTTGATTTTGGTCTCATCTGTCCATAGGATGTTGTTCCAGAACTGTGAAGGCTTTATTAGATGTTGTTTGGCAAACTCTAATCTGGCCTTCCTGTTTTTGAGGCTCACCAATGGTTTACATCTTGTGGTGAACCCTCTGTATTCACTCTGGTGAAGTCTTCTCTTGATTGTTGACTTTGACACACATACACCTACCTCCTGGAGAGTGTTCTTGATCTGGCCAACTGTTGTGAAGGGTGTTTTCTTCACCAGGGAAAGAATTCTTCGGTCATCCACCACAGTTGTTTTCTGTGGTCTTCCAAGTCTTTTGGTGTTACTGAGCTCACCGGTGCGTTCTTTCTTTTTAAGGATGTTCCAAACAGTTGATTTGGCCACACCTAATGTTTTTGCTATCTCTCTGATGGGTTTGTTTTGTTTTTTCAGCCTAATGATGGCTTGTTTCACTGATAGTGACAGCTCTTTGGATCTCATTGAGAGTTGACAGCAACAGATTCCAAATGCAAATAGCACACATAAAATTAACTCTGGACCTTTTACCTGCTCCTTGTAAATGGGATAATGAGGGAATAACACACACCTGGCCATGGAACAGCTGAGCAGCCAATTGTCCCATTACTTTTGGTCCCTTAAAAAGTGGGAGGCACATATACAAACTGTTGTAATTCCTACACCGTTCACCTGATTTGGATGTAAATACCCTCAAATTAAAGCTGAAAGTCTGTAGTTAAAGCACATCTTATTTGATTCATTTAAAATCCATTGTGGTGGTGTATAGAGCCAAAAAGATTAGAATTGTGTCAATGTCTCAATATTTATGGACCTGACTGTAAAACAACGCTAATTATCCATGAGCATTTTATTATGCACTATCCCTTTAACCTAAGTGCTGTAATTAAAAAGTGTCTGTGCTCCTACAGGCGGCGATAGTTCGAATTTTGGCCAGTTCAGCAGGGACCAGCCGAGATTCTAAACATGTATGGGCAGGCTGATTACCGTCGGATGTTTCATGCGATTATTGCCAGCCAGTGGGTTGGGATGAGTGGCAGGCAACCAGCATCTTTATAGGAAGGCCAACAATAGTCATCCTGGACTGTCATGTAAAGTTTATTCATTGTCCCTGGCACAAGAGTTTTGAACTTTTCTCTCTATAATTTGATGTTGTACAAAAGAAAAAATATATGAAATGTAGCTGAAGGTGCTAAATCTAATTCCTCTTTTTTTTAATTGAAGATGTACGCTGTATTAACTGCAGACAAGGCTCACACGGCATGCCTGTCGTCCATCACATTCAGACTCCACCAGAGTTTGCCCCAGGCGAGGCCACTCCCCCAGAGTGCGCCCCAGGCGAGGCCACTCCACAAGAGTGCCCCCCAGACGAGGCCACTCCACCAGAGTGCGCCCCAGATGAGGCCACTCCACCAGAGTGGGCCCTAGACATGGCCACTCCATCAGAGTTCGACTTCCACAAGGAGACTCCACCAGAAGAACCCTCGATCATCACAGAACCGGACAAAGGAAAAAGAACCAGAAAAAGAAACAGCTACTCCACCAGAGTGCGCCTCAGGCGAAGCCACTCCACCAGAGTGTGCCCCAGACGAGGCCACTCCATCAGAGTGCACCCTAGACATGGCCACTCCACCAGAGGAGACTCCACCAGAGACTCCACCAAGGAGACTCCACCAGAAGAACCCTTGATCACAGAACCAGAGAAAAGAACCAGAAAAAGAAACAAAAATAGAAAAAATAAAAGACAGTATGAGTGCGCCCCAGGCGGGGTCACTCCACCAGAGTGCGCCCCAGGCGGGGCCACTCCACCAGAGTGCGCCCCAGGCGAGGCCACTCCACCAGAGTGCGCCCCAGGCGAGGCCACTCCACCAGAGTGCGCCCCAGGCGAGGCCACTCCACCAGAATGCGCCCCAGGCGAGGCCACTCCACCAGAGTGCACCCCAGGCGAGGCCACTCCACCAGAGTGCGCCCCAGGCGAGGCCACTCCACCAGAGTGCGCCCCAGGCGAGGCCACTCCACCAGAGTGCGCCCCAGGCGGGGCCACTCCACCAAAGTGCGCCCCAGGCGAGGCCACTCCACCAAAGTGCGCCCCAGGCGAGGCCACTCCACCAGAGTGCGCCCCAGACGAGGCCACTCCATCAGAGTGCGCCTTAGACATGGCCACTCCACCAGAGTTCGACTTCCACAAGGAGACGCCACCAGAAGAACCCTTGATCATCACAGAACCAGAGAAAGGAACCAGAAAAAGAAACAAAAATAGAAAAAATAAAAGACAGTATGAGTGCGCCCCAGGCGAGGCCACTCCACCAAAGTGCACCCCAGGTGGGGCCACTCCACCAGAGTGTGCCCTGGGCAAGGTCACTCCACCAGAGTGTGCCCCAGGCGAAGCCACTCCACGAGAGTGTGCCCCAGGCGAAGCCACTCGACCAGAGTGTGCTTCAGGTGAGGCCACTCCTCCAGAGTGCGCCCCAGGCAAGGCCACTCCACCAGAGTGCGCCCCAGATGAGGCCACTCCACCAGAGTGCGACTTCTACATGGGGAGACCAAAACGTCATGTTCGCTTTATGCTTCCTTCAGAGCATGAAACTGATACTCGACGAAAACATAACCGTCTCTTTCAGAAAGCATCAAAGAAATATCTTCACCCGAGGGTTCCACTAAAACGTTGTGATCTCTCTACGCTTCCTCCAGAAAGTGATGATAACACTGAGACTCCACGAAAAAGTGGCGCTCGCTGTCAGAAAGAGAAAAAAAAGAAAGAAATTCAAAGACCAGAAGTGTCATCAACCTTCCTCCTGCAGAAGAACCCTTGATGATCATGGACAAAAAAAAAAGAACCAGAAAAAGAAACAAAAATAGAAAAAATAAAAGACAGTACAAGTTGGAGTGGCTGTGAAGGGAAGTTGGAAACCAGTAGATTTTTTCTTTCCTGCAGGCATGTGTTGGACCGGCTGTGAGGGGAGGTTGGCGGCCGAAAGACTTTTCTTTTCCTGCAGGTGTGTGTGTTGGACTGGCTGTGAGGGGAGGTTGGAGGCTGGAAGACTTTTTCTTTTCTGCAGGCGTGTGTTGGACCGGCTGTGAGGGGAGGTTGGAGGCTGGAAGGCTTTTCTTTTCCTGCAGGTGTGTGTTGGACCGGCTGTGAGGGGAGGTTGGAGGCTGGAAGACTTTATTTTCTGCAGGCGTGTGTTGGACCGGCTGTGAGGGGAGGTTGGAGGCCGGTAGACTTTTTCTGCAGGCGTGTGTTGGATCGGCTGTGAGGGGAGGTTGGAGGCCAGTAGACTTTTTCTTTCCTGCAGGCGTGGGGAGGATGGAGGCTGGTAGACTAGTAGCCTTTTTGTGCAGGCATGTGTTGGACCGGTTATGAGGGGAGGTTGGAGGTCAATAGGAAGCCAAGGGGTGTTTGAACTGGGTGAGGTACCCTCAAAAGGCCAATGAGGCAGGGAGCATAAGGAGAAAGTTTTGGCGCTGTGAGGCGCTCCAAAGGTCCAATTAGAGAGTCTGTCAGACAGGGCTTCCTGAAAGTGGGAGGTCTGAAAAAAATCTGTGCCTAAAGAGGCCTGGGTTTGTACCTGGGGAAAATAATCTGTTACATAAAGTTGGGTACAGATGGGATGGGACCAGGGAGAGTTTGTATTTCTAGAGTGCCCTGGCAGAACAAGAGATTGTGGGGCTGAGTAGAGGATGGGCATTCAAGGATGCGAGGGAGGAAGAATGTGAGGGAAGCACCAGGGTAGGCAGCTCAGAAGGGAGCTAGTTGTGGTTTGTTCCAGAGGGACCCACTCTTTCAGGTCTCCATGTTTGTGCCAGTCCAATAGTCATGTAAGGCGTGCTGCAGCTTGGTATCTGTGGGGACACTCATATTTTAGTGTTAGGACCACAGATACCAGGGTGCCGTGACGTGGCTCATGCATGCGTTTGCTAATGCGTGTGGACTAAACTCCTGTTTTTAACACATACTGTTAGACAGGTCAGTTTGGTTGTCTGCGAGCTAGTGGTAAGTAGGCTTTGGTTTTTTCCTGGGCATTCCCCAGACTTTGTTGTTACCTGTTTTAGCCTTCCAATGCCGCTTACTGTGATAGCCAGCTATAGATGAGGGCGGTGGCAAGCTTTTGTTATCACGTGTGTGTTTGTATTGGTCCAGCAGTGCACCAACACCTTTGCAGCTATTGTGCTATTGCTGGGTGTTTGGTGTGCTCCTGTACCTTTAAGGAGGGGTGGGCTCCCCTTCAGTCCACCTGCCCTCATCTATCCATCAGAAAACATGTGCCTCCACTGTGGGGACACTCATATTTTAGTGTTAGGACCACAGATACCAGGGTGCCGTGACGTGGCTCTCGCATGCGTTTGCAAATGCGTGCGGACTAAACACGTTTTTAATGCATACTGTTAGACAGGTCAATTTGGTTGTCTGCGAGCTGGTGGTAAGTAGGCTTTGGTTTTTTCCCAGACTTTGTTGTTACTTGTAGCTTGGTATTTGTAGAGGTCAGGGAACGCCAGGCCTCCATACCTTTTGAGGAGGGCCACGGTGCTTGATTTAGGTCTGGGGAGTTTCTGGGCCCACATGAATAAAAAAAAGGAGTTCACTGATTTAAGGAAGGAGGGAGGGATGTGGATCAGGAGGGTCATAAGTAAGTGACTTATGAATGAGTGAGGAATTTTGTGAGGATTGTCATTTTAAGGCTACTGCATGGACCGAACCAGGAAAAGAGGCCAGTGTTTCATTTTTGTAGAAGTTGACGGGTCCTGATTTAAGAGGAGGTCAGTAGTTTTTTCAGGCATTTTTTTTGTTAAAATGGAAGGTGATTTTTTTTTTTTTTTGCAAATATAATTTTTATTAAATTTCAAGAAAGGGCAAGGACCAAGTATTACAGCAACAACATTCAAACAGATGAGGTCGCAGCCTCGTATCAGCATATCACATTAAGTGGAGATGTACACTAGAGCTATTATTACGTGTGTTGAAGATCCTTCAGATAAAATTCTCAGTTATCTAGTATTTTCACATCTCCTTGTGCTGTAGGTAACTTGTAATTTGTATAACTTGTATATGTATAGTTATTATTAAGGGAATATGGCTACTTGGGGTTGTTTTGATGCTCATGTCCCAAAGAGGGCTTTCCCCTCATCTGAGAGTATGAACATATTCCAGAGGCTCCAGGTTTTCGTGTAGGCCTCGTGTCTGTTTTGTGCTATCAGAATCAGATCCTCCATCTTTTTTATATCTTCCACTTTCTTCAGCCCAGTCGCAGTGGTCGGCAGATATTGTTGTTTCCAGAGCAAAGGGATGCAGGATTTAGCAGCGTTTAGCAAGTGGTGTAGTATGGACCTTTTATAGATTCTAGCGGGGATAGTTGATATATGTAGCAGAAAGAATGCCTGGTCATTAGGAATCTTAAAGTCTGTAAATTTTTGGGAGAAATCTGTCAGTTTAGGGCAGGCCCAGAAAATATGCAAGATTGTCCCTACTTCTGGCATCACCAGCAAAGATCTGGTTTGTCGTGGAAGATAGTATGTAATCTACTGGGCATTAGATACCATCTTGTTAGTATTTTAAAACTGGTTTCCTAAATTTTAATGCACTGTGATGATTTGAGGGAGAATCTTATCATATTTTGTTTTTGGGACGCAGTAAAAGTACGGTGGAGATCTGTTTCCCATTTTGCTAGGCAAGATAGTTGTGGTTGTGCCGAAGGGGTGTTCAGGAGTGCATATATTTTGGAGAGGACTTGAGGTAGTGGGTCGGTGCCAGAGCAATACTCCTCAAAAGTGGTCAGCTGACGGGTGATGTTCTGGGGGTTGGGGATAGAATGGAGGAAGTGGTGTATTTGCGCTGCATTCCAGAACGTGAGTTGAAAGGGGCCTGCGGAGTCAATTAACTCCGGAATGGTGGGCCACCTTCCCCCAATCACAAACCTGGAGGCATGTTCATAGTTGTAGTTTCGTACTGTTTTGAATTCTGTGGGTGATAGACTTGAGAGAAAGTGGGGGTGTCCTAGTATCGGGGTCAGTGGTGAATCTTTTGTCATTAGAGAAGCTAGTAAAGTGGCCTGAGAACATTGTTGCAGCATGTTTCCTATCAGTGGGTGAGACTTTAGTTCTTGTGGTAGGGAGTAGCAGCACCATAGTGCTCTTTTCAGGGGAATAATAGTTTGACTTTGTTCTATCTGTACCCAGAGTTTTGACTCAGAGTGACGTCTCCAATCTATGACCCTGCCAAGGCGGATTGCTTGGTAATATTTGTGAATATCAGGTAGTGCTAGGCCATCAAATTGTTTTGGGAGGGATAATTGAGTGCGGGGTGTGCAAGTTTTTTTTATACGCCCAGACAAAGCGGGTGTACAGAGCTTGGACCTGTTTAAAATAAGAGGGGGGTATCCTAACAGATAGGGCTTGGAAAAGGTATAGATATTTTGGTAAAATGCTCACTTTTAATAGGTTACACCTCCCAAACTATGAGTGCAGGCCTTTGTGCTATTTGTCTAATAACCCCCGGAGATTTTATGTTGGGCGTTATCGACTGTTAAGCCCTGTATCTCTGTGTCTGATCTAATATTGGATAAAAATGGTTCTAAGGGCAAATAGGAGAGGGGATAGAGTTCCATTCTGTATTGGAGAGGGGTCAGAGAGAACACCTTTCGCTTTCACTTGGGCAGTCGGGTTGGAGTATATCTTAGCTATCCGACCGAGCATCATCTCCCCCAGGCCAATATGCCAAGCACTGAGAACATGAACGTCCCATTCACCCAGTCGAATGCTTTTCGGAGTTCGCATTTAAGAAGACACATGGGGTGTTTGTGGACTTTGCAACATGTAAGAGATTCAGTACTTTGTATTGTCTCTTGCTTCTCTGGAAGGGATAAAGCCGACCTGGTCGAGATGGATTAGTTTCTGGAGGTGCTGTGCCAGTTGGGTAGCCAAGATCTTAGTAAACAGCTTAAGGACCACATTCAGAAGTGATATGGGCCTGTAACTACCACAGGATGGTGGGTCTTTCTCTTTCTTGTGAATTACTGAGATGTGGGCTGGGTCTTTCTCTTCCTTGGGAATTACTGAGATGTGGGCTCTCAGGGTATCTTTGGTGAAATTTGTGTCAGAGCCAACTGCGTTAAATAGTGCGACCATATGTGGGCCCAGTATCGGGAGGAGTGTCTTATACTACTGTATAGTATAGCCACCAGGGCCCGGGGCTTTCCCCCGTTTCATTGCTCCTATGGCTTGTTGAAGTTCCTCTAGAGTTGTTGGGGAGTCTAATTCTTCCCAGATTTCAGGAGAAAGAGAGGGAAGTTGAATGGGGACAATATATTCCTCCATAGCCATTTGAGGTGTTGGCTCATGTGGTAGGTTGTATAGATGGAAATAAAAATCTTTGAATTCCCGTGTGATTTGTGTGGGGAGGACCACTTTTTGACCTCTGGGCTTGACGATCTGAGGGATTTATGTGGAGAGTTCATGTTCCCTGTATAGCTGCTTTAGCCTTGTAATGTAGTAGATCTGTGATCTGTTTGCATAGTAACACGTTCATTCTCTGTAGAGGGGGAGGGGGCGTGTTTGTGGCTAGCTTCAGCAGTGGACAATTTATGTAGTAACCGGGAAAGTTGTTCATTGCGTTCCCGTTTAATACGCGATCCATGCTTAATGAGAACCCCTCTAAGGACAGCTTTATGAGCTTCCCATAAATTGCCCGGGTCACATTCCAGTTGATTATTCGTTTGCAATTAAAAGTTTAACTCCCTAGTCACATCTGCTACCAACTCGGGGGTCTGCAAGAGGCCCTCATTAAGATGCCAAAAGCGCCTTAATGAGTAAAATGTAGTTGAGTGTGGGGGATCAAAAAAATAGTCTATTCTGGTGTAAATTTTGTGGGGGGTAGATTAGAATGTGTAATCGTGTTCTCCTGAGTGCTGTAGACGCCACACATCGATCAATAGGGCTCTGTGTAATGATTTAGCTGTAAGTTTCAGGGGGCCCGGTGGGATGGATGAGGTACCCGAAGAGGTATCCGTCGAGGGGATTAGGGGGGTATTAAAGTCCCCACCAAAGATCAATTGTCCCACTGTAAATCCCAGGAGCCTTTCTATCACACCATCGAGGAAAGTGTCTTGGCGTTCATTGGTGGCATATATAGTTGCTAAGGTCACTTGAATTTCACCTAGGAGTCCCTTAAGGAAGATATAGCGTCCCACCGGATCTATAAGAGAGTCCTGGCATTTCCATGGGAGTTTATTGAACAACAAAATGGAGACCCCTTTTGACTTGGCTGTCGGGTTAGTAGAGTGATATGTTAAGAGGATAGAATCTATTTTGAAGGAATGGGAGTTTGTTGTTTATAAAATGAGTCTCTTGTATGAAAGCGATATCTGTATGGGACCGCTTTAGGTCATGGAGCAGCATGCGTCTTTTCTCGGGTGTGTTGAGACCTTTCACATTAGGTGACATCACTTTAATGCTGTCCATTGCCATAGTGTGAGGGGGGGGGGGGGGGTAGTGAGGGTGGAAGGGATAAGAGTGGGGGGGTGAGGGACGGAGGGTAAGAAGAAGGGTTTAGAGAAGAAGCAAGTAAAGATTTGAGAAAAGGAGTTGTAAGGAGCAGGGCCTAATGCCCTAAAGTCTTTTTACTTGTTTTGTCAGCATATAACCCCTAGGGGGCGATAAAGGGCCCCCCAGGAGGATACGCTATCCTATGTGGGAGAGAGGTTGGACAAAGCTCAAAAGGTGAGGTCCCAGCCCTCCCACCCACCCCAGCAAAAAAAGAAAAAAGATAATACTGCAAGTTTTGTCAACATTGTAAGAAGAGAACAAAGGCAAACATTTGAACATAGTAATGCAAGTAACTGAGGGTCCACTCATAGTCTCTGTATGTCTTGTGAGGTGCGTTTCTTTGGTGCTCCTGGCAGTTAAATCCCATGTAGGGGTCCGTAGTGATACCCAAGTAGGTCACAACCCCAGGTAGGTAGTCATTTCCAAAATTGGGCACCTCACAGTGGTGTAAGGCTTTGAATGGAGATTCATTTCCCCCCCCTGTGTATGCATACAGTTTAGAACATACATTTTGTCATAAGCATGTCAACATATTAGTATGGCATATTAGGTATCCACTTTAAAACATCTGAGAGATGGGTGCCCCCATCTCTCACCGTATGCAAATTCCCGCTCTCCCAGCAAGTCTGACAGTGAGTTGGTCCTCCCCCGGATGACCATGACTGGTAGCAGTCACTGAGAGTGGGGCATCCTCTCAATCACCCTCTTGGGGCAACGTCAGTACCCCTCCAGACCCCCCCGGGTCTCTGGAAGTTAATTCTCCCACAGGTTAAGTGTATACTAGTCCCGTCTTCTCCGGTGCAGTTCCAGCAGAGAGGGGGGTGTGCAGCACCTCATTCCCCCTCCCAGGAGGGTCACCCCACTCAGCATTTTCTGGTGTATGCAGTAGTCTAAAGTTTAAGTCCCATTATTGTTAACACTTTGCATTGCTTAATGTGATAGGTAGCGTGGCAGTTCTGCAGGCAAAGTTCCATGTCTCAGAGTGTCTCTGGCAGGGTACCAGATGAAAAATTGAGGCATAAAAGACCTCCAAGATGGTTGCATGGGGTAGGGGGGAGTGGGAGTGTGATCTCCATTAATTACTGGGGGCGACGGGATTCAGTGCCTGCGGGAGATGGTCTCCGGAGTGTAGTCAGGGGCATCCACCCGGTTACCAGCAACAGAGGGTGTCTCTCCAGGGGGCGGTTCTCAGTATGAGAGATTGTTCCAGTATCTTGCATGAAGGGTCAGCTTGTGAGCTAGGGTAGTATTCCAGTAGAAGGGGGGTCAAATGGGTCAGGGGATAACTGGATCAAGTGCAGTGTCAGTGAGAGTGGCTTAAAGTGCGATGAATGGGGGTAATGTGCTCAATATATGGGTGGATTATGACTCACGTGCGTCCTTGGAGATGGTGCTCTCGGACGGCGGCGGCTTTTTTTGGGGCCTGGGTGGAAAGGTTCCCCCACTCGTGGATGGGTTTGGGCGGCTGTAGAATCTCGGGAGGAGGGTCAGCCAATTCGGGACCGGAATCGCATCTGCACCCAAGAAGGCAAAGAGCGCCGGTAAGGAGTCCGGTGTGCGGAGGATGAAAGATCTCTGGTCTTTGTGAACAATCACTAACAGGGGTATCCCCATCTGTACGTGGCATCCATCCTTCTGGCAAGGTCCAGGAGCGCTCTTAGCATGGCCCGGCGCTGCAGAGTGGCCCTTGAGAGATTTGGGAGGACTTTAACAGCAACCTCATCAAATTCCGGCTCTTCCGCATCCCATGCCTTGTGTATGAAGTGTTCCTTGTGGATATCGTGATGGAGCCTGCAGATCACATCACGGGGCCTCGTGGAATCGGTCAGTCTGGGGCCCAGTGCCCTGTGGATCCAGTCCAGTTCCACACAGTCTGGCAGTTCGACCCCGCTATGATTCGGAAAATGGCAATAGCTGTGTCGGCCAGATCTTCCGCCCCAGTTGCCTCCGGCAGGCCACGGAACCGCAGGTTGTTTCTGCGATTCCGGTCCTCCATGTGCTCGAGGTGTAGCTGTTGGTTCACCAATGCCTCTACACGGGAGTTTGAGTTCTTCCAGCGCGGGCACCCAGTGATTCAGTGAGGATAGCGAGGACTCGCTTTTGGTAAGCCTAGTGGAGAGCGCCTGCATGTCGGATTTCACCACCCTCAAATCCTTTCTGTGGGCCGCCTTCACTTTCCCGATGAGGGCTTCTATGTCGGCTTTGGTTGGGAGCGCCTGCAGGAGGGATCCCAGCTCCATGTCTGCTCAATAGGTCAGGGATGGGGAGTGTAATAGTCCCCTGGGGACCGAGTGGAAGGCTGGCGGGATGCTGTGGTATGTATTGGAGCCTGAAGAAACCGCAGATGAAGGAGGCAACTCATGGGAGGCCTGGCCCCTCGTCAGGTCAACACATGCGTCCGCCATCTTGAGCTCCGGTGAGTTCAGCTGTGAGAGAATTTAAATAAAACGCTGAATTTCGCTCGCTGAATGAACTGGAGGTGGAGGATTTGCAAGTATATTGTTCCTTTTCGCTGTCTTCTTCTTTGAGGAGTACATAGTTTGCAATATCTAGCTGAAAAAGCCTGGGTGGATAGGAGACGGTCAGGAGCTCAGCAGACACACATCACTTTCCGGCCATGTCCAGACCACGCCCGGAAAGTGAATTCACATATGACTGCAAATATATGCAACCAATACCTCTGTTTTTTTTTATGAATTCGTTGAACTAGTTCAACTCTCAATGAATTTCTTGCTATGTATGTCTCCATTTGGAAACAATGTTAGAATAGAGTTAGGGACCGTACTTTGCAGAGGAGCCTTGACGTGGCAGTGCGGCTTCACATATATTTGCAAATGTATCCAACATAAACCAAACACAGACTGTTCAAACACTGTAAACTTTTTTATTTTTCTGACTGGCTGGTAAGTGTTCCGGTGGATTCTGTGTATTGTATTGTTCTGTGAACTGCCATGCTCAAGCACTGAATCACACTTTTGAGCATTATTGCACTACGATATCACATGTTACATGCGTGTTGCAGTGCCATTCATGGTAAATAGTACCTTAGCACATTGACCCAAAGCACTTCCAACACATACAGTGCCTTGAAAAAGTAAACCCCTTGAAATTTTCCATATTTTGTAATTTTACAACCAAAAACGTAAATGTATTTTATTGGGATTGCATGTGATAGAACAAGACAAAGTGGCACATAATTGTGAAGTGGAAGCAAAATGATAGATGGTTTTCATTTTTTTTTACAAATAAATATGTGAAAAGTGTGGAGTGCATTTGTATTCAGCCCCCTGAGTCAATACTTTGTAGAACCGCCTTTCGCTGCAAATACAGCTGCAATTCTTTTCAGGGATGTCTCTACCAGCTTTGCACATCTAGAGAGTGACATTTTTGCCATTTCTTCTTTGCAAAACAGCTCAAGCTCTGTCAGATTGGATGGAGAGCGTCTGAACAGCAATTTTCAAGTCTTGCCACAGATTCTCAATTGGATTTAGGTCTGGACTTTGACTGAGCCATTCTAACACATGAATATGCTTTGATCTAAACCATTCCATTGTAGCTCTGGCTGTATGTTTAGGGTCGTTGTCCTGCTGGAAGGTGAACTTCTGCCCAGGTCTCAAATCTTTTGCAGACTAAAGCCCCATACACACGATAGGACTTTGTACAAACTTTCCCTTGGATTTTTGTACAAAGGGCGTTGGCCAGAAGTTTGTCTTGCATACAGATGACAGGACTTTTCCAGCCAACTTTCACCAAATCGCGTGGTTTTTCAGCTCTTTACCACCACCCTTTGGTCAACTTCTGTATTGTTGTCTGACATTGTGTCAATCTCGCCACTTTTATTGGCGAGATTGACACCTTGCGAGCAGAGTTCACACTGGTGCGGGGATCCGTCTTGGATCCCCGCCAATGCCAGGCACTGTGTTTGGTATGAATCTTGAGGGGGAACTCCACGCCAAATTTTAAATAAAAATCCAGCATGGGTTCCCCTCCAGGGGCATACCAGGCCCTTAGATCTGGTATGGATTTTAAGGGGAACCCCCTACGCCGAAAAAACAGCATAGGGGTCCCCCCAAAATCCATACCAGACCCTTATCGGAGCACGCAGCCCAGCCGGTCAGGAAAGGGGGTGGGGACGAGCGAGTGCACCCCCCGAACCATACCAGGCCGCATGCCCTCTACATGGGGGGTGGGTGCTTTGGGGCAGGGGGGTGCCCTGCGGCCCCCCCACCCCAAAGCACCTTGTCCCCATGTTGATGAGGACAAGGGCCTCTTCCCGACAACCCTGGCTGTTGGTTGTCGGGGTCTGCGGGCGGGGGACTTATCGGAATCCGGGAGCCCCCTTTAATAAGGGGGCCCCCAGATCCCGGCCCCCCACCCAATGTGAATGAGTATGGGGTACATGGTACCCCTACCCATTCACCTAGGGAAAGTGTCAATAAAAAAAAAAACACACTACACAGGTTTTAAAAGTAATTTATTAGGCAGCTCCAGGGGTCTTCTCCGGTGCCTTCTTCCTTCTGCCGGGCTCCTCCGCTATCTTCTGCTCTTTTGCTAGCAGAGGAGCCCGGACATCTGGATCATCTTCTTCCCTCTTATCTTCCAGAGATGTTGACACGACGCTCTCTCCAGCTGTAATGCTGTCTGTGCACTCTGCTATGACTTATATAGGTGGTGACCCCGCCCCCCCTATGACATTACAGTCCCGGGCATGCTGGGACTTTGAGGTCATAAGGGGGCATGGTCATAGGATGACATGACCACGCCCGCTTATGACCTCACAGTCCCAGCATGCCCCGGGACTGTGATGTCATAGGGGGCGGGGTCACCGCCTATATAAGTCATAACAGAGCGCAGGAGACAGCATTACAGCCGGAGAGAGCGTCGTGTCAACATCTCTGGAAGAGAAGAGGGAAGAAGATGATCCAGATGTCCGGGCTCCTCCACTAGCAAAAGAGCAAAAGATAGCGGAGGAGCCCGGCAGAAGGAAGAAGAAACCGGAGAAGAACCAGAGAGCACGGAGACAACACCGGAGAGAGGGAGAAGAGGCCTGAGAGATCCCGAAGTCGGAAGAAGACCCCCAAAGTTGGAAGAAGACCCCTGGAGCTGCCTAATAAATTACTTTTAAAACCTGTGTAGTGTGTTTTTTTTATTGACACTTTTTTTTCCCCTAGGTGAATGGGTAGGGGTACCATGTACCCCATACTCATTCACATTGGGTGGGGGGCCGGGATCTGGGGGCCCCCTTATTAAAGGGTGCTCCCGGATTCCGATAAGCCCCCCGCCCACAGACCCCGACAACCAACGGCCAGGGTTGTCGGGAAGAGGCCCTTGTCCTCATCAACATGGGGACAAGGTGCTTTGGGGTGGGGGGCCACAGGGCGCCCCCTCCCCCAAAGCACCCACCCCCCATGTTGAGGGCATGCGGCCTGGTTCAGCTCAGAGGGGGGGGGGGGGGGCGCTCGCTCGTCCCCACCCCCCTTCCTGACCGGCCGGGCTGCGTGCTCGGATAAGGGTCTGGTATTGATTTTGGGGGGAACCCCCACGCCGTTTTTCCCCAGAGGGGAATTCCCTCTCGCGCTTGCCGCAATAGGAAAATGTGTTTTTCCTATTGCAGCCAGTGCGAGATGTACAGTACACTGTCGCCGAGAACCAGCGCGATGGGTTCACGCTGGAGACATTCTCGCGGCCGCGTACTGTAGTTTGTACAAAAGTCTGATGCTTTTGTGTACACACGATCGGACTTTGCTCCATCGGACTTTTGTTGCCGGAAAGTTTGTCCGTTCGCACAGCCAACAAAAGTCCGATGGAGACAGAAAAAGTTTGTCCGATGGAGCGTACACACGGTCGGATGTGGCTCCAAAACAGCTAATTTGCATGTTTGTTGTCAAAAAGTCCGATCGTGTGTATGGGCTTTTACAGGTTTTCTTCTAAGATTGCCCTGTATTTGGCTCCATCCATCTTCCCATCAACTCTGACCAGCGTCTCTGTCCCTGCTGAAGAAAAGCATCCCCACAACAGGATGTTGCCACCACCATATTTCACGGTGGGGATGGTGTGTTCAGGGTGTTAGGATGGTGCGCAGTGTTATTTTTCCACCATACATAGCGTTTTGCTTCTAGGCCACAAAGTTCAATTTTGGTCTCATCTGACCAGAGCACCTTCTTCCACATGTTTGCTGTGTCCTCCACAAGGCAAACGGGACTTCTTATGGCTTTCTTTCAACAATGGCTTTCTTCTTGCCACTCTTTCATAAAGGCCAAATTTGTGGAGTGCACGACTAATAGTTGCCCTGTGGACAGATTCTCCCACCTGAGCTGTGGATCTCTGCAGCTCCTCCAGAGTTACCATGGGCCTCTTGGCTGCTTCTCTGATAAATGCTTTCCTTGCCCGGCATTGTCAGTTTAGATGGATGGCCATGTCTTGGTAGGTTTGCAGTTGTGCCATACTCTTTCCATTTTCGGATGATGGATTGAACAGAGCTCCATGAGATGTTCAAAGCTTGGGATATTTTTTTATAACCTGACCCTGCTTTAAACTTCACCACAACTTTATCCTTGACCTGTCTGGTGTGTTCCTTGGCCTTCATGATGCTGTTTGTTCACTAAGGTTCTCCAACAAACATCTGAGGGATTCACAGAACAGCTGTATTTATACTGAGATTAAATGACACACGGGTTCGACTCTATTTACTAATTAGATGACTTCTGAAAACAATTGGCTTAACTAGATTTTAGTTAGTGGTTTCAGAGTAAAGGGGGCTGAATACAAATACATGCCACACTTTTTAGATATTTATTGAAAAAACAATTTATCATTTTGCTTCTACTTCACAATTATGTGCCACTTTGTGTTGGTCTATCACATAAAATCCAAAAAAATACATTTACATTTTTGGTTGTAACATGACAAAATGTGGAAAATTTCAAGGAGTACAAATACTTTTTAAGGCACTGTACAGTGCATCTGGAAAGTATTCACAGCGCTTCACTTTTTCCACATTTTGTTATGCTACAGCCCTATTCCAAAATGGATTAAATTCATTATTTTTTCAAAATTCTACAAACAATACATGTTTACACTGAATTTACCACAGGTGGACTCCAGTCAAGTTGTAGAAACATCTCAAGGATGATCAGTAGAAACAGGATGCATCTGAGCTCAATTTTGAGTGTCATGACAAAGGCTGTGAATACTTATGTACATGGGATTTTTTTTCGTTTTTTTTTTTTTTATAAATTTGCAAAGATTTCAAACAAACTTCTTTCACGACGTCATTATGGGGTATTGTTTGTGGAATTTTGAGGAAAATAATGAATATAATCCATTTCGGAATAAGGCTGTAACATAACAAAATGTGGAAAAAGTGAAGTGCTGTCAATACTTTCTGGATGCACTGTACTGTATGCATTCCTGTACACCACAATGCACATCAACATACAGCCATTATGCTGGTCAGATTTTTTTTGTCTGTTCTGAACACAACAAAATGGACAGCTGTAGCATTACATACTATTCCTGTGTGGTTTCTGTTTAGCGATCGATCTCTACAACGCGACTGTCAAATGTAACTGCTCTCTATAGGCGCACCACAGGCTCACTTTAACCCCTGACCTAAAGCCAAACCAAACTTATTTTCAATCAGCTCAGTACAAACCAGAGGCATAATCCCCGATCTCTGTAAAGATTAGGTGACACAGCTCTTTAACCATGTGACTGGCTGTGTCCAATCACAGCGGGTCACATGTAAATGCGGAAGTGCCGTTAATCAGCTCTCCTCGCCTCACACTGATAGAGTGTTTGGTGAGGAGTGCCGATCAGTGGTATCCCCTCGCAGGCAGGTAGAGCCCCGTTTACAGGAAAGCCCTAGAAGTGCCCAATAAGTGATGCATTTCAGTGCCTGCTCATCAGTGCTGCCCATTAATGCCCATCACTGCCTCCCATCAGTGCCCCCTATCCTGCCGCCCATCAGTGTCCACCACTGACACCTATTAGTGTCTCCTATCCATGCCGCCCATCAGTGTCCACCACTGATACCTATCAGTGCCCCCTATCCATGCCGCCCATCAATGTTCACCACTGATGCCTATCAGTGCTCATGAGTGCAGCTCATCAGCGCAGCCTCGTCAGTGCCCATCAGCGCAGCCTCGTCGGTGCCCATCAGCGCAGCCTATCAGTGCCCATCAGCGCAGCCTATCAGTGCCCATCAGCGCAGCCTATCAGTGCCCATCAGCGCAGCCTATCGGTGCCCATCAGCGCAGCCTATCAGTGCCCATCAGCGCAGCCTATCAGTGCAGCCTATCAGTGCAGCCTATCAGTGCAGCCTATCAGTGTCCATCAGCACAGCCTATCAGTGCAGCCTCAGTGCAGCCTATCAGTGCACATCCGTAAAGGAGAAAAATTACTTATTTACAAAATTTACTGACAGAAAAACGTTTTTTTTTTCCTCCAAAATTTTCAGTACCGTGTTTCCCCGAAAATAAGACATAGTGTTATTTTCCAGGAGGGCTGCAATATAAGCCCTACCCTGAAAATAAGCCCTAATTTAAAATGCTTGTAAAATCCTACAACCCACTCTATTACAGTAGTAAATAATGTACAATGTGCGTGTTTCTGTAATATAATTGCGGGGAAGAGAGCTCAAGTGGTTCACAGAAGCGCAGAGCGGCGCTATAATGAAGGAGGTATTTGGCACAATTATATTACAGAAACACACACATTGTACATTATATACTTCTGTAATAGAGTGGATTATAGGATTTTACAAGCACTTTAAATTTCACACTGGGATTTCCTGTCAGGTAGGGAGAGAGAGGGTAGAGATGACAGCACATTAAATGGTATGACCCACCCCGAAAATAAGCCCTACTGTGTCTTTTGTTGACAAAATGATATAAGACCCGGGCTTATTTTCGGGGAAACACTGTATTTTTTTTTTTAGTAAAAAAAAACAAAACAAAAACCCAGCGGTGAATAACAGTACTGGGCACTTTCACCCCCTTCCTGCCCAGGCCAATTTTCAGCTTTCAGCGCTGTCGCACTTTGAATGACAATTGCGCGGTCATGCAACACTGCACCCAAACTACATTTTTACCATTTTCTTCCCACAAATAGAGCTTTCTTTTGATGGTATTTGATCACCACTGGAGTTTTTATTTTTTGCTAAACAAATTAAAAAATACCGAGATTTTTGAAAAAATAAAAAAAAAAAGTTTTCTTTGTTTCGGTTATAAATCTTTGTTTTCTCCTTCACTGTTGGGAAACTGATGGAGGCAGCACTGATAAGGTAGCACAGATAGGCACTGATGAGGAGGCACTGATATACTGTATGTACAATTGATGGGCACTGATAGGCGGCTGTGATGGGCACTGACAGGCGGCACTGATGGGCAGCAGTGATGAGGTACTGACAGGTGTTACTGCTGGGCAGTGATTGGCACTTTCATCAGCACTGATAGCTGGTATTGATGGGGCACTGATTGGCAGATGATGGGTACTGATTGGATGCTGATGGGCACATCTGATGGGGGACCGTGCTGATAATCAATGTGCTGATTATCAGCACAGATCCCCTCCTCCGACACTGAGAGCCGCCGTTCGGCTCTCCCTGTCAGAGCGAACTGAGGAATGCCGTTTACCGGCACTTCCTGGTTCACACGATGATCAGCTGTGATCAGAGCTGCCCATTAATGCCCATCACTGATGGGCAGCTGTGATTGGTCACAGCTGATCACGTGGTATGGAGCCTCTGTTAGAGGCTCCATACCACGATTGAAGATGCAGTGTGTCAGACTGACACACAGCACCTCCGATCGCCGCGCTGCGCGCCCCCTGCGGGCACGTTACCCTGCTGGACGTCATATGACGCCCACTCAGGATAACAGAACCACTGCCCGGCCGTCATTCTGCTATAGGCTGGACAGGAAGTGATTAAATATCACCAAAAGAAAGCTCTATTTGTGGGATGAAAATGATGACAAATTAATTTGGACACAGTGTTGCATGACCGCTCAATTGTCATTCAAAGTGCGACAGCGCTGACAGCTGAAAAATGGCCTAGGCAGGAAGGGGGTGAATGTGCCCTGTATTGAAGTGGTTAAACAGCAGCCTGACTAGAAAAGCCTGTGCCCTGACAGCATGCTGCAGGAAAGAAAGGTCCCTTGCTCTACATGGGGAAGGAGCAGTCTCTATGCAGAGGTCCAGCTTGCTCCCTGAAGGGTCAGAGCTAGAGCTCTCCAATAGCAGGGAGCTTGAGCTCTATTAATTGCAGTGCTATATCTCAGATTCAGCAGAGGGCATGTTGGACCTCTGCAGAGAGATAATTGCTTCCACATGGAAAGCAAGGGCCCCACTTTGCAGCTGCTGGCAGGCTGTGGCTGTTTTTCCAACTGCAATACTGAACTCCTTTTTGTCATGATGAACCTGGAACATACAGGATTTAGCTGATTTAAATGAAATGTCCATTTGGGTTTTAATGGAGTATCAGGAGAGTGAAAGGAAGGAGAGTATGTCCACCTGAAGAAGGCGGCAGTAAAAATGTAATATATTAAAGTTTACCAGTCCTAAGATGGTGTGGCCACATTAGTTTTCATCTGATGATCCTGCCAGTAACATACTTCCTGTCCTAGGGTGACAACGTTCATTCGCCGTACTCTATGTATGGAAAAGCATCATTGGCACCCTTGGGCAAAAAGTGTGTTAGGATTATAGGACACCCCCTCCTGATCTTCATAACATAAGGGGCAGGTGTTCTGTAGTCTATAGAGGAGAACTCAGCAGGGCTGACAACAGGGTTAATTTTGGCAGCAAATTTAGTTTTAGTCTGAGGACTAAAATGGTTTTAGTTTTAGTCGTATTTAGTCGACTAAAACTCATTTTAGTGGTCTAAAATCAAATGAGTGTAAAATAAATTGTAATGCATTAGTGAACATTTCTCTACAATTTCCAAACCCATTATATACTGCTGGAGTGAAAAATCGAATATGTTATTATTTATGGTATTGAGGTATGAACACGCACCACAGACCAGTGTTAATTTTGAAGTCAAATTTCAATTTAGTTTTAGTCTTATGCCGCGTACACACGACCGGTTTTGTCGTCGGAATAAACTCTGATGGTTCTTCCGACAGAGTTCCGACGGAATTCCGCTCAAGCTGTCTTGCATACACACGATCACACCAAATTCCGACCATCCAGAACGATGTGACGTACACCATGTACGAAGGGACTAGAAAAAGGAAGTTCAAAAGCCAGTGTGCCACCCTTTGGGCTCCTTCTGCTAATCTTGTGTTTATCTCGTGTTAGTGGAAGTTTGTTAGTTTTACCAGACCGAGCAATTCCGTCTCGTACTGGCTGCAGAGCATGCATCGTTTTTGGTCCGTCGGAATAGCATACAGATGAGCGGTTTTACCGATAGTAATTTGCTTTGTTGGAAAAATTTAAAACATGTTCTATATCTAAGTCCGTTGGAATTTTCGTAGAGAAAAGTCCGATGGGGCATACACACGATCAGAATATACGATGAAAATCTCCCATTGGACTCTTTCTGTCGGAAATTCCGCTTGTGTGTACGTGGCATAAGTCTTTTGACTAAAATGGCATTTTAGTTTTATGCCGTGTACACACGATCGAACTTCTCGTCGGAAAAAGATATGATGGCTTTTCCGACGGGATTCCGCTCAAGTTTGCCTTGCATATACACGGTCACGCAAAAGTTTGCTGAAATTACGACCATCAAGAATGCGGTGACGTACAACACTATGATGAGCCGAGAAAATTAAGTTCAATGCTTCCGAGCATGTGTAGGAATTTTGCGCGTCGGAATTGCCACAGATGTGCCACAGACGATTGCATTTTCGGATAGGAACTTTTTCCGACCGAAAAATTAAGAACATGCTCTTAATCTTTTGCTGGCTGGAATTCGGCCAGCAAAAGTCCGATGGAGCATACACACGGTCGCATTTTCCAACGGAAAGCTCTCATCGCTCTTTTGCGGGCATAAATTCCAACCGTGTGTACGCGGCATTAGTCCCATATTGGTCTTTTGACTAAAATGCCATTTTAGTTTTAGTCATCTCAATTGTTTTCGTTTTAGTCGACCAAAATAGTATTCATTTAGTCGACTAAAATGTTTTAGTCATTTTAGTCGACGAAATTAACACTGGCTGACAATACTGCTTGAGGTTTCAGTGCAGCAGAGGCACAGAGCATGGTAACAAAATAGGAGAAGTTCATTGTTGGGGTTTGCATATCCTTTAACCCATTAATGTATTCCATATGTCGGCAGCACTGGGGGGGTTTTACACACACTCCCTCCGCCATGTCCTTTGTATCATCTGTACAATTAAAGGGCCAGTCCATCCAAAAGTGATATTTCAGTTAAAAGTGGAGTCTGCTGGTCTTAGTCACCCATGGCTTCTTATGTCTCCTGTAGCATCATCAGTTTATTGCTCTATTCCTGCCCACAATGAGGTGCTCTCATTTCTCCTGTTGCATGCACTATCTGATGAATCGCTCATCTGGGAGAGTCATCCCTCAATGTAATGGCTGGAGTAAATGTGAAGATCTGGGATCTCAGTTCCAAACATTTCATTACAACATAGGAGATACAGTTAGGTAGCATAACGCTCCTCCATCTATGTGACCCACAACAAAAAATAACAGGCGCCGTTCAAGGCTGCACCAGGTCCTCTTGCATGACAAACCACTAGGCGTGCTGACAAGGACAGAGCTCGTCTCAGCTCAAAACATCCAGGAGGAAAAGAAAGTCCTAAAAGTCACACATCACAGCAAAACCTGTGAGGAGGCATATGCCAGCCTCAGCCCGGGCTCCAACCAAGCCATGCCCCTCCAATGTGTTTCACTCTGCCCCCGGAACTTAATCATAGGGAATTAAGGCTCCTCCATCTATTACTGAATGTTTTGGCTGGAGTGACCCTCCAAAAATGACCATACATACCATTTTCCTATAGAACCATAACATTGCCTCTGCTCTGGTCTTGTCCAGGAAATCAGCACCAACCGACAGTCAATAATTCTCAGCATTGGTGCCAGCTGACACAATAATAATCCCCAACATTGCCGTCAGTGGGCACAAAATTAACCCCCAATGTTAGTGTTAGTGGATGCAATATTAACCCCTAACATTGGTGTCAGTGGACACAGTAATAACTTTCAGCATTGGTGTCCGTGGACACAATAATAACCTGGAGCTGGATACCTGCAGGAGACATTCGTGTTAGTGGTAATAATAAGGCCCAACATTTGTGCCAGTGGATTGCAATTATAACCTCGACTTTTGTGCCAGTGAATGGAAAAAAAGCCCCCTACATTGGTGTCACTGAATGCAATATTAACACCCAACATTGATGTGGACACAATATTAATCCCTAACATTGGTGCCAGTGGAGACAATATTAACCTGCAACATTGGTGTCAGCGGACGCAAAATGAACCCCTAACATTGGTGTCAGTGGACCCAATATAAACCCCCAACATTGGTGTCAGCGGACACAATAATAACCTGGAGCTGGATATCTTCAGGAGCCAGGTGACTCTCCTGGGAGACATTAAGTGTTGCATTTGGGTACCTACAGCTCTTATTCCTCTCTCCTTGTGTGTTAATAAAATCCTTGAAAACACACTTAAAGTGACTGATGCTCAATGTTTCCCAATCCCTTTTAGCTTTGGACTCAGCCCTGGGGTAAATGTCAGCCCACCCAGGCACTACGGGTCCCTCAAATGCCCGTGGGCATTGGGTGCTGGGAATACTACAGACACAAACCCTTAAATCTGACACACACAATGAGATTATCGGATGAATGATCCTCTGTTTTTTTTCGTGTTAGCCTCCATATCGAAAATGAAGAGGTTACTAAAGTTCGAAAATTCTCGAACGACAGAATAAAAATTTTAAAGTGATGTAATATCTTGTATTGTGTTTGTATTGTGTTTTCAGACAAAAGTTATACTGGTTAAATGAAAATCGTATGATCTGGTATTGTACAAGAAAATTTTTGGTGTTTGTCCTGTTCGGAACATTTCGGACGAAAGCTGTGTACCAACGATCAGATAATTGTACGATTGCTTTGAAAGCGGTATTTTTTTGTACGATTTTCTGATTGTGCGTACGGTCCTTTAATCAGCTGGTAAAATCAGTCCACCAAGGTATCTTCACTACTGTAGATGAATTCAAGTAAAATGATATAGACATGGCAGACACAGACAACCACAGATGCCTGGAAGATAGTCTTCCGAAGGTTATCAACAAGTGATCCACAAAGGATGTCACACAAGAATGTATTTAGTGGAAAGTGAAAACATCCAGCCTGACGAAGTAGAATATTACAGTATAAAGCTAAATAAAGTCCATCTATGCAACATGGAGCATTCCAAACAGCAAAAGCCCCTAGAAGTGGATCAATGTGTTCCACAGTCACTGTACAAGTCCGCTCAAGAGTACATACATGTGATTCTCGTCATTAAAAGGGTCCTCCAGGGGCAGTCCAGCATGTCATCCACAAATAAAAATAAAATGTGAATATTTTCCTTTTCTCATTACTTCTCCCATCTTTACATCCACCACTGTCATAAGATTCTTTCCTATCCATAAAAATTATGTATAGTATATATTCGAGTATAAGCCGAGTTTTTCAGCACATTTTTTGTGCTGAAAATGCCCCCCTGGCTTATACTCGAGTCAAGCACTTTTCTGCAGCAGAGAATGACATTTTCCGAACCAAGTTTGGGGCCCCGTATATCGGGGCCACTTGGTGCTAGGAAACCCAAATTTGGTGTGCAAACCCAGTGGAACTAGCACTACAACAAAGCTGGGGTTCCTAGCACTAAGTGGCCCTGAGATACGGGGCCCCAAAGTCAATTCAGAAAATGTCATTCTCTGCTGCAGAAGTGCTTGACATTTTCCGAACCGATATTGAGACCCCGTATCTTGGGGCCACTTGGTGCTAGGAACCCCAGCTATGTTTGTGATATGTTGTAGTGCTAGTTCCACTGGGTTTGCACACCAAATCTGGGGTTTCTAGCACCAAGTGGCCCCGAGATACGGGGCCCCAAAGTCGGTCAACTGTGTCCATCTGCAGCAATGTCATTTCGGGACCCTTTGGGTGCAGGGACCCCAAATTTTGGCTGCAGCTAGGGGGCATCTAGGAGCCCTTAACTACCGAGCTTGAAGTTCGGGGGACCTATGGCTGCAAATAGGCAAAGTGAGGCATGCAAATGGGCACAGTGAGGCTGCAAATGGGCATTGTTGACCCTCTTTTCCACTTAAAGTAGCTGCGCATTTCTCACCCTAGGCTTATACTCGAGTAAATACGTTTTCCCAGTTTTTTGTGGTAAAATTAGGTGCCTCTGCTTATATTCGGGTGTATACACCGCTCCTACCCATTGAAATCAATGGGCAGTGATTCGGCAGCGGCGCTTTGCAGGGCGCTTTTAACACCCGAAAAGTGCCGCTAAAACTAGTGGTGCTTTACCATCAACGCTCCCCTGCCCACCCCATTATTTTATTTAGGTCTACTTGTAAGGTTTCCACATTCTGCGTAGAAGTGATTGCCCTGCTTAACTTTGTATCAATGTGATGCTTCAGAATTGGTGCTCTTTTGTATATTATTTTGGGCTTTTCTGGAAGATGAGAAGACAAATGAGAATTGGTCAATATTTCTGGAAGGTTTCTCAATATCCTAATGGTGTACGTATATTGTAATTAGTTATAAATGCCACATCCCCTTGTATGTTCCTAGTCTCCTTAAAGCTGAACTCCAGGCAAAACTATTTACACACTAGTTTGCAGCACGTGTGTGGTCCTACCTGGATCTGTATACCTGGGAATTTGCCGGATCTCTCCTGGCAATGCCCGGGGTCCAATCAATATTAACTACTTCCCACCCGACCACTGTACATAAACGGCCGGTTGGGCGCTCTCTCCTTCTGAGTGGCTGTTCAGGAACGTCCCTCCGAAGGGGGAAGGATCGCGCGAGCCCGCGCAGCGGCGCAAACCCGAAGCGCTCGTGTCACCCGGACATGGCGCATCTTCGATCGGCAGGAGGGCTCTGTGATTGGCCCTCCTGATCACATGGCAGCCTTGTCCAATCACAGCCGTCATGTGATGTAAATACAGAGCCGGTTGCTAGGCAATCGGCTCTCCTCTCCTCACACAGAAGTTGTCAGTGAGGAAAGGAGAGCGGATCGCTGCAGCCAGCTGGTGATCAGTGAGTATGAGCTGTTTTTTACAACTTTTTACACACTGATCACCAGTCTAGTGTCCCCACAGTTTAAACACACAATGTTAACACACATGTCCCCACATAGTAAAAACACCTGTCCCCACATATGTAACAGTAAAATCACATGTCCCAATGATTATCTGCACACAAATGTCCGTGATCACCTGCGCACATCTGTACATGATCATTTGCGTACATCTGTCTGTGATCACACGAACCAATTATTATACACTTAACGGGATTTTTTTTTACCAAAAACATGTAGCAGAATACATTTTGGCTTAAATTTATGACGAAATTCGATTTTATTGGATTTCTTTTAAAATCTTTCTTTCCAAATTTCGGCCCTTTTTTCGCTTATATCACAAATAATAAAAAACGGAGTCATGAATAAATACCACCAAAAGAAATCTCTATTTGTGTGAACAAAATGATACAATTTTCATTTGGGTACAGCGTAGCATGACCGCACAATTGTCATTGAAAGTGCGACAGCGCTGAAATCCAAACATCTGGGAAGGAAGGGGGGTGAAAGTATTGATGTGGTTAAAGAAGGCCCTGTTCACATTACATGGAACATTCCAAATATGTAAGCGAGATGGGCGGGGCCTTCTTTACTAATGTAAAAAAAAAACTGGGAGAGAGTACGTTGCCCAGGGTGGGAGCACCACTGCTGGAACACCTACAACCACCCTGGAGTACCTCAAACAGTTCCCGGTCTGAATACAAAATAGGTCAATTTCTCGTAGACCCCTTTCACACTGGGGCGCTTTGCAGGCGCTACAGCGTTAAAAATAGTGCCTGCAAAGCGCCCCGAGGGCTTTCACACTGGAGCGGTGCGCTAGCAGGTCGGGAAAAAGAGTCCTGCTAGCAGCATCTTTGGAGCAGTGAAGGAGAAGTGTGTATAACGCTCCTTCACCGCTCCTGCCCATTGAAATCAATGGGGCACCGCGTCTGTACTGCCAGCAAAACGCCTCTGCAGAGGCGCTTTGCGGTGGTTTTTAACCCTTTCTCGGTCGCTAGCAGGGCGGGTAAAACCTCCCCCCTCAAGTGGCCGAATACCGCTGCTAAAATGATGGTAAAGCCGTCGGCTTTACCGCCGACGCACCTCCCGCCCCAGTATGAAAGGGGTCTTAATAATTTCCACTACCTGTTTGTACTTTGTGGTGACAAAAGCGACTGCCCGACTATCATCAACCGCTCTTTGTGGTTTCTTCTCTTTAGAAGATTCTCTCCATCCTTGGCACTTGTGAGCCCCCTACCCCTTTGTATGCTCTATTCTTGGAATCCCCTTTATGTTAACCATGTACTTGGAGGGGTTGATTTACTAAAGGCAAGTAGACTGTGCACTTTGCATGTGCAGTTGTTCCAGAGCTTTAGTAAATGAGGTAAAGCTTCACTTTGCAAAGAATACCCAATCACGTGCGAAGGAAAACAAACTTGCATTTTTGCTCGCACATGATTGGATGATGGACGTCAGCAGAGATTCCCCCATTTACTAAGCTCTGGAGCAACTGCAAAGTGCACAGTCTGTTTAACTTTAGCTACTGTCTCAGTATACAAATTATTATTTAATTACCTTGAATTCTAAGCATCTGACCAATCTTCAAAGCAGCTCCTCGCACTTTACACAGAGTGTCCGCAATTTTCTCTGCATTCCCCTCAGTCATCAATGAATTTGTCTCCAGAACTGCGGTGCCGGATAAAGAGAAAGGACACACAGGGACATCAATAATATCTCTGGCACAGTAGTTTTGTAATCCAACTGGGCAACCACTGAGCAGCACAGTGGCTTAGTGGTTAGCACCCTACCTGGTAGCAGTAGAGTCATTGGTTTGAAACAAATACCCTACTGTGTGAATAGCAGCTACAACTCTGAACTGGTCAGAATTACCTCTACAACAAGCTAATCTACTAACACTACAATGGTAGCAGGCAAAAAAAAAGGATTAGTATAGACTGCGGACATTACCTTTTAAAATACCAAACAGCCTTTACTACTTTAAAGTAGTGCTAAAGGCTCAAGGTCTTATACCTTCATGCATTCTATGCATAAAGCTAAAAAAAAACTTCTCTGTGCAGCAGCCGCCCCAGCCCCCCTAACTCTTAACTGAGCCCGAACTTTCTCCAGCGCTGTGCCTCGGCCCTGCTGGGTGTCTCCCTCCCCATTGGCTGAAACAGCAATGGGAGCCATTGGCTTCCGCTGCTGTTAATCACAGCCAGCCAGTAAATGAGAAGAAAGAGGTGGCGGGGACGAGCTACTGCTCTGTGTTTGAATAGGCAATTGCTTGGATGCTGCCATTGCAAGCTGCTTGCTGCGGGGGCACTCAGCAAGAGGGAGGGGCCAGGACGCCAGAAGGGGACCCTAGAAGAGGAGGATCTGGGCTGCTCTGTGCAAAACTACTGCACAGAGCAGGTATATATAACAGGTTTGCTATAAAAAAAATATTGCCTTTATCATCATTTTAAGAACCATTGACGCTTTCTCTATCCTTCAGAGCATAAAGTACAGTGATTTGAATTACAAGACATCCTACATAACCCAAGGCAGACAACAGAGAGGCGGGTGACTTAATGGGTGGTGAGGCATCTGCCCACTAACATCTGCATCACCGGAGCCCAATGCCTGCATCTCTGGGGCCCAACAACTGCATGGGGTGCATGCTTGATTAATGTCTCCATTCAAATGTGTAGTTCAAATTTTCTTGCAATCATTTACCACTGAATAGCTGAATTTCAAGACAAAGCAATAGTTTTCCTAAAATGGTTATAAACCTCAGACATGAAATGTGCACAAAGCATATCCCTCTATAGTGTGTACCGTATATACTCGAGTATAAGCCAATTTTTTCAGCACTTTTTTTGTGCTGAAAATGCCCCCCTTGGCTTATACTCAAGTCAAGCACTTTTCTGCAGCAGAGAATGACATTTTCCGTATCTTGGGGCCACTTGGTGCCTCCAAATTTGGTGTGCAAACCCAGTGGAATTAGCACTACAACATATCCAAAGCTGGGGTTCCTAGCACCAAGTGGCCCCGAGATACGGGGCCCCAAAGTCGGTTCGGAAAATGTCATTCTCTGCTGCAGAAAGGTGCTTGACATTTTCTGAACCGAATTTGGGGCCCTGTATCTCGGGACCACTTGGTGCTAGGAACTTCAGCTTTGTTGGATATGTAGTAGTGCTAGTTCCACTGAGGTTGCTCACCAAATTTGGGGTTCCTAGCACCAAGTGGCCCCGAGATACGGGGCCCCAAAGTCTGTCAACTATGTCCATCTGCAGCAATGTCATTTTGGGACCCTTTGGTTCCAGAAACCCCAAATTTTGGCTGCAGCTAGGGGGCATCTAGGAACACCTAACTACCGAGTTTGAAGTTCGGGTGACCTATGGCTGCAAATGGGCACAGTGAGGCATGCAAATAGGCATTGCTGACCCTCTTTTCCACTTACAGTAGCTGCGCATTTCTCACCCTAGGCTTATACTCGAGTCAATAAGTTTTCCCAGTTTTTTTTTGGTAAAATTAGGTGCCCCGGCTTATATTCGGGTCGGCTTATACTCTAGTATATACGGTACTTTACAATTAAGAGCACTAAGTGTAATTTCTGTCTGCTGCTTCATTCCTCTGCTATCAGTGAATCACTTCTGACAAGTTTTCCCGATACCAACAGAAAAAAGGTGACAGGAAAGGGAGCTCCAGCACATAGCCATGATTGACAGGCTCAGCTCTTTTTGATGCACAGTGTATCCCTTCCCGTCCTATCAGCTCTCAGAGTTTACCTCACTGAGCTTTGCAGAGTGCTATTTCAGCTCTCTGCTCCCCGTTTTCTGACAGCTCAGACAAGCTTTATAAATTATGGACTTTGAAGGGATGTAGAAAAAAAGAAGACTGTAGATAAACAGGTACAGCTTATGTAGGAGGATTTGTTCAATCCCTGTGTATTCCCTGAGGCCAGTCACTTTACAGGGTATATGTAAGGGTTTACAACCACTTTAAAAGCCCACACCCTGACCCACCTTTGCCATGCTCCCCCAATCCGTAAAAATACCCAGTGATTCCAAGTATGGTGGGGGGGTCTGACCACCTTCCATGATGCAGTACTTGGACTAGCTAGGCCCAACACATGAAGCCAGTATACACTTCTAACATGAAGAAGCGGAGCAGAGGGAAGGGAAAGCATATAAGTTTACTGTTGGGGAAACTTTAACCACTTGCCCACTGGTCACAATTTGAATGACAATTGCGCGGTCATGCATTGCTGTACCCAAACGCAATTTTTATCATTTTTTTGAGACAGATAGAGCTTTCTTTTGGTGGTATTTAATCACCACTGGATTTTTTTTATTTTTTGGTACAAAAAACAAAGACCGAAAATTTAGAAATTTTTTTTTTCTTAGTTTCTGTTATAAAATGTTGTAAATAAGTAATTCTTCTCCTTCACTGATGTGCGCCGATGAGGCTGCACTGAAATACTGATGGGCACTGATAGGTGGCACTAATGAGCAGCACGGATAGACACTGATTGGCATCACTGCTGGGCATTGTTGGGGCTGCACAGATTATCTGTGCAGATCTCTCCTGTGAGGAAATGCCACTTATCGGCTTTCCTCTCCTCACACACGGTGAGGCATTTCCTTATTTACATGTGATCAGCTGTGATTGGACACAGCTGATCACATGGGTAAAGAGCCTTGTCATCGGCTCTTTACCGAGATCAGTGATGCGCCGCGTCCCACCGACAGAGCACACCACCGATCGCCGTGCCACGTGCCCCCAAGAGAGTGGGGCGACGTCATATAACATCGTTCCAGGACAGAGCACACCACCGATTGCTGTGCCGCGTGCCCCCGAGAGAGTGGGGCGACGTCATACAAAACTGTCCCAGAACTTGAGAGACAATACGGCGGGTGGGAAGTGGTTAAAGAAACGCCAACTTTGCCCTGAATGATTGTTACCTTTGTAAAAACCCAACATCCACACTCACCTTCTGTCTTGAGATCACGAGAGAGACACAAATAAAACTACCATTTAAAGATTAGGAGAACAAAACATAATAAAGCAATTTCCTCAAGAAAACAAAATTACCCCCAAAGTTTGCCATGCGGATGAGATGGGATGCAGGAACCTTCCTCTCTCGAGCCCCATCGTTAAGCTGTCAATAAAACATAGTACTCATGATGAGGAGGAGTTGTGGCTACAGAACTCCAGGCACATAAAATGCTAATAAACATATCAGTATGAATGTTACACTACTTCCTAAAGCCTGATCTGTCAAAAATGGAGCTCATAATATCCCCCCCCGTACAACTTTACCATCGCATAACTATTCCCTCCCATCAATTCAGTGTCACATCCAATAAGGGACCAAAATCTTGGAGCATTTACTACCATAACATTTCCAAAGTTTGCCCCACCACAACCGATACCACAAAACTTTAATTCATTCCCTGGTTATTTCCCAACCCTCAACATTTGCAACTCCCTCCAAGTTGGCCTACCTCTACACAGGCTATCCCCTCTTTAGTCTATCATTAATGCTGCTACTAGATTCAGCCACCTTACTAACCAATCTACGTCTGCATAAAATTCAATATACTAAAAACCAAACAGATCCATCGACAACTCAGACCCTAGCTACAATCACCAACCTCATCTCAAAATACGATCCAAACTCTCCCCTCCACACCATATTAAGAGCTCCTGCTCTCTAGTTCCCTTGTCCTTCCATGCTCACCTCCAGGACTTCTCCAGAGCCTCTCCCATCCTTTGGAACTACTTACCCCAATCTATCTGGCACCCTCCTACTGTCCACTTTTAGGCGATCCCAGAAAACTCATCTTTTCAGGAAAGCCAATCCTGCCTAAAAAAAAAATGTTATACCTTCTCCATCAACCTATCTCTTACAGTTATTACATTTTGTACCTCTTCCCTTTAGATTGTAAGTTCTCACTACAAGCACAGCCCTCCTAATCCTCTTGTATCGAATTGTATTTATAAAAGTCCCGATTCACACTGATGCAAATTCTATGCTGATTATATTGATTCGAAAAACATGGATTTGCATATCATCTGAAAAAACAATCTGAAAATTTTATCTCCAGCTATGCCAAACCCCCTCAGAAATTGCATTCATTCACATTAGAATTGCACTTGTCACAACAAAAATCATGCTGTGAAATCTCGGTGTGAACCGAGACTAACTGTTCCATCTCCCTTTAGTTTTTTAAACTGCTGGCACTATATAAATCCTGTATTCGAATAAAAACTTATCATTTTGTTTTCACTTGTTTTATTGGAATCAGTATAGTGAGTGAAAAAAAAAATGCTCCCCTGCTGATTTTGTATGTTTGCGCACTGAAAAAGAAATGATCAGTCTATAATTTTAATGGTAGGTTTATTTTAACAGTGAGAGACAGAATAAAAATATTCAGAAAAATGCATTTCAAAAAAAGTTATAAATTGATTTGCATTTTAATGAGTGAAATAAGTATTTGATCCCTTATAAATCAGCAAGATTTCTGGCTCCCAGGCGTCTTCTATACAGGTAACGAGCTGAGATTAGGAGCACTCCCTTTAACCACTTGCTTACTGAGCACTTAAACCCTCCTTCTGCCCAGACCAATTTTCAGCTTTCAGCGCTGACGCACTTTGAATGACAATTGCGCGGGCATACAACACTGTACCCAAATGAAATTTTTATCATTTTTTCCCCACAAATAGAGATTTCTTTTGGTGGTATTTAATCACAGCTGGGATTTTTATTTTTTGCTAAACAAACAAAAAAAATTGAAAATTTTGAAAAAAAAAAAATCAAGTTTCAAAGTTTGTTATACCATTTTGCAAACAGGTAATTTTTTTCCTTCATTGATATGCGCTGATGAGGCAGCACTGGTGGGCACTGATAGGCTGCACTGATGGGCACGGATAGGCACAGATAAGGCGGCACTGATGGGCACTGATAAGATGGCACTGATGGGTGGCACTGATAGGTACCACTGATAGATGGGCACTGATGTGCAGAACTGTTGTTGAGGCACTGATAGGTGGCACTGTGGGCACTGATGGGCGGCGCTGTTGCCTACTGCTAGGTGGCACTGGCAGGGGGCTCAGGTGGGCACTGAGGATCTGCAGCAGCTCGCCGTGATCGGGACTGATGTCCCTCTCATGGCCGCCGGTGATCAGCTGTTTTTTTCTCCTCACGCTGTCAGCACGAGGAGAAAAAATAGCCGATTACCGGCTCTGTTGACATCACATGATCAGCTGTCATTGACTGACAGCTGATCACATGGTAAGGGGTCGGATCAACCCCATACTCCGATCTGTTATCCAGCGAGTCTCATAGACTCACTGGATACACAGATCAGAGTATGGGGTTGATCTGACCCCTTACCACGTGATCAGCTGTCATACACACCCTCTCACCAAGCTGCTTGGCGATGGTCACACACCCTCTCACCAAGCTGCGCTGGATACACACCCTCTCACCAAGCTGCTTGGGGATGGTCTTATAGGCCCATTCCAGCCTTGTGTAGGTCTACAATCTTATCCCTGACATCCTTGACAGCTCTTTGGTCTTGGCCATCGTGGGGAGATAGGAATCTGATTGCTTCTGTGGACTGGTGTCTTCTATACAGGTAACAAGCTAAGATTAACCACCACAGATCCGAATGACGGCTACAGCGCGGACCAGCTTTGCCTGGAGGACGTCCTCCCGTGCCCGAGCGGCCTGCGCACCAAGCAGCTTAGTGAGAGGGTGACAACAGTTGGTGCAATTATTCGTAAATGGAAGAAACACAAAATAATGGTCAATCTCCCTTGGTCTGGGGCTCCATGCAGGGTCTCACATCGTGGAGTTTCAATGATTATGAGAACGGTGAGGAATCAGCCCAGAACTACACGGGAGAATCTTGTCCATGATCTCAAGACAGCTGGGACCATAGTAACCAAGAAAACAATTGGTAACACAATACGTAGTAAAATGACTGAAATCCTGCAGCGCCCGCAAGTTCCCCCTACTCAAGAAAGAACACGTACAGGCACGTCTGAAGTTTGCTAATTAACATCTGAATGATTCATGAAAGACAGTAAATGGGGATAGGGGACTTTTAGGTACATTTTGTATGAAAAGTAAATATACTTGAATCTAAAAATTTTAATTATTTATTCCAAAAAATTCATAAAAAGTAGAGAATACAGTATAGAACACAGTCATAGGTACATACACATTTGTCTATTGATGACAGCAAAACAAACTGTAGTCACATACAAATAAATAAATATTACATCCACAACTTTCTACATGTTTTGCCGATGTGGCTTCATCAGGAAAGGGACGTGATACTTTATTTGGTAACCATAAAAACATACATTTTTCACAGCTTTAGGTGTATGGAAAGAGAAGAAAAAATCTAAAGTTAATCTAAAAAAATCTAAAAATCTAAAGTTAATAAGTGACATTTTTATTTTGCAAATAATAAATCAGCACACACATGACTATGGGAAAGAAGAAGGAAAGAGAAGAAAAAAAAAATGTAATTAAAATAATAAAATAACCCACAAGAGCCCACCCCAACCCCCCAGGAAAAAAGGAAGTCTCCCATACCTTAAGGGGCATAAGAGTGTGCTCAAATGGTGTTTCTCCCAGGCAGATTGGCATTGCTTGAACCCCCCTCGGTCCCAGGGTAACCAGATCTCCCGTAGGGAGGGATGTTGCTTTTATTCGAAATCATGAAGCCTGTAACACGCAACGTGTATTCAATATTTATAAAATTTGAGGGAGGGGAGGACAAATTCAGAACAGGCCCCAAACGGGACATTTTGGTGGCTAGCCACTATCAAGGCACAGATACAGCCAGACCCCAAATACCTGGCACTTACCGCTGTGGTAGGTGTAACTTTTGTTCCTTCATTCTTGAGGAAAGAAGTGTTCTGGTTACCCTGGGACCGAGGTGGGGTCAAGCAATGCCAATCTGCCTGGGAGAAACACCATTTGAGCACACTCTTATGCCCCTTAAGGTATGGGAGACTTCCTTTTTTTTATGCAAAATAAAAATGTCACTTATTAACTTTATATTTTTCTTCTCTTTCCATACACCTAAAGCTGTGAAAAACGTATGTTTTTATGGTTACCAAATAAAGTATCCCGTCCCTTTCCTGATAAAGCCACATCGGCGAAACATGTCAAAAGTTGTGGACATAATATTAATTTATTTGTATGTGATTGTTAGGCAGAGAAGCAGAACAGCGAATGTAAACGGGAATAAATTCCATCTCTTCCCCTAGTAAAACACTGGCTAGGCACACATTTAACCCTTTGCATTTAAGCCTTCGCCCCTTCCCAGCCAGTGTCATTAGTACAGAGACAGTGCATATTTTTTTGCACTGATCACTGTATCAGTGTCACTGGTCCCCAAAAAGTGTCACTTAGTGTCAGACTGTCCGCCGCAATATCACATTCCCGCTATAAGTCGCTGATCGCCGCTATTAGTGAAGAAAAGAAAAAAAAAAAATACATCTCATAGCTTGTAAACACTATAACTTTTGTGCAAACCAATCAATTAATGCTTATTGGGATTTTTGTTTACCATAAATATGTAGCAGTGTACAGATTGGCCTAAATTTATTTTTTATTGGATATGTTTTATAGCAGAAAGTAAAATTTATTTATTTTTTTTTCAAAAATGATCTGTCTTTTTTTATTTATAGCGCAAAAAATAAAAAAAAAACTGCAGGAGGTGATCAAATACCACCAAAAGAATGCTCTATTTGTCAGAAAAAAAAGGAGCTAAAATTTGTGTACATTGTTACATGATCGTGCATATGTCAGTTAAAGTAACACAGTGCCGTATCGCAAAAAATGGCCTGGTCATGAGGGGGGGGGGGGTAAATCTTCTGGAGGTCAAGTGGTTAAAAGGGGGGGGGGGTCCATGCAGAATTGCTGTTTCAGTTATTGTTAGACACTGGAGAGTTAACCCATCTGACAGGGCTCGTTCACACCATAAAATTCTCCATAGGCAGCGCTTTAAACGTCTTTACAGGTTACTAGTTTAGAGGCACACAGGAGGTCTGGTGCTAGAATTATTGCTTTCACTCTCACATTTGCGAAAATACCTCACATGTGAGGTGCGTTCACCATTTAAATATGTGTGTGGGAGTAACGTATGCTCTCGCATTTGTCCGTAAGCACGGTGAGACCCCCCGTTTTTTTTATTTTACACTTTTTTTTGTACTAACTTTATTGCTATCACATGGGATGAAAAACATCCCTTGTGACAGCAGGGCGCCCCCCTGCCCCAAAGCACCCATGCACCCCATATTGAGGGCATGCGGCCTAGTATGGTTCGGGGGGGGGCGCTTGCTCGTCCCCACCCCTTTTCCTGACCGGCCGGGCTGGGTGCTCAGATAAGGGTCTGGTATGGATTTTGGGGGGACCCCCACGCCATTGGTATACTCTTGGAGGGGGAACCCATGCCGTTTTTTTATTTTAAATTTGGCATGGAGTTCCCCCTCAAGATCATGAGAGCACAAATCGCATACCAAAGTCGGATCATGCAAGACGGTGATCCGACTTCAATGATAGTCAATGGGCTAAAGTAGGATCAAAGTTGGACCAAAGTAGTACAGGGAGCATTTTCAAAGTCAGACACTAATTTTCACACGTCATGCGACATGAGCTCCCAATGTCAGAGCATTTGTCGTACCAGTGTGAACCCGGCCTAAAGGGGTAGATGATCACTCAAAGGAGGGGGATCCACTCCGCGTTCCTTCCAGGGGGGTTCCGGTATATCTACAGCCTGATAACTGCTTCCTCTGGGTTCCCTTTTCCCCAGGACTTAGTCAGCAACACAATCCGCTCAGGTGAGCAAGCCCGACATAAGTGGGGAAATTCGGAGAAAGCAGAGAACCTCTATAGTGTAGTATGTTAAAGCGTTTTATTTGTGGCAAAAAAGACAATAAAGGTACTCACATTTAAAAAAGTGTAAACACGCACAGTATGAAAACGAGCAGCGAGTATGCGGCCAGGACATCACTTCCGGTGTCCAAGTATCCTACGCGTGTCGTCACAGTCATGTGACTTCGGATGAAATAAAACGCTTAAACATACTACACTATAGGGGTTCCCTGCTTGTGCTCTCAACCAAATTGTCAAACCATCAAATGGCTGGTGTCATAACTGAATACATGTGCAGCACCATGGCTGTTGCAGATCAAACAGAAACTAAGATGCCAGCTTCCTTGGCTGAAAATTAATAGTTCCGCTTTAAATTCTGCGGGGGGAAAATTACTAAAACTCAAGTAGACAGACTATGGAGCAGCTGTGCATAGTAACCAATCAGTTTCCATCTTCAGCTTGTTTAGTTGAGCTTTCCAAATGAAAGATAGAAGCTGATTGGCTGCCATTCACAGCTGTTCCAGTTTTAGTAAATCCCCTTCAGTCTGCACACCTGTATTGGTGTGGTGGTTGTGAAAAGGTCCATGCACCACTTGTAGAATGAAGCTACCATGACCATTTTATTTTCTAGCACTAAGCTCTTACCTTAGGTCTCTTGGGCCTCCCATGCTCCTCTGCTCCGGCCTGGGCCTTGGCATCTCGCGCTCTCTGCAGTTCATTAGCTGTGAGTCCTCTGACGGTGCTGTAACTTCTGACTTGTCCTATGTTCATCCCTGACATGCCTGTGCCTGTCTGAGACCACTGACCAGGATTACTCCTTGGGGGTGGCTCCTCTTCCTCTGGAGGAATCTCTGACATCACATTCCACGTATCCGCATTGAAATCAGAGGATTCCAGGCGCACTCTGGAATCTGTCTGCCGGATCTATACAAGAAACAAAGAAAAAGACAAACTAATAACCAATGCATTCTATGCATTAGGATAAAAAAAACCTTCTGTGTGTAGCAGCCCCCCTAATACTTACCTGAGCCCCATCTCTGTCCAGACTCGGCTGTCTGGGACTTCACTTGCCTGATTGGCTGAGACACAGCAGCAGCACCATTGGCTCCCGTTGCTGTCAATCAAGTCAGTTTGCCAATCAGGAGGGAGAGGGGGCAGCCCGAACCACAGCTCCATGTCTGAATGGACACAGGGAGCTGCGGCTCGGGTGCCCCCATAGCCAGCTGCTTGCTGTGGGGGCTCTCAACAGGAGAGAGGGGCCAGAAGTGCCGACGATGGACCCGAGAAGAGGAGGATCCGGGCTGCTTTGTGCAAAACCATTTTACAGAGCAAGTAAGTAGAACATGTTTTAAATAGAACATGTTTATAATTTTTTTATCATTATATATTTTTATCAATGTTTTTCAATGCCAAAATTAGTTAAGGTTTACAGAAAGAAAAAACAGTGCACAATTAACAGTCAACAGAGGGATCAACTAAGTGTTGTCCAACCAGCCTGTAATGGAGCTTCTCACCGGCAGGAACTGTGGTGTTGCACTGGAACTCAGTCATCATATACTCTGCCCTAGTCCCTCCCAAAGGCAGATCATACATTATGTGATTGTCTTTCCTTCAACCACAGGTTGAAGAAAAGAAAAAATGCTTTATTCCCCTAACATAGTGTTGATGGGAAAATCCCTCCCACAGCACTATTGTGTTCTGCCGGCGGGTAGCCTTCCCTGCCGGCAAAACACATTGATCACTGCCGGCAGCAGTGATTGCATGCAAACAATCCAACAGGCTGGTTGCACTGAAGTCAATCGATTTCAGTACAATCAGCCTGCCCATAGATGGATCGAATCTCAGCCAATCCTTGCTGAACCAGCCAAGATTCGATCCATCAGAGCTTTACTCTCCTGGAACGATTAAAGAACAGGACATCATTTATTTTACTTAGAACAAAAACATTTCCGAATTTGTGTGTGAAGTGCCCGCCTTTTTTACCGAGCAGCCAACCAGGTTCTCCCATTCTTGCTGGTGGGCAGGTTAGATAATGAAATGAAGAAACTAATTGGCTCCTAGCTGGAAAGTTCTTCTTTTACCTGCATGTTTTGTGAACGCGGTTCCCACACATCGCTCAGCGGTAGCCTGCACGGATCTCACGGTGGCTCCCAGAGTGGATGCTGTAGCGGCCAACCGCAGTTCTTCACAGCCCATCTTTGCTACAGCCTGCGCCACGCGGGACGCTCCCTGCAACACCAACGCCAGCTCGCCCACATTGTATAGGTTTGAAATGTAAAATGTCAGCGTGAGAACATTATATATATATATATATATATATATATATATATATATATATATACTGAGATAGTGTACAATGCAATAACATCCACAGATTTTATGAGAACTTGTGACAAACATTCTGAAGGTCATTAAATTGATTTATAGAGCTGTGTGTGCTGATGATAGTGTGCCTACAACGTATATGTATTACCCATCATTACCTCACACGGCGCCACTTTTATTTGATCATCTATGTGGATGACATGTAGCAGAATTCCTTTGTGGCCTAAATTTATGAAGAAATTCGATTTTATTGGAAATGTTTTATAACAGAGAGTAGAAAATATCTTCTTTTTTTGTTTATTAAATAAAAAAATAAATAACCCAGGAGGTGATCAAATACCACCAAAAGAAAGCTCCATTTGTGTGAAAAAGTGATAGAAATTTGTGTACAGTGTTGCATGACCGTACAATTACCATTTAAAGTAGCGCCGTGCTGAATAGCATAAAATGACCTATTGATGAAGGGGGGGGGGGGGGGGGTAAAACCTTCTGGAAGTCAAGTGGGTAATTTTTCTACTGTTGTGTTTTTGATTCACTGGTTTCTAGGACACATACTGCCAACATCCTGGCAACCAATGACAAAAGGACAAACTGACAGTGGGGGGAGCCTAACGAGAGAAGTCTGGAAAACTAGTTCGCCCATCATGTGCCACCCACCCCACAAAACTTCTCAAGCTGCACCTGTGTCGGGAGCAGTGGATGGCGGGGGGGGTAGTAAAGCTGATCCTGTGATGTTTATGGGGGGGGGGGGAATAGTAAAGCTGAGCCTGTGATGTTAAGGGGGGTAGAATGACTTTTGTGTAGCTGAGCCTGTGATGTTAATGGGGGGGGGGGGGGGAATAGTAAAGCTGAGCCTGTGATGTTTATTTGGGGGGGTCATTGGTGTAGCTGAGCCTGTGATGTTTATGGGGGGGGGAGGGAATAGTAAAGCTGAGCCTGTGATGTTTATGGGGGGGGAGGGAATAGTAAAGCTGAGCCTGTGATCTTTATGGGCGGGGGGGATAGTAAAGCTGAGCCTGTGAAGTTTAAGGGGGGGGGAGTCATTTGTGTAGCTGAGCCTGTGATGTTTATTTGGGGGGGGGGGGGTCATTGGTGTAGCTGATCCTGTGATGTTTATGGACAGGGGGATAGTAAAGCTGAGCCTGTGATGTTTTTTTTTGGGGGGGGGGGGGGAGTCTTTGGTACAGCTGAGCCTGTGATGTTTATGGTGGGGGAGAATTGTTAGTATAGCTGAGCCTGTGATGTTTATAGGGGGGGACGTTAGTATAGCTGAGCCTGTGATTATTATGGACGGGGGGAGGATATTAAAGCTGAGCCTGTGATCTTTATGGGGAGGGGGAGATAGTAAAGCTGAGCCTGTGATGTTTATGGGGGGGGTCACTAGTAAAGCTGAGCCTGTGATGTTTATGGGGGGGGAAGTCATTGGTACAGCTGAGCCTGTGATGTTTATGGGGGGGGAGATAGTAAAGCTGAGCCTGTGATGTTTTTGGGGGGTGTCGTTAGTATAGCTGAGCCTGTGAGGTTTATGGGCGTGGGGGGGTCACTAGTAAAGCTGAGCCTGTGATGTTTATGGGGGGAGTCATTGGTACAGCTGAGCCTGTGATGTTTATGGGGGGGAAATAGTTAGTATAGCTGAGCCTGTGATGTTTATGGGGGGAGATAGTAAAGCTGAGCCTGTGATGTTTATGGGGTTGTCGTTAGTAAAGCTGAGCCTGTGATGTTTATGGGGGGGGGGTCGTTAGTATAGCTGAGCCTGTGATATTTATGGGGGGGGTCACTAGTAAAGCTGAGCCTGTGATGTTTATGTCATCTTGCAACCTCCGACTTAGTGTTTCTTCTTTGAAATTCACACCTCGGTTTATTGGGCCTTTCTATATCCTTCGCAGGATTAACCCAGTGGCTTACGCCTTGGACCTTCCTCCTAGTATGCGCATCTCAAATGTGTTTCATGTCTCCTTATTGAAACTTTTGGTCTGCAACCGCTTTACCACCTCGGTGCCACGTCCTCACCCTATACAGGTTGAGAACCATGAGGAGTATGAAGTACAATCCATTGTTGACTCCCGTAGTTTCCGTGGGCGCATACAGTACCTGTTGCATTGGAAGGGGTACGGTCTAGAGGAACGCTCTTAGGTCTCATCCTCGGACGTACATGCCCCTTTCCTCCTCCATGATTTCCATAGACGTTTTCCCCTCAAGCCCGGTGGACCTCCGAGGGGGAGGGGTTGTTGAGGAGGGGGTACTGTCAGGGCTGGGCTCAGCACTTCCTTCTCTGAGCTGGCCGCTCAGCTGTCGGCTTATTGCCAGCTCCCATCTCTCTCCACAGTTACCCAGCTGTTGTTGATTCTGCTCTTCAGTCCTGCCTACTTAAAGCCGTCCAGCTCACTTGATCTCTGCCTTCGCCTTTGTCAACATCACAGAGACTTTCTCCTGCGTACCTGCTGAAGACTTGATCAGCTGATGTCCCTTCTGGCTCCTGATCCTGCTTGCTGTACTACTACGTTTATCTCTGGCTCTCTGACATTGGCTTGGCTGACAACCCAATCCGGTTATTGAACTCTGGCTTGTTTTGACCACGCTTACTCTGTTTACCTTTTTTATTATTAAACAAGTGTGATTTAACTATACTTCTGTCCCGGTCTGATTCATGGTTCCTAATAGTGTCTTTGTATTTCCCTTGTTTCCTATTTGTGTGATTTATACTGAAGCCAATTGACCTGTGATCTCTGTTTCCTAAATTTCCCCGTATTTCCACATCCGTGATCAGGTCTGTATTGTTGGTAATCAGTAACTCTAGTAATGCTTTATTTCTTTTTTTTAAATTCAATACTTTTTATTAATCTTCATACAAAATACATCACATCTCATATTAAACAATGTACATAAAACCTCATAGCAATACAAACATCTACTTCACTACAAGATGTATATATCCGCCCTACCAGGTGTATTCTGCTAACTTCCTTCCTTTTTATACCCCCCTTTACACTGAACTATAAGCCTGGTAGTCAGCCCCCTCTATATCTCAGTTAGCTGCACGCACATCTCTACTTTAAGCTTAGATCTTACACTTTTCCCTATCCTCTTTTTTCCCCTATATTCTATCTAAGATGTTCTACCTTCTCAATCCATGGAGTCCAAATTTTTTAAAATTCCTTTATATTCCCTCCTCTAACATAAACTGTCTTTTCCTTCCCTATTGTTTCTGACACCATTCTAACCCAATCCTCTACTGAAGGGGGTTTCTCTGCTTGCCTTCTCCTAGCTATTTCCTTTCTTGCCTGATAAAGGCATCTCCGCACCGCTTTACTCTTGGCCTTTCCATTACCTAGATTCCCCACTACCCCCAAAATACATAATTTCGGGTCTATATTAAGCGTTAGATCGAAAACCTTATTTATACTCTCAACTACTTCCGCCCAATAGCGAAATAGCTTGGGGCATTTCCATATCATATGTAACATATCTCCTGTATTTTGACATCTGGGACAATCAGCGTTTACCCTTCTCCCATACTTGAACAGTTTTTTAGGGGTATAATATGCCCTATGTAGGAGCAATAGATGTGAGAATTTCTGGGCCGGTGAAACCGACACCTGGTGACCCCCCTCCAGAATCTCTTTCCATTGGGTATCCAATATTGTCCCCAGGTCCCTTTCCCATTCCCTTCTACACTTAAGTTTATCTGGACCTTCCCTACTGTTTTTACAAATGTATTGGTAGAATTCTGTTATTAGCCCCCTTGCTCCCTCAGTGCTCTCTATCTTTTGGGAAATGGGAGATTGGCTCCAGTTCGGGCCTTGTTCTCCAAATTGGGCATGCAGTGCGTGCTTGATCTGTACATAGTTAAAGTATGACTGATTCGGAATACCGAATTCCTCCTTTAAAGCAGCAAAGGTCTTTAACATATTACCGTTATATAGTTGCTCTAATTTTACTATCCCCTTTAATTCCCAAGTCTTAATTTTACCTATCTGTAATAGTTCCTGATAGTTCTTATTGTTCCATAAAGGGCTGTACCTCGCTTCCCCCTCCATACCCTTCATGCCCTTAATAAAGTTCCACACTTTTACCATTAGTTTAACCGTAGGGGTCCTGTAGATAAACGAGTTTGCCTCTAATACCTCCAAAATCTGCCTATGAGGTGCTCCAACAATCATTATTTCCGTGTTGTTATTACCCCCATACCCACTACCTGATCTCAGATGTTGCAGTTGGGCTGCCAGGAAATAGTTTAGAGGATGCGGAACCGACATACCCCCCTCACATGTCGCTAACTGTAGTGTCTGTAGGCTTACCCTGGCATGCCCTCCCTTCCATATCAGCCCTCTAAACAGCATATCTATTTTTTTAAACCACTTTCCAAAGATCCATACTGGTGAATTTTGCAAAATGTACAATAGCTGCGGCAACCATAGCATTTTTAACAGGCTGCACCTACCAGCTACCGACAGTGGAAGTCTCCTCCATATATCAGTCTTTTTCCTAAATTTCTCCAACAGTGGGACCAAGTTATTATTTAGGAAGTTACCCGGTTCTTTAGTTATGTGAATGCCTAGATATTTTGTTTTTTCCACAAGTTTTAGTGCGGTTTCCTCCAAAAGGGTACCTTGCTTAATCGGGTCTATTGGCAATATCACCGACTTCTCCCAGTTTATGGAAAGGCCCGAGATCCCCCCAAACTCTGCGAAGATACCCATCACCTGACCAAGTGAACCTTCTGTATCTCCTAAGAAGATAAGTACATCATCCACATATAATGCGATCCTCTCCTCCCCAGTGCTTCTCCGGAAACCTTCCATACTCCTGTTTTGCCTTATAGCGGCAGCCACTGGTTCCATTGCTAAAGCAAAGATCAGAGGCGACAAGGGGCACCCCTGTCTGGTGCCTCTCTCCAAGCAAAACTCGCTCGAGAGTACATTATTACTTCTGACCCTTGCTTTAGGTTTAATGTATAGAATTTTTACCCACTTACTAAATGAGGGACCAAACCCATATACCTGCAATATATGCCAAATAAATCCCCATTCCAGGCTGTCAAATGCCTTTACTACATCTAACATCAGGACAGCTCTGGTGCCCGAGTTTTCTATTGGGGTTTGTACATTCAAAAAGAACCGCCTTATATTTTCACTTGTTGATCTCTGGGGAATAAACCCAGTTTGATCCGGGTGGATCAACCTATGTACTATTCTTTGAAGTCTGGTAGCCAGAATCTTTGCCAAGATTTTTGCATCCGAGCATAATAAAGAAATCGGTCTGTAAGAAGCAGGTTCCAAGGGGGTCCTTCCCTTTTTTAGGTAATATTATTATTATAGCCTCAGTCATTGACTCAGGTAGTTTCCCCTCCTGATACGCCCATTCAAATACTGTTAAAAGTTCCGGTAACAATATCTCCCCATACCTCTTGTAGATCTCCGCCGGGAGGCCATCCGGCCCAGGGGCTTTCTTATTGGCCAATGCCTTTACTGCTATACCAATCTCTTCTAATGTAATCGGGGCCTCCAATGCCTCAATCTCCAACCCTGATAGGGAGGGCAGCTTTATTTTCCTAAAAAAGCCATCCATATCCGCCCCCTCCGCTGAGCCCCGGGAATTATATAATTCCTCATAATATGTTTTAAATGTTTCATTGATTTTATCTGGATGGGATGTAATCGCACCATCTTGGGTTCTGATAGCGGGGATCGTCGGGGGGGGGGGGAGAGAGAATCTGAATTAACAATATGGGCCAGTATCTTCCCCACTTTCTCCCCTTCTCCATATAACATTTGTTTTTGAAATAGCCTCTTATTTTCAGATTACAGAGATTACCTCTTTATATTTTAACTGTTTATCCTCCCATCTCTGATGACTGTCCAGGGTTGGTTCTCTCACAAGTTCCCTCTCTGCCGCTCGAAGCTCCTCCCTGGCCTTCTCTTCCCCTGCCATTGAGGCTTTTTTTGACCTGGATACCTGCTGGATCAACAGACCCCGCAAGTATGCCTTCAGGGAATCCCACATTACCCCTCTTGCTGTGGTGTCCTCATTTACACTTATAAACTCCCTCAGCCTAGTTATAATTTTATTTGAGTCCACAAATATCTCAAGCCAAATTGGATTTAATTTCCACATACCACGTTGTCTATTTAATCCAGTAACCTGGCAGTCACCAATGAGTGGTCTGATACCCCCCTAGGTTGATACGTAATGTCTCTGACTATATGTGCGGCCAGATCATTACCTAATACAAAATCAATTCTTGAGAGTGAGGAGTAAGTACCTGAATAACACGAGAACTGTTGCACCCCTGGATTGCACATTCTCCAGAGGTCCAACAACCCTGCCTCTTTAAGAAACTGGCCCATTCGGATCCCGTATAAGCCCTGCCCCTTTTTTCCTGGGGGAAATCTATCTATTTCTTTATTTGTTGCGACATTAAAATCCCCTACAGCAATGACAGGTATATTCGGTTTGTCCACCATGAACTCCAACAAAGAATATAGAACATCTAGTTTAAAAGGTGGAGGGTTATAAATATTCGCTAATATGCATTCCTGATTCCCTATTATACAGTGCAGGAAAACATACCTCCCCTACACATCTATATTGCACTGCCTGCAGGAGAACACAACCTCTTTCCCAATTAACACCGCCACCCCCCTTGAATAAGAGGTGTGTACCGCATGAAACTGGTGCCAATATTTTCTATTTCTTATATGAGTTTTCGTATCCCGTGTCAAATGCGTCTCCTGCAGACAAGCAATATCCACTTTAAAAGTATCTAATATATCAAATATCAATGCTCTCTTAGAGGGAGTGCCCATCCCCCTGACATTCCATGAGCCTATTTTTAGTCCCATTTACTAATCTGAAGTAAAGTTATCACCACAATAGAGAAAGAAGGACAGATATCGTCTAGGGGTACACCCTCTATGGATCTCTACTGGTCCTATTATTCTTTTGAAGCTTTCTATTGTTTTCATATTTTAATACAATCCTGCTCCATTTCTTCCCATACCACATTTACCCAGGTGTTGGAGTTTGTATCGTGTTTACAAAATAATAACTCTGTGTTACCCCATAACACTCGACACCTACTTTTCATATCGTGTAACATCCAGTGCAAAACCTGCATATCATTTGTCTCACTACAAACCTTCAAATTATCCTTATATTTATCCCTATTTTTATCTGTGTCTTCTGTGTTTTTCTATACTTCAATGTGTCATAGGTTCTTTTTATATTTAACGTGCGGCTTACTACCTTATATTGTGTTTTACTATATCCATAGTTAATCCCCCCACCCCCCCTCCCCAATTTCCCCACCCCCCTTTCCCCCCATCCTTCCCATACCACTCTAGGTTACCCCTAGGGGCTTTTTTAATGGCCAGCCCATATCCACCTACCTTACCATACCACAACCCGCCCCTACCCTTACCACCCCACTCCTCCCCCCCATACACAAAAAAAAAAACTAATTAACACCATTCCCCATCTCATATCCATTTACAACACTCACTACAATCGTGCTCCTTTAAGTGAACAAATATATTATTAAAACAAAATTAGCCTTAAGCCCTGTTTGTGTCTACTAATTCCCCCCATAATTCCTCCACTATTTCCTGGGTAACAGATCTTTCTTATCCTCTAACCAAGCTAGCGCACTGTCAGGGGTCTCAAAAATCTGACTTCCCCCCAGTGCGGTTATCCGTAACTTAGCTGGGTAAAAGGAGGGCATATGTAACATTGAATTTCTGGAGGCTACGTTTAACCCCCAGGAACCCAGCTCTACGCCTCTGTAGGTCTGGAAGTCTGAAAATATTGATATCCTGGCATCTTTATATAGGACCTTCCCCAATTCTCTGGCTTTACGTAGGAGAGTTACTTTGTCCTGGTAATTTAGGAACTTCACTATGAATGGTCTTGGGGGGTTTCCAGGAGGGGGGGGGGTCTAAACGGGACTCTATGTGCTCTTTCTATAGAAAATTGTTGGGAGAATATCACACCCCCAAACTCTCTTCAGCTCTTCACTTCTTGTTTTAGAGGGAATAGCTCGTCCTCTATCTGGCTTATTCTATTTTCTGCTTCCGTCACCCTTTCTGCGGTTTTCTTAAGATCGTTTCGCACTAAAGACAGCTCCTCTTTGATATCCTTCATTTGAACTCAAAGCTCCCCCAGAGACTGCTTACATACATTTATTGCCAGAAGAATGTCCTTTAGGGAGGGCTCACCTTCTGCTTTACATTCTGAGGAGGCTGAGGCCTCCATTTCTTTACTAGAGACACCTGCGCCTTTTGTAGAGGGTGTTTTTGTACTAGCTGTAGCAGTGTGCAGGCTTGACTGTCCCTGACTCCTCCTGTCCACTGCCGCCTTGTTCTGTGCTAGATGCCCCCCTTTGTTTGGGGAATGCTCCGCTGCGAGAACCATTTTCTCTAATTTGGCGGATGCTGCAACCGCTGCTGCCGTTGCCCCCACCACAATAGGGTGGAGGCTTTTTTCCTTCTCTTTAGCTGACCGTAGAGACTGGGTACCCATATTGTCCTGATTGGGGTGCTCTTCTCCCTTCCTTCTTCCTGACATATTGGTTCTCACCTTGTAAGTTATACTTTATTCCACCCGCACAACCCGTATCACAGTGTCACAGTATAGCAGTATAGCAATATACTTTGTTTCTTTACTCAAAGGAAGGCTTAACTGCACAGTAACTCATTCAGTAGCTCAGCCCTTATTTCAATACACGGCAGTCCTTGCTATACCCTCCATAATGAAAATACAGGTGGCACAAATCACTGTCACAGAAGGTTAAGAGGGTTAATATAATACCTCCCTTCACACTGCAGAGGATACTTCCAGCCCGGTTTATGGGGCTGTACAGGACCGAAGGATTGCTTCTGTAATCTTCACAGCTGTTCACCACACCGCTATTTTCAGCTGCCAGTCTGTCTCTAATTACACCGCTCCAGCCAGCACACCAAATTCCTGGTCATAATCTTTTCACAGCACGGCTAGCACGTTAGCTGCTGTGCACACTGAAAGTCCCGCCTCTAACAAACTCTGACCTTCGGCGTTCTCCTCCTCCAATCACTCTCACCCGCAGCCGAGCTACGCTCCCCCTCGTCTGGCTTGCGTCACACGCGGAGTATCCTCTCCTTCACCTGCTTCTGATCCCACACACGCCCCCAGACAGGGACGCACAGCACTGGCCGCTAATACACAGGGGATATCAATCTCATAGGCGACACAGCAGGGGGCCGTAGACAAGCACCAGCACATCTCCACAGGCTGACTAGGCTAACCACAGGGCCATATCCAGGAGCAGGATGGATGCACACTCTCACTCCTCAGCTCTCACTCCCATCTGCTTCCAGTAATGCTTTATTTCTAGTTGGTGCGTCTACCATTTGACCCATGAAATTGTCCTGCAAGACATTTAGGAACTGGCGAGCCTCAGACAAATGCGTGGTTCCCTCCGCCCAGTCTATATCTGGATAATTAAAATCCCCCATTACCATAACACTTCCCATCCTTGCTGCTAATCCAAATTGTGATAGGAGGTCCAATTCCCCCTCCTCCCTCAGGTTAGGGGGCCTGTAGCATACTCCCAGTATTATTTTCCCCTTAGCTTCATCCTTTTGAAGCTCTACCCATAAGGATTCCACCTCCTCCCTAGCTCCCTTAGACCCCTTTCACACTGGGGCGGTGGGGGCGTCGGCGGTACAACAGCGCTATTTTTAGCGCTGCTGTACCGTCTTTCTTGCAGCGGTATTCGGCCGCTAGCGGTTCGGTTTCAACCCCTGATGGCGGCCGAAAAAGGGTTAAATCCGCTCGTACAGCGCGGCTATAGCCGCGGTATTACCGCGGTATAGCCGCGCTGTCCCATTGATTTCAATGGGCAGGAGCGGTTTAGGAGCGGTGAATACACCGCTCCTTCCCCGCTCCAAAGAAGCGGCTCGCAGGACTTTTTTTACCGTCCTGCGAGCGCACCGCTTCAGTGTGAAAGCCCTCAGGCTTTCACACTGAACAAACAGCGGAGGCTGTTTAGGGGCGGTTTTCAGGCATTTTTAGCGCAATACCGCCTGAAAACCGCTCCAGTGTGAAAGGGGCCTTAGTGATGTCATCTCTCACATTCACTTGTACATTATTCTTGATATACAGGCATACCCCTCCCCCTTTTTTACCCTCTCTATCCCTGCGATAAAGGGTATACCCTTGAATGGTTGCCAGCCAATGAGAGCTGTTGAACTAAGTCTCTGAAATTCCCACAAAGTCCGAATCCCCCTCGTACAACAGTATCTCTAGTTCACCCATCTTGTCCGCCAGGCTCCTGGCATTGGTGAACATGCCACGTAGTTTAGACTGGTTATACATCCTCTTATTGGGTGTTCAGAGATTGCAACTAGGACTTGTTACTATACTTACCTTGGGTTTATGTGCTTTAGTCAACCTACCACTAATGCCCCCAATACTACCCTCTGGACTATGTTCCGTGCTGGCTATCTCTACCTCTGGACCCTCCCCCCATTGCCTAGTTTGAAAACCCCTCTATATAACTGTGCAGTTACCTTCAGGTGATTGGACACTAGCACATAAAAAAAAACAAAAAAAAACATTCGGGACACCCCTTCAAAATCAGTTTTGTAGCTAGCAATAGGGAGATCATATGCACCGTGTTCCTCACTGTACTTCAAGAAACAGATTTCACTATGAAGTCAAAAACCCTATTTTCTTAGTCATGCAGTACAGGAAAAGGATCTTTATCTTTTATCATGGGATGTCCAAAAGCAGTCCAACAAAGATGCAGGATGCTGAAAAGGCTATTAACATGAACAGATCTGGTAGCGTGTGCCTTAATGAGGAATGGAGTAACTCTGATTATAGGCTTGAAAAATGACTTGTCTAATCCATCTAGCAATAGTGGAGCAAGTAGCAGGGAGCCCCCTGCAAGAACCCTCTAAAAGAACAAAAGGAATGGCCTAAAAGGGGCAGAACAATGTCCTGCTTAAGGTGGAAGAACTAGACCCACCCTAAGGCTACATGCACACTGGCTTTAAAATCGTTGATTCTACAGGAGTTGTGTGTTTTGCTTGTAGAAGCAGCTCAATGTTATCTTATGTGTCCATGCACATTAGAACAATTTAAGCTCAATGTTTAGAGGAAAAAAACCTTCTGGTTTGCTTTTTTAATTGGAGCTTTCTGGCAAAAAAAAAAAAAAAATGCGAAACTCGCCTGAACTCAGGGAGAAAAGAGGCCTTAGGTGTCAGGACAACCTTGCGCTTGTGTAATGGTAGGTACTAAAAGGTTCTTTACAGTATAAGGCCACTAAACCCAAGGCTATTTGGGCAGAGGTGTTAGCAATGAGAAAGACTACCTTGTGAGCAGGGTTAGATAAGATAATACCCCTAAAAGGTTTGAAGGATGACTTCAGAAGAGACAAAATAATTAAGTTAGGGACACATGGAGACACAAAGTGTACAGGAGGACAGAGGTATGCAAAACCCTACATGAAGGACTTCACATAGGAATGAGAGGCCAGTAGTTTCTGAAACAGAATGGCCAAGGCCGAGATTTGCACTTTTAAAGCACTCTAAGCCAGATGCTGATCCAGACCAGACTGGAGGAAGGATAGGATGCATCCTACAGAGTACTTTTTAGGATGAATTTTGATTTTTCTAAAACCAAGCAAAATAGGCCTAGGTATGACAGTAGACTTTCTGGGAAGTTGACTTCCTAGCTTTCAAGAGGGTGGGAATGACTGAATCTCACAGGTCCCAGTATTTTAGGACCTGGGCTTCAACAGCCAAAGCCATCGACCAAGAAGCAGGATGTTGTACTGATTATTGGGACGGTATGCCTGAACAATCTGGGAGGGCCAACAGAGAGTTTGCCAGAAGTCCGAATTTGTTTGACTACCATGTTCTCCTAGGCCTATTTGGTGCAACTAGAATCACTGGAACTCCCTCTATCTGGATCCTGCAGAGCAGACCAGGCATAGAGAGAGGCAGAAAGGAGTAGATCAGACTGAACTGATTCCTTGGTGTCCTGGACAGGGCGACTAACCTGCCACGTTTATTCACAATCATCATAACAGTTTGGCACTGCTCCAAACATGCAGTGTCAGTCTCCCAGGTTTACACGCTGTATTCAGGTGCTGGCTGAAATAAAGCACTTCTCACTCCAAAATGTAAAATGGCAAGCAGATACCACTGCTCACTGTATTTAAATCCAACCATTCACGCCCCTCTGATATGTTTCGCCCACACTGTTAAATTATTGTTAAGATAAGCAATAACTTTATCTGCTGAGGGCATACTCCACTTTTTTTTACTACTCTTTCATAGGATACAGCTGATCAAACCTATTAGGAGGAACGAACACCCCGTCAGAGTCCGCAAACATCAACTCTTCCAAATGAGAGCGTAAGGGAAACTTTTTGCCAGCTGCCATAATCCTAGGGGTGGAACCTTTAAAGGATCAGTCTCAGAAAGCGGTCATTTTAAATCAGTGCGGGCCATTTCAGACAGTGACTTCACTAAGGCCCTTTAGGAAATTGAGGTTCCTCAGACTCAGACGTCTCATATGAGGATTCAGCTAAGCCTTCCACATCAGGTTCCGCAACATTTACGACTTCCTCATCATCCTCCCATTCCTTCTCTACCAAGGCAAAGGGGACAGCAGAGCATCTACACTTCTTAGCACCTCACCCTATAGAGTTAAAACATATTAGCGAGCTTATCCTCTAAACTAGCTAAACTGGATGACAAATCCTCCTTTGTAACATATGCTAATGTTCTTGTAGTAACCACAAGACCAGATAGGCATAGCAGCTCAGACTTTCCCAAAACCCCTGGCATTTGAGGGACAACCATACCCCCTCCCACCCCACCGCTCTGCTGTGCTCCCAATCTTCCCCTTTTAAAGAGATATTAGCCTACTGAGAAGAATAACTGGATTTGTGCCAGAAAAAAGGCTGCCCCACTCAGGTAAGAGGTCACTTGTGCAAAGATGCAAGTGTGTGGTATCATAGGGGATCACCCTAGTAGGTCTACTCACATGATTCACCTACATACTCTGGCCTACAAAACTGAACACTTCCTGTATATGGGGACGCTCTGCTTTTCGCGAGGGTTCAATCACCTGTTGGTGCACGTAACCTGTCAAGTAGAGATTAATATGGCTGCTTTCTGCCCTGTGATGTACAATAAAGACATTTCTTTTAAGACTTAGCATGTGTTTTTGTACCAAAAGGGGACATGGAGGGTTGGAGAAGATTTGAGTGTGACATGGCAGACTTTTGCACACATCAGATGTGATTATATCCTCACTGGCAGGTGTATTGCATAAATCTTTGACATCAAGTACATGGGAGCCTGGGAGTGAGAAATCTCCTGTGGACTCCTCTAACACCAAAACCTGGTCCTCTTCATTCCCTTCTATGTCCACTTCTTCTAGGCCAGGCATGTTGGGATCCAAGTAAGGTAAAGACCGTGGAACTGCAGAAGCCGCCTGGCATTTCTGAGCCCTGTATGGCTGCATTAAAACCATTGGTTGTCCAGGAAACTGAGACAAAGTTGCAGAAAAATCTCCCTTAGTCAGATGGGCCTCTTTTTACGTGCCTGAGATTGAGTTAGAATTGAACACAGAAACTGAGTTAAAATTGGGTCCTGCTCCAGTGAAAAGGAAGCCTCATTACTCTGAGATTGAGTGTTGTGCAGGCCTAAGGCAGAGAGAATGTTTGTCTGAGCTTTTGCCATGGCTCTCTTTCACCTCATTCTAGACATTGCTATTGGCGAGTGTATTCCCCTGTGGGGTACCCAGAGAGTAGGGTGCGTAAATAGAGTAAGCATTACAGGCCATCCCCACAGCGTAAGGTCTGGGTATGGTTCTCAAGGTTTTTATCAGGTTGCACTGATCCAGATGCACGGTTTTCTATTGTATTAGAAGACAGTGAAGAGTTGATTGAAGAACCTAAGAGAAAATAAGTAGCTAAGGACTCACGGAGTAGGGTAGGTTTATAGCGGTGATGCCCAGTGGGATGTGTCCTCAAATGTTTTCCAGCGTCCAATCACCTGAAGGTACCAGCCTTAAACTGCAAGACTATGCATACTCCACCTGTGTTGTGTACTGTACGATTAAAATATCTGGTTTGCAGTTTAGAAATCAAATGATCTTAGTACAATGATTGCCATAGTATAAGTGGTCAAAGAATATAGCTGGCAAGAGCAGCAGGGCTATTGGTACCTGGTAGCCTCCAGGACTTATTACATAATGCTATCTTCTTTAGCCAGGTAGCACAAGTGGCAGAGCAAAGGTAGGACAAAGTCTCAGTGGTACAGAGGAATACAAATGTCCACAGGAGCTTAACCAGAGGGACATACAAAGAGGTTGGTGCAGGCAGCAGGTAGAGACAAGGTCAGCAAACAGGCAAAGGGTTGGTCCAGGCAGCATGCACGTGGTCAGTAAACATTGATCGCCTTGGGTTAGGAAGCTACCAAGGTATTCTAGAAGAAAAATTGTGTTATGTGTAGCTGCTTTCCTTTTTAGGTTCTTTAACCTTGTCAACTTAAAGTGTAAGCCCTCACCTTGTAAAACAACCCATTCAATTAAAAATAGAAATGAAAGGCACACCATTTGTGTATAGATATATAAAAAAAAGGTATTTATATTGTCTTCTAAGTGATCACATTCCCTTCGTGTGGTCAGATTTTATTAGGAAAGCAGACAGACTGGAAGGAAAACCAGGATTTTCAAATGAAGGAAGCAAAACAAAGAGAACAGGATACTTTTTCATACAAGTACAGGGCACAGCAGGCGCATATCAGCAATATGAAATGTTGAGTTTACATACACTTTAATGTGATTGTAAAGTCTTCGTTTTTTTCTTCTATAAAAACAAAAACATGTTATACTTACAGTATCTCACAAAAGTGAGTACACCCCTCACATTTTTGTAAATATTTTATTACATCTTTTCATGTGACAACACTGAAGAAATGACACTTTGCTACAATGTAAAGTAGTGAGTGTACAGCTTGTATAACAGTGTAAATTTGCTCTCTCCTCAAAATAACTCGACACACAACCATTAATGTCTAAACAGCTGGCAACAAAAGTGAGTACACCCCTAAGTGAAAATGTCCAAATTTGGCCCATTTTTACTTAAATTAATAAATGAATACATTAATATTTATTATGCTAAATTAATTAAATCAACCTTATATTCACCTAGCTTTAAGTTCCTAAAACTTATCTTATAGTGACCCCTTTGTTATTTTCAATTATTTCTAATAAAGCAGTTTAAATCAAAGTCAACGTTGAGTCCCTTGGGTGCCAAGACCTTGGTCTCATATGCCCAGAAAGACACTGGGGAGCTACAGTTCATTGAGGGAACCATGAGTGCAAAATGTACTGTGACATACTGAAGCAGAGCATGATCCCCTCCCTTTGGTGATTGGGCCGCAGGGCAGTAGTCCAACATGATAACGACCCAACACACCCCCCCAAAACGATCACTGCCTTGCTGAAGAAGCTGAGGGTAAAGGTGATGGACTGGCCAAGCATGTCTCCAGACCTAAACCCTATTGAGCATCTGTGGGGCATCCTCAAATGGAAGGTGGAGAAGCGCAAGGTTTCTAACAACCACCACCTCCGTGATGTCGTCATGGAGGAGTGGAAGAGGACTCCAGTGGCAACCTGTGAAGCTCTGGTGAACTCCATGCCCAAGAGGATTAAGGCAGTGCAAGAAAATAATGGTGGCCACACAAAATATTGACACTTTGGGCCCAATTTGGACATTTTCACTTAGGGGTGTACTCACTTTTGTTGCCATCAGTTTTGACATTAATGGCTGTGTGTTGAGTTATTTTGAGGGGACAGCAAATATACACTGTTATACAAGTTGTACACTCACTACTTTATATTGTAGCAAAGTGTAACTTCTTCAGTGTTGTCACATGAAAAGATATAATAAAATATTTACAAAAATGTGAGGGGTGTACTCAATTTTGTGAGATACTGTACCTGCTCTGTTGCATTGGGTTTTACACAGGGCAGCCTGGATCCTCCTCTTCGGCTCTCTTGGCCCCTCCCTCCTGTTCAGTGCCCCCACAGCAAGCAGCTTGCTATGGGGGCACCCGAGCCAAGCCACAGCTCTCTCCTACTTAGCTAACTGACTTTGATTGACAGCAGTGGAAGCCAATGGCCAAAGGGAGAGGCCCGGACGGCCAAGGCACTCATGGACATCGCTGGATAGAGAGGGGGCTTAAGTATTAGGGGGCTGCTACACACAGAAGGCTTTTTATCCTAATGCATAAGGATAAAAAACCTTCGGACTTTACAACCACTTTAAGTTTGACTAAAAGGCAGGTATATCTTTAATTCCCTACTGGCCCCAAAAATTCCGTACTATATTTTTTCTTCCTTTCCCAACAATAAATCCAAAACAAGGTTGAATAAAAAACTTGAAAATCATCTGTGCCTGGCTACATTTTTTTTCTTGGAGTTTGAATGCAATCCTCACACCCCAATATATTCCGAAACAGATAATAAAAAAGTACAAAGAGCCAAGAATAGGTAACATTTGTTTTATTTACATCACAAGAGTAACACGCTGCCATCATGTGGTAGAAAATACTGCACTGCTAAGAAAGTTCAAATCCATCATCCTTGTCACAAAAAATAAAGAAAAATAAAATAACGACCTAGTCAATCAGTGGAAAAAGTAGATAAAAAATGGCAAACAATACAAAATTAAAGGAGAAAAAATAAACAAAATAAAAGTGTTCAGCTCCTGCAGAGGAACAGTAAAGTGGCAGAAAAAGAGCCAAAATCTCTGTAACAATGGTCTGAAACCTGACCAAAGAAACGCAAGAGAATGCAAAATGTCCCAAAGGGTTCATAGTTATAAAACGGTCATGACGGATCTGCTTTAAAGGACCCAGTAAACAATGCATCAAATTCTAAGTTTATACTCTTAACTTTATATATATATTATGTATATATATATCTATATACATGAGTGTCTCACAGCCAGAATATGTAAAGTCACACTCCAGACAAGTGTCATCCCTTCTCCCAGTCTGTACTATATAAAGCTGCACTCTTGAGGGCGCAGAATACAAAACAGCAGTCACTGGAGGGTGTATTTTTTTGCTGTAAAGTTCTCAGATTTATGTATTTTCTTCCTTTAAACACAGTGCATTGGCAGCGTGGGGTGAGCACACAAACACCCCTGTATAGAAGGCAGCAGTTGTTCTTGCCTGCTATATGAGGGTCACCTCTGAAGTAAACAAACAAATCACAGACACAGGTGGCAGCTCTTTGCCGTTGAAGATGAGTAGATGAAAACAGGCAGGCTATGAGTTCATTGTATATTATGTCAGGTCACAAGTGCTAGAGAACTGCAGGGCTGAGGATGCTGGGAATGATCAAATAGATTCCAAATAAGGGGCGCCTGCACCACTTCACCATTATTTCTTATGGTGACAAGCAAAAAATGTTTTTCAAAAAAAAGGGTACATAGTCTGTACTTGCAGACAGTCCGAAAAAAGTGGCTGTCAAAACTACACCCACTCCCATGGCACTCTCCAAAGGAAAATATAAAAAAAAAATAGCAATATTAACACAAGATGGTCACTTATTGATACTATGGGAGGACTCACTACATACCTCAGAGAAGAAACACAACAATGCTTATACTGCCTGCGAAATTCATCATCACTGTTGGAAACCGTATACCACAGAGCAGGAGACTTAAGTTGAACAGTGTGAGAACTGCAATATGGCAGAGAGCACATGTGAAATGGACATGCCTGACTTACTGAAGGCTGACATAAGGTACACAGTGTTTGTATAGGGCTGCAGCTTGCATTACTACAAGCCCCTTTCATAGTGTTCTATTACTAAATTAAAGAATATATCTACGTCCATCACGGGAGGCTTGGTAATGCATAACTACTTAACTAGGTTTCTAATTAGGCCCCATTCACACTAAAACATTGTAAATGTATTGACTTGAATCTTATTTGCAGGTTGCCTTTAAGTCCTTTGCAGATATCACATGGTACTTCCCTAAATGCTCAGCTGCTGCATGCATTATACAATGGGCACTTGGGGGGATTCATTATTGTTAGTGGAAAGGGTAAGAATTAATTAAAATGTATTTTCTATATTTCCCCTATGAATCCTTATCAAAAGAGAACTTTTGGGACTTTTCCACTAGAGCAGTGTTTCTTAACAAAAACAACCTATTTACCTTTTTAATAAAAGGTAATTTTCCACAAAATCTATTTTGGGAGTTAGCTCATCCCTACTAATTAGCCTAACTTTGTTTCAATGTTTTTTAAGGGTTAGTGTATTTTAAAGAAATAACTCCCATCCTACACCCCCCCCCCCCAATTATGAACTCTCAGTATACATCTGGATGTACACCGATTCCCACTGCTGTGGCCTGCCCAGAGACCAGCTGTGTTTTCATTAGCCTGCATTACCAAGGATCTGTTACAAGTTGGGTCTCCATGGCTATAGAGAAAAACGGCAACCCATGGTGCAAGATGCAGATAATTGTTATTTTGCATGGCCAGGCTGGTACCCACATAACTTCTCACAGGGCCATCAGAACACTGCACCAGGTAAACAATGCTGGGCCTTGGGAAGGTTTCCAAAGGAAAACTATATATTGATGTTCCGAAATTTGTCACGTGCAAAGAGACTGAGAGGGATGGGGGTTTATTTCAAAAGTACAGCTACCCTTAATCTAAAACAATCAGCTCTGCTGTGATGAAATACTTATTAAAACTATAAACTCTTCAGTGAACTTTATGAAGCAGAAGTACCCCCTGAAACTGTAAACGTAGCCCCTGGGGTATACAAAGCTTTAGTTAGTAATATGTGGTAAAAGCCAATATTCACAAAACAAGCTGTTTCTCTTTTCCAAGCCTGTTCCTGCCACTACCATCACAGCAAACCTCAGTGAAAACTTCCAATGATGGTAAGACTGTCTGCAATCAGGCTGTTTTTCTTTTCCAGGCCTGTTCCTGCCACTGCCACCACAGCAAACCTCAGTGAAAACTTCCAATGATGGGAAGACTGTCTGCAATCAGGATTTGGTGAGTTTTGCATCACACTGATGTGAATACCCTTAATAGCATGAATGGGGTCTAATACTCTTCTCTTACCTCCTGCCATGAACAATCCAGGTCCTTTCCTTTCCAGAAACAACTGTTTTCACCTGCCCAACATATGAAAACTCCTTCAACAACCCTAAACCCAAATTGGTTCATCTCCACTACACACCTCACAGTCTTTTACTGTCCTTTAACTTCCACAGAAGAGAACTTTGTATAGAGAAAAGGAAGCAAAACTGTTATTTCATGGCATTTTGCTCTTCAAACATTGAGATCAGTTAATATATTTTGCTTATATTTTCTGTTATCTAAAAAAGCACGCACTCTCAGCCTAACATAATACTTTGAGATTGATCCACATAAAAGAATAAAACAAGTGTCCTTCACAATACAAGGCTCAGAGGATGAACCGCATACTAGATTCCCCTGCCAACATTCTTTCTGCCCAGCACAGCAGCTTGACCAATTACACAGTATAGGAAGAGCTGTGCTTGATTCATGCAACCTCAAAGTATATAGTAAAATCTAGAAAAATAGATTCATATACATATATTTTTTTTAATATATAATTATCTTTATATATATATATATATATATTTTTAAAATTTTCTTTATAGGGAGGTCAATGCCCAGAAATAGGAGTGTGGCCTCTCCCTTGCACACACAAAATGATATACCGTGTAAAACATGGAATGAGTGGGATGGTAGAGCGTGCAGGCTATTTATATATTTAATAAAGAAAAATCATAATTCACACAAGGAATGAAAATTCATAGTGAAAACGGTAATATCCAAAACAAAATTTGTCCCAACTGTACCTCCTTCATCAACAGAGGAAACACCCTGTTTATCCAATTGCAGCTTAACTGAAGAAACCAAACGACTCAGCCTATATGGCAAGCTACGTGCCACTTCACATGCTATAAAAAGGTACTTTGACACTATGGTAACCAACACATCATGCTCTGAAAGGTGCCTTACAAATGAAGGTAGATTACCATTTACTTTTTTCAGTTTTGACTTGAACATCATCAATGATAACATCTAGAACACTATAAAATTTCTCTAGAATTATATATAATTCAAACCCAACTGAAAAAAAAGATATTTCAAAATAAAAATATGATTATGTGTGCACCTTTCAAAGCAAGTACAGGGCATACACCTACTATGTGTACAGGCCTTGGGAAAGCACAAAACATGCAGTTTCTGATTATTTGCCAAATTACACACCAATTCTAGACCCAAAATTCAACATTTTCAGAACAGTGTCAAGAGTACAAAGACATGGTAAAAGATGCAAAAAGTCTGCAAGTAGATTGAAGGTTGGAAAGCAGAAAAATGGGAGCGTGTGATGGGGAGGAGGGGACTGCAAGTAACACACACAGTGTGACAGGAAATAAAGAGACCGTTTGGTGCAGTGCGGTGCTGTTTTGTGCAGTCACAGGCTGTAGTGTGGTTACAGAACGACCATGAAAAAAATATATACACAGTAAGGGCACAATGTGAGGGTCCCAACACTCAAAAGGAAGGGGAAAGGGTTGGGGGGGGGGGGGGGGTCACAAACCCCCTGGCTATTACTCCAAAACATATCATGTGTTGCCAGTACAGGAAACAACATATGTCAAGGTGCAACCTGCAGCACAGCCCCGAGAAAAACCACTCAAAATGCAACCAGTATCAAACTGCCAGGGAACAAGTAAAACTGCCACAAGGCAGTAACATGCTGTTCCTTTAACAGTGAGGGGGTTTTACCCTAGGAATCTGTTAGGCAATGGGTGCGAGTCACATGCTGCTGGAAATTCAGCCACAACTCTCAGCATGGATAATAAGTGCTATATTGAGGTTATATCCAAAACTGAGCGCACCCTGCTCCTTTCCATGCAATCCCAGGAGCAAGGCTCACATACAGTACATTGTTGGTCTCCTTAAAGAAATTAAAGTCCCAGTAAAGGCTCTCTCTGATCTGATAACAAGTGAGGTAAGAGGTACCTTTTACAAAGATATAATCAGAAGAGTCTTTATGGTTGTCCTTTCAACTGTTTAGTTAAATAAGGACATCACCGTTGTCACCATCCTCATATAAAGGATTTATATAGGAAGTCTCGGTGGGAAGATCAGAGGATATCAACTGGAATCTAAAGAAATCCCCTGGCAGAATCTTAAAAAAAAAAATGCTCTTAAAAAAAAAAATTTAAAAACAGTCATCATGAGAAAAATATTACAAAAAAATATAACACATGTATAAACTTCAAATCAAAATGACACATAAAAAAATGAAATGGGAACTGGAAATGTACTGTTTGCCTGCAATGTGGTGCAAGTTTTACACAGAATATTAAAAATAAAATGAACAAAACTAAACTGAGCCACTTACAAAAAAAATAAAAAAATGCACAGGCAGGCCCAGGCATGCTACCTGCACAGTAAGAGGCCATAATCCTCTATCTCCCCTTGGTAGATTTCTACCTACAAATTCTCAATTGTGGTCAACGATTTGCTTGGAGAGCTCAGGTCAAGAGTGGAGGAGACAGTCTATTGATCGTACATATATGACATGCAACTTGGTTCAGAGAAATACAAAAAAAAATAAAAATTGGGGTGGGGACAAAAAAATGAATGACCACTGCTGCTAGTCATCAAGACTCCACTTCACAGCAAGGTTTTCTGTACTGTGACTTCAATCATCATCTCTGTTGGTTGTGTTTCAATTTTAAGGCAAGTCCTTAACTCTTCAGGAAACAAAGGAATAAACCATTCAAATGGAAAAAATGTATTCCAACCATGGACAAGGCACAATCCTTCCTTCTGTTTCTCTTCCAGAGTGAAAATTCTGTCCTTGTAATAACAGGCTTCAGAGGATATCTTCCATCCACTGTATAACTCCTCCATAAGAGAGAAAACTTCCAAGAAACAGGCAAAACCGAGTGGTTTAAATAAGTGTCAGTAGAGCACGGTCACCCTCCCTTCAGCGCACACAGAATCCTTGTAAATCTGCAGAATGTTAAAGCACCAAAACGGTTTATGAGGCCCCCAGAAGAGGTCACTTATGATCCTTGTTTTTCTTTGAATTAGTCACTGTTAAAAAGCATGAAAGAAAATAAGATTTTTGGCAAGAGCTGCCAGTGGCTCCTGATGGAGCAGTGCCTGCTGGAACCAAGAACGGCACAGTGCGGCCGCGCAGAGCACAGTGTGCCGCGCTTTGTGGATCTGTGGATGTCATGTACACAGAGTTCTTTACATCCGTGTCGCTGCTCGTCTTCCTGGGGACAGAGCACAGGCGGAGAAATTGGAGGGCTCGACCTCCAACAAAGATATGGAGTCACACAACAGACAATGACCAGTCACTCTGCTACAGAGGGGGTTCTTCATCCATAGGCTCATCCTCCGTTCTAAAAGATAAATCAAAATCACTAAGTCATTCAAGAAAACAACATACTATGCCTTTAAAAAAGAACTTGGTGTGGACTGGGTTACATTTCACTTCCAAAATTCCAGTTTGGAGATTTTCAACCTTCTCAAGCATTATCTGGACAAACCTACACTATTTTGCCAAAAGTATTGGGACATCTGCCTTTACAGGCGCATAAACTTTATTGGCCTCCCAATCGTAGTCCGTAGGGTTCAATATGGAGTTGGCCCACCCTTTGCAGCTATAACAGCTTCAACTCTTCTGGGAATGCTGTCCACAAGGTTTAGGAGTGTGTCTATGGGAATGTTTGACCATTCTTCCAGAAGCACATTTGTGAGGTCAGGCTCTGATGTTGGACCAGAAAGCCTGGTTCGCAATTTCCACTCTAATTCATCCCAAAGGTGGCCTATCGGGTTGAGGTCAGGACTCTGTGCAGGCCAGTCAAGTTCCTCGCCCCCAAACTCGCTCATCCATGTCTTTATGGACCTTGCTTTGTGCACTGGTTGCGCAGTCATGTTGGAACAGGAAGGTGCGATCCCCAAACTGTTTCCACAAAGTTGGGAGCATGAAATTGTCCAAAATGTCTTGGTATGCTGATGCCTTAAGAGTTCCCTTCACTGGAACTAGGGGGCCAAGCCCAACACATGAAAAACAACCCCACACCATAATCCCCTCTCCACCAAATCAATTGGAGGGGTGGCCCAATACTTTTGGCAATATAGTGTGGATGAGTGAGTTTGGGGTGGAGGAACTTGACTGGCCTGCACAGAGTCCTAACCTTAACCTGATAGAACATCTTTGGGATGAATTTGAGCCGAGACTGCGAGCCAGGCCTTCACGTTCAACATTAGTGCTTGACTTCACAAATGCGCTCTTGGAAGAAAGGTCAAACATTCCCATAGATTCCCATAGGAACTTGACTGGCCTGCACAGAGTCCTAACCTCAACCGGACAGAACACCTTTGGGATGAATTTGAGCTGAGACTGCGAGCCAGGCCTTCTCGTCCAACATCAGAATCTGACTTCACAAATGCGCTCTTGGAAGAATGGTCAAACATTCCCATAAACACACTCCTAAACCTTGTGGATAGCCTTCCCAGAGGAGTTGAAGCCGTTATAGCTGCAAAGTTTGGGCCAACTCAATATTGAACCCTAAGGAAATAAGACTGGGATGCCATTAAAGTTCATGTGCGTGTAAAGGCAGGCGTCCCAATACTGTTGGTATTATAGTGTATATACATCAGATGTTTATAATACATTGCGAAGCATATTTGTTCTTAGTCAGTGAAGTGCTAAATAATGAAGCCAGGAAGCCGATTACAGCCCCAGAGCTTGCCATTTCAAAACCAGCAAGTAGTTCATGCTCCCATATTTCTGGCTTGACAGACCTCCTTTGACAACAAAACACAGCTCAGATAAGCAATCAGGCCCCATTCACACCTCAGCGTTTTGGAGATGGTTCCATTACAAGTCACCTGAAGCTCGAAAAAGTTCTGGAGCTTTGTTAGTAGCCCGAATTAGTGCATTTTGAAGCGTTTTTGTTCCATAAAAATGGATGGAAACGCTTGATTCAAGCGGTTTTGTAAATTATTCTGCTCAAATGAAATAATTATAAATAATAATAATGATACATACATATATAAATAAATACATAAAAAATAATAAAATAACCCTAACAACTAATTATAACCCCTAACACTAATCCTAACCCCTGACCCCATTAATCCCCAACCTAAACCTGTAGCCCTAACCTAACAAAATAAATATTAAGTAAATAAATTAACCCCTAATCATAGCCTTTAACCCTCAACTCCTTGCAAAAAAAGTAAAAGTAATTAAAGCAGGGTTCCACTCAAATTTTTAACTTAATCTTACCCCCTTCAGCTAATTGCATAGATGTTCAAATGCCGCACGAAAAAATGTTTTATCGCTGTAATTACCTTTATATTGTACTTTATTGTGGCACTTCCTGTCTCTCCTCCCATGGGAGTAGGCGTGTTTATTGCCTTTCCCCGGCGCCGCACTGTCTCCTGGGAGCTTAGTGTCAGGCTTCCCAAGATTCAGTGCAGGAACAATGATCATGTGTGTGAACAAGCTGTGAATGAACAGCATTCACCACATCCAGGAAATCAATGCTTGTGGGCTTCACATGCCCACAAGCAAGATGGAAACAGCCAGCATCGCATTTTTTAAGTTATTCTTCAGTACGAAAACAGACCGAGGCGGAAATATTAGACCCAAACTGTGAGTATTATTTTGGGGTTAGCAAAGTGTCTCAATGACCTAAAAAAAAAAAAAAAAAAAAAAAAAAAAAAAAATTGGTCGCCGGACTCCCGCTTTAAGAAATAAAAAACAAAAGCGGATAAAAAAGATGAAAAACATAACAGATGGTGAAACAGATGATATTTTTCTCTATTGGCCAATAAAAAAAATAAACCCAAAGCTCAAAAACACTTTAGAAATGCTGTACAGAAACACTCATAAAAACGTCCAAAAAAACACTTAAAAAATGCGACGCTCAGGTATAAATGTAGCTTTACGGGAAAAAGATTAAAGACTGATAAAGAATTTCAGACTGGAGATCTTCTTTTGGAGCAAATACCACACATTAGATACTCTTTATAAACCACGTTAGATTTTTCACCCCTCCAAACCAGTGAAAGATACGGAACCCAACAATGTAACATAGCATTGTTCACCTTCTCTCTGGACAAACGCCCACAGACAGGGATGCCATCGCTGTCACCGTCTCAGCTTCTTCATTCTCACATTTCTGTGCCTCAACTAGGGAATAGGAGATTGTAGAAACTGCATTATGCAAACATGGCCAGTATTCACCTGCAAAATATAAGATAACAGCAAATTAGGCACAAAGATTTCTACTGTGGTAAACAGTAATACACTTAACTAGTCCATAGGTGATCTGAAATTCACACGTGCAGATATGTCCTGTGAGGTATCGTACAACTCCTGAATTTAGAGAATCAGAAATATTTAACTGCATGATTTTTATTGGATAGTGTAAATTTTAAGTTACATAATCTCTGCAACTGAAGTGCCTGGGTTCATGCCAGGCAAAAAAAAGATTTTCAGATACGATAGTATAGCTTCATGGAAGAGGCTTTTCTTGCTTTTAGCAAGGTATGAATCACAGACTCAAAAACCCTTCTATCCTTTAACACCCCGGATTTCAGCAGTCATGTCAAGCCAGACACTGAGAATCAGCATGGAATAGAGGGCTTTGAGATAGCACACGTCATCTGTTAGGAAGAGCCCAGGGTTCATCTGCAGGTCCAACTTGACTGCTCTGAGCTCCAAGATGTTGATGAGAACCATGGCTTCCCTCAATGACCATGTTCGTTGGACTGTTAGGAATTGGAACACTTCTCCCCAGCCTAAAAATAGGATTTTTATAACCGCTTACCTGTAAAAATCCTTTTCTTGGAGAACAGCATGGACACAGGGGCCACAGTAATTACTGTATGGGTTATATAGGCACAGGTGATGGACACTGGCACACCCTAGACAGGAAGTTTAACTCCCTATATGACCCCTCCCCTTACTGGGAGTACCTCAGTTTTGTAGCAAAGCAATACATGTGTAACCGGAAAGAGGGGAGGGACCTCTGTGTCCCGTGATGTACTCCAAGAAAAGGATTTTACAGGCAAGCTGTTATAAAAATCCTATTTTCTTTATCGTACATCACGGGACACAGAACCACAGTAATTACTGTATGGGATGGCCCAGAGCAATGCTATCTGAGGGGAGGGAGACACAAACAAAAGTAAGGTGCAATCAGACCTGAGGACCTATACTGCTGCCTGCAGCACACTGCGCCCAAAGGCGATATCCTCATGCCTTCTTACATCCACCTGATAGAATCTGGTGAATGTATGGACTGAAGACCAAGTTGCGGCCTTGCAGATTTGAGCCATGGTGATGCACTGCCTACGAAGCACTAACAGCCCTGGTGGAGTGCGCTTTGATTTGAAAAGGTGGAACTTTCCTCTTCAAACCATAAGCTTGAATAATTACTTGTCGAATCCACTTAGCAATAGTAGATTTCAACGCTGCCTGTCCTTTTCTAGGACCTTCAGGCAACACAAACAAAACACCTCCAAATAGATTTTGACTGCTCTCACTACATCCAGAGAACGTAGTGACTTTTCTTCCATAGAACAGGGTTCTGGAAAAAATGAAGATAGAACAATAGCCTGGTTTAGATGAAAACCTGAAACCACCTTCGGCAAAAAGCTAGGATGAGGACGCAATACTACTCTATCCTTGTGAATAATTAAATATGGCTCTTTACAAGAAAGAGCAGCCAATTCTGATACCCTTCTTGCAGAAGATATACCTTCCAGACTCTATAATACATTACTCTGGAAGCTGGCTTCCTTGCATTAATCAATGTAGATATCACTGAGCCTGAAAGCCCACGATTCTTGAGAATGTGGGTTACAATAGCCAAACTGTTAAATTGTTTGTTAAAATGTGTTTGTAAGGTAGGATGGAACACTGGTCCCTGCGAAAGCTGGTCTGGACGTGGTGGTAGGGTCCATGGGTCTCCTACCGCCATCCTTACGATCTCTGCATACCAAGATCTTCTGGGCCACAAGAATCACTGACTTCCTTTCCTGCTTGATCCTGCGAAGAAGCCATGCCAGCAGCAAAATAGGAGGGAATGCATAAATCAGTGAAAACTGATTCCACGGGAATAACCAACACATCTGTTCCGCATGCAAGTGGATCCCTTGTTCTTGACACAAAGTTGTTGACTTTGCTGTTGAATCTGGACGCAAACAGATCTACATCTGGGATCCCCCATCTTTGTTTGGCATATAGCCAGGGTGAAGGGACCATTCCCCCAAGAACAACTGCTGGCGACTCAAGTAGTCTGCCTGCCAATTCTCTATCCCTGGAATGAAGATTGCCGATATGCACGGCACATGCTTTTCTGCCCAGGCTAGGATATGGTTTATCTCTTCCTGGGCTGCATGACTTCTGGTGCCCCCTTGGTGATTGTTATAAGCCACTGCTGTGGCATTGTCAGACTGAATCCTGACAGGATAATTCTACAATCTGAATGTCCAGGCCCTAGTGCCCGAATCTCTAGTATGTTGATGGGCAAGGTCCTTTCGGTCCTGGACAAATTTTTTCTTGGACAGTCGCTTCTTCCAGGACTGCTCCGCAACCTGACAGGCTGGCATCTGTTGTTACTACCTTCCAGGTAACTGGACCTTCTTGTTCCAAGCAGATAAAATACTGTTTTGCAGCAGTCTCGAATGAAACTGAGCAGAAGGAACCGCTTCGAATGAAGCCACCATTTTCCCCCAACAACCTCATGCAAAGGCGAATAGAAGGACTCTTCTTTGCCCTGACCATCTGAACAAGCTCCTTTATGGCGCTGATTTTTGCCTGGGGTAAAAACACCCTCTTCTGGGCTGTATCTATGACTAGACCCAAGTACTCTAGTCTTCTTAATGGTTTTAAGGAAGATTTCTCTAGGTTGAGGATCCAACCTAGGTATTCCAGGTAGTTGACTGTGGTGACCATGCTTTGGTCTAAGCGGGCTACCAACCGGTCTATGAAGAGCAGGTCGTCTAGGTATGCTACAATTGTTCTACCTTTAGCCCTTAATCTGGCCAAAGGAAGGGCCAGAAGTTTTGCAAACACCCGAGGTGCAGTAGCTAGACCGAAAGGCAAGGCTACAAACTGAAAATGGAGTTTTTCTACTTCGAAACGCAGATATTTCTGGTGAGTTGGCAAAATAGGCACATGCAGGTATGCATACCTGATGTCAATTGACACCAGAAGTTCTCCACCTTGTAGGATGGACACAACAGATTGGATTGATTCCATGCGAAAAGAGCAGATATTCAGGAATCGGTTTAGATCCTTGAGCTCTAGAATGGGTCTGACATCCCCATTTGGTTTTGGCACCAATTTTTCAACCATAAGATTCTACGCATATGCACCAACCCAAGCATAAGGCGAGAGGTCTGAAGAATAGAATCTCTGATCGCGTCAATTGCAAAATACAAAGACCCTGGCAGCTCTGCTGGGCTTGCTGCTAAGGGAAAACCTTGAGCACCTATTTCAAGTGGTCTCTCAAGGATTGACATACCCTAATTGCCGCCACTGCAGGTTGGGCTACTGAACCTGCCAAAGAGAAAATGTTTTTCAACAGGAATTCCAATTTTTTATCGGTTGGATCCCTAAGCATTTGTGCATGGTCAACCGGACAAGTCAAAACTTTTATTCACAGAGGATATAGCAGCGTCAATTGCTGGTATACCCCACATCTTAGTAAATTTTTCCTCCATAGGATAAAGTGTTGAAAACTTTTTAGGAGGGAAAAAATGCTTATTTGGGTGAAGCTTTTCCAGCAATGAAGGGACAGGAAAGGCACGCAAAGCTTGAGGAGGCTTTAGTGAACCCAAACAAGAAGTGGGCTTTTCAACCGACTCAGTTACGTGTAGCTTAAACATGGAGAGGACCATTTCAGTAAGAGATTGCACCAGCAATTTCTCAGCTTGTGAAGCTGAAGAAGGTACTTCGCAACTTGATCCCTCGGAAGAGGAGTCATCAGCCTCTTCATGGTCCCCTGAGGGGGATTCATCTTTCCCCTCCCACTGTTCCTCTGTTTGAGGGTCCTGGGTGGTAGAAGGGGACCTAATGCGTTTCCTCCCATTCTGGGAAGATGTGATTAAAGCTGCTAACCTTTCCTCCAATCCAATCATGGCTGAGGAGAAAACCTCCTCAGTAATATAGAGACAGGGGCTGAAATGTCGGAAGCAGTTTCAACCCCTGAGGAACCTGATGGCTCACTCTGACCAGCCTCTCTAGGCCTTTCAGGGGGGGTGGCGTTGCAGAGGGAGGGTCCTCAGAGCCCGAGGGAGATCCCTTTGAGCCCCTGTTTTTTGGGGTATTTGTACCTCCCTTTCTGACCAAAGCGCTAAGTACAAATACAGAGGTACTGCCAAAAATGCACTCGCTGCTGAGCAAATAGTCCAGCAACTTCCGCTGCTCAGCCTGAGTAAATGTGCCTTGGGAATGCGTGTGTCACCAACACTCACATGCCCCCGGTCTGCTCTGTGTCCCTCCGTCAGCTGAATGCACCTGCAAAAGGTGCACTTATAGCCTACACAGCCCTGCGTTGAGGCATGTCAATCCCCCCACTCTTTTTCAAAAAAGATTGTTTTCCCGTGCGAGCGGGCCTCTGATCCAACCGGATTGCATGTGGGGGGAGGGTGGGGTGTAGGAGAACCAATGGAAGGAGAACCGCCGTGGCATACCGCCTACTGTTCCGTGCTCCCTCTGCCTCCTGGAGAGAAGGGAAACTTCTGTCCAGGTGGGGGATGTTTAACAAGAAAACCCCTCTTCCAACATCTTACCTGAGGAAGCCTGCAGCTTCTACTGACACAGAGCGAAACTGACAGGCATGGAACAGGTACGTGCTCTTGACAGCCCACGGTGATGACTTTAGGCATGACAACATTTAAAGGAGAAAACCCATAAGAATTAAAACATTCCTTAGGAATCTCCATTTACCTTATCCTGCTGCAGGGTTCTGTGGTAAATCAAACAGACCCAATCTTCACCCCTCACGGTGGACTCCATTAAATAAACTTCAAGGACCGGGGCCCCTTTTTATGGAGGGCTCCACACCCTTGGACCCTTATAGCACCCCGCCAGGAAATATGGCTAAAAAAACCAAAGCACTGGATCCCAGGGTCCAGATCTCTAAAAGGAGAAGAGTTACAAGCAAAACCTTGTTTCTTCTGACACGAAGCCCGGGTACCATTCAATTTGGCCTAAAAAGACACTTTGAATGGATCCGGCTGCATGGCTTGCCCCAGCAAGGATTAATCCAGTGGAGCTCAGCACAGCAAACCTTTACTTGTGACCAAGACCTAAGACACTGGCGAAAAAACTGAGGTACTGCCGGTAAGGGGAGGGGTTATATAGGGAGTTAAATTTCCTGTCTAGGGTGTGCCAGTGTCCATCACCTAAAGGGGCCTATATAACCCATACAGTAATTACTGTGGCTCTGTGTCCCGTGATATACGATAAAGAAAGCCTTGCGTTTGTTGTAATAACATTGCAGTGATAGGGAAGGAAGGACTTTCCCACTGTCAGGACTGGGGTGCTGATCCAACTAAATAGGGCGTTGCTTGCTAGGCTGGACAGGAGCACTGGAAAATCGAGAGAAAGAATCTGCTTTTTTCAGGCTGACCAGATATTTTGTTGGAAAGTTCTTGAACTGAATCGAGCAACTGGTACTGCTTTGAAGGCCTACCATTAGGCCTAGAACTCTCGTCGAGTATCTCAATGTGGGCGGCCTCTTGCATTTCAATTCTTGAGCATGTGCTTGTAGAGAAAGCTTATTTTTTGGAATTCACTTATCCTGGAATACTTGCATCTGGTCTTGGGATGTGCCCAGAAAGAGTTCTTCAGAAGGTTGTATAGATATAGCCTGCGATTTTGATGCCCTAAGTTCTGACTAACTTTTGCAAACACCCTGGGAACAGTAAATAGACGAAAGGGCAGTTTGGGCATACTATAAGTGGTTGTCTGCCAACGTGAACCGCAATGTGAAGTGCTGATGAGGTGGGTAAAAAGGAACATGTAGATTGGCATCTTGGATATCGACATATGCTATGTATTCCTGTTGTCTCTGAGAGGCAATTGCTGATCTTTCTAATTGCATGCAGAATTTGGGGATTTTAAGGCATTTTTCATGGGCTTTTATCCCCAGAATAGGACAAATACCCCATTGGGCTTTGGTATCATGAACGGGTTTGAGTAAAATCCTTTGAACCAGTCTTGTGGCAGTAACGGCACATGACACCTAGGGACAAGAGGAGGTTCAGGGCATTTTGCAAATCTAACTGTCCTTGGATAGTTTTTGGATGATTTAAAATAAAACAGTGAGATTTGAACTCTATTTTGCCATTTTGAAACCACTGATTGAACCCACAAGTCTGGAATCCAGAGAGAAGCAAACTGTAACAGACATGCCCCCCCCCATCACTTCACTGTGAAGTGGGCTTTGGGGTAGGCTTGGTGAGCCAAGCCTTGTGCTGAAAGGAAAAGCTGGACTTGGGTTTTGAGGTTGAAGCCTAGTTAGCGCAAACAGGTGCTCTGCGTTTTGAGGCGCTAATGCTTCTGAAGGTGGTGGTTTTGGGACCTTCTGCTGTGTAAGTAAAATGTCCCACTTGTGACCTAAATGGGTAAAGTGCCTCATCAAACAGACGTATTGCTTGGAATGCCATACATGTGAGGCACCTTCTGCAGGCAGTTTCAGTTATCCAAGCTTTAAGCCATAAGATTCTGCACCTGTGACTGGAGATTAGAACCATTCGGGAAATTTGTCTTATAACATGTTCTAGGGCAATAATACAGAAAAGTAGAACAGAAAGCAATTGCTGTTATTACTGTGTATCCTGAAATACAGGGTCATGTTAATTGTTTAATGTCATAGTCCATATAGCTGCAGTTTGACATACTGAAATTACAGCAAGAGCTGGTTACAGGGCTGGGCCTGCAAAATTACAAAAAGCTTTTAGGAAGGTCTCACACCTATTTGCAAAACCCTTGAAAGAAGGAACATCCCCACTAGGAACAGTGAGATGTTAGTTTAGGACAGAAATTACAAGATCAACTGCAGCAATAGCCCATTCCTTTGTGAACTCTTTTCCACTGTATAGAATTCAGCAAAGATTTTGGGGGCTGATTTTTCAGGACTGACCCAGTTGTCATAGACTGCACATTCAATCTGTTCATGAACAAGAAATATTTTGCAGAGTGACAATCTAGGGGAGAAAAATCTTCTGAAACTTCCTCCAAAATTGCCTCAATATCCTCAATTCCTTCCATGTCTACCTCCTCTAGGACCGGTATAACAGGATCCAACTACAACTGAGAAATGGGAGTAAGAGAAGAGGTGTGATATTTATGGAGCCTGGGCAGAGATGGCTGTATTAAGGCCATAATCTGTCCAAGGAAATGTGACAAAAATTCAGCTTTAGTCAGATAGGCCCGAGGTTATGATTAAGCACCTAGGTAAGTTTGAAATGTGTAAACCTTTCTCCCCCACTCTGATTTTTGCAACATATTTATGATGCTTTTTCCAGTTATTAATAAAGGTGTATTTTAGTGTTTGAAGTGCAGCCATCCAGATCTTTTCACTTGCTGCATGTACAATGCAGTATGCAAACTGGGCCGGCACACACTCTCACACAGGTGAGAGCTACAGCAAATGCAACCATGCGAGTGAAAGTTCAAAAGGTGGGATTATCCCAACCTAATAGGTTCAAAAGGTGGTTTTTGAAGCACAAAGAGAATCTAATTCATATCTCACCCTTAGACCCAGAATCTGGACAATCTGAAAGAGCTCACCGAAGTTTTAAGTTTTGGACTGGAGAGGGATAAGATCCACAGTTACATTTTTATTGCAACATCTGCCTCCTTTAGGGAGATTCGCCCCATTTGTCCTGTTTATATTTACAGTATTGTCAAAAGTAAAAGTAAAAGAAAATCACAAATTTTGGGTTGTCCCTGTAAAAGTAATAGTGGGGAAATCTTCCAATGGGGACACTAGTTCTGGTGACTTGGGGGGGCCCCAACGGATTCCCTTAGTTTCCAGGTATTTTACCTCATTTCCATTTTGGCTATGTAACAGGAAGTAAAGGTAAATCTTTCCCATGGGACAAATATGGCAAAAATGGGTTATAAACCCTCCCTTACTCTATCCAAAAGGAAAAAAAAATGTGCCTATAGTTCTACTATATGAATTTTTTTAAGTGGTTCTAAACACAAAAGGATTTTTACCATAATGCATTTTCTGCATTAAAGAACAACTCCAGGATACCACATAAAAACTGCAATAAGTACAATGATCTATGTAAACTGATACATTTTTAGCGGATCTTGTCGGATCGGCTGCCAGGCGGGTGTCAGCACATATCTGCATGCCCATAGTCAATGGGTGGCCCGCTCGTATCCGCTTGAAAAACAGACAGGCGGATCCGAGCGGGTCAATCATGTGAAAGGGGCCTTAGCCCTACAGTTTAGGAGCAATTTGGAATGCAATATTTGTGATATCATCATTCCAATTCAAAAAATAGCAGCTTCTTGTGACTAAAAAGGGAGGTGTAAATCCAAGGACAAGTCACATCATACCTTCTCACTCTACAGCTATGAGAAACTAGTATTCCCATCATGCAAAGCTATAGAGTGAGAAGGAAGGGCATGAATGTGGGCAGGTACATTAGCATTTATTTTGTGCACTATATGAGCTTGTGTACTCGCCCACATAGCGCTAATCTACATTGCAGGCATGGGTTGTTGAGAGAGGAGAGTCTCCTGGCTATCTCATCAGTGAGCGGTTCAGACTCAGACTCCTGGGTCCATCCACTTCCACGAGCAGGGATAGAATTGCATCACTGCTCGCTGTAAGAAACAGCGGGGCAGAGGCAAGACTAGTGACTGCGGGAATACAGGGCAATGCAGCCACCAGTCTTACAAATTAGACGTCACAGGCAAGGAGGCCTGTAATTTAAGTAAAGCTTATTTTTACTTTTAGCATAGAAAAAACCTCTCTCAACTTTGCTTCGCTATCTCAGTCAACACCAGTACCCAAAGAAAATTGCGGGCAAGGAGGAGCATGCGTTTCACTAATGTGACAGCTCTCACACATGGGGAATCCATGGCCTTATAGCTTACATGGAACATTAATTTATTCTGGGCAGCTAAAAAGAACAGCAGGGGAGTGTACAGAACAGAAAGTATCCCTTGGTGGGCAAAAAAAACAGACTCATACATGTTGCAAATGGACCATTTTCATTATTGTAAGTTAAGCACTCTACTTAACCTCAATACCTACTGTGTATCTGAATAACTTTCTCCAAAGAGTTCACTGCATTGCTATTCGGTCTCTGTTGTAACACAGACTCTGAAATCGGCTCTAGCTGTAAGGGAGAAGCACACAGAAGCAAGTCCATTAATACACAAAAATCAACTCAAATGTAATTGTCTGTGATTAAAAGTGTATCTAAAACCCAGCAGTGAACATCTCTTATTTGCTTCTCTTTTGGCCTACAAAATTTTTCCAATAAAAGCACTTTTTGGAGACTGTCATAAAATACATTGCCTTTTCCGCTCGACCTGCATCTTGCAGTAGGGGCAATAGTTAGTAAATAATAAGGAACACAAGAGGCACAGGGCGAGGAACCCGTTATATGTTCTCTAGACCCTTCCGCAGCATGGCCCGGTGCCACTGTCAACCTATATGCGCATCTACAAGAAGGGTGATTGTGTGGACATCAAGGGTACAGGCACAATCCAAAAAGGTATGCCACACAAGTGCTACCATGGCAAGACTGGCCGGATCTACAATGTCACACAGCATGCCGTTGGAAGTATTGTGTACAAAGATGTCAAAAAGTAAGATTCTTGCCAAAAGAATCAATGTCCATGAAGAGAACATCCACCACTCAAAGAGCAGAGACAGTTTCCTGCACCGTGTGAAAGAAAATGAGAGAAAGAAAAAGGAAGACAAGGGGGAAGGGCACCTGGGTGGAGCTAAAATGTCAGCCAGCCCAGCCAAGTGAAGCTCACTTTGTCCGAACATTTGGAAAGGAACCCAAGCTCCTTGAGCCAATTCCATACTAGTTTATGGCATAAAGTATTGCTATTAAAACACCCTTTTCTCAAGAAGCCTAAATCAGTCCTTCCAGTTTTTATTTTGGACTACAAAACACTTAAAGTAGTTGTGAATGTTAGTGATGGAAAAAATATTTTAAATTACTGGTATCTAAATATACCCCTTTTGTCATTTCAAGGTTAGCTTTTTCAAAAAACATTTTGTTGCCTTGTAAAGTGCAGGTCACGTGATCACTGCTAATTCCTGAGCAATTCATGGACCTGCTGGAGGGCATATAGAGCAGCTCCAGCTGCGCCTCTTTTCCTCTTTGGGATGGCAGACACGCATGCCCAGCTCTATACACGCTCATCAGCAGGTCCGTGAACCACTCGGGAATCAACAGCAATCACGTGACCTGCTGGGTGGCATGAATAGCGTGGGGCAGACAAGCCTGACATGTCCGGGAGGCAGCTTCACAAAGGGGGAGGAGGAGTGGCTATATGGCAAGCTGCTGTCCGTCAATGCAGGAGGGATGGGCGGGGAGTGTGGTTTGCATTGACCACAGAAGATACAGGCAGACTGTATGATTACACAGCATGCCTGTATCTAAGTATGGGATGACAGAGGATGTAATCTGACCATGCTAGCATGGATCAGCTGCCATGTTTAACGTGGTCAGTTTACTATCAGGAGGAGGGGCACAGGCAAGATCAACCAGGCAATAGAGAAGAACAGCAGGCACTAAAAATAGTAATAATAAAAATCAAAAACATTAAAGCTACATGACCAAGGTTTTTTATTTTTAGGTATACGAACACCAATTCTTATGTTGTCAGGATGGGTAGTTTAACAAAAACAAGTGAGCAGGGCTGACAGTCCACAACTAGAAATTAGGAGCAGAGTGTATTTTGGGCATATCAACAGGTATGCTTCTGTACTTGCAGGGCAAATAAAGGAACATATATGGGGAAGAGTGCATGTATTGTAAAGATGTCCTGAATATATGCTTTTCTTTGACTGAGCATAGTAGTTGTTTCTGTCCTACTGTGTTCCTCCCTGCACAGAAATAACTCACTGTAATCCCATTTTTTTTATCTAAAGAAAAAGTTTATCAAAATAAACATATACATACAGACCGAGGCTTCACAGGTAATAAATTACAGATCATAATGAACAGAAACACTTCAAATTGAACATAGCCTTATCCCTAGTATGGTTCAATAGAAGACCATCCCTCTCTTCTGAGTCTGTCCCTCCAAGAGCCCTATTATGATTCATTACACATGCTTCCCATTCCAGTATTGTTGAGATCAATTACCACCGGCATTCATACCTAGTAACCTGCCCATAACCAGATCTACTGGTGCAAGCCCAGGTACATCGAGCTACGGGCCCCAGAATTTTTCAAACTTTTGGGTGCATCCCCTATGTTGTATGTGACTTTCTCCATCCGGAGCATAGTTCCTACTGCAGTGATCCATTCCTTATTTGTAGGAGGTTCCTCTGACTTCCAATGTATCATTATCAACTTACGCGCCACAAACAGGGTTCTGATAACTGCTACTCTAATGCCCCGTACACACAGTTGGATTTTCCGACGGAAAATGTGTGATAGGATCTTGTTGTCGGAAATTCCGACCGTGTGTGTGCTCCATCACACATTTTCCATCGGAATTTCCGACACACAAAGTTTGAGAGCAGGCTATAAAATCCGTTGTCGGAAATTCCGATCGTGTGTACACAAATCTGACGGACAAAGTGCCACGCATGCTCAGAATAAATAAAGAGATGAAAGCTATTGGCCACTGCCCCGTTTATAGTCCCCACATACGTGTTTTACGTCACTGCGTTCAGAACGATCGGATTTTCCGACAACTTTGTGTGACCGTGTGTATGCAAGACAAGTTTGAGCCAACATCCGTCGGAAAAAATCCATGGATTTTGTTGTCGGAATGTCCGAACAAAGTCCGACCGTGTGTACGGGGCATTATACTCTCTGCCCATTTAAACGCCTCCAGCAAATTGAGCAGACAAGGTTTTGGGTCTGTAGGCATAGAGATCTGAAATATCCTGATTATGGTGTCCACCACTTCCTTCCAATAGGAATGCAATTTTGGGCACCTCCACAGTAAAAGGATCAGACTCCATGGTCCCGTTTATATCTAGTGCATAGCGGGGTGGGCCTGAGACTCATAGTATACATTTTATGGGGGGTATAGTACACTCTCAGTATGATATACAGTTGCGTTAGCCTTTGCGTGACATTCAGTGAACAGATTGGCACCGCCTGGAGAGCTTCCTCCCAATGGTCTCCATCCATCTGACCTACGTCTCCCTCCCATTTATCCAGCATTCGCAGACCGTGTTTTTCAGAAAATTTTGCAGTAACATACTTGTAACATTGTGAGATAAATCCCTTGGTGGTAGAGGCTCTTTTGATCAAGTTAAACGATGGTGTTGGTGAAGGAGACCATTCAGAAGATCTACTCTGAGCTGCCACGGCATGCCTTAATGGCATATAATAAAAGCGCATGGAAGACGGAAAACCAAACGGCTCCTGCAGAGCTGCAAATGTCAACAGTACTCCATTATGAAAAATTTGTCTAATGTATAGCATCCCATATCTCTTCCATAGGGCAACTTAGCAATTTCAATGTATGTTCCATTAGACCAGATCCGACTAAATTCAGTGTAGCCAATCACTCCCTGCAGATATCTGATTTTATTCCATATTTTTTGAATAAGGTCGGGTATATCTTATGTGGCTTGCCGAAGGCCAGAGCTTCAAGAGCCACTGGAACTGACTCATCCTTTATTGTATGCAGCATCACGGTCTCAGAAGAGCTGCCGTTGGCACCCCTCCACTCCATATCCCAACTCATCACTCCTATCAAGTGCTGTAACTGTGCGGCTAGATAATACAGCCAGGGGTTTGACAAGGCTAGACCTCCCTCATTATTAGGGCACTGCAAATGTTCAAGTTTAATTCTAGGGGGGGGCGGTTCTTCCATATTAGCATGCAGAATAGGGAGTTAACTATTCCTAATGTCTTAAGAGGAACCACTACCAGTGAGTTGTGCAGCACATATAGTAGTTGGGGCATTAATAATCTTGATCAGGTTTACCCTACCGGCTACCGACAGGCAGAGTGAATTCCACATTTTAATCCGATCCCGGAATTTTTGTAACAGCGGGGAAATATTTAGCCTCCCTTAGTCACGGATACTGGGTATCACCTGGACCCCCAGGTACCTGATGGAGGTGGCCAGGGGTATGGAGCTAGTAGTGGAGAGTGTAAACCCCCACCCCCCGCGTCAATGAGCATTAGGGAGGACTTTGTCCAGTTAATCTTGATCCCTGAATATATACCAAATTCTGTTATGGTGGACAAGGTTTCTTTAAGGGAACCTTCAACATTTCCAAGCATAATCATTGCACCCTCCGCATAGAGCATCATTTTTTCCTATCTGTCTCCATAACAGAAGCCGGCAATACCCGGGTGTTCTCTGATTTTAATTGCCAGGGGTTGATTGGCTAGAGCAAAGAGCAAGGATGACAGCAGACACCCTTGTCTTGTGCCCCTACCCAAGGGAAAAGTACAAGACATACTACCCAATGCCCGAATAGCTTCCTGAGAGCAGCAAAAAAGTAAGCGGACCCATGAAATGTATGTTACCCGAAATTGGAACCCTCTGGAGAACCTCCCACAGATACTCCCACTCAATGCTATCAAAGGCCTTCATAACATCCAGTGAGAGCAGAGCCCTCTGTCCTATGTTATCTGCCGGGGATTGCATATTTAAAAAGAGTCTCATTAGGTTCACTGCCGTGGACTTGTTGGGCATGAATCCGGCCTGGTCTGGGTGCACAACAGACGTAATGACCCCATTCAATCTAAGTGTCAGGATTTTGGCTAGGAGTTTAATGTCGCTCTGTAGCAGGGACATGGGTCTATTTGAGCCCGGATCTACAGGGTCCTTCCCAGTTTTTAATATTTAGACAATGTTGGCTGTGGTCATAGAAGGGGTTAAGACCCATCGCTCCCTAGCCACATTAAACATTCCCAGTAATTTAGGTAAAAGGATACCCGCATACTGCTTGTAAATTTCCATGGGCAACCTGTCCGCCCCAGGGGCCTTACAGTTAGGGAATTCTGCGAGTGCCATCTGCAGCTCCTCCAAAGTGAGTGGAGTGTCCAGGGCCCTCCTCTGGTCACCTGTGAGCTGCGGGAAGTTAATGCCTTGCAAATACATTGTTAGATCTTCTGGGGTGTACTCACCAGTAGGAAGATACAGGTTTTCATAGAAGCCCGCTAGTTCCTGCAAAATTTGATCCGGGGAGTGCACCAGTTTGCCCCCTGATGTTCCAATAGCTCCAATAGCAGGGGAGCGCTACTGGGAATGAGCAATCCTGGCCAGAATGTGCCCCGTGCACTCACCCTCCTCAAAGAATGCCAGTTTGGAGAAGAACCATTTTTTTTCCGCCATGGAGGACAGCAGCCGCTCATAAGCTGATTGGGCTGACTGCCAGGCCTCCTTGGCCCTGTTGGAAGGGTCCTGTACATACCGTTCCTCCAATGCGTGCACCTGCTTCTCCAGCTCCTCCATCATCCCAGATGAATTTTGATTAACTCTGACAATTTCAGTGATAAGGAGTCCCCTCAGATAGGCCTTGAAGGCTTCCCACTGCACTAAGGGGGAGTCAGCAGAATCCTGACTAGCAAAAAACTCTTGCATGCTCCGCTCCATCCCCTCATGAGATGAAAATAGCTTCAGCCAAAAGGCATTAAATTTCCAGGGCGCCCTAGGCAGCCTGGACAGTGTGGAAACAAACTAATCACCAGATGTGAGTGGTCCGACATACTGCGGGGTTTGTATACAACCTCCGAGACGGATGGGAGCATGGCCGAGTTACCCATCACTAGGTCAGTTCTAGATAGCGTTCCATGTGCTTTGGAGAAACAGGAAAACTGTTTGTCCAATGGGTTCTTATGTCACCAAATATCCACCCAACCCACCTCATTGAGCAGTCTTAGCAATGGAGATCCCCTCAATGAGACAGAAGCCCCAAAGCCTGGGTGCCTGTCCATTGAGAAACTCAGCCAGCAGTTAAAGTCCCCCACCATTAGCAACGGCAAATCCGGTCTCCCCTCCAAATATGATAGTCCGGAGCACCGCCACCGTAAAACGGAAGGAGGAGGCATGTATATACATTGCAATGAACCAATTTGACAGTGCAAAAAGATATAGCGCCCCTCTGCATCTATATATACATCAAATTCCTGGAAGTCTATAGAGCTGTGCACTACCACACTCACCCCCCCAGAGAAGGTGGTGTGTGTGTGGATTAGTATGCCTTTCCCACCCAAGAATATTTAAGACAAATATGGGTTTCTGTAGTTAAGCGAGTCTACTTTTTCAAACAAGTAGAAATCATCATTGCGTGTTCAAGCGGAACCCCCTATATATACCCCCTAAATATTTCATATTTGTTCCCATCTCTAATTGTCCCCAATACAGCCATTGGGGACAATAATAGGCACAAATAGGAAAAAATGGTCAGTATATTATCTGTAAATCTCCTCTCGGGACATAGATACACAGGTCTGAATGGTTCTAAAGAGACCCTAATGGGCAGACTGGATGAGAACAGTGTCAACCGTTTCATTCCCCGGCAAAGGACCGCTAGCATAGACCATAAGTACCACAGCACTAGTGTGCCAAGTCTTGCGTAGTGATAGTTCCAGGGTCAAGTAGCCTCCATAAAGAGCCTGCGGTAAAGGAAGGGGAAATATAAAAAAAACAAAAACCCAGGCCATCAACAGGACAGGCCACTGTAATCCAAACTTGAACAAAAACACATATAGCGATTTTCTCTACTTCTCACGTAGATAAGGTGCCTTTTTTCTTGTCAACTTCACAAGATAGCTCAAAGTTCACATAGTAAGATTATGTCTCCCAGCAGAACAAAACATACATTTTTCCCTTTCCAGAAAATGTTATAAAAAAGCAGAAAGCCAGTGAAGTGAAAAAAAATACAGAGCTTCCATACAGAGCTTGTAGAGATCTCTGCGCAAACAGGAACCAGGTGCCTGAGCATGCAGGAGTGTAACACATTTCAATCTCCTACTTCGTCCTCACTGCAGTGGCGTAGGGCCAGCTCACTGCGATCAAGCCATGGGGCCGCCTCTTGGGCCGATTCAAAGATGTGAGCCTGCCGGTTAGCAGTGACTCTCAACTTAGTGGGGTACAGCATGGCATAGGGTAATTGCAGAGACCGCAGACGCCTCTTTACATCTGAGACACTGTAATCCCATTTTAACTAGCACTCAAAAATAATTATGATAAAAAAGTTTTCCAAATACAAGCCCTCTTTAAATATAAAATATGCAAACACGAAAGCTGTTTACTGCAGACAAAAGTATAACTGCTCAATGTATAAAGCAAGAACAGCTTCTGCTAATGACGAGTACTTGACCACATATCAAAGGCTCTGGAACTAGATTGCTGCATTTTTCAGCCCTGGTCACATAAATGTACAGTATGGCCAAATCTGTGACTGGTTGGGTCTGCTGCTGTAGCATCAATTAAATACTACATTTATTGTCCAGCTCCATGCTCAGCCCCCCAACCATTCTCATCTCCCTGCAAGGGGACCCTCGCAATGTAATGTATTTATAGCCAAGTGAGATGGATCTTCCTCTCCTCTCTCCTCCAGTCTGGGGTGCCATGATGCTCAATCATTGATATTATGTCCTCAGTCTTCTAGGTTGAATAATAGTGTCATTCAATCTGAAAGACTGAGGGCATCTAGTGGCGAATAAAAAGAACTGCAGGTAAAACTGAAGACAAGTGTTGCTTGAGCAGATTTGTTTTTTGCATCATGCCCGAATAAAAAGCTGGGCTTTAAAATAGTTGACAGACATACTCTGTCACACTGAAAAAAAACCCTTTATTTTGCGCTTACCTCGTTACCTAGTAGAGCAGATACGCAAGATTCAGAAGCATCACAAATCGCTGTTAAATCATGACCTCCCTCAAGTGCCAGAACAACACGACCTGCAGCCAACTCCATAAGCTGCTTTGTCAGATATCCAAAACCTTACAAGAAAAAAAAAAGAGAAATCAAAAGGTTGTCATGGTGAGTAATCTGAGTTCTGTAACCAGATTCCTTTTGAAAATGAAATCTGATTGTGTGCAATTGGCAACAACTCCACAATCGGAGAACAAGCTTGAATGATGAAATCACAGCAGATTATGACTATTAGGCCCTATGGAGATGGGTTTGTCTAATAGAGTGTCCAACTATAATTTTATTGCAACATTTTCTGCAGTTTCTGTAAAGAATCCAAGAAATTATCCAGTGTTTTTCTTTTTGCTTACAAATTACATTATAACTTCCTGGCAAAAATTAAGCTACACATGTCTTGTGTCAAGGCCATCTCTGAATAAATGTTACCAAACCTTTTAAGCCATGTAGCATCACAGTATATCAGTCAGGAGGAGCAATTCCACACTTCTGAAAAGCAGTTCGGGAACATGAAATGCATCTGCATTTTAAAGATGGTCAAGATGGGAGAAATACACTGGCTGCTAATGTTGATCTCACTCTGAAAATGCAAGCTGCCTGGTAGTCAAGCAGGTTCTTTACATAAACCTGTATATAGACAGCTTTAATTTTCTGCATTTTTTGTGCATCACCTTTCATAGATTATAGACAACATACAAACAGTTACATGAAGCAGGTATTAATCAAAATATACTCCTACAAGAAATATACCCAGTTAAGGCTTCATGTACATGGGACGTTGTTCAACCTCTCCTGATTTACCTTGACTGCTAGAAACCGGCGTCTAAAAACGGCCGTAGCCGCGTTTACATGCCGCATTTAGTCATGTTTAGCCGCGTTTGCGCCTAGAAGCATTTGAAAAAAAAAAAAATTTTTTTTTTCAAAATAGCCAAAAATTAAAAACACCTGAAAAGGTGTTTAGAGGCGTTTGAAATGGTTCTAAACACAGCTTCTGAATGCATTTTTTTGGGTTCCAAAAAAAGCCTCTAAACGCAACTGCCTAGAAACGACCCTGTGTACATGTACTGATAAGATAACAGAGGAGCATTCAGGAGCAGTTGAAAAAATGCCCAACTGCTCCTAAACGTTCGTTTACCAGCAGCAGTGTACATGAGGCCTTAGAGAACATAAAAGTAGCAAAGGCTTTATATGTTTTGTCCAAAATCTCCTTTGCCTTTTTGCTACTACATTTATTTTTAATTTATACTGCTTGCGGTGCATTTGCAATGCAATGTATACTTTTGGCATCTGTTAAATACTGAAGAGTAGAGCCTAGTGCTGGGACAATGCAATATCACTGGATGCACTATGGCCAATTGAGGAAGTTGATGGCAGCAGATGAAGATGATGGAGCAAAGCAAACTCAGATAAAAGTTTTTTTGTGCAATTAAGTCATGAATGTAATGTCAAGTTTTCCCACTAGACCTCCAACCATTAGTTCAAACGTCAAATAAATAAATGGACTAAAGTTGCAAGCCTCTGCCACACAGCCATTTCAAAATGGCACTCTGACACTAGGAGTGAATTCAGGTAACCGAACCAATCCATTGTGTTAGAAAGAACACTCAAGAGTGCGGCTTCGCTTAGCACAAAAAACAATGCATTTGCTGGCAGCAACCTTTGAGAAAGACAGAGCTGATCTAGCAATCTCTGATGTAACAGAGACTGAAAAACATTACTTATTAGAAATGGGTATTTAACTGCTTGGATGTAAGTGGCTAATATCCATTTATCAACTGAAAATAGAACATGAGTATTTTCCAGACAAAGTGGACAACATTTTTATTGTTTTTTAATTGGTCCTCATGTCTAAATACTCATAACTTGGTGACAATCTCACATTAACGATTTTAGAGCACAAAGGTTTTGTAAACCTACACTAATATAAACATGGTTTTAATAAGATAGGCTATACCATGTATTTGCACTTACATTTGGCTGATACGTTATAGCCTCCCAGTGGAGATGGATGTCCTTCCACAGCATCAAACCCAGCAGACACCAAGACAACATCTGGAGAAAACTCACGAGCTATCGGTAGCACCACGGTCCTAGGTGGAGAAAAATAATTAATAAAGTTCTTATTCTAGTATTATTTAAAAAAAAATACAAAATTGGAGAAAAATCTCTACAATATTCCTGACAATAAAATAACCACAATCTTAACAGCAGTCCTGTCCTGGAAAGATGCATAAAAAATCCCAAAAAAACTGTTAGGCATCTCTACAGATGTGGAGCTGAAATTCAACAAATAAATCCTGCCCATAAGAAAGTAGGGGCATGCAAAAACTCAACTGTGAACCAAAATCAGCTGCTTGTTTCCTAGAAAAACTGTGCTATCTTAGGTGTGTGTTACTCACTAAAAATTATAATTCTGAATCAAACTAATGTACTCAGGACAGAAATGGGAGATACCATGTATTTTATAAAATTGCAAGCCATGGGCTGTCAATAAAAAAAAAAAAAAAAAAAAAAATCTATCTATCTATATCTATATCTATATATATACACATACACACACACACAAACACACAGTATCTCATAAAAGTGAGTACACAGCTCACATTTTTATAATTTTTTCTTTATATCTATTCATGTGACAATACTGAAGAAATGACACTTTGCTACAATGTAAAGGAGTATGTGTACAGCTTGTATAACAGTGTAATTTTTCTATTTCCTCAAAATAACTCAATATGCAGCCATTAATGTCTAAACCGCTGGCAACAAAAGTGAGTACACCCCTAAGTGAAAATTTCCAAATTGGGCCCAAAGTGTCAATATTTTGTGTGGCCACCATTATTTTCCAGCACTGCCTAAACCCTCTTGGGCAAGGAGTTCACCAGAGCTTTGCAGGTTGCCACTAGAGTCTTCTTCTACTCCACCATGATGACATCACAAAGCTGGAATAGAGGTTTAGGAGCCTAGTCCCCAAACAAGGCTCACCATGAGGCAAAAGAGCAAATGGACTATCCCGGTACGAAATCGAAAAATGTACAAATAGTGTATAAGCAGATATAAAATTTTTACAAAAAAATGTATTAATACAAAGTACATAACAACAGAATTAAAATACACTGACTTGGTCATACATAGTAATTCTACTAGTTTCACAGGATAAACCTCTTCATCAGGAAATGCATCGGTAAATGGACATAAAATCAGTGACAAAATAGTCAACAATACATAGGGGGGTTTTTATGAGTAATACAATTTAATTAGAAAAGGGGAGAGGGGTAATAAAGATATGAATATAAGGCTGCATACCCAAGTCCCTGTGCAAACATCACAGAGCTGGTGGATTTGAGAGACCTTGCGTTCCTCCACCTTCCATTTGAGGATGCCCCACAGATGCTCAACAGGGTTTAGGTCTGGAGACATGCTTGGCCAGTCCATCATCTTTACCCTCAGCTTCTTTAGCAAGGCAGTGGTCATCTTGGAGGTGTGTTTGGGGTTATCTTGGAATACTGCCCTGCGGCCCTGTCTCCGAAGGGAGGAGATCATGCTCTGCTTCAGTATGTCACAGTACATGTTGGCATTCATGGTTCCCTCAATGAACTGTAGCTCCCCAGTGCCAGCAGCATTCATGCAGCCGTAGATCATGATACTCCCACCACCATGCTTGACTGTAGGCAAGACATACTTGTCTTGGTACTCCATACCTGCTTGCCGCCACACACGCTTGACACCATGTCAACCAAATAAGTTTATCTCGGTCTCATCAGACCTCAGGAAATGGTTCCAGTAATCCATGCCCTTAGTATGCTTGTCTTCAGCAAACTGTTTGCGGGCTTTCTTGTGCATTATTTTTAGAAGAGGCTTCCTTCTGGGATGACAACCATGCAGACCAATTTGATGCAGTGTGTGGTTGATTGGTCTGCACACTGACAGGCTGACCCCCGACCCCTTCAACCTCTGCAGCAATGCTGGCAGCACTCATATGTCTATTTCCCAAAGACAACCTCTGGATATGACGCTGAGCATGTGCACTCAACTTCTTTGGTTGACCATGGCGAGGCCCGTTCTGAGTGGAACCTGTCCTGTTAAACCGCTGTATGGTCTTGGCTACCGTGCTGAAGCTCAGTTTCAGGGTCTTGGCAATCTTCTTATAGCCTAGGCCAGGGGTGTTGAATTGAAATTCATAGAGGTCCGGTCAGCAAAATTTTCTTCCAGCAGAGGTTCGAATATCAAATCGGTACCCATGGCGCCTTTTCGCATGTGCCAAACCGCATGTTGCTGCAGCACCAGGCGCCTTGGTACGGTGCAATTTTGGAAAAAAAAAGGTCAAGGACTTCTTTCTCTGTGTTTCAATAAAATGGGCTGACTTACCCACAACAGGTGCAACTAATGCACGTGCACAGATGTGAACCCATTCTTACATCAGCGTCCCCAGTGCACATCAGAGTCCCCTCCCTTTTGATGAGTGTCCTTAGGTCCTCCTTTACATCACCCCCTCCACCCCTTTCACAGTAATGCTCTCACACTTCCTTGATATCAACCCCCCCCGACAGTACTGTCTCCTGCCCCTATATATATTATACCCCCACATTACTGTCCTCAGTACCCCCCACCCCCACCACATCACAGTCCTCAGCCTCCCCAATTTAATATCCTCAACCCCCCCCCCCCCCCCCACACACACACACATTACAGTCCTCAGCCACCCCATATTACTATCTTCAAGCCCCCTTCATACTGATGTCCTCATTGCCCCCACATTGTATTTCTCAGCCCCCCCCCCCCCCCACATTACAGTCCTCAGTCCCCCACTTTAATGTCCTCAGCTCCCTCCAAATTACCATTATCAGTAACCCCACATTACAGTCCTTAGCCCCCCTTTAATGTCCACAGCTCCCCCTCCCACACACATGACAGTCCTCAGCCCCTCCACTTTGATGTCTTCAGCCTACCACATTACAGTCCTCAGCAACTCGATTTGTGTCATCAGTACACACATTCCTTAGGTCCTATTCAACTTTTCATACTAGTGTCCTTAATCCCTATAACTTCGCCCTCTCCCTCACTGCCTTACCTTACACAGACCGAAGAGCAGATGGAGGCTCAGCCTGGCTGAATGGAGGGCGGGTGTTGCAAGTCGGTGGTTGCTAGGACCACCCATTATCCTAGCAGCCAATCACCTGCTAGTTAACCTCGTGCAGCTCTGCCCTCTATCCAGAACTGTCCCGCCTCCGGCTTTCAGCTCTGTGAGGATTACAGAGCGATGGCAGGGGGAAAGAAAAGGGTGCTCAATGGCGAAACTGCGTCGGCCTGAATGATAATATCAGGCGGTCCATGGATGGCACGCCATTTAGTGATTCCCGGGCCTAGGCCATCTTTATGTAGAGCAACAATTTTTTTTTCAGATCCTCAGAGTTCTTTGCCATGAGGTGCCATGTTGAACTTACAGTGACCAGTATAAGAGAGTGAGAGCGATAACATCAAATTTAACACACCTGCTCCCCATTGACACCTGAGACCTTGTAGCCAGGGAAGATGTATAATTGGGCCCAATTTGGACAGCTGTACACTCACTACTTTACATTGTAGCAAAGTGTCATTTCTTCAGTGTTGTCACATGAAAAGATATAATAAAATATTTACAAAAATGTGAGGGGTGTACTCACCTTTGTGAGATTATATATATATATATATATATATATATATATATATATATATATATATATATATATATATATATATATATATATATATATATATATATATATACACACACACATATATTAATCTCTCATACATATACAGTGGAACCTCGGTTAGCGAGTAACGCGGTTAACGAGCGTTTCGCAAACCGAGCACTGTATTTCTAAAATTCCTAACTCGGTTTGCGAGTGGTAGGATTCAGGCCAAAAGTGGTGTGCAGTACTGCTTTTGGCCTGAGGTGGGGGGTGCAGAGCCAAAAGTCGCTGGAAATGCACGGAAAGGCCCGAGGACAGTTCGGCTGACCTCGGAAAGGCTCGTGAACGGAGTCTTTCCAAGGTTTGCCGAGGTCCGCCGAAGTGTCCCTCGGGCCTTTTCGGCCATTTCCGAGGCTCTCTGGCGCCCCCCGCCTCTGGCTGCATGCGGTATTGCATCCCATTGAAGTCAATGCGGAACAAATTATTTTCGTTTCCATTGACTTCAATGGGAAAACTCGCTTTGATATGCAAGTACATTGGATTACGAGCATAATCCTGGAACGGATTATGCTCGTAATCCGAGGTTCCACTGTATATATTATATATACATACACACACAAACACACGCATAGACACACAGTTGTGCTCATAAGTTTACATACTCTGGTAGAATTTATGATTTCTTGGTCATTTTTCAGAGAATATGAATAACACAAAAACTTTTACTCACGTTTGGTGTTTGGCTGAAGCCATTTATTATCAATCATGTTTACTCTTTTTAAATAATGACGACAACAGAAGCTAGCCAAATGACCCAGATCAAAAGTTAACATACCCCAGTTCTTAATACCGTGTATTAACCCTTTAACATGAATGACAGCTTGAAGTCTTTTGTGGTATTTGTGGATGAGGCTCTTTATCTTCTCAGATGGTAAAGCTGCCCATACCTCTTGGCAAAAAGCCTCCAGTTCCTGTAAATTCTTGGGCTGTCTTGCATGAACTGCACATTTGAGATCTCCCCAGAGTGGCTCAATGATATTGAGGTCAGGAGACTGAGATGGCCACTCCAGAACCTTCACTTTATTCTGTGGTAGCCAATGACAGGTCGACTTGGCCTTGTGTTTTGGTTTATTGTCATGTTGCAATGTCCAAGTACGTTCCATGCGCAGCTTCCTGGCTGGTGAATGCAAGTGTTCCTCCAGTATTTTTTTATAACGTACTGCATTCATCTTGCCATCAATTTTGACCCAATTTCCTGTGCCTTTGTAGCTCACACATCCCCAAAACATAAGAAATCCACCTCAATGTTTCACAGTAGGAACGGTGTATCTTTCATCATAGGCCTTGTTGACTCCTCTCCAAATGTAGCATTTATGGTTGTGGTCAAAAAGCTCAATTTTGGTCTCATCACTCCAAATGACTTTGTGCCAGAAGGTTTGAGGATTGTCTCTGTGCTGTTTGGCGTATTGTAAGCGGGATACTTTGTGGCATTTGCGTAGTAATGGCTTTTTTCAAGTGCCTCCTTATTGTGCATCTTGAAACAGCCACACCACATGTTTTCAGAGTCCTGTATTTCACCTGAAGTTAATTGTGGGTTTTTCTTTGCATCCCAAACAATTTTCCTGGCAGTTGTGGCTGAAATTTTAGTTGGTCTACCTGACTCTGGTTTGGTTTTAACAGAACCCCTCATTTTCCACATCATGATTAGAGTTTGAACACTGCTGATTGGCATTCTCAATTCCTTGGATATCTTTTTATATCCCTTTCCTTTTTTATACAGTTCAACTACCTTTTCCCACAGATTCTTTGGCTTTCCCCATGACTCAGAATCTAGAAACGTCAGTATAGCACTGGATAAAAGATGCAAGGGTCTGTCAGGAGTCCAGAAACACATTGACCTTTTATACACACACACAAATTACAAGCAAACAGATCACAGGTGAGGATGGTTACCTTTGATAGCCATTCAAACCCCTTTGTGTCAACTTATGTGCATGTTAGCAGGCCAAAACCACCAGGGTATGTAAACTTTTGATCAGGGTCATTTGGGTAGTTTCTGTTGTCATTATGATCTAAAAAGAGTAAACACAGTTGATTGATAATAAATGGCTTCAGCCAAACACCAACCATGAGTGAAAGAAATGTATATGTGTGTAATATATATATATATATATATATATATATAAATAAATTAACGATGGTACATTTTTTTGTTACCTGAATGCAGCCAAGTATTCTGCATCTCCCATGGGTGGGTCCACTCCTCCCGTAAAAGCAACATTCACATTAAAACCCAAACCGGCACTGCTTCCAACCTTCATGGGAAGAAAAATAAATAAATAATCAAATGCAACACAATATGCAGGTATGTATATTTTAAGTACTCCTGTTTTCTAAACCATACTCTGTATCATTATATCTGAAGATTATTCACCATCACTTTAAATGGTGTTTTGAATTTAATAGGTCACTAAACATGTCAAAAGCAACTTTTGGAGTGAAAGCACCACTAGGGCCGAAACTGTGTGTGTGTGTGGCATAAGTTGGCAGAGAAATTTAATTGAGGGTGGCATGTGCCCTGGGTGCCACACTGAAGGGGGGATGGGCACCGCCACCAGAATGCGCTGAATGGATTGCAGGTCTATTCATGGCCATGCCCACCCGCCTCCAGTGTATGACCTTCCCGCAATGTCTTGGAAGAACGGGGCCTCCGCGGCGGCGTCAAGAACACACCGGGTCTTGGAGGGTGCCATGTAGCGCCACCAACAGGGCAAGGTGGCCACCGGTGCCAGGTGTGCTAGAACTGCCTGAAGGAGGCCACCGTCATGTGCAGACAGTGAGATCTCTTCTAATGTGAGCCGTGCTGCCTCCGCTGTCATCTGCCCCAAGAATCGCTGGCCGAACACTGCTACCACCCGCCCAGAGCCGGGTTATCCAGAGACTGAGCACCCAGAAGATCTCAACTTGTACCACAAACAAGAAGACCCACAGCATGTACTGTGTCCAGTGCAAAACCCCAATGTGCTACCAGTGTCTGGTGGAGGGCTGGCACCACAGCCAGGAACTCAAGGCTCTGGGGGTCCATGAGGAAGCTGCACAAGGTAAGGAGGACAAAGGGAGAGGGGGCATGGGTAAGCTCAACAAGGTGGGGGTGCACAAGGTGAGAGGGGAAGCTGCACAAGATGAAGGGAAGGGGGTACACAAGTTTGTGGGGGAGCGCTGCACAAGGTAAGGGGGGGGGGTGTAGGACAAGGTGAGGGGGGCACAGGTGATGGAAAAGCTGCACAAGGGGGTGAGTGTGTTACTTGTTTTCAAGGTCATTGTGGGAGATGCACAAGTTAGATAAGAACCTCCTCAGTGTTGACCTGCCTCCACCCCTGGCTCAGGGAGACCCTTGCTCGCCCCCCTTCCCCTGCAGCTTTCCCTTGGGCTTTGCTCCTTCCTGTCCCACAGTAACTCTAGTTCTAGTTCTATGGTGGTGGCTCCTCTGGCTCCTGCACCCAGTCGGACCCCCTGGATCCAGAGAGTGAGGGTGCAGCCAGCCCAAGTGAGTGGCACTAAAAGCCGGGTAGATCAAGAGGATAGTGAGGCTGGCTGCTGAGCTACTGCTTCTCCTAGGACTTCTACTACTGACCCTCCACATAATCAGCTGCAGGCATTATCCCGGTACCTTTTTTTTTTTTTTTTTTTTTTTTTAGAGCTGGCGGTCAGCTCGCTTTTGAGAGCAATCAGAGAGGCTAACTAGCCACTCGACTGCTGTTATAAGCAGCAGCAGCAGCAGAGGGAGGGTACAACCCCCCCCCCCCCCCCCACTCCACGGCTCATTCGGCCTCTCCTTTTCCACCTGGGAAACTTGAGCAACCAGCCAGCGCGTTGGCTGGACACCCAAACAAAGCTGGGATCAGCTTTTATCGGGTCTCCAAAGCAGTAATCCGGAAGCGATGAACTGACCTCACTTCCGGTTTACCCAGATGTCATCGGTGCCATTTAAAAAAAATAAATAAACATTCAAAAACGCACATCTTAGTGTTTTGAATGCTTTTAAAGTGTAAAGTAGGGACTCAGGGTCTTTATGACCTCAGATCCCTCCATACATAGTACCTGTCATGTGCCTTATTGCTGTCCCAAGGGATGTGTACATTCCTTGTGACAGCAATAAAAGTGATAAAAAATAAAAATAAAAAAAACCCCCAAAAAGTGCCCCCGTCCTCTTAGGCTCATGCGCAAAGGCAAACACATGCGTTGGTCCTGCAGGTGCGTCAACAGTGATCGTCCCACACATGTGAGGTATCACTGTAAACACCAGATCATGGGCAGTAATTCTAGCACTAGACCTCCTGTGTAAATCTAAAGTGGTAACCTGTAAAGGCTTTTAAAGCGTTGCCTATGGATAGTAAAATTGATGTAATTTGTTGCAATTTTAAAGCATGACATAATTGGTATCTATTTACTCGGCGTAACATCATCCTTTATTTTAACACAAAAAGTGGGTTATGTATTGTTTTTTTTGCATTCAAATTAAAAACAAAATTAGATTTTTTCGCCATACTTACCTGTAAAATCCTTTTCTTTGAGTACATCATGGGACACATAGTTAGGCTAATATTCATTACCTGGGTTATATGCCATCTCTAGGTGAATGGACATTGGTAGACAAAGTCTTAGACCGGAAGTGATCCCCTATATAACCCCTCCCATACAGGAATTAAATCAGTTTTGTAGCAAGCACTGAACCCTCAAAAAAGAGGGGAGGGATCTCTGTGTTCCTATTTTTAATCCTATTTTCTTTTTCATACAACATGGGACACAGAGTTAGGCTAATATTCATTACCTACTGGGACTTCCCAGAGCAAAAGCCTTGAGGGGAGGGAGACACCCTGTCAAACAATAGCCATCAGACCTTATATGGCAGTCCGCAGTACACTGCAGAATCCTCGCCTGCTCGAACATCCACTTGATAAAATTTTGTGAAAGTATGCACTGAAGACCAGGTAGCAGCCTTACAAATCTGAGCCACAGATACCTGATGGCGAAAAGCCCAGGAGGTTCCTATACCCCTGGTAGAATGAGCTCTCACCCTAAAGGGAGGAGCATTACGTTTCAGACCATAGGCCTGAATAACCAAGTGACGGACCCAATTGTCAATGGAAGATGCCTGCCCCTTCTTGGGTCCTTTTGGTAAAACAAAAAGGGAGTCTGATCCTCGGATCTCCGCAGATCTAGACAAATAAACCTTGACTGCCTGGACAAGGTCCAAGGAATGCAGTCATCTCTCTTCCACTGAACGAGTCTGAGAATAAAAGAAGGCAAAATAATGTCCCAATTCAAATGAAAGGCTGACACCACTTTTGGCAAAAAGGAAGGAACAGGTCGTAACATGGCCCTGTTGTGGTGAAGGATCAAGTAAGGTTCCCTGCACAAAAGGGCCGCCAACTCCCGACACCCTTCTCGCCGAGATGATAGCCATCAGGAAGGCTACCTTGCGTAACAGCAAGTCTAATAGAATTTCCTTGATCGGCTCAAATGGTGGTTTCTCTAACACAGACAGCACCAAGTTCAAGTCCCAAGGACACATAGGTGACCTAATGGGAGGAAGCAAATGAGTTGCCCCCTGCATAAAGGTTCGGACCAGCGAAAGGGAGGCTAAAGACCTTTGGAAGAATACTGACAGGCCTGAAATCTGACCTCTGATTGTACTCAACGCCAATCTGATTTACACAGCTGACTGTAGAAAAGAGAGAATTCTCCCAATCACATATTTCCGAGGATGCCATTTACTGGCTTCACACCAAGGAATACAAGCCTTCCACACCTTATGATAGATCTTCCTAGTAACAGCTTTTCTAGCACTCACGAGGGTAGACACCACTGGTCCCGAGATGCCACAGTCCTTCAACACCCTGGCTTCAATAGCGATGCCATCAAAATTTAGAGACTGTAAATTGGGGTGGAATATAGGACCTTGAGACAGTAGATTGGGGTGGCAAGGAAGCGTCCAAAGGCCCGTCTATTGCCATCTCACAATCTCCAGGAACCAGGGCCTTCTGGGCCAGGCTGATGCTACCAGAATGACTGGAACTCCCTCTCTCCAAATCCTGCGCAACAAATGTGGAAGGAGAGGGAACGGGGGAAAGCATAAACCAGGGAGTACTGGCTCCATGGAACTACCAGAGCATTTGCTCCGATTGCCAGAGGATCCCGTGTACGGGACACAAATTGCTGTAGCTTGTGGTTGAACCTGGATGCCAATAAGTCGACCTCTGGCCAACCCCAACGCTGGCAAATTTTCTGGAACACCCCTCGGTGTAGGGACCATTCCCCCGGGCAGATCTGCTGGCGGCTGAGATAATCTGCCTTCCAGTTCTCTACTCCCGGGATATGAACTGCCAATAGAATCGGCACATGTCCCTCTGCTCAGGCTAGTATGTGGTTCACCTCCTTCAGAGCTGAACGACTCCTGGTACCGCCTTGGTGGTTTATATAGGCCACTGCAGTGGCATTGTTGGACTGAACCCTGATAGGGCAGTCCTGAAGCTCCACCGTCCAGGACCGTAGGGTCTGACATACTGCCTGTAACTCCAGGACATTGATGGGCAGGATCTTTTCTGTCTTTGACCATTTCTCCCCTGAGCCCCTCTAGTGTCACTCCCCAGCCTGAGAGACTGGCATCTGTGGTCAGTACTCGCCAAGTTACCAGGAGAAAGGACCTTCCCTTTCGCAGGTTTTGATTCTGCAACCACCAGTTTAGGCTTAACCACCCTGGCGGTATGATTATTTCAGATTTTAGGTGCTGAAAGCAGTACCATTATTTTGCATGGAAATTTGGCATTTTATATTGTAGGCCTTTAATTCTTAGGAATAACTCACTTAAATCTGTCCAAACCAGAGTCTAGTAGACATCTTGGGTATGATAAAGTTTGAAACACAAAATCATAAATTATAATATAATAAATAACTATAAATAATAACACTTTTTATTCAATAAATTTTAGTAAATAACATAATCAAAAACACTGACATTTTTTTTTGGCCAAACAAGGGTGCAATAGTAGTCATATTGCTTCAGTAAACGTCCCGGGTATGGAAAATTTTAAAACATGGTACAGCACAAAGTCTGATGTCACAGTCAGGACAGTAGAACCTGGTTTCTTTTCTGATTTTCCTTCCAGTGTCGTCACGCTTAGAGCAGAAAATCACACACATCCTTGTGGGTGCTGACTTCTTTTCCGTTGGTGGAATGTGGTCCATAAAGTGACTACCAGTCAGGCGTTCCGGGTTCACAACGCCAGCAGCACGACGTCCAGATCTATTTACAGTCGTTGGTGTTTGGTGCTTGAGAAATATAAGTTCGGCAACTTTCTAAACAAAGTACGCATGAACCACAGGCTTGTCACTTTTTTTTTTTTTAGAAGAATGAAGGCATTCCACAGGCACTGTTCAAGAAGATGCCTGAAGATTTTTTTATAATATTTTTGTTGTTGCTTTCTCATGGCTGGATAAAATGTCATGGCCTGGTCAGCTCTGTCAACAACCTCCCCATGGTGTTGTTGTAGTGCATCTCGACTTGTGGTTTTATTATGTCTTTTCACCTTTTGTGTGTACCATGACAGTAGAGGTGTTGTGAATAGTACTCATTAGGCACACATCTTTTTTGTCGCGCATCTCAGTGCCATCATTTTGCCTTTCTGCCAGGCAACTATTTCTCTTGCCTTGAGCTTTTTATTGCCAAAGGTTGGCGGCATGTCACGCCGGTTAGCTGTAACGGTTCCATATGCATCCGTCTTGTGTTGTAGAAGAAACTCAGAGTTCTGGAGAAGTGTAAAAATTATCTATGGTTACACAGTAGCCCTGATTCAGGCAATGGCTCAAAGTAAGAACTGAAGCGGTTGCCCATTCCATAATTACTGAATCTTTTGTTGAATTTGGTTCCTTTCCCGGTGTGAAGAACCGAATTCCATATGTAACCAGTGCTGGATTCACAGAGCATGAATGATTTTATGCCAAATCGTGCTCTCTTAGACGCGATATACTGTATCCAGCCGAGTCTTCCTTGAAGGCCATTAGACTTTCGTCGATACTGATGTCTCTATCTGGTACATAGGTCTGCTGAAATTTTTCTGAATAATTTGATATACCTCCCAAATCTTTTTCAGTTTTGGTGCTGGATGAGAAGTCTCAAATTCTTCATTATTTTGAAAGTGCAAATACTTCATTACAATACTTCATTACCAGAGAAAATTTGTACTCCAACACAACCGTGCCAAAAAAGGAGTGGCTAGTAATTTGTTGGTTGTCCAATACCACTTCTGCAGGGTTTCCCCACCACTCCCTGAAGAATTATGAGGCCCAGAAACTTCCAGATGTCCTCTTTGGTCACTGGTTCCCACTTTCTGCTCCTTGCAAACCTCTGATGCGTAGCAGCTTGTTGCTCCTGGTACCGATTTGTCTCCGTAACAATTTTTTCTATAACCTCATCGGTCAAAAAGAGCTGGAGGTATGCCATGGGTTGTCATCTTCCACATCCACTTTGACACCAGGTGCTCCAGTAAATGGGAATCTTGGGGGCGCTGCGTGCCCCGTACCGCAGTCAATTGAGCACCAAGTCCACACATCACTGGGCACAGGATCGCGCAGGATCATCGCTGAATTCACTTTCACTGATGACGAACTTCCCCACAAATCGCGATCACTCAATTCTGCAAGCGATTCTGTATCGCTGTTGTGGTTTTCTAGCAGGTCATATGCCGCTTTTGAGGTAGAGGCGCGCTTTTTTGATGCCATGGTCTCTCTGCAGTTTCCAGACAAAGTACAGTAAAACTGCAGGCAAGGGCACTGGATAAAACACTGGGGGCACAAACTCAGGTCAATTTTATTTTACTTAGTAATGTAATCCAATAGGATTACAATGTATCAGTGTGTTTGTGCTTTATACTATTTAAATTTGCTGCCGGTTCCACACCCCCTGCGTTGCGGCGCTCGCAGGGAATGGAAGCCAGGGCACACAGTGCATCGGGCGGAAGATCCGGCAGCCGTACACAGCGGGAGTACATCGCGGGATCCCGGGAACAAGGTAAGTAACCTCTTCCAGGATCCAGCAATGTGATCCCGAGTGTGGCTCGGGGTTACGCTAATGGTACTGAAATATCACCCCCAGCCACACTAAGGAGTACAGCCAGGGGGGGTTAAGCATGCCTGAGGAGATAAGAACATTGATAATCCAGGGCTTGTCCTATCCTGTTCCAGCCAACAAGATGTCTTGTTGTAGGGCATAGGGCACTGCCGCGAAGGAGCACACCATCCTTCCTAGAAGACTCAGAGCCGAATGAAGGGATGTCTGGTGCCCCTTATCTGACCCTTCAGGGTAACAGATCCTTACGGGTGGCAAAAAATACCCTTGCTTGGACCGTATCTAGGATCAGACCTAAATACTTCAGGACTTGAGCTGGTCTCAAGGCTGACTTTCGGTATTTGTGACCCAGCCTAAACTATCAAAGACCGCACTGCGCAGGTTATGCTCTGTTCTAGACCTGTAGTGAGTGATCTCTGAGCAGGTCGTCCAGATACCTGAGCACCAAGATCCCTTGGGGCCCTTAAAAGACCCAGTACTGGTGCTAGGACCTTTTTGAACACCCAGGGAGCTGTGGCAAGCCCGTAGGGTAGAGCCACAAACTGAAATGACGTTCCTCTACTGCAAATCGTAGGAATCTCTGATGAGGCTGAAAAGATAGGTATGTGTAAATACGCATCCTTTATATCAATGGGAGACTAGAAAGTCTCCCATCTGGAGCGAGGCTACAACTGAGCGGACAGACTCCATCCGAAAGGACTGGATTGTAGATACTGGTTCAGGGATCTTATATCCAATCCAAAGACGCCTGAGGAAGCAGTCCCTTAGGTTTTAAACGGGGAACGCCTTGCGCTTCTCTTTACAGGAAGTAGAGAGCTCTTCACCTCTGGAAATCTTTTGGATATATTTGTCCAAATCATCACCAAACATTTCCATGAAAGGGGAAGCCTGTCAATAACTTTTTACAAGGAAGCTCGGCTGACCAGTTCTTAAGCCACAAAAGCCTGCGCATATGTACTGACAAGAGAGCCAAACAAGAAACCTGCTGTATTGAATCCTTTAAGGCATCAAACAGCAAAACACAATGCTCGAGGAATATCCGTCTTATTTTTAGCAAGATCATCCTCCTGGTTAGGCCTATCAGGCCGTCTGACCTGTTAACAGGGTCTTTCAAGCCCTATGCATTATTCACTGGACAAGTTAAGTTCTTGTTTAAAGAAGAGACTGCTGCATCTACGGCTGACGTGCTCCACTTCTTAATGAACTTTTCATCATGGGATATAAAAGGGAAAACCTCTTTGGAGGAACAAAATCCTGTCAGGATGTTCCCAATCAGCATACACCGCCTGTTCAAACAGTGCGTGTAATGGGAAAGCCTGGTGCGGCCTGAAGAGGCCTCAGGGACCCCAAAGAAGACCAGGGGGCTCAGTAACCTCTGCAAGAGGCAACTTAAGGCAGAACGATTCATCTTGGTAAGAGTCTGGATCAAAAGCCTCTGCGACTGAGAGGCACACACCAACTGGATATCTCTTGTGCAGATTGCTCAGAAGCAGACTCATCCGCCAGGCCCTCCACAGAATCCTGAGCTTTTAGCTCTTCCTCATCCTAAACCCATTCCTGCTCCAAACTAGGAGGCTCAGGGGAGGGGGATCCTTCACGCTTCTTGGCACCCTGCGGGATGGAGGCAATCATGCAGCAATCCTGTGCTCTAACCCGGCTGAGGACAGTTCATCCTTGGAGATAAAGGGTGAAGCAGCAACGTTGACTGTAGGCACCATACCAGATAGGCACATCGGCTCAGATTGCCCAGAAGCCTCTGATCTTTCAGGGGATACAACACTAGGGATACGACTAGGTCCATCAGGAGCTACTGACGACATAGATGTGCCCCTTTCATGTAGTGTTAGTCCCGCTCCTCTTTTATGAAGACATTTACAAGCCACAAAAAGGGAGTACCTGGGTGTAGCATTAACACACCTTAGAAGGAGATCCTTTAATAGGGCTCACCAAGCCCTATGCAACAATCCTGCTAAGCACCTTAGCCTGCCAAGCAACACCTGGTGACTAACGTGACCCGGATAAGGAGAAATGAACCACTGCAAATGCCTGGTTCAGAGCCTGCTCTGTGTCCCACAGCTGCCTTCTGAAAGCACCGCATACATGGCATACACAGCTTAAATAAGCTGGCTCTGCACCGGGAGGTTCTGCGCATGCGTGACTGTATTCGCATTTGATGCGAATTTATGTGCACCCCAAATTAGGCTACGGCGCATGCGCGGCTCCGAGTGTGATCAAAGCCTACGGCGAACAACGTGCGCCATGGCCGCCAACAAACTGCTGAGCATAGCAGGACTGACCAAGAGGCGAAAGGGCGCACCCATCATTCAGGTAACAAACAGCCAGACACAAATAAAAAAGGTACACTTTGACACTCACAGCTAGCCCAAAACTCTCCCGTTATGGTCACCGCATACAGGTGTCCAGCCTCTAGCTAGCTTGACTGATTGCCTCTAGCTAGCTTGACTGATTGTTCACTGGGACGGACACCCACGATAGCTCCTGAGAGACACAGAATGGAGGTCTGTCAATGTAAACAGACAGATCTCTGTTCTGTCAGGGGTGAGGAGACACATCTGCTGTTGATACTAAGTATGAACAGTGATCGGTCTCCTCCTTCAGGCAGTCCCATCCCCCCTACAGTTGGAACACATTCAAACCCTTGATAGCCCCCTAGCATTAACACACCTTAGAAGGGAGATCCTTTAATAGGGCTCACCAAGCCCCTATGCAACAATCCTGCTAAGCACCTTAGCCTGCCAAGCAACACCTGGTGACTAACGTGACCCGGATAAGGAGAAATGAACCACTGCAAATGCCTGGTTCAGAGCCTGCTCTGTGTCCCACAGCTGCCTTCTGAAAGCACCGCATACATGGCATACACAGCTTAAATAAGCTGGCTCTGCACCAGGAGGTTCTGCGCATGCGTGACTGTATTCGCATATGATGCGAATTTATGTGCACCCAAATTAAAAAAAAAAAACCCTTCCCTGCAAGTGACATTTATACAGTAATCAGTGGCTATTTTTAGCTGTGATCGCAGTATAAATGTCAATGGTCCCAAAAAAGTGTGAAAAGTGTCTGATCTGTCCGCCACAATGTCGCAGTCCCAATAAAAATCACTGATCACCGCCATTACTAGTAAAAAAAAAAAAAAATGAATAGTAAAAAAATCCAAAAATCTTTCCCCTATTTTGTAGACGCTATAACTTTTGTGCAAACCAATCAATATACTCTTATTTTTACCAAAAATATGTAGAAGAATACATATCGGCCTAAACGGAGGAAGAAATTTGTTTTTTTATAATTTTTGGGGGATATTTATTATAGCAAAAAGCAAAACATATTTCTTTTTTTTTTTTTTTTTTAAATTGCTGTTTCTTTTTTGTTTATAGCTCAAAAAATATAAAATCGCAGAGGTGATCAAATACCACCAAAAGAAAGCTCTATTTGTGGGAAAAAAGGATATCCATTTTGTTTGGGTACCACTTTGCACGACTGCGCAATTGTCAGTTAAAGCGAGGCAGTGCTGTATCGCAAAAAATGGTCTCTGGTCAGGAAGGGGGCAAAACCTTCTGGGGCTGAAGTGGTTAATATGTTTTTTGTTAATAGAAGAGAACAAGAAGGCCTGGACAGCCGCACACCGGAATGGATAAATCCGTCTCTTTATTCAAAATACAGGATCATGGCGTACACAACACGACTGTGGGGTGGTACAAAAATAACTGACGCGTTTCGCACTTACACCAAGTGCTTACTCCTTTTGAGCTATGAGTAAGTGCGAAACGCGTCAGCTATTTTTGTACCACCCCACAGTCGTGTTGTGTACCCCATGATCCTGGATTTTGAATAAAAAGACGGATTTATCCATTCAGGTATGTAGCTGTCCAGGTCTTCTTGTTCTCTTCTACTTGCATCAGCATTTAGCCAGCACCTGGGGCTCTTCTCTTCCTGGAGGTAATGAGACACAAGCACTCTGGTTTAAGCCCCTCTTTGAGCGGAGGATCCCACATCATCATGTTTTTTGTTAAGTTAGATTTTATAAATAGGAGAGAGCCAGAAAGCATTTATTCCAGAACGGTCTAAAAAGAAAAAAGTTTGATGTGAGAGTACAAAAACCTCATTAATGGATGGGACTTTTAAGGCACCCTAAAAGGTTGTTTACAAAATAAAATACATCAAATTTATTATACAAAAATTAAAAAGAGAACCAAAGGGTTCCATTACACACAAAATTCAGTCAAATATCATGTGATTATCATAGAAAAACTGTATTGGTATGTTGACTGCAGACTATGCACTCCACGGGGCCCATAACTAGAGGGATGATTGATTGCCTTGATACATTACTGCTGGGGATCTTTATTGTGTTTTTGACCAGTTTCTTGATGTCCGCTTGATGTAGTCATCTTAGATAGCAATCTCTATATACAGATTCTTGATGGGGAAATCTATCTATCTATACACACACACACACACACACACACACACACACACACACACACACAGTTGAGCTTAAAAGTTTGCATACCCTGGCAGAAATTGTGAAATTTTGGCATTAATATTGAAAATCTGACCAATCATGCCAAAAAACTGTCTTTTATTTAACCACTTGCCAACAGCCTAACGCAGATATACTGCGGCAGAATGGCATGGGCAGGCAAAATCACGTACCTGGTACGTAATCTGCCTCCCGCAGGGCGGGCCCAGTGCCCGAGGAGGTTGGCTTCGTTAGGGGAGCGATCCAGGCTGAGGGGGAGGCCACTCATTCGTGGCCACCTCCTCGCGATCGCTCCCAACGAATGGACAATTTTCCTCTGCTGCTGTAATGTAAACAGCAGCAAAGGAAGTGATGTCATCTCTCCTCGAGCCGGTCTTTTCGTTCCGGCGCCGAGGAGAGAAGACATCGATGTGAGTTGCACAACACTACACTAACAGTAGAACACACTAGGCACACTTCCCCCCCCCCTCCCCCACCCATGTACTCCCTTTCACAGTGACAACAATAGCTTTTTTTTTTTTTTGCATTGGTGTCAGTTTGTGAAAGTTATAAGTGGTAGGGCTGTTAGTGGTAGCCCCCTTTAGGTCTAGGATACCCACCTAATCCCCCCTAATAAAGTTTTTACCCCCTTGATCACTCCCCCCGTCGCCAGTGTCACTAAGCAATCGTTTCTGATCGCTGTATTAGTGTCACAGGTGACGCTAGTTAGGGAGGTAAGTATATAGGTTCGCCGTCAGTGTTTTATAGCGACAGGGACCCCCATATACTACCTAATAAAGGTTTTAAGCCCTGATTGCCCCCTAGTAACCCTTTCACCAGTGATCACCGTATAACTGTTACGGGTGATGCTGGTTAGTCAGTTTGTTTTTTATAGTTTCAGGGCACCCGCTGTTTATTACCTAATAAAGGTTTAACCCCCTGATCGCCCGGCGGAGATATACGTTCAGTTTTAGGGTCAGATAAGGTCTGCGTCGCCCCAGGCAGCGTCAGGTTAGCGCCAGTACCGCTAACACCCATGCACGTACGCACGCACGCACCATACACCTCCCTTAGTGGTTATAGTATCTGAACTGATCATATCTGATCCGATCAGATCTATACTAGCGTCCCCAGCAGTTTAGGGTTCCCAAAAATGCAGTGTCAGCCAGATACCTGCTAGCACCTGCGTTGTTGCCCCTCGGCCCAGCCCTGCCCAGCCCACCCAAGTGCCGTATCGATCGATCACTGTCACTTACAAAACTCTAAACACACATAACTGCAGCGTTTCGCAGAGTCAGGCCTGATCCCCTGCGATCGCTAACAGTTTTTGTTGGTAGCGTTTTGATACAGTCGCTAACAGTCAGGAGCTTTTTTGCCTGTGAGTCTCACTAGTGTACCACTACATTTAGAGCCCAAAATGGCAAATCGAAGGTACACTAGTGAAGAGGCCTACACATTTCGGAGCATGACAGATAGTGAAGAGGAAGTCACTCATCTAGTCAGATTCAGGCTCAGAATACGATCCTGTAGACGACAGTGGCTCCATGACAGATAGCTCTGACGACGGAGTTGTGGGTCCTGCGATGTCAGGCGTACCAGACTCTCGAACTTCTTCTGTCCTTGATGTGCAAGAACCGCAGGTCCCTCCTATGGAGCAGAGAAGTACTAGCGCCGCTATTCCTTCTGGTAAACTGGCAAGCACCAGCGGCCTAGTACACCCTGGTTGTACATCCAACACTGCAGTAACACTTGGTGACGTGGCGAGTCTCATAAGTGCAGTTCAAGCTGGCGAGGTGGCAAGCACAAGTAGTGTACCGCTGCCACCAAGAAGACAAAGACAGGCCCATCGTGCCCATAGTGCCCTTCCTGCTGCATTCACCAATCCTAATTGGGAACCCACCACTTCTGCTGCACCCGTACTTTCCCCATTCACTGGCCAACCCGGCATTCAGGTGGAAACCGTTGATTTTATGTCACTGGATTTTTATTCACTGTATTTCACTGAAGATCTCTATAGATCTATTGTGGACCAAAGCAATTTGTATGCTGGTCAATACATTGCCACTAATCCCTAGTCCTCCCTTGCCAGAGATTGGAAACCAATTACGGTTTCCGAATTTAAGATCTTTCTGGGCCTATCCCTCCTCATGGGCATAACCAAAAAGTGAGTTGCGATCATATTGGTCCACTGACCCAATTCACCATATGCCCGTGTTCTCTGCTTCCATGGCCAGGGCACCATACGAGCAGATTTTGCAGTTCATGCACTTCAACAACAATGAACTCTGTCGTCCTTGTGGAGACCCTGAATACGATCGGCTCTACAAAATTCGGCCCCTCGTAAACCACTTCAACCAACGTTTTGCAGACTTGTTTACTCCCCATCAAGTAGTCTGCGTTGATGAGTCCCTAATTAAGTTTTCTGGCCGCTTGTCATTCAAACAGTACCTTCCCAGCAAGCGTGCCAGATACGGGGTCAAGATGTATAAGCTCTGTGACAGGGCCACAGGCTATACATGTAGTTTTATGGTTTACGAGGGAAAAGATAGTCACGTAGAGCTGACAAACTGCCCTGACTACATAGGAAGTGCTGGCAAGATTGTGTGGGACTTGGTGTCACCCCTATTCGGAAAGGGGTACCACTTGTACGTGGACAATTATTACACGAGCGTGCCACTTTTTAGTCACCTTTTTGATCATCAGATTGGAGCATGTGGCATCGTGCGACCTAATCGCCGGGGCTTTCCCCAGCGGCTTGTAGATTCCCATCTTAGGCTGGGGAGAGAGCCAGCTTGCAGTGTGCAGTGTAATAATTTGCTTGCTATGAAGTGGAGGGATAATAAGAATGTTTTCGTTCTTACCTCCCATGCAGACACGACGGTCCAAATTACTACGGCGACTGGTGTGGAGAGTTGTCCACGAATATAACCTTAACATGGGAGGGGTGGACCTCAACGACCAGTTGTTGGCGCCATACCTAGTTGCCCGTAAGGCCAGACGCTGATACAAAAAAGTGTCTATTTATTTCAATTGGCTTTGCTGAACGCTTATGTGCTATACAGAGCTTCAGGACAGACTGGATCCTTCCTTAAATTCCAGGAAGAGATCGTCAGAGCCCTTCTGTTTCCAGACAGTGCTCCACCTCACCTTCCCCAACCAAATGCATTTTCTTTATGTCCTTCCGAGTACCCCTACCCAACGAGCCCCCCAAAAAAGACGTCGTGTCTGCAGCAAGCGCGGATATAGGCGTGACACCCGCTATTATTGTCCCTCCTGTCCTGACAATCCTGGTCTTTGCATTGGTGAATGTTTTGAACGCTACCATACACTAGTTGAGTATTAACGTAGGGTACAGCACTGCACAGACTAGGACACGCTTTCACAGGGTCTCCCAAGATGCTATCGCATTTCGAGAGACCCGAACCTGGAAACGGTTACAGTTACAAAAAAAAGTGTAAAAAAAAATAAATAAATAAATATATATATAAAATAAAAAAAAAAACAAAAATAGTTGTCGTTTTATTGTTCTCTCTCTCTATTGTTCTGCTCTTTTTTACTGTATTCTATTCTGCAATGTTTTATTGTTATGTTTTTATCATGTTTGCTTTATATGTATGCAATTTTTTTTATACTTTACTGTGTTTTATTGTTAACCATTTTTTTTGTTTTCAGGTACGCCATTCAGCGTACCTGAAAATTATTTATCTTGACAGCAACAGCGTTTGCTCCCATGATACATAAAGCCGTGACTCCAGCGCTGTCGGAGGTGATTTCACCACCACAGTTACATACTTCAGCATATATGCCGAACCATGGGGGCAGCAGAGGGCGGAGGAGCGATTTGCTCCTAACTTTTGCGGGAGGATGCCCCCATGCTTCGACATATATATACAGTGCATGTATGCCCATCATTAGAAGTGGGTGGATGAAGGGAGGTATTCTAATGGTGGGCATACCCACCGATTAATCTCCTTTTTTCGTTCAGCCCAAAGGCTGCATGAAAAAAAGTTTACAATACATGCCCAACAAGGACCAGCAACGTACTGGTATGTTGCTGGACTTTGAGTGGTTATACCAGAATGATGCCTGCATGTTTAGGTATCATCTTGGGAGCATTCTTTTCAGCCAGCGGTCGGCTTTCATGTAAAAGCAATCCTAGAAGCTAATTAGCCTCTAGACTGCTTTTACAAGCAGTGGGAGGGAATGCCCCCCCCCCCCCACCGTCTTCCTCTGGCTCTCCTGTCCCAACAGGGAACCTGAGAATGCAGCCGGTGATTCAGCCAGCTGACCATAGACCAGAATGGCTCCAAACATCTCTATGGCCTAAGAAACCGGAAGCTACGAGCATTTCATGACTTTGATTTTGCCGGATGTAAACAGCGCCATTAGGAAAGCATTTTATCACACCGATCTTGGTGTGGTCAGATGCTTTGAGGGCAGAGGAGAGATCTAGGGTCTAATTTTTTCAAAAAAAAGAGTACTTGTCACTACCTATTGCTATCATAGGGGATATTTACATTTCCTGAGATAACAATAAAAATGATTAAAAAAAAATATGAAAGGAACAGTTTAACCACTTCCCTACCAGGCCAATTCTGACATTTCTCTCCTACATGTAAAAATCATTTTTTGCTAGAAAATTACATAGAACCCCCAAACATTATATATGTTTTTTTAGCAAAGATCCTAGAGAATACAATGGCGGTTGTTGTACCTTTTTATCTCACACAGTATTTTTCGAACGCGTTTTTTGGGGGGGGGGGGAAAGTTGTGTTTAAAAAAAAAAAAAAACAAAACAGTAAAGTTAGCCCAATGTTTTTGCATATTGTGAAAGATGAAGTTACGCCGAGTAAATAGATACCAAACATGTCACGCTTCAAAATTGCACACGCTCGTGGAATGGCGCCAATGTTCGATACTTAAAAATCCCCATAGGCGACGCTTGAAATTTTTTACTGGTTACATGTTTTGAGTTACAGAGGAGGTCTAGGGACAAAATGATTGCTCTCGCTCCAACGTTCGCGGCGATACCTCACATGTATGGTTTGAACATCGTTTTCTTATGTGGGCGGGACTTATGTATGCGTTCGCTTCTGAGTGCGAGCACACGGGGACAGCGGCGCTTTAAAAATTTTTTTTTTATTGTTAATTATATTTTCTTTTTTTTATTTTGACACTTTTTTGAAAAAAAAAAATTTGATCACTTTTATTCCTATTACAAGGAATGTAAACATCCCTTGTAATAGGAATATGACATGACAGGTCCTCTCAATAGTGAGATATGGGGTCAATAAGACCCCACATCTCATCACTAGGCTGGGAAGCCTGAAATAAAAATAAAACGATCACCGCTTCCCAGCCGAATGATCTACATCCGGCGCCGGCGGATCCGCTCTCCGCCTCACCGATCGTAACGGTGAGTCGGAACAAGCACCGGAGGGCGGCGGGAGGGGGACGTCCCCTCTCGCCTCCCGTAAGAACAATCAATCGATGGAACGCCCGCTATGATCGTTCCTATGGTGTAGAGATTCGCCAGCTGAAACCGGCAATATCTGAATGATGTCTGTAACTACAGGCATCATTCAGATATACCCGCTCAAAGCCCAGGGCGTCATATGACGGTGGGCGGGAAGTGATTAAAAGTAAGATAAAAAAGCAAAAAAATAAGAAAAAAAAAAATAAAAAGCACCCCTGTCCCCTACTGCTCTCGCCGCAAAGGCGAACGCAAACGTCGGTCTGGGGTCAAATGTAAACAGCAATTGCACCATGCATGTGAGGTATCTCCGCGAAGGTGAGATAGAGGGCAGTAATTTTAGCAGTAGACCTCCTCTGTAAATCTAAAGTGGTAACCTGTAAAGGCTTTTAAAGGCTTTTAAAAATGTATTTAGTTTGTCGCCACTGCACGTTTGTGTGCAGTTTTAAAGCATGTCATGTTTGGTATCCATGTACTCGGCCCAAGATCATCTTTTTTATCAAACATTTGGGCAATATAGTGTGTTTTAGTGCATTAAAATTTTTAAAAGTGTGTTTTTTCCCAAAAAAATGAGTTTGAAAAATCGCTGCGCAAATACTGTGTGAAAAAAAAAAATGAAACACCCACCATTTTAATCTGCAGGGCATTTGCTTCAAAAAAAATATATAATGTTTGGGGGTTCAAAGTAATTTTTGAACGACTGATGTGTGACATAAGCTTCTACATGTTGTGCATAAAATGCCAGGACAGTTCAAACCCCCCCCCCCAAATGACCCCATTTTGGAAAGTAGACACCCCAAGCTATTTGTTGAGAGGCATGTCGAGTCCATGGAGTATTTTATATTGTGACACAAGTTGCGGGAAAAAGACACATTTTTTTTTTGCACAAAGTTGTCACTAAATGATATATTGCTCAAACATGCCATGGGAATATGTGAAATTACACCCCAAAATACATTCTGTTGCTTCTCCTGAGTATGGGGATACCACATGTGAGACTTTTTGGGAGCCTAGCCGCGTACGGGACCCCGAAAACCAAGCACCGCCTTCAGGCTTTCTAAGGGCGTAAATTTTTGATTTCACTCTTCACTGCCTATCAATTTCGGAGGCCATGGAATGCCCAGGTGGCACAAACCCCCCCAAATGACCCTATTTTGGAAAGTAGACACCCCAAGCTATTTGCTGAGAGGTATAGTGAGTATTTAGCAGACCTCACTTTTTGTCACAAAGTTTTGAAAATTTAAAAAAAGAAAAAAAATGTTTTATTCTTGTCTTTCTTCATTTTCAAAAACAAATGAGAGCTGCAAAATACTCACCCTGCCTCTCAGGAAATAGCTTGGGGTGTCTACTTTCCAAAATGGGGTCATTTGGGGGGGGGGGGGGGTTGTGCTATCCTGGCATTTTATGGCCTTCGAAACTGTGATAGGTAGTGAGGAGTGAATCAAAAATTTACGCCCTTAGAAATCCTGAAGGCGGTGATTGGTTTTCAGGGCCCCGTATGCAGCTAGGCTCCCAAAAAGTCCCACACGTGGTATCCCCATACTCAGGAGAAGCAGCAGAATGTATTTTGGGGTGTAATTCCACATATGCCCATGGCCTGTGTGAGCAATATATCATTTAGTGACAACTTTGTGCAAAAAAAAAAAAAAAAAAAGTTTGTAATTTTCCCGCAACTTGAGTCAAAATAAAAAATATTCCAAGGACTCAACATGCCTCTCAGCAAATAGCTTGGGGTGTCTACTTTCCAAAATGGGGTAATTTGGGGGGGGGGTTGTGCCATCTTGGCATTTTATGGCCTTCAAAACTGTGATAGGTAGTGAGGAGTGAAATCAAAAATTTACGCCCTCAGGAATCCTGAAGGCGGTGCTTGGTTTTCGGGGCCCCGTACGTGGCTAGGCTCCCAAAAAGTCCCACACATGTGGTATCCCCATACTCAGGAGAAGCAGCTAAATGTATTTTGGGGTGCAATTCCATATATGCCCATGGCCTGTGTGAGCAATATATCATTTAGTGACAACTTTTTGTAAATTTAATTTTTTTGGTCATTATTCAATCACTTGGGACAAAAAAAATTAATATTCAATGGGCTCAACATGCCTCTCAGCAATTTCCTTGGGGTATCTACTTTCCGAAATGGTGTCATTTGGGGGGTTTTGTGCTGCCCTGCCATTTTAGCACCTCAAGAAATGACATAGGCAGTCATAAACTAAAAGCCGTGTAAATTCCTGAAAATGTACCCTAGTTTGTAGACGCTATAACCTTTGCGCAAACCAATAAATATACGCTTATTGACATTTTTTTTACCAAAGACATGTGGCCGAATACATTTTGGCCTAAATGTATGACTAAAATTGAGTTTATTGGATTTTTTTTATAACAAAAAGTAGAAAAGATCATTTTTTTCAAAATTTTCGGTCTTTTTCCGTTTATAGCACAAAAAATAAAAATCGCAGAGATGATCAAATACCATCAAAAGAAAGCTCTATTTGTGGGAAGAAAAGGACGCAAATTTCGTTTGGGTACAGCATTGCATGACCGCGCAATTAGCAGTTAAAGCGACGCAGTGCCAAATTGTAAAAAGTGCTCTGGTCAGGAAGGGGGTAAATCCTTCCGGGGCTGAAGTGGTTAAAGATAGTGATCACATGAAGCCATGATCACATAGTTTTTTGGATCCTTTTTAAATCATAACAGAAATCACCCAAATGACCCTGATAAAAAGTTTACATACCCTGGAATGCTTGGCCTTGGTACAGACACAGAAGGTGGGACACACAATTAGTGTCTGTGTATAAATAGTCAATGAGTTTGTTAGCTCTCAATTGAATGCCCTAAGCAGGCTAGACACAGAGCCATGAGGAGGTAGAAAAGAACAGTCAAAAGACTTGCGTAACAAAGCAATGGGACTTTATAAAGATGGAAAACGATATAAAAAGATACCCAAAGCCTTGAATATGCCAGTCCATACTGTTTAATCCCTTATTAAGAAGTGGAAAATTCGGGGCTCTTTTGATACAAAGCCAAGGTTAGGTAGACCAAGAAAGATTGCAGCCACAACTGGCAGAAGAATTGCCCAGGATACAAAGAAAAACCAACAGGTAACCTCAGGAGAAATACAGGCTGCTCTGCAAAAAGACGGTGTGGTTGTTTTTAAGGAACACAATTCAATGATACTTGAACAAGAAAGAGCTGCAGGTTGAGCTGCCAGAAGGAAGCCTTTATTGCACCAACACCACAAAGAAGCCCAATGAGGCATGCCAAGGTGTTGTTGGGCATATTGTAACCAGGCTTTTTTTGTGGAACTTGTGCATTAAAGGCTTTTTTCTGGCAACTTGACCATGCAGCTCTTTTTTGTTCAAGTATCATCGTATTGTGCTCCTTAAAAACAACCACACCATCTTTTTCCAGAGCAGCCTGTATTTCTCCGGAGGTTACCCATGGGTTTTTCTTTGTACCTGGAACAATTCCTGTGGCAGTTGTGGCTGAAATATTTCTTGATCTACCTGACCTTGGTATCAAGAGATTCCCAAATTTTCGAATTCTTACTAAATGATTGAACAATACTGACATATTCAAGGCTTTGGATATCTTTTTATATCCTTTTCTATCTTTGTAAAGTTTCATTACCTTGTTACGCAGGTCTTTTGACTGTTCTTTTCTGCTCCCCATGGCTGCTTAGTGCATCCATGTGAGAGCTAACAAACTCATTGGACTATTTATATATAGACACCAATTACGATTTAAAAAGCCACAAATGTGGGAAATTAACCTTCAATAGCCATTTTAACCTGCGTGTGCCACCTTCTGTGTCTGTACCACGGCCAAACATTCCAGGGTATGTAAACTTTTCATCATGGCCCTTTTGGTGATTTCTGTTAATATGATTTTAAAGGGAGCCAAAAATGATGTGATAATAAATGGCTTAATGTGATCACTCGTCTTGAATAAAAGACTGTTTTTTGGCATGATTAGTCATATTTTCAATATAAATTCCAAAATGTCACAATTTCTGCCAGGGTATGCAAACTTTTGAGCACAACTATGTGTATTTTTAAATAAATTTTGACTTGATATACAAGCGATGTCTTGATATACAAGTAGCGTCATGTCACTCACAACTGAGTATAAAAGAGAGGCACCTCTAAGTGTAGCAATATGATTACATTTAATGAAGGTACAACATTTAGCAACATATTGCTACACTTAGAGGTGCCTTTCTCTTTTAGGCCCCTTTCACACGGTCGGACCGTTCAGGTCCGCCTGTCAGTTTTGACGGCGGACCTGAACGGGCGCTCCATGCTAGTCTATGGAGCGACGGATGTCAGCGGTGACATGTCCGCTGACATCCGACCACGTCCGATCCGCTAAAAGCAGACGGATGCCTCTACGTTCAGGTCCGTTGCTGGCGGATTGGATCAGGTGAGATCTGATGAAAACGGACATGCTGTCCGTTTTCGTCCGATCTCTCCATAGAAACCAGCGGCGCTCGACAAGCCCCTCCCCACTCAGTGAGCAGAGAGGGACCTGTCATCCGCCGGCTCAGCGGAGATCAACGGAGAGATCTCCCGCTGAGCCGGCGGACCGAGGCGGACTCCGTGGAAGCGGATCCGCCTCGTGAGAATGAGGCCTAATACTCTTTAGCTCATGTTGAGTTTTGCTTTGTGGATGGACATTTGTTACCTGGACACATTGCTATAATCTTTTTATATGGACTATAAACTGAAGAACCTATGAATAAATGGTTGTGGAAAGAATCATTTAAGTTTCCATTATTTCTTATGGGGAAATTCGCTTTGATATACAAGTGTGTATATGTGCATGTATACATACATACATACACACACACACACACACACACACACACATATATACATACATACGCACATACTGTCCCTTGACTTGAAAGCTTTGCCGCTGTTTTGCAGACTTTTGCGTAGCGGCTGTATATATCTCGCTCATCTCTGCTTGCTCTGGTAGTCGATGTGGGGTGGGGGCATCTTTGAATGGCTACATGTCTAAATCACCAGTATTAAAACACCCATTTCATCAACTCCCTAAAAACGAGTTGAAAGTTGAAATGCGTTGGACAGCATTCACCAATCAGGGGTTCTGTGGGTCCCTTTTAGTGGATTAAACCTTAAAATCACGTGATATTTGATTTTATATTGTGTGTCTCATGTAATGGAACTCTTTGGTTCTCTTTTTAATTTCTTTATAGTAAAATTGATGTATTTTACCTTGTAAACAACTTTTTGTGCTGCCTTAAAAGTCCCATCCATCACTGAGGTTATGTGGATGTGGCACTCCAAAAATTAAGCTGCATGACTGACGCAAACAGGTTCTTGATGTGAGAGGTGTATTTTATTTATTTTCGCTTTTTTTTTACTTCTATATTGGTATTATTACAGTTACTGGGTTATATTTCATCTCCAGGTGAATGGACACTGGTAGACCAAAGGTCTTTAGACAGGAAGTGATCCCCTATATAACCCCTCGTATACAGGAAGCACTTCAGTTTTGTAGCACACACTTAATCCTCAAAAAGAGGGGAGGAACCTCTGTGTCCCGTGATGTACTCAAAGAAAAAGATTTTACAGGTAAGCATGATGGGAAAAAAATGATTTTTTGTACTCACTTAAATCCATTTCTTTGAGTTCATCGATGACACAGCGCCTCCTTAATCTTGACCATTGGGTTATATCGCCTCCGCAGGAGTAGGACTAGGCAGAACAAAAAACACCTGGCTATGCCCATGGGCTGTCCTCAGTCAGTATATAACCCTCTCCCTGCTCTAGGTATTCAGTTTAGAGGGGTGGGTGCTGTGTCCATCGAACTCAGAGAAATGGATTTCACGGCGAGTACAAAAATCCAATTTTTTCTTTCGTTCGACAGGGACAGCGCCTCCTTAATCTTGACCATTGGGACATTGCCCACACGCTACTTCCACCCAGGATACAAATGACTCTAGGACCGCCGTCAGTGCAACCATGGGAAGCTGGCAGGCTCAAGGGAGGGGTAATCTGTCACATTTCTTGCCACCCTGCGGGATAGAGGCAATCCTGTGCTCTAACCCGGCTAGGGCTGAATGAAGATAGTTCATCCCTGGTAAAAAAGGCTGAAGCAGCAGCATTGACTGTTGGCACAATGCCAGACAGGCGCATCGGCTCAGATTGCCCTGAAGCCTCTGGTCTCTCAGGGGATACAACACCAGGGTTTCGACTAGGCTCCTCTGGAGCTACTGACGACACAGGTGTGCCCTTTCCTGTAGTTAGCTCCGCTCCTCCTTTTTGAAGACATTGGAGGCCACAAAAAAGAAGTACCTGGGTTTAGTATTTTACCCCAGAAGGGAGACCCTTTAATAGGGCTCACCAAGCCCCTAAGCAACAATCCTGCTAAGCTCCTTAGCTTGCCAACCAACACCTGGTAACTCACATGACCCGGGTTAGGAGGAATGAACTGCTGAAAAGCAAAAGGTTTTCAGAGCCTGCTCTGTGTCTCGCAGTTGTTCCCTGGAAGCGCCGCATGTCAGCCAATCTCAGCTTAAATAAGATGGCTGTGCGCCTGCACACGGTCATGCTCCCGTGTGCATGTACGCAGCAAACTTTCGTGTGCCAACGAATCTTCGTGCGCAGACCATCCACAAAAGACAACAAGGCAGCAAGAGACAACAAGAAAGCTACTCTTTCCAAAAGTCTGCCCAAAACTCCCCCCTAAGGTCACTGCTACACAAGTGTCCAGCCTTAGATCGAAAGATTGTTACAGACATGGGGCACCCCACAATAAGTAAATAAGGGGAGATTTCACTTACCTGTCCAGGGCGCAGGGCAACCTTAGAAACTAAGAGCCCAATCCTCACCCATCGTGGCGGGTTCCTGTCACTTGAGGACCTTCAAGGACTGGGTAACCTTTTCATGTTTTAGGGTCCTCTCCCTTTTACCTGTACAGCACCCTCCCAAAATGCCTTAGCTCTGTGGTGTACAGGATTCCAATACGCAGGGTCCAGCACCCGGAGGTCGCATCACAGGCAGAACAGCGCAGGATCCTTGCATCTTTTTTGCGAGGCTTGGGTATCATTTATCTTAACATATAAGCTTGTTTCAAATGGATCTCATCGGTCAATCCCTTGATTTTAGAACCATGCTGGGACTTAAAGGCCTGGAGCTCGGGAGAGCTCAAACAAATGTGCCCATCCATAATGCAGACAATGGTAAAAAACTGAAGTACTTCCTGTATGGGAGGGGTTATATAGGGGGATCACTTCTTGTCTAAAGACCATTGGTATACCAGTGTCCATTCACCCAGAGATGAAGTATAACCCAGTAAGTAAGGAATAATAGCCTCACTCTGTGTCCCGTGATGTATGATAAAGAAACAAATTTTAAATGTGTAATGTAATATTAAAGGTTTAATGTTGTAAGCTCTAACGAGCAGGGCCCTCTGATTCCTGTATTGAATTGTATTGTACTTGTACTGTCTGCCCTAATGTTGTAAAGCGCTGCGTAAACTGTCGGCGCTATATAAATCCTGTATAATAATAATAATAATAATAATAATGTTGATTGATGAATGGATACACCCTATATCAGAATGTGAGTCTAAGGGGTTAATTTGCCCACAAATAGTAAGGGGATGGACTTATGAAATGGTAGTAGGGTATATAGTCAGAACTGCTCTGGGGCTTCAACCCCCCTGAGGAAGAAGGGTTACAGTCTTTGAAAGGCCATTGGGTTTTTGGTGGGAGCATGTGAAAGGGGAGTGTTTACGCTTGGTTATGTCGTCGGGTCCCGGCCTCATACAGGAGAATATACTGGGTGTATATCCCTTTAATTGCCTGGAAGACTAGTAGGATTTGATCTTTCAAATATAAGGGTGTTTATACAGTAGGAGAGTGGTGAACCCGACCTGAGGGTTGAACATCAGTGAAGCAGCATCAGCCTAATGGTGAAAGGAAGTTTGAAGGCAGGAGCTGATTGCAAGATGGAACAGCCTTGTGAAGAAAACAGGGTCCTGTGAGTCAAGAGGAACAACTCTGCTAGGGGGACAATGCTGGGATCTGGACTGCACTGCCAGTGAGGAGGAAACAGATTTGCTTACCACCACTGCCCATTGACAGCAAGGCTAGAAGAGCAATTTTTACAGACTGCAGAGTCAGAGAGTTCAACATCAGCTAGTACCATCTCACTGGTGTGGGATGTACTGCATAACAGCCTAAAGATCCCTGGAATGCTTTCAAAATGGTTAGCTGATAAATAGTGAATAAGAGGTGCTGTTGAACAGACTTCAATGACTGTTTAACAGAGTTTTGGTTTCAGTTAGCAGAGGGGAATGACAGAAGAGTTCATCTCCATGAAAGAAAATGTGTAGTTGAGAATTGCCTATGATAAAAGCAGATTTTTCCGAGAGTGATCGCATTAAAACTTTCAGTAGATTGCTAATACCAGCATTATCCATACTGTGCACAAGTTAGGGCTGGGGAAAAAAATCGATTTGAATCTTGAATCGAGTTGAGAGGTCAAATCAATTCAAAATTTAAGCAAATCGATTTTTTTTTTTCCCACCAGGACCGGCGCTGACACCACGCCGATCCTGAGGAGCTGCGGGGAGGAGTTTTTAGGCGAGGCCGTGGCTTCGGTCTAGTCGACGAGGCCGGACGCCGCGGACTAGGCCGAAGCCGCGGCTTCGCCTAAGAACTCCTTCCTGCAGCTCCCCAGGACCGCCGCTGACACCGCGCTGGTCCTGAGGAGCTGCGGACAGGAGTTTTTAGGTGAGACCGCGGCTTCAGCCTAGTCCGTGAGGCCGGACGCCGCAGCTTCACTTAAAAACTCCTGCCCGCAGCTCCTCAGGCCCGGTGCGGTGTCAAAAAAAAAAAAAACTCCATTCGAATTGTGAATCGAGTTTTTTTTTTTTTTTAAATCGCAGATTTTTTTTTTTTTTTTTTTGAGAAAATCGCCCAGCTCTACCATAAGCCCCATTTTATCCCGTATCCAGGGTATAACATGTAACTAAATGAACAGCCCCTGTACCCTGCCACCACTATGACAGCAGGCCAGGGATCCTCTCCCTGCACACACTGTCACAATTTACTAAAAAAAAAATGCAGCTGTGAGGGGCTCTGCCAACCTGGCTGCGTCATTTATTCACAGAGTTCTGCAAATGGGAGAACTACAACTACTTCAGCCATTATGGCTGATGACTTGTAGATCTCAATGAACTACCAAGGCATGGATGAGTGCTCTAGGTAGGTCATTAATTTTTCCTATCATTCATTCCTATCATTCAGTAACCGCCTGTCCATATGAAGTACCGGCAGACAGCTACACTGACAGTCTGCAGGAACCTTGCATTACACCCACACTCAATTGATCGTGAGTGCAATGCTTTACAGATGTCTAATAAAAATATAATAAATGCATTTTTTTTAACCTGCAAAAAGACATGCATTATTTTTTTGCAAAGGTGAACTTATATCCTTTAAGCACTCAACAAGTGAATACAGTCAAACTCAATTCCTGGTTTCCTGATAGTTTTCTTTCAATTTGTTTTTATTAAAGCAAGATAGAAAACCGCATACCGCTTCACACAGAGCTGAAATCGACAGTTTCGTCCAGTTTTCCAAAAAAAATTAAATAAATAGAATCCAAAAAACAAGAGCAATAAACAACTTTTAATACCAAACTCTCTCAAAGAGCAGGATAAATTTGGAATAGTTCAATTTGGTCAGTAGAATTGACAAACACTGGGCAAAACCCCCAGATATTCAAGTCAGAGTAAATATCTAAAATAAAAAAAAAAAAAAAATAAAAAAAAGGGAAGTGAGAGAGAAAAAAAAAGGGGGGGGGGGGAGTTTATTTAAAGGGTGTTGGAGAGAGCCTATGAAGAAAAGAACCAACTGAGGAGACACTAATAAGTGTACTGCAAGTAGCAGGGATATTATGTCTCATATTTGCTAAAAGGCTACAGTAGCAACAATAACAGGACCAGTCTGTCTCATCTTTTCATGTCACACAGGCAACTTTACCATCTGAGAAGATAAAGAGCCTCGTCCACAAATACAATAAAAGAGTTCAAGCTGTCATTGATGTTAAAGGGGGCAATACAGGCTATTAAGAACTGGGGTATGTACATTTTTGATCAGGGTCATTTGGGTAGTTTCTGTTGTCATTACGATTTAAAAAGAGTAAACATAGTTCATTGATAAAAAATGGCTTCAAACACTTACCATGAGTGAAAGAAAAAATTTTGTGTTATTCATATTCTCAGAAAAATGGCCAAGAAATCATAAATTCTCACAGGGTATGTAAGCTTAAGAACACAACTGTATGTGCCCAGCTCAAATTTCATGAATCGGGTTTACAGTCACTTTAAGGATTTTCACCTTAACGCATTCTACGCATTAAGATGAAAAACTTGCGCTGAAGCTGCCCCCCAGACCCCCCCCCACCCCCCCTTTTATTTACCTGCGATGTGCACAATCGCAGCGGCTCCCGCAACTGTCTCTCTCCTCATTGGAAAGATTGGCTCCCACTGCTGTCACTCAAATCCGGTGACACGGGTGCTGGGGGTGGGGCTGAGTCCTGCTGTCTGTGTCAATGAACGTAGCAGCAGGACTCGAAAGCGAGCATGCACGAGTGCCCCCAGGAAAAGCGGCTTTCCTTAGGGGCACCCGATGAAGAAGAGGGGCCTGAAGTGTCGGGCAGGGGACCCCAGAAGTAGAGGATCAAGGCAACTCTATGCAAAACCATTGCACAGAGCAGGTAAGTATAACATGTTTGGTATTTCTACCAAAAAAAAAACTAAAGCCTTATATCCACTTTCAGGCTAGGATCACACCTACGCAGATTACGGTTGGTTTTGACATGCATTTTTTTATGTGTTTTTGGGAGGTGTCTGTTGTCATGTGGAAAAAACTAGCAAACATTCAGCGGAAATGCAAGCACTATAGACTTTGGCATATGTAGAACTTTGCTTTTAAATACAAAAGGCATAAATTACTGCTTGACATTAAAGAAACTTCTAAAAATTTCAAAATACCTCATCAGGAGCACCACTTCCTGGAAAGAAGTTTCCATCATCATAGCGGTGGAGCGATATATATAGAACAGAAGGATCACTATAGAAAGCCTGCTGGGTACCATTTCCATGATGCACATCCTAAAATAAAAAAAGATGAAAAAAATTGTAAGTCATATTGTTAATCATAATGACGTACAGCAAATATATTAAAATTGCTGGGCCAGAGCCCATCTTCAGGTTACATGGCCCCACATTTGACACCCCTTCTCCAAAACCCCTCAGGAAGATCTCCTATGTATATATGTTTTGCTTTAAAAAATAAAAGTTAAAGTGAATGAAGGAATATCTTCTACAGGACAGTAAGATTTTTATTACTGAGACAGAAGGGTGTACTACTGGAACAGTCCATTTTTTTGTGAATTTTTCCATTAGATAAAGCTCAGCAATTATCGTAGGGATGAAAACCTTTTCACGAGAAACAGAATTGTCATAAACTGCCTGTTCTCTATGGTTATAAAGCGGAAAAGAAGCATTTTGACTTATCTGTATATTCCATATTTTGAAGTACAATTCAGGACACGAGCTGATTATTCATAGAGCTTGGGTTATGGGCTCGTACCTTCAGGTGATTGGACAGAGCTTTTGAGGACAAGCGCCATGGTTGCCTCCCCTATAGCCCAACCCCACTCTGAGTGCCCTGAGTAGCAAGCAATGCAGAGTAACCAAAGAATAGAATGAGGGTGCCATGTGTCCTGTACCCCAAGATATGGAATTTACAAGCAGGTAAAAACTTCTCTTATCTCAGTCCTACAGTACAGGACACAGGTTGAGTATTCACATACCCAGGGATGTACCCAAGCAACAAGAAAAAACAACAAAGGTGAATAGACACAACCTCAGAGTGTTCCTACAAAAGCCTTGCAGCAGAAATCAGCATCCACAAAAGATACGCTGTGTACCTGGTAGAACTTTAAAACGGTATGCATACAGGCCTGGATGATGGCCTTACGAAGCTGAGCCACAGAGGCTATGTGCCAGAATGCTCAGGAAACACCTACCTACTTGGTAGAATGCACACATAAAAGTGCAGGAGGAATGATGGACAGAAGTAGAGAAGCTTTGGCTGGCGTTGATTCACCCCAATAATCTGCTGTGGATGGCGAATGCAGCCATCGACTCCTCCAGCCTTCTTCACATGATGGCCTTTCTTCACAACAAGTGGAGGATGCTTAAACATTATTATACACCTACAGTGAGGGAAAGAAGTATTTGATCCCCTGCTGATTTTGTACATTTACCCACTGACAAAGGAATGCTCAGTCTATAATTTTAATGGTAGGTTTATTTTAACAGTGAGAGACAGAATAACAAAAATATCCAGAAAAACACATTTCAATAAAAGTTCTAAATTGATTTGCATTTTAATGAGTGAAATAAGTATTTGATCCCTTTGCAAAACATGACTTAGTACTTGGTGGCAAAACCCTTGTTGGCAATCACAGAGGTCAGATGTTTCTTGTAGTTGGCTATCAGTTTTGCACACATTTCAGGAGGGATTTTGTCCCACTCCTCTTTGCAGATCCTCTCCAAGTCATTAAGGTTTCGAGGCTGACGTTTTGGTAACTTGAACCTTCAGCTCTCACCCAATATTTTTTATGGGATTAAGGTCTGGAGACTGGCTAGGCCACTCCAGGACCTTAATATGCTTCTTCTTAAGCCACTCCTTTGTTACCTTGGCCATGTATTTTGGGTCATTGTCATGCTGGAATACCCACCCATGACCCAATTTCGATGCTCTGGCTGAGGGAAGGATGTTCTCACCCAAGATTTGATGGTACATGGCCCCGCCCATCATCTCTTTGATACTGTGAAGTGGTCTTGTCCCCTTAGCATAAAAACACCCCAAAGCATGTTTCCACCTTCATGTCTGACAGTGGGGATGGTGTTCTTGGGCTCATAGGCAGCATTCCTCCTCCTCCAAACACGGCAAGATGAGTTGATGCCCAAGAGCTTGATTTTGGTCTCATCTGACCACAACACTTTCACCCAGTTCTCCTCTAAATCATTCAGATGTTCATTAGCAAACTTCAGACGGGCCTGTACATGTGCTTTCTTGAGCAGGGGAACCTTGCGGGTGCTACAGGATTTCAGTCCTTCATGGTGTAGTGTGTTACCATATGTTTTCTTGGTGACTATGGTCCTAGCTGCCTTGAGATCATTGACAAGATTCTCCCGTGTAGTTCTGGGCTGTTTCCTCACTGTTCTCATGATCATTGAAACTCCACGAGGTGAGATCTTGCATGGAGCCCCAGACTGAGGGAGATTGACAGTAATTTTGTGTTTCTTCCATATGCAAATGATCACACCAACTGTTGTCACCCTCTCACCAAGCTGCTTGGCGTTGGTCTTATAGCCCATTCCAGCCTTGTGTAGGTCTACAATCTTGTCCCTGACAGCCTTGGACAGCTCTTTGGCCTTGGCCATGGTGGAGAGATTGGAATATGTGTTGCATTTAATTTAAAATAAGATTTTTCTATAAGACTGTCATAGAATAGCAATCAGACTAGTTTTTAACAGAGATCAGGTTTGTCTGAGGACGAATGCCTTGGTAACAATGGGAACTGTTGACAGTTTGGTTGTTAAGGTAAACGAGTTGGTAACCATTGTCGACAAACTGCTAAACAAAAGCCCAAATAAAAGGAGCAGTAGAGACTGATAGTGGATGGAACTTCAACATGGATTAACACCATAGCAGGTAGAAGAATCTGTATTCAGCAAACAAGAAGATGCCTGATCTCCAGAAGCCTCATTCTCAATGGAAATCAGAAACACAGTAACTGGAGCCAAGTAACTTTTAAATGTATTTATACTGTTACAGACCATAGCTTCTGCTGATTTGCTAGGCATCTTGCTATAGATATCTGCCAGCCTTGTACTGTAGTTCTAATATTGTAATAGTTTTGCATGTACATCATTGTTGTTCAGTAAACGCACATTTACACACTGCAGAGGTCTCAGCTTCCTTGCTTATACCGCAAAGTAACCTTAATCTTCAACAATGTGTCATGGACTGATTGCCCGAGATTTAAGTACCCTGAATTTGAAAGTCGCTGTGTTTCACTACATTGATGACATCATGATCTCTGGGACAAAAGATGTAACTGAAGCACTGCACCTGCTGATACGGCACATGGAGAACAGAGGGTGTGCTATAAACAGAGACAAAGTCCAAGGACCTGCCAGAGGTGAAATTTCTAAGAATGATGTGGCCAGGGCCACAGAGGAAAATTCCAGAGACAGTTATGCAAACTATCCAGGCGCTGTCGCCCCCTACTACCAAAAAGGAGGCACAGAAGTTCATTGCAATTGTGGGAATCTGGAGATCGTTCATCCCACATCTTGGACTGATCCTGAGGCCTATATACAATGTCACCAGGAAAAAGACTGAGTTCTCATGGTGTTGAGAGCAGCGGACCGCATTCCTTGATGCTAAAGATTTGACTGGAATTGGAGGATCCAATCAATATACAGAAATAAAAGCTGTAGTGATGACTCTTCAGGAGGATCCTTCTTCCCATGTCACTATCTACACTGACAGCTGGGCAGTCTTTAAAGGACTGACAACTTGGATGCCCACGTGAAAATACAATGAATGGATGATTCATGGAAAGGTAGTGTGGGGAGGCAAGGAAGTCTGGGACTGCATCTGGAAATAAGCTTACTCCCGCACCATAAAAATGGGGTATGTCGATGCACATGTGCCTCTAGTTCCAGACTTTGAGAGACAGAAACAGAGTTGCAGATAAAATCGCCAAAGTGAAGGCAGTTGTGCCAATTGATCCGGTCTTGATTAACTTGGCCAACTGGGCCCACAAATCTGGACATTTGGGGCAGAAAGCAACATATGAATAGGCACAGCAGAGAAATCCATGGACATGATAAAACTGTAATAGGGAACTGTACAGTGTGTGGAGCAGAGCGACAATGGCCATTGCAAAAGTACTCCACCGGGTCGATTAGGAGGGGTGAGAGGCCTGCAGAGATCTGGCAGATTAACTTCATCGGTCCCCTGCCCCGGGAAACAATGGACTGAGATATTGTTGCACTGCAGTGGACACCTATTCAGGACTTTTGCTTGTTCATCCTTGCAAACGTGCAGATCAAGCCACAATGCTTCAACTGCTACAGAAACTTGTCGTTGCTTATGGTTGTCCCAAACAAGTCCAAAGTGATAACGGCTCACACTTCACCGGATCAACAGTACAGTAGTGGGAGAAAGATTCTGGAGTGTACTGGTTGTGCCACATCCCATACCATACTCTCTTAAAGAAAGTGCTCCTAATCTCAGCTCATTTCCTATATAGAAGACACTTGGGAGCCAGAAATCTTGCTGATTGACAGGGGATGAAATACAAATTTCATGCATTAAAATGCAAATCAATTTAGAACTTGTTTGAAATGCATTTTTCTGGATATTTTTGTTAAAATAAACCTACCATTAAAATTATAAATTGATCATTTCTTTGTCAGTGGGCAAACGTACAAAATCAGCAGCGGATCAAATCCTTTTTTCCCTCACTGTATGTCAGAGTCCTCCTTAACCACTTGCCAACCAGCCACCGTCATTATACCGCAGCAGGTTGGCACGATCCCTCGAACCGTCGTAGATATATGTTGGTCCCTTTAAGCGGGATAGCAGGTGGGGGTGCCGATGCTCGTGACCGGCGGTCGCAATGACCGCTGGCCACGAGCGATCGCGGGCACGATACAGAACAGGGACATGTGTGTGTAAACACACACATCCCAGTTCTGTGAGGAGAGGAGGAGAGAGAGATTGTGAGCACCTATGAGCTGGGAACCACAATCTCCCATCTCCTATAGTCAGTCCCATCCCTCACAGTTAGAACCCACACATAGGGTCCACAGTTAACCCCTTGAGCGCCCCATAGTGTTAACCCCTTCCTTGCCAGTGACATTTATACAGTAATCAGTGCATTTTTATAGCAATCAATGCCAATGCCAATTGTCAATCGACCCAAAAAACAAAAATGTGTCAAGTGTCCGATCTGTCTGCCATAATGTCGCAGTCTCGATAAAAATCGCAGATCGCCGCCATTACTAGTAAAAAAAAAATAAAATAAATAAAAAAGCCATAAATCTATCCCCTATTTTGTAGATGCTATAACTTTTTCGTAAACCAATCAATATACGCTTTTAGCCATTTTTATTACCAAAAATATGTAGAAGAATACATATTGGCCTAAACTGAGGAAAAAAATTAGCTTTTTTAACAAAAAAAATTGGGGCTATTTATTACAGCAAAAAGTACAAAATATTGTGTTTTTTTTTCTCAAAATTGTCGCTTTTTTTTGTTTATAACGCAAAAAATTAAAAAACGCAGAGATGATCAAATACCACCAAAAGAAAGCTCTATTTGTGGGAAAAAAAAAGGACGTCAATTTTGTTTGGGTACAGCATCACACGACTGTGCAATTGTCAATTAAAACGGCACAGTGCCGTATTGCAAAAAAATGGCCTAGTCATTGAGCAGCCAATTCTTCTGGGGCTGAAGTGGTTAATGACGGCCTTCCTTTTCAACCCCAAAGTGCCAGACAGTTTAACATCTCCCAACCATGGATCCAGCTCCAAATTCAAAGTGAGCATTGCAGTCGAAATGAAGTTTCATTAAAAAAAACAAAATGAAAACATTCGCCCAGAGTTGGCTTTAGCATACATTTCGGTAAGTAGCATCCACATACCCAATCCACTATCAAAGTCTTCTCCACATTAAATCTTTGTTGGATGAGCTTGGCTGTAACTGCGACAGAGTTGAAGTAACAGAAACCCCTAAAAAAAATTGACAGGTTATTAAAACATTAATTTTCTTTATTCTCACACAGCACAGAACAAGTGGACTCGAACTCAAAAAATAGGATTTTTTCTTACTGTAAAATCCGTTTCTCTGAGTTTATTGACAGACACAGCCTTCTATCTTCATAAAGATAGGGTTATATCGCCTCCGCAGGAGTAGGACTAGGCAGAACAAAAAAACAAAACACTTGGCCACTTCCATGGGCCGTCCACAGTCAGTATATAACCCCCTCCCTGCTCTAGTTATTCAGTTTAGTAGTAAGCAGTAATAGAAGTATCAAAAGAACTCCATAGAAGGGTGGGTGCTGTGTCTGTCAATGAACTCAGAGAAACGGATTTTAAGGTAAGTAAAAGATCCTATTTTCTGATTAGTTCATTGACAGACACAGCCTTCTATCTTCTTAACGATAGGGACGTCCCAAAGCAGTGCCAACATGAGGGGTGAGAAAATGAAAAAATCCCAAGGCTAATACAAGAGCCAACCAGTTAACAGGAACTTCACCCAGGATAAGCTGGAACCCAACCTGAATGATACCCCTTCAAGAGGGAATAGACCCCCTAAACAGCGGCCTGCAAAAAAAATTGCGGCCAAAAGAGGCATCTGCAGATGCCAAACCATCCACTTCGTAGAACATGTGAAAATGTACACCGATGAACAGTGGCCACCTTGCCAACTTGCGCAACGGCCAACTGATGACAGAAGGCCCAAGAACCACTAAGAATGCGCCATAACCGGGAAAGGAGGAAACCGATTCCTGACAGGATAGCCCAGAGACATCATCTGTCCGATCCATCCAGACCAACAGACTCAGTGGCTGGCAAATACATCCAAATCCCCCAAAACACATCCCGGCCAGAAAAAAGCCAATTCCTTGGGATATGCTGACCAGGGACACAAGAAGCCAACCCAATGTCCTTATTCAAACGGAAACCCAAGAACGGAACTATGTAAAAAAAAGGACTAAGCACCACCTTAACCTGGGTAAGGTGAACGACAAGATAACTCCACCATTCACGACACCCTGCGAGTAGAGGTAATAGCCACCAAGAGGTCACCTTCCGAGAGAGAGTAAGCAGTGGAACCTCCCAAATATTTTGAGAGAAAGATAGAGAGGCCTTGGGAGAATCGAAAACACCAAGTTCAGATCCCACCCCGGTGGAAACCGGCGTCTAACCCCTAGCACAAAAAAGACACGCACCAGGGAGTGCAAAACCAGGGGATGCTGAAGTAGACTGCCCAGGCCGACACCTGGCCCTCTATGGTACTCAAAGCCTATTCCTTCTCATCCCTCCGTAAATGGAGGTAGGAAAAACGGAGCCATCTAAAAAGGAACAAGGACAAATCTGATAAAACTCGGCCCAGAGAAAGGCCCTCCCCGTGGCCCAACCCTAGCCAACTGAGGTATCCGTCTGACAGCATTCCACTCCTGAACTGGGTTCATCAGAAAGGGCTGGAACTAGACGTTCTGCCCACCGGAGGAGGATACTGGCCACAGTCAGGGTCGCCAACAGCCTTTTTGGCCCACCCTGGTGAGAGACATAAGCCACCACTGTAGCCTTGTCCGACTGGATCCGTACTGGGAGCCCCCGAGGTTGAGATGTCCGTGATCCAGACCTAGTCTGATCAACTGAAGTTCCAGGATATTACACAGTAGTCCAGATTCCACCAATGTCAAACGACCCCGAGCTGAGCTCAGTCCCAGGACATCTTCCCACACGGACAGACTGGTATTGGTGGTCACCCTGTTCAATACAAGGGGAGAAAGGATCTTCCCCACTGAAGAAAGGGAGAACGGAGCGCCCAGACTAGGAAACCTCTGGTTTCCTGACTCAGCCGAATCTGATTTTTCAGAGACCTTGGGTATTTGACCCATTATGCCAGGATCTCCCCGAAGGGAGCCTACATGAAACTGTGCAAATGACCTTGCCTCAAAAAAGGGTAGATACCATCAGACCCGACATCCGCATGTGGATCCGCAAAGGAGCCCACCTGCCGGATAATAAATGAAAAACGATGCATGCCACTTCTGGAGTCTGTCCAGGGGAAGAAACACGCTGGCCAGAGCTGAAGCCCGGTCAGGCTCAGATAGATCAACATTCTGGCCGGACCAAAGCAAACCTCCGATAGTATAGACGCCAACTGAAATCAGAGATCTGTATAGAAACTACGTTGCTCCTCGGGGTAATCGAAAATTCGGCGTAGCAGATCGCCCAGGCAACCCAGGACCGTCAACCCCCACTGACATAACCCTGTTAGATCCGGGGCCAGTGGTGGCCAGGTCAAAGGACCACACCACGCGCCTATAATGCTCTGCACCCACGGCAAACAGAGGAAGTGCTGGGGTCGGGAACAGAATGCTTAAGCATTCGTGATGTCGTAGAAGTCAAAAAGACCCCATGATGGAGTGCCACCGCTGCGTGGACGGACTCCATCCTTAACTCCTATACCCACACAAGGCAGGTCAGGGCCTTGAGGTCCAGAATTAGATGTACCCTGCCCTCCGTCTTTTAGACTGTGCACAGGTTCGAATAAAACCCCTGACACTGTTCCCAGCACGGGAACCGGGACAAACACACTCTGCAGCAACGGGGCTTGCACAGCCCCCCGCGGAGGACAGCAAGCAGTCTGGTGACAGACTACCAATAGAAGCAACAAAATGTTTGGAACACAGCCAGAAAACCAACTTATTTCCAGACAAACTCAAGACGCGACATGAAGTCATTCAGAGTAACACTCCAAAATACATGTCTAAGCACCATTGAGGCAACAGACTCAGCAACCTGGGGAACTGCGGCCAAGAGGCATAGCGGACAAACCGCAGCGCCTACTCAATAGGTCCCCAAGCAACTAAGGCAGGGGAATTCTGCTCCCCCTCCAAGGATGCCAGCTGGGCCCTTAGAAGCCAGAGATTCCTCTATTGGAGCCATGGTTGCCTCTAGCAGCCTAGAGACAAAGGGGTTCACTACTGATGTAACAGTCCCCTTCTGAAGGGGGACTCCCCAAAGGGGTACCTTACAACCAGCGTTTTTGGAAACGCAAAAAGCACTTTGGACACTCCCAGTCTTCATGGACAAATTTGTCAAAATAAGAGAGAGAAGGTAACGCTTTCGCCACGCAAGATGGTTTATCCAAGAGGCTACCGGCCCTCCCCTGCAGCCACCGCTGCATTCTCATCTTGAAAGGTTCCCGCACAGATGTAAGTGCGACAACTAGCGCCCCTTCGAGCCCTTCTGCCATCATCCTCGCTCCCCAACAGGATAGGGAGCGTGGCCACCACCCCGCAAGGTGGCCACCTCCGTGCGGTAGAGTCAGATAGGATTGTTCAACAGGGGAGGGCAGGAGTGCCCTATACTAGGCTATCTGCCTAAGCGTTACACCAAAAAAGTCAGGGGGGGATGAGGTTCCACATAGAGGGTGTCAACTGAGGCCCTGCACAGGGGGCACCCCCAAGGCCCCTCACATGGGACACAGACCGGGACCCCTCACAGGAGGCACAGACCGGGGCCCCTCACAGGGGGCACAAATCGTGGCCCCTCACTTAGGGGGCACAGACCGGAGCCCCTCACTTAGGGGGCACAGACCGGAGCCCCTCACTTAGGGGGCACAGACCCCCGCAGCGCCACCCCTCAGGAAAGGGGGGGCGGCCGCGAGGCCTAGCAGGCCGCTGAAGCCGTGGCCTAGTAGGCCGCAAAAGCAGCGGGCTAAATTTCTGGCCGCAAGCACGCGGCCCACGGGGGGACCGGACTGACAAGAGCCGGTAGGCAGCAAAAGCCGCGGGCTAAATTTTTGGATGCCCGCCACAAGCACGTGGCCTGCGGGGGGCCTGGACCGACCCTGAGCCCAAAAGCCGCGGCCTAAATTTTCGCACAGCCCGCGGGGGGGGGGGGGACCGGACCAACAAAGCACGCGGCCCGCGGGGGGGACCGGACCGACCCTGAAAAGGCTTCGTCCTAAATTTTCACCCTCCGGCCACGAGTGGGGGGACCGGACTGATCCCAGATGGGAGGCTGCAAAGCCGCGGCCTAAATTAGTCCAAGGACCCCCGATCACCCTCCTCCCAGGCCTAACCACCATATACCCCCCCAATACAAAAACCCGAGGGTGGAAAAAAGGGGCCGTGTGTCCCAAAAAGTCCCTAGGCCGGAAGCCTGGGCCTCACCCGGGACGTTTAACTCACAGGGCAAGCCCCTGTCCAGTGGGGCTATGTTGCGGCCGACCTAGCGCGCAGCTGCGGTCTGCACGCGCTCGCTGGCCAGACTGGGGTGACCCCTGGACCGAGTGTCCAATCCGTCGTCCAGCCCGGCAGTTGACTGGAGATCTCACCGGAAAAAATGACAAACAAAAATTCCCAGGACTAGCGATCCCAGCAGGGAACTAAGTTCTTACTCCTGACTAGGCAGAAAAAAAACTGAATACCTAGAGCAGGGAGGGGGTTATATACTGACTGTGGACGGCCCATGGGAGTGGCCAAGTGTTTTGTTTTTTTGTTCTGCCTAGTCCTACTCCTGCGGAGGCGATATAACCCTATCGTTATGAAGATAGAAGGCTATGTCTGTCAATGAACTAATCAGAAATGAAGACTTTCCATGTTATTGGAAACCTCTAAAAATGTTAACTGCACTTTAGAAGTATCTTGAAAAATGTACCCATAACAGCGCGCACTTCTTAGTTTTACAAGGATGCCTTGATACTCCTGTTTCTACAACCTTAAAGCTGTATATCTGCAGTGAGATTGAAGTCCCTGATGCCTCTAATTGCTAGTCTCAGGAAATTGGGCGATGGCATTACTGTGTTGCTCACTGTTCTCCTTGTTGGAGGGTCTGATATGAAGAAGCAGCGTTTTGCCACTACCAAAACCTCTACAAAGACAGTGCAGAACAAGGCTTGGTATGTTAGTAATAAAGATAATCTGTAGGGAGACCACAGGTGATGCTGGCGACAAGTCGTTTGACCCCTGCCTTCTTTGGGCAGAGTTTAGTTAGTCAGCATATGACCTGGACTCTGTGGTGCACTTTCAAATACAGTCATGTGACAAAAACACACAGTCAGACACACACACACCTAGAGTGAGCTTTGGGGTAATGTCAAATAATCTACCAGTGTGATCTGCAGCATAGAGAGAAACCATGCAGTGTTCCAATGGGAACTGACCTAAACAGATGAAACAATCAGTAAAACAGCTAAGGTACAAGTAATGTAAGGAAAACACTTACATAGGCGTGCTCTCTTCAGCATGGTGTCCAGGAGGTCGGACTACAGCAAAGCCATTCTTTGTAAATAAGGATACAAAAAAATGTAATTACAGCTCAATAAGGAGATCATAAAAAAGTGGCTTACAGATGACGGCCACAGTTGAAAAATGTATACAGTCAGGAATCAAGAACCAAAATACCAACTTATGAAGATCAAGTTTTGTATATCTGCAAACTTGCCATTTAGAAGCATAAAACAAACAAATTAAATAAATACAAATTTAAACTAATATGGTATATTGGACTTATATAAGGCATAACTGTTGACATCAAGCTATGTATTTATTGGTGTATGTATGGTGAAGAATGGATAAACTGGGCACCGATGTACATACAGGCAATCCCCAACATACGACTTACATAAGACTCATGCTTACAAACTGAGGGAGAACACAGAAAGCGAGAGGAAATCTACCCTTGGGAAGGGAAATTCACTTCTGTAAGAGCTATCATGGGAAAAAGGCGTCTCCATTGAAGCTTTATCACCAATCCTCGTTTCCACAACAACCCAAAATTCTCAAAATCCAATTGTCACAGTAACAGAAAGTGAGGTGAAATCTTCTGAACAGGGGCACAGACAGCAAAACAAATGTTACAGGGGTGTTAACTCTTCCCTATGCTATCCAAAAAACTTCAAAATAATTTTTTTTGGCTGGATTTGCACTTAAAAAGTGTACCTGTTCCAACTTACACACAAATTCGACTTGGTTTCTGTAGGCTTGTTCTCATATTCTTTGTAACCAGGGGACTGTCTGTATTGCCAAGGTCCCATTAATCATCACATCCCACGTGGATATTTCATTTTTTGGTACATGCTAGAGAATTAAACCACCTAGAGGTTTCATATATCATGGGAACTCTGTCGCTAGGATCACTGGCTAGACTTCCTAGGTTCGGACATCTGCTGTGGCCATTTTAAAGGAGTTTTACATTTTTCTGTCAAATTTTCAGTTGATTTAAAGTGGAGGTAAACCTGATTAATAACATTTGAGCTGGACACATATCTGTAGTGTTTTCTTATCTCTCTCCAAAGCACTCCCATAGCTGTTTCTTGCTTTATAGCTCTGTTATCAGCCTGAAAACTTCTCACAGTTCTCAGAGACAGGAGACAGAAGTGTGTGTCGGGAAGGCTGCTATAAACAGAATAGCAGTCAGCTTGCAGCCTAAGACCAGAGCTCTGCACATTCCTTCCTTCCTTTGCCAAAGTGGAGTGGGGGTGTGTGCCTTTCCTCCAATCAGCTGTCTTGGCTGTATGCCAATAATCCACTCCCAGTGCTAACCAGGAAGAGAAAAACGTTAACAAGAAGAGCACTTTCTAAAGGATATATACAGATGAAGACAGCAGATATGGATGTAAAACTTACATAGGGAGATTTGTTTCATCTCTGTGTATCATCTGAGGCGGTTCACTTCACTGGGTACATTTGAGGGTTTACATCCACTTAAGCCTAAATTTAGACTCAGATATTGCATGTAACTCGCACCCTCACCGCAGGTGCCAATCACACGCGATGTCTGAGCAATGCGAGTATGGCTGAACTCGCATTGGATTCGCACAGAAAAAGGTGAAGGGACTTGTTTTTCCTGCACTGGAATCAGATTGCATGGGTGTTCTCACCTATTCGATCCGATTCCTATACAAATCCACAGTTGGCACTGCGATCTGTGAACCATTCTGGGTGTGTCATTAACAATGCATTGACACCCTCAGTTCGCAGAGGGCAGTGTGGGAGAGAAGTGATGCGGGAAGCGGCAATGTAATCGCACTGGTTCCCGCATTGCACTAGTCTGAACCTAGGCTTAAACAAAACAGGAGGCACTGAAAAATGCAATGGCGGGTAAAAACACCCAAAACTCTAAAGCTGTGCAGAAAATCAGTTAGGAAAGATGAAGGACAGATCTTACTGCTGGAGTATCCAATATATATATATATATATATATATATATATAAAACACCAGAGGCTGTCTTTTAGCCACCTGTGACTAAAATTTCACTTTTGGCTGATCCCTTAATAAAAGGTAGAGAAAAGGTAGAGATCCCTTTGATAAAAATATATACTAACAAGACACAGTCTTCATAGAAGAGGTTATACTAACAGGAAGGAAGAGTTGTCTGCAGGTGCAACACTTTGTCTGAAACATGCAACAGGTGTTCAATCCTGAATTTGACCCACGTGGAGCAATGGCAGCAAGCAAGGCAGTCTTCAAATGATACGTATTAGCAAAGTATGGGGTCCTCTTAGGAGTTTTGATGTTAAGGCTGTGGTAAGGACATATATGGAATTCGATTTTGAGGTTCACATATCCTTTAAATAAGTTCACTTTTGGGAACATGCTACATGTTCCAAAAGTAAATACAAATAAAGAAATCAGCGCAAAAAATAATTCCTAAATAACCTAAAAACGAATGCAGCTAGCACAAAAGATCATCACATAATCAAAGTAAAATGCATAAGGTAAGGTGCAGTGCAAGAACAGGTAAATTAAAATGCAATGTTAAATGCAGTATTAAAAAAGCAATCACAAAAAAAGTCCAACAAGAAAGGGGAAGAGGACTAAAAGGCCCAGCAAGCACCAAGAGGATTCCACGTGACAATCACACAATTCAAGGAAGATAATGGTGACAGACCCTCCACCTTCAGAGCAATCGCTTCGCTCACCTTAAGGACTGGACCACTGAATTAACAGATGGTCAAATAGGTAGGACCCTTCATAGGGTAAATGATCCAGGCAAAGACTCCAGTAGATTCCCCAGAATATACAAAAGGTGAAGCAAAAACAACTCGAAGTGCTCATTGTGGATCAGTTACAAAGCAGCTTTATTTTAAAAATGGTTACTCACAAACGGCTGTTTATAAAATGGCATTTCCATCACAGATGGCTGAGTGGTGTGTAAGATGCAGGTCGGCAGCGGGTGATGTCAGCGCGTAGCGCCTCCCCCCGTACATGTTATGTTCATAGAACTTCGTCAACACCTGTTTAAAACAGCCGTTTGTGAGTAACCATTTTTAAAATAAAGCTGCTTTGTAACTTATCCACAGTGAGCACTTAAGAGTTGTTTCTGCTTCACCTTCACCTATGAAGGGACCTGCCTATTTGACCATCTGTTAATTCAGTGGTCCAGTCCTTAAGGTGAGCGAAGTGTTTGCTCTGAAGGTGGAGGGTCTGTCACCATTATCTTCCTTGAATTGTGCGATTGTCATGTGGAATCCTCTTGGTGTTTGCTGGGACTTTTAGTCCTCTTCCCCTCTCTTGTTGGACTTTTTTGTGATTGCTTTTTTTAATACTGCATTTATCATTGCATTTTAATTTACCTGTTCTTGCGCTGCAACTTACCTTATGCATGTTACATGTTCCACCCATTTTTTGGGCGGAGCTTATGCTTGTGACGTCACCACACACGCTGTAATCAGAAGGGTTGTTGGATCGGTTACCGGGACTGATATTTTACTGTCAAGTGCTTGTTGTTTTTAACCATGGTCAGTGGCTAGGCATTTATTTTAATAATAAACTGCATATACATGTTTTACACTACGTGGGTCTCTTCAGTTTTATTTTGAACATTTCTCGTTAATGTATGGGAGATCTCGGTGCTTACAGGTGGAGATTAGGAGGTGATACAAGTTCCCCTACAGATGACACATTTATTTACAAGCTCTCATGACTCTTTTATATAAAGGGTTCACATGTACTGGTAAGAGTCCTCTTTATTATAGTGGTGGCACATTTGGGTGTTGAGAACATCTGAGCAGAAAGATTCCTTTGCATAATGTTTCTCATGAATTTGGACTTTTTGGGGATGATTACTTCTATTTGTTTTCATTTTTATTATTGATTCATCAAGATAAACTTGGTTTGATTTTCACCTATCACTTTTAGCACGGTGATGCATATTTACATATTTGTATACAATTTGTCTAATTGTTCTTGCCAGCTGCTGTTTTCTGATCTGTCAGCACGATATCTGTTTGTAACTTTTAGGCCCCTTTCACACTGGGGCAGTTTGCAGGCGTTACTGTGCTAAAAATAGCGCCTGCAAACCGCCCCTAAACAGCCTCCGCTGTTCGTTCAGTGTGAAAGCCCGAGCATCTTTGGAGCGGTGAAGGAGCGGTGTATTCACCGCTCCTGCCCATTGAAATCAATGGGACAGCGCGGCTATACCGCGGTAATACCGCGGCTATAGCCGCGCTATACGAGGGGTTTTAACCCTTTTTCGGCCATCGGGGGGTTAAAACCGCACCGCTAGTGGCCGAATACCGCGGTAAAACAGCGCTAAAAATAGCGCTGTTTTACCGCCGACGCCCCCTACCGCCCCAGTGTGAAAGGGGCCTAAGTAACATGTTCCCACTGCTGCAGCCTCTTTCTAACCCACCACCTATAGTAACAGCGAGCCGGGGATCTTCTCCTCAAACTTGCTGTCACAATTTAAAGAAAAAAAATGTCTGCGTGGGGCTCTGCCCACCTGGCTGCGTCATTCATTTACAGAGTTCTGTGAATGGGAGAACTACAAGTACCAACATTCTTTGTGGGATTCGGCTTGTAGTGGTCAATGAACTACCAGGGCGCTGTTGAGCATTCTAAGTAGTTCATTGATTCTGTCATTGGCAAATGTCTGCTTGTACGAGTAGACAGCTTAAAAACGGACAGTCTGGAGGAGTCATCGTAATATGTACATTTAGGCTCCTTAACAGAAGGCTGAACAGGTATATTGTTACAATTTTTTACTAGTGATTTTAGCAGCAGCCTCATTTTTTAATGAGCTGAATATCCCATTCCACTTATTAAGCATTAAAAAAGCAACATTCAATTTGAAAACCCTTTTCAAATAAAGTGCACAACATTAGGCCCTCTTCCATAACGGACAATACTGATTACAACACCTGACATACTTTACTGTGGCAACCATATAATATATTAAAACGTTACAATGCTGGCAGAACTTTATGAGATAAGAGGAAATGGCTTTATGCAGAAAATTGATTTGATTCCAAGCGTAAAATACTATTAATAGGAGTTTGCTGGGTCTGAATTTTAAATCACTAGTATCGTAAACAGACTTCTGGTAATAAAAAAAAGGCCTTTTTGCTGATTCTTTAGGGGAGGGTGCAGTGGGGATTATATGCCATGTGCAAGCACATACCTTTAGCTCTCCTGCCACAACCTTTGAGGCAAGTTCCACTACACACCCCACAGCTAGGCGGGCAGCCCCAGAAGAATGTACTTCATTCCAAATTGTGTCACTGTCAACCTGGCAAAAAAGAAGGAAATGTAATGTATGAATTTCAGAAACCTTGCATATGCTGCATACAGAGATGCAGATACTGAACATCTGCCTACAAAATACTTTTTTATGCAAATGTAAAATCTGTTTCTTGAAGTCTATTGATGGACTCCTTCTACAGAAGAATTGGAGATTGGCAAAAAATAAATAAAAAATGTAGGACAGCCTGGATAACTCCCTCCCACTACAAGCATACCTCAGTTTGGTAGCATTGGGATTCCCAATGGATGCCAAGAAGATGGTTTTAAGGCGAATGCAAAAAAAAAAAATGGGATTTTCAGCTTACCTGTAAATTCTATATAATGGAGTACAGTACAGGACAGGTAGTCAAAGACCATGTGCTAATATGCTGTTATGCCATTACCTTCAGGTGGACACTGGCAAAAGCTTTGCTGGGAACACCCAGTGCACCCTGGCATAACCCCACCCACTCTATGGGACTCCAGTTTTGTAGAAAGCAAAAAGGAGAAACAGAGAAGAGGAACCTGTGTCATGTACTGGACTCTAAGATATGGAGTTTACTGGCAAGTCGAAATTGCCATTATCCTAATTGTACAGTACAGGACATGAAGTAATAGACCATGAGACATCCCCAAGCAATAAACTGGGGGGGGGGGGGGGGGGGGGCTATTGAGCAACAACAAAACAAACAGAAACATGCCCACGAAAACAGACCTGAAACACTCAAATGACAGCTTGAAGCACTGATGCATCTTGCAGCTAAAACCTGCACCATCAGAGACTTGAAGATCCACTAGGTAAAACTCTGAGAAAGTATAAACAGAAGACCAGGTAGTGACCTCGCAAGCCTGCAAAACTGATGCTTGATGCTGAAAAGTCTAAGAAACATAGATTGATCTGGTGGACTGGACCCTGATGGGGAATGAAAATGAGCTGCCTAAATCACCCAGTATTGGTGAAAAAGGAAGCAGGATGTCCCTTCTTTGGACCTTCAGGGAGGACAAAAAAGGACCTTTTTAGTTTTTTCTGCAGGAAGATGTGACAGATGGGTAAATCCCAACTGCTCTTACCATAACCAGGCTGTAGAATGAAATCTCCTTGGCATGTTTTGGACTAGGACATAAAGAAGGGAGAAGCATGTCCTCAATAAGGTGAAAGGAAGAAACCAGCTTGGGGGTGAAAAAGGGTCTGGGTCTCAGGACCACGTTGTGCTATGTATGACAAAAAAAGGCTTCTTACAAAAGGGCCACCAACACACAGACACGCCTGACGAAGGTAATAGCAACCAAAAAAGCCACCTTACTCATGAGATTTCCTAATGGTATATCCCAAAACTGTTCAGAGAGAGGTTTTCAAAGAACCTAAAGTGCCAGATTCAAATCCCAGGGAGACACAGGAGATCGAAGTTGGGAATTAACATGAGCAATTCCTTGTATAAAGGTCTTGACAAGGCAGCAAAGCCAAAGCTTTTGTAAATAGAGTGGATAAGCAGTGGTGAAGAGACAGAATGGGAGCTGGGATGGAAAGGGTGCAAGAGAGGTAAATGTGTGGACTAGTATGGAAACCTAGTCTGCAGCGATGTTTGCAGTGCACATTTATGGAGGGGAGCGCAGATAGCAGACGAAGATGACAAAGTAAACAGTGGAGAAGGAGAGGAGGATCAGATCAGTGTAAAAGCGTACTGTATAATGGAAGTGTAAACAGAGGGTCAAAAAATGAAGCAGGGGGTGACTGGTGTAAGAGGAATAAGTGAAAGTAACTCACCAGGAAAGAAGGTGGCGTGACCCAGGAAGGAGAATGAGTTAATGGAAGTGGTGAGGCCTCAGTGAGGAAGGCAAGGGATTAATTTTTAGCAGTCAGTAGGTGAGATAAAGAAGTTGGAGCAGCTGGAGGAGTTAGATAACCTTGACCTTGTGCAGTGGAAGTATGTACATGCGCCCTAATAGCCAAGCTCCTCTACAGCATGTGAGAGTCAGTGTGTATATCACTCTGCCAGAGACTGACTGGGGTGCCGGAACTTTACAATGCGTGTCGGAAAACACGGCTGCATGATCCCTCTGCATACCAACTTTATCATTAAGTCCCTGACTAACCAGCTGCTAATGTTTAAGCTAGGATTTGAAGACATGATTGCCGATTGGGGTGCTAGCAGAAATTTTGGAGTGCTTTAGCACACTCATGCACCCCCAGACTGGCAGCACCCCTCTCACTGCGGTGCCTACGGATGCCAGAAATTCCCCTAATGTGAAAGAAGCCATAATAGATCTTGCAGACTCCATGCAAAATTTGGGGACAAGCAGGTATCGGTTCAGGGATTTTATATCCAAAATGGGGCAAATGCCTCTATTTGGATTTTGGACCGTGTATAAGTTTGAGTAAAACCCTTTGATTTTTTTTTTTCCTCTGCAGGAACTGGGATTACTACTCCTTGTGCTTATCGATTCAGGACATTTCACAAGTCTGCGTGTCTTTGAAGTGAAAATGGCAGATTGGACAGTGGGAATTAAGGAGGGGGCATGGGTACAAATTTTATTCTGGATCCCCTGGAAATGACAGATTGAACCCAGAGGTCCGACACATCTGTGATACAAGGCAAAGGCCACCTGACGTTGCCCCACTTCGTACAGTGAGGCTGCAACTTAATTGCAGAGAAGGCTTTTGAGTAAGCTTGGAGAGTTTTGGGGTCCAAGGCTTGGGATGGACTGAGCTTTGGCTTAAGAGGAGAACGCCTGGGAGAAGCAAAAGGACCCCCTTTCAGTGAGAAGGGGTAGTAGCTGTAGTATTTGTAGCACTTTCACCCTAGTAACTTCCTTGATATATTTATCAAAGGACTCACCAAATCCTTCACTAGTGTTTACTATTGAAAGGCATGTGTAAGTGACAACTTTTCCAAGCAGGCTCAGCAGACAAAGCTTTTTAACCACAAAGCTTGGACAATAGACAATGGTATGTCTGAGTCATCTAGAGATAGTGGAAGGAGAAATTGGAGGACCCTATGCAAACCATTTAGAATGATAAAGAGCAAATAAATCTTTCTGAAAGAAGCTGTGGCTATTAGGTGACTAGAGGAAGACAGAGGGACCAAAGAACAATGTTCTGGTTGAGATCCAAAGGGTGAAATTAGCTTAGGCAAGAAGGAATTCCTAGACCTTAACACCATCTTGTCCGTATGCAAAACCAGAGAGTACTCTCTGACAAAATTAAATGTCAGTTTCTGAAGTCCAGAAAGAGAACCAGACAGAGATTAATGGGGTTTTCCATTGAAAACGTCATTCTATGACGAAACGCGTCTGGAAGGTACGTGCTGACGTCACCACGTCGCCCCATTGAGGAGGATGGAAGTTTTGTTTGTTGCCGGCCGGCTTCGATTTATCAAATTCATATCGCTCTATATACAGTTCGTTTGTAAGCGTTTTTCTTTTATATTTAAATAAACTAGTATAAATGTTATCACGCTATTGGCATTATTCCATTCTTTTTGGGATTGGTCCTATTCACATCATGTGAGTCATGGAGCCTTCGGTTTGAAGCTGCAAAGACGGATCATCCATCCATTAACCTCTACCTATCCAGCTGGATTTTCATCCGGTTAAGTCATTTGCCTTTTGAGTCTGCCATCTGGTAAGCGGGCTCTCTGTGTGGTGTTGGTGTACTTACTGATCTTTTCACTGGTTGATCTTCCACATATCTGCAAGATTTTTCACTTGGTATTTACCATCTGGTAAGCAGGCTCTCCGGGTGGTGTTGGTGCACTTACTGATTTCTTCACTGGTTGAAGGTTCACATATCCGTAGAATTTGCACTCATTATTTGTTATCTGGTAAGGAGGCCCTCTACGTGATGTTGGTGGTTATTAATTTTTTTACCACTGGGTGCTTGATACAGTAATATAATAAAATTGTTTTACTTCACCATGTGAGTGTTACTCCTATTCATCTATTTAAACAATGTGGTAGTATTACGCTATGTTATTATTCTATATCTTTTTGGGATAACATTTTTTCGTGGATTCAACGCACACCCAACTGTGACTGGTTCGCATCAAGGCCCAGGCTGGGTTAAGCCACTTGCTTTGGCTTACATTCTGGTAAGCATGCCATCTATCAGTTGGGGATACAGTCTGCCTTGTTAAATCACTGAGTGTCACTATTCGGAAAGTTGGGACTGTTATTAATTTGGACTTTAATTAGTTTATAATCACATCTGTATGTTAATTTTTCACAGAGAATATTGTAACAAACTCATGTATTATTGATTCCATTTAATTCTTTTTAGTGCGGGTTTCCTATTTCTTATTTGTTTTTTGTGTATATCTCACAAATAGCTGCTGCTTTATTTTTCCAAGCACAGTTTTTTTTCCTTGATTGTAAGGGTTAGTTTTGTTTTCTTAAATTAACAGACATATCATACTTACCTCCACTGTGCAGTTCGTCTTGCAGTGATCCCGAACCTTCTCTTCTGGGGTCCCCCCGCGGCTCTCACGGCTCCTCTCCACATCAGATAACCCCCTCGGAGAACCGCTTCCCCGAGGGGGTTACTTTGTGGGCCCGCTCCTGAGTCCAGCATTTGCGTCCATAGACACGAAGGCCAGACTCAGCCCCGCCCCCCGTGTCATTGGATTTGATTGACAGCAGTGGGAGCCAATGGCTGCACTGCTGTCAATCTAGCCAATCAGGACACGAGACACCAGCTAGAGCTGGTGTGCTCATCCCCAGCGCGAGAAAAAGAGGGTTCAGGTAAGTAAAACGGGGGCACTGGGCACTGCAAGAGGTTTTTCCCCTTGAAGGTTTGCAACCCCTTTTAACTCACAAAATTTTCAGTCAGCTAAGCTGCTGCACACATGCAAAAAAAAAAAAAAAAAAAAAAAAAAAAAGGAAAAATTTCAACACAGCATAAAGCCCACTAGGTACTCAAAACAATAAGTTTTCAGTGATGGGGACAGGAACACTGCCACAGCTCTGGCTAGATAACTCCACAAGGAATTCCCAGACATACCAGCCTGACCTGAAAGTAGTGTTGTGCTAACTGGAACACAGTGACTGCACAATGCAGGACTGTTGCGAAGCGATCCCCAGTATACTTAGTGAACCTGGAAAAATCTGTGCTCATTGGCTAACTGAAGGGGCATCTGTGAGGTCTGTCCTGAATCTATCAATTGAAAGAAAAGCCTTTCAAACAAACAAAACATCAGAACTGAAGAAACATATCCATTTTTCTTTGGACACCAGAAAAAAATTTGGGCATGCTGGTAGCAGGAGCGATGTTATCCAGGCTGGCCAACAGTTTTTGTTTGCCAGTGTGCAATTCTCCCGTAGGTGGCAGTTTAACTCAAGATAAAATACTTTTTGTGTTACTCAATAGACAAGAAAGAAATGAAAGTTACAAACATCCATTTCAGTTGTCAGATCTTCTATTACACAAATATCCACTTCAACTGTTATATGTATGCCATGACTTGAATGTGAAAAACCTCAATACCAAAAGATTTAAAAGCAAAGTGCCATGGAAGCAGTGAACACTCACCCCAACTCCGCCACACGGGAGACGAACAAACATGGAGGTCAAAGATCCTGCATGAGAAAAGGGGAATGTTTAGTGGAGAGAGTTAGTAGCATCAGCTCAAAAATGTCCTAATACACAAACCACAAAAGAGCATTGTGAAGTCAGCAAATCACCATCATGCTAATGGCTATACTGCAAATCTCAACACCTACAGACTAAAGTGCAAATGCAGTGTTTTTTTTTTAAGATTACAGGTTTGAAAATAAATACAAAAGCATTTAACATGAAAAAAAGTTTTAGGCAGGTTTAGAGAATGGTGTAGAGCAGTGGTTCTCAACCCTGTCCTCAAGTACCCTCAACAGGCCATGTTTGTAGGTTTCCCTTTATCTTACACAGGTGCTTTAAATCAGAGTCAATGGCTTGGTATTTTGGACAGCTATTCTATCTAAGAGAAATTCCCAAAACATGGTCTGTTGAGGGTACTTGAGGACAGGGTTGAGAACCACTGGTGTAGAGAATGTTATAAAAAAAAATATTTTAATTGTTTATTTTTATAAATTTAGAAAATGCAAAGTGAGCGAACAGAAGAAAGAACTAAATCAAATCAATATTTGGTGTGACTATACTTTGGCTTCAAACCAGTATAAATTCTTGCGCACTTTCTACACTTGCATAAAGTCACAGATTTTGTAGGATTAGAGTCAGGTGTATCAATCAATTATACCAAGCAGGGGCTAATGATCATCAATTTAATATGCAGGCTGAAACAGTCATTAACTGAAACAGAAAAAGCTGTGGAGGCTTTAAACTGGGTGAGGAACAACCAAAGTCTGCTACTAAGGTGAGTTTGTGGAAGACAGTTTAAGGTCATAGGCATACACCATGGCAAGACTGAGCACAGCAACAAGACGTTTCTGCAAACAGAGCTTGAGATTTGGTCAGGATCAATGGTGTCTTCAATACTGAGAAATACAAGCAGATACTTATCCATCAAGCATACCATCAAGAAGGGGTGTGATTGGCCCACAAATTTATTCTGCAGCAGGACAACGACCCCAAACATACAGCCAATGTCCCTAAGCACTATCGTCAGCTTAAAAAAGAAAAAGGGAGTCCTGGAAGCGATGATTTGGCCCCCACAAAGCCCTGATCTCAACATCATTGAGTTTGTCTGGGATTATATGAAGAGACAGAAGTATTTGAGGCAGCCTACATACACAGAAGATCTGTGTTTTTTTCTACAAGATGTTTGGAACAACCTACCTGCCGAGTTCCTTAAAAAAACGCATGCAAGTGTACCTATAAGACTAGGTAGGTCACACTAAATATTAATTTGATTTGGATTTCTCTTCTGTTCATACACTTTCCATTTTGTTAATTGATAACAAAAAAAAAATCATTAATACTTCTTTTTTTGAAAGCATTCTTAATTGAAAGCATTTTTCACGCCTGCCTAAAACTTTTGTACAGTAGTGTATGTACAATACTAAAACTGAGAAAGGTTCCAGTGTTTTGCATTAAACACAAACCTAGTATCAATGCAAGAACTTACCCTCCAGTTTTTGTCTATTCAAAGGATTAGTGCCATAGAGCAGAGTATGAGCCTCAGAGTGGACAGTCTGCAACTCCTCCAAAGTGGCTTTTCTGCCGCGTATACACTGCAAGTAATTTGGGATACACAGGTGAATAGCATAAAGGCATATAACTGGCCTGTAGCACTATGTTAGATTAGTAATCACAGTCACAAGGTGGAAAGAAACTTGTAAACGCACAAGCAGTAATGAGAAGAGGCCAAGGCTGGGTTCACTCTGTTGCCTTATAAGTTTATGTGAAATCTCCATTAATAACTGTAAAATATTGTATTGATGAATATATTTCATTTAGCTGGCATCTATGAAAGCCGGGCAAAAAGTTGCATTTAAGCTTTTGCTAAGAGCAGAGAATGTGGGCCAAGGCTTGTATATTCAAACAATGCAGAGCCAATTCCATTGTTTTACACCTACTCCTTTGAAAGGATCCCATGTTGGGATATGCATTGGAGGGGGCCCAACCCATAATCAACACCTAACTTTCTGGGGAAATTCAATTAACACACTTGGCCAACATAGTCACATAGATTTGCATGAAAGGGGGCCGACTTATGGAGTAAGCCCTCCAATCATGATCCAAGCTAGGCCAACCAATGAGACATCAGCTTGGTTTGATATACTCAGAGCCAAGGGGGAGGTAACCCTTCTCTTTCTGATAGACCAGCGAGCTGAAAGGAGCTTTGGTAAGGATGGGTAATTATGGGAAAGGAATGCCCTTTTACTTGTAACTAAATATGTGAGTAGATTACTGTATGGAGGAATATACCCTGTATTCCTTCATGTAAATACTTTATTTCAACCTAATATTTTCTTCCTTGGTGTAAGGCGATAGATAGACGATTGTGTATTAGCTAGACTTTCAACTGTGTCCTAATAAATGTTATTATATTTTAAGCTTTCACTCTTGATCGAAAAGAACTCTTATTTAACCCACATCATATCTATAAGATATGAAAAATCTTAAATATAGATTTTTCAGGGTAACAACACATATGTAAATTGGATGTGCATCCATCTTGCATGACAGGCAAATCTGACCGGCTCTCAATGGAACCGACTCACACATGTCCAGAGCGGCTGCGGTCTGGCTTAAAAAAAGGGTACAGTGCAAGTTTGGGTCCGGTTCAGGTGCGAATTCAGGCAAAAATTTGGACCTGAATCGCACCTGAACCAGTAAACAGACACGCACCGGACCCCAGGCACGAACCCACGGCCGCACATATGTGAACTCGGCTTAAAATAAAATTGGACTACATTGGACAATTTGACAGGATGATTCAGATCTGTAATTTCTGCAATACACAAATATATAGCAGGTGTATAATTTTTAAATTTTAGGTTTTTTGGCCCTTAAACCAATTTTATCAACAAGCATGTAATAATTGTTTAAACTGAACAATCATCTTTCTGTGCACAGACCATTAAATACTCACCTCACACATGCTCCTCAAACCGGTCTCTTGCAACCTGGACCAGATGCTTTGAATGCGTCCAGCATGCTCTGGATGGATATTTGTGTTTCCACAGATACACTGATGTTTAAGCATCAAGGTGTCATACACAAGACCTGCAATTATTTCAAAGGTCATACTTGAAAGCAACATTTAGCTTGACATTATAATCCATAGATAACCAATTTCAAAGTAAAGTACCTGTAGTGAACCTGGGCTTAGTGGGAGTTTCCTGAACAGACATTGGAAAGGAGGCAGAGGCCGGAGAAGACTGTGCCCTTGACAGAGGTCTGTGCCCACTAAAAGGCATAACTAATCCAGCAGCTTCAATGGAGGCCTGATAGTTCCTCAGCTGATGAATTCGTTGCTGTTCAAGTAGTAGTGTTTGCTGTGGGTAATAATCATGGGAACCTTAGCTTCCATTTCTTTGGTGGTTTTAGGAAAGTAGACAAAGTATAAGAAGCAAAGTGTAATACCTGTCTGAACAACAGATCCTGCTCAGTCTGCAAGTTATTCTGCTCTAGCTCATGTGTATTTGACTCATCCTCACTCTCTTCTCTCTCCTGCTTCACATGCACAATACTGCCAAGGCTTTGCTCCTTGAGATTGGATGCATGTTCTACATATGGCTCTTCATGTAATGCTTGGTGCTCACGCAGTTCTTCCTCAGTCTCCTCAGGATGGCTTTCATGCTGTCGTGAAACCTCATTTACTTTAGGAATCATCTAAACATAAAAGGCAAATAAATGACAAAGTAAGAGACTCAAAGAGAGCTTAAAAAGACAAACAACAAAAACATACTGATTGGAGGAAGAATAATTGTTTCTCATTTTCTATACGAAAAAAAGGCTTAATTTACACAAGGAGAAGAATTGTTACTTTCAGCTGTAACTATAGCATTCAAACCTCATTGGATTTGGCTGAAATAAACATTTTTTAATTAAGGTCCTTTTCTTGGTGTGTTAGCTTTGTGAATTGTCAGCAATCCTTCAGAAGTGCACTTCCCACTGTGTACAAGAGGGTCAAAGTGGGCCTAATGCAAACTGAGTATAAGGTATGGTGCTGCGCTAATCCAACAGTAAACTAACAGTACTGCTAAAGGTAGCAGTATGCATAGCAGTCCCTAATGGGAAAATACATAAGCTGATTATATTTCACAGAAAAATAGTTAAATGTCAAGCTAGTGAACACAAGTAAAGTGCAAAGTGCAACAGCGGTGTATGAATAGTAAAATTTAAATAAATACCAATATATTAAAATACTAACAACATTTACAGATAATGGTGCATATTAAATTCAAAGAGTGACAAAGTGCAGAGCAATTCGGTGCAAACTAATGCAGTACTATGTGTGTCGTGCCCACATAAGGACACAATGTAAAATGATATGCCAATAGGTTTAAAACACTAGTACATAACAAATATTGGTGCATAATAAATTCAGACAATGAAAAGTGCAGAGCAATTCAGAGCAAAATAATGCAGCAATGTGTGTGTCATGCACACATAAGGGCACACTGTAATAACAGTGTCCAGTGTAAAAATAAACACAGTGACAAATTGCAAAACTATATCTCCCAATAGAAAAGCGCCAAATAAAAAAGTTGATAAATAAAGGTGCCTAGTGCAGTAAATCCAGTGACAGAGGTTCAGTCCATATTGTGCCAATATAACATCCAGTGACTTCACACAAAGCAAGATGATTCTCCACAGAGCATACAATAGAGTAGATGGACACCGTGATGTGTATAAACCAGGAAAAAAGCAGTGGCTCCTCTTCGTGACAGAGATCCTACACTGATAAGTAATGGCCCCTTACCTCATAATACTGAGGTAACAGCGTTAACAGCAACGCTGGTACTTGCTCCTTCTCCTAAACCTGGATCCGACTGTTCTCCAAACATCGAAGTCCCTCCAAGGGTGCAGTGGCCGTAAATGAAAAGGAGGGGATGTCACATAGTGCAGTAATTTTATAAACCAAAGCCGAAGTTTATTGGAGCATAGGTACTCACATATAGCAGAGCAGAACTCGCATAACACCAACGAGCAGCGGGCTCGTACGCGTCAATCAGTGGGAAGTGCCTGTCCTGTCCCTACGCATGACGTCGCATACCTCGTGACTTCATCAGGGGATAGTTGCCTAATGGCTTCCTATATCTCTCAACGATTATGTTGGCATTTGCCAAGGTAGCTCCCAGCTAGGTCTCTGTCAACTTTCGCAGTCCCACTATTTGTGCCCCAAAATTGGTATCCCAAATTTTAAGTCCTCTTTTACAATTTTTTTGTATTGAAGTTTTAAATAGGAACATTTTAGGAAAAACATTTGTATACAAAGCACCAGTTACAGAGAAACAGGAAAGCAATAAGACAGGGAAATTCTACTTGAGTAGGTAAACAACTGTTTTAGAAGATACAAAGGCAAATTGTACTAGCAAACTGGTCTCGGGTATAAAGTTCCTCCAGGCAGGAGGCTGGAGTGAAGTGTAACAAACAGTACGTAGAGCTCCCATGTTGCTTGTGCAGTTTGTATAAGGAGGAGAGCTAGCATACACATGCATCAGTAAGCTAATGACCTAGTAAGGCTGCCCATAGACAGTTAGAATCTCGGCCAGTTTAGTAGGAACAGGCTGAGATTCGAACCATGTATGGGCAGGCTGAATGTACCACGTTGATTTTACATGTGATTATGGCTAGCGGCTGATATAGTTGCTAGCAATAATCACTTTCTTCATCCCCACTGGGAGAACAGAATGGCTCGGAGGGAGGAATTCCCTCCCTGACATATCAGGTTGATGATGTCGGGATGAACCTCTTGGTCCAGGCAGTGACAAGTGAGGTAATCCACCTTTCAATTGTCCACTCCTGGGATTTAGAGAGCAGGGAGTGCTGGACACAGTGTTCCTTGAACCATGGGATGTTCAGGCTCGTTTTCTTCAATTCTTTCTGACATCTGTGGCATTGTCTGAATGCACCTGATTGGGTATCCCTAAAGAAAGAAAGGGGGTCCAGTGGTGCAGAGCCGCTCCAGGATGTTGACAGGATGTTGAACTGTGAGGGATTGGCTTCCTATGATTTGAAAAACTTAATCCATACTATGTGTGTAGCCACGCATTGGGCTATAGTTTTAAAATGAAAGTTTCCCATGATTTTTTTGTTACAAACTATTGACCGAAGACATAATTTTGATGGGAAGAATATTTCACACTCTTTTTGATACAATGATTCGCTTCTCAGATAAATGGGATATATGGTCTTCTAATAGACATTTATTTTTAGACTGATTCTATGTACGACCTTTATAAAAAGATTTACTACTCTATTTTGAGATATGTTTTTTCTTTTTGACTGTATTACTAATTTATAGACATAGTACAGCTTTTCTATACCTGGAATATATGGAATGTTGGGTCAATGATAAGATTTTATAATACATTTTTGTCTCCTGTTAACGGTTACTAGTAAGGAAGAAAACAGTTTGTAAACAAAAATAACAGACATTGACTACATTCCCTAAACTCTCCTCCCCATCCAGGGAGGCTTGAATCTGTTGTCCTCACCTTCCAATGGTGAAAAATCACCAAGCTGGGGAGTTTATTACCTGGCAGGAGAGAAGCATAAGTAGGTAGAGAGGGAGCATGTTTGTTCCATGCCAACAAAATGCTTTGTTGGAGAGGCCTTGATGGAATTGGACGAATAGTACAGCTTTAAAGGAGGCCATCAAAAAGGGCCATATCTTTAATGGAGAATCACAGGGGGATGTCTCTTTGATCCTGAGGCCCAAGCATGAGACCAGTTTGTTTTCCTGAAGACTTTTGCTTGGGCGGTGTCTAAAATGAGGCCCAGGTACTGCAGGCAAAGGGTAGGTTGGAGAGGAAATGTTTGGATGTTGATTATTCAAACTAAATGCCTGACCTGTCTGAATAGTTCCGCGAACATTTGCTGACAGCTGGAAGGAAGATGAACCCTTCATAAGAAGTTTGAAGATACCCTGTAACTTGAATGCCCTGAGTTCGTAAGGAAGCAAGAAAGGGTGCATGTACCTTTGTGAATACTCTGGAAGAAGAGATAGGCCAAATGGCAGTGTAACAAACTGGAAGTATTTGTCTCCTACTGCAAAGTGCAGAAAGCGCTGAGGTGAGTAAATGGCAATATGCAGATAGGCATGTTGGATCACAGATTGCTTTTCTGAGACAATGTGAGAATAGCTATAACTGACCTTTTGGATTCCATACAAAATTTAGCAAATTGAAAGCACTTGTTTAGGGATTTAGGGTTTAGAGTAAAGAGGAGAATATTTTCTATGCCAAGGTACAGTCCTGAAATACAGGGTTGTGTTGGTTGTTCATTTCCCTAGTCCACTTAGCTGCAATTTCTGTTTGTCAATCTGCAGCTAAGGGCCTGCAAGAGTAAAGAAAGCCTTTAAGATCATTTCACAGTTTCTGTCAGCAGAATCTGTGAATAAAGGAACATCTTCTATGGGTACAGTATGATGTTTAAGACTGAGACAGCAGGGTCTCCTAGCGGAACAGTCTACTTTTTTGTGAACTCTTTTTCCACTGGATAGAGCTCAGCAATGATTCTTGGAGAGGTGAAAATATTTTCTAAAATTACTCCATGATCGTAAATTGTTGTGAGAAAAGAAGGGGGTAAGGTTGGCGCTGCCTACTCCTAATGTGTGATATGTAACACTAAGTAAATGGAATGAAGTAAAAATATTGTGTACCGTCTCTTTAAATAAAAAAAAAAAAAAAAAAAAAAAATCACACCTGTAAATAAAAATATAAAAGTGCACAGACTCAATCGTGCTAGCTGCAAAACATTAATTATCAACAAAAGTAATATCCCAAACTGTTAAAATGCTCAACGTGCTTTTTGAGCAATTAAATCAGTCCATATTATAAACAAATGTCAATATATTGCAAAAAATTAATTCTACAAAAAAAAAAAAAAATCACAGTTCATAAATTCACATGGGTGATCGTATTTAAAAAATGACTTGTGATAGAATAAATCATATCATTGGTGAAAGTTGGGTGAATTTCCACACGTGCTCCAACCTCAGGTCCGCACTCACCAAAAAGATGTACCCCTGCAGGGGTAAAAATCATCACACTGGAATCAGCTCTTTGTTCAGCATTCCTCCTCCTCATCTGCGGTGAAACCAGTCAACGGGTACACTCACATAGCAATGGGTAAAGAGAAAGGCATCTCATCGTGCGGCTGCTCTTGATGTCTGCATGACAAAACGCATAGTGCGGAGCTTACAGCATCACTATGTCACTTTCAGTTTCAGAGATTCAAGTCTGTGGAACGCAAGGCATTCCAGACACATTGCTGTACAGTTGTTTATGATCCCACAGCACTATTGAAAGTGCTTTTTAGTAATTTCTTACTCAATAAACTTGGTTTTACAGGCTTACACGAGGAGATGCCTTTTTCTTTACCCATTCCTATGTGAGTGTACCCGCTGATTGGTTTTACCATGGATGAGGAGGAGGAGGAGGAAATACTGGACAAAGCTGATTCCAGTGTGATGATTTTTACCCCTGCAGGGGTACATCTTTTTGGTGAGTGGGGACCTGAGGGGGGAACACTTGTGGAAATTCACCCAACTTTCACCAATGATATGATTTATTCAAGCACAAACCACTTTTTTAATACGATAATGGCTTTCTTCTGGCGACTTGACCATGCAGCCCATCTTTCTTCAAGTGCCTCCTTATTGTGCATCTTGAAACAGCCACACCACATATTTTCAGAGAGTCCTGTATTTCACCTGAATTTATTTGTGGGTTTTTCTTTGCATCCCTAACAATTTTCCTGGCAGCTGTAGCTGAAATCTTAGTTGGTCTACCTAACCATGGTTTGGTTTCAACAGAACCCCTCATTTTCCAATTCTTGATTAGAGTTTGAACACTGCTGATTGGCATTCCCAATTCCTTGGATATCTTTTTATATCCCTTTCCTGTTTTATACAGCTCAGCTACCTTTTCCCACAGATCCTTTGACAATTCTTTTGCTCTCCCCATGACTCAGAATCCAGAAACGTCAGTGCAGCACTGGATGAAAGATGCAAGGGTCTGTCAGGAGTCCAGAAACTCATTGACTTTTTATACACACACATTAATTACAAGCAAACAGATCACAGGTGAGGATGGTTACCTTTAATAGCCATTCAAACCCCTTTGTGTCAACTGATGTGCATGTTATCAGGCCAAAATCACCAGGGTTTGTAAACTTTTGATCAGGGTCATTTGGGTAGTTTCTGTTGCAATTATGATTTAAAAAGAGTAAACTCTGATTCATAACAAATAGCTTCAGCCAAACACTAACCATGAGTGAAAGAAATGTTTTTGTGTTATCATTCATATTCTCTGAAAAATGGCCAAGAAATCATAAATTCTGCCAGTGTATGTAAACGTATGAGCACAACTGCAAATATCAAGCCTGTGTACTGCACTATACAATTAAGATAAAAGCATTAAAAAAGGCAGCCTATAAAAGTACATTACTACCTACCAGAAAAAAAACATTACTGTCTTGCAGTACTACTGGAATATTCATCAAAAGACACCTCCACTGCGCCAGGTGGCAACTTCTACCCACTGCTGTTCCACTCACAGGCTGCTAGATCATTAGTGTGTCTTTTTAAAGCAGCAGAGACACACTAGTAATGTAGAAAGGAAATGGTCATCCAACATAGCATTGTACAGTGCATCCGGAAAGTATTAACTTCACCCCGGTCTGAGGTCCAGAGCGTTCTGGAACATGTTTTTTTATCAAGGATGTCTCTGTACATTGCTGCATTCATCTTTCCCTCGATCCTGACTAGTCTCCCAGTTTCTACCGCTGAAAAACATCCCCACAGCATGATGCTGCCACCACCATACATCACTGTAGGGATGGTATTGGCCAGGTGATGAGCGGTGCCTGGTTTCCTCCAAACGTGGTGCTTGCGATTCAGGCCAAAGAGTTCAATCTTTGTTTCATCAGACCAGAGCATTTTGTTTCTCATGGTCTGAGAAGCCTTCAGGTGCCTTTTGGCAAACTCCAGGTGGGCTCTCATGTGCCTTTTATTGAGGAGTGGCTATCATCTGGCCGCTCTGACTCTACCATACAGGCCTGATTGGTGGAGTGCTGCAGAGATGGTTGTTCTTCTGAAAGGTTCTCCTCTATCCACAGAGAAATGCTGGAGCTCTGTGACCACTGGGTTCTTGGTCACCTCCCTGACTAAGGCCCTTCTCTCCCAATTGCTCAGTTTGGCGAGGCAGCTTGCTCTAGGAAGGGTCCTGGTGGTTTCAAACTTCTTCCATTTACCGATGCTATAGGAAACTGGTGGGATCTTCAATGCTGCAGAAATTTTCTGTACCCTTTCCCAGATCTGTGCCTCGATACAATCCTGTCTTGGAGGTCTACAAGCCTTGGACTTCACGGCTTGGTCTGTGCTCTGACATGCACATTTTACCGTGGGACCTTATATAAACAGGTGTGTGCCTTTCCAAATCATGTCCAATCAACTGAATTTACTACCGGTGGACTCCAATCAAGTTATAGAAACATCTCAAGGATGATCAGTGGAAACAGGATGCACCTGAACTCAATTGTGAGAGTCATGGCAAAGGCTGTGAATAATTATGTACATGTCATTTTTTTCCTTTTTTATTTTTAATAAATTTGCATAGATTTCAAACTTCTTTCAACGTCGTTCAGGCTGTTGGATCCTGTGAAAATCTTCTGTACAGGGTGCCCCATCCTCTAAACTACCAGTGCTATGGGGGTTAATAGAGTCAGGTCCCTGGGCTGAACTTGCAAGAAGAAGTTCCAGAAGGGGACCCACCCCCTCCTTTCCAACTCCCCCCCGCCCCCAGCACACCACCACCACAGCTGTGTGTTATAAAATTGTTTGCGATTATGAAATTCCCCATTTTGTGAAACATTGTGAGAAAGCAGAAAGTAAAGAAGTCACAAACGTGCACAAGGAAACTTGACACTGACCTTATTGAGATGTATCTGCTGCTGCTGAAACTGCTGTTTGTGCTTCTCAAGGAACTGCTGGTGCTGCTGCTGAATGACCAAGTGTTGCAGGGCATGAGAGTTCTGAGGCAGAGGTGCAGACTGTGTCCGGCCCAATGGGCGGTGCTGACGTAACTTGTGGATTGTAGGAGATACCCGATCAGTGGACACTAAAGACTGGGAGTGAAGAGGGAGTGCTCCCAACCCTGAAGTAGGAATACAGATTTGTCTAAGCTGCTAATGATCTTTCGTTAACAGAACATTCTAAATGCTAAAACATGGAGAGAACTTCAACTCACCTGAAACTAACTGGCTCTGTGCATTGGGCTGCTCTAGCAGGGCCATATGCTGCAGAAGTGAATTATGAGAGTTTGCTGCATCAGAACCAAGGTAAGGAGTGAGGTGAGAAGCAGGAAACAAAGAGAGTCGCTGCTGGATGGTAGGAAGGGAAATGCGTTCAGTCTCTTGACCAGATGCACCCTAAAATAAATAAGATTGGTAATGTAAAATATTTGTGCACTGCATGCAAAAAAGTGTGCATCATTTAATGTATCAAATTGTGCATTCACTTGGACAGGCTGCCAACGCACCAGAAGATGTGCCTTTTTTCAGTGAAGCACACCTAAGTTTACAGTAACCTAATGGTGTGAAGGGGCCCTAAACGTTTTGCTGTATGGTTCACCAATCTCAGACTGATTACCAAACAGACATATCAACAATGACAAAATAAAAACCTAAAATGGAACAATAGGCAGTTGTGTGAAAACCATGCAACCCAGAGAAGAAAATGTGTACTATAGTTTACTCTCCTTTGAGAAAAGGCATTTAAGGGGGAACATGATCACTTAGTGTAAACACAAAAATACACAAATAGTCCATAAAGGGAACATGGTGCAAACTAGTCAACTTTAATCCCTTGCCCGTTTATAAACGTCCTGGTGTTCAAGGAATTAATACAAGCTCAAAGCTGCTACTGCAGTCTTGAGCGTCACATTGATTTTTCAGCTGGCAATTTACTTTTATGTAAAAGTGATCCGGGTACCTCTAACGCTGTCTGATCACTCCTATAGGACGCTAAGAAACCACTGATCTCTCCATAAAAAGACCCTGACACCTGTTAGCACCTCCACTCCTGTTTCTTGTTATACAAATTTAAATAAATGAAAAAATGTGCTGAAAAAGTAAAATATCATAAAATAAATTAAAATAATTTTTAAAAATGTAAGTGCGACACTGCTGTCCCCTTACACACCTAAATATGTGTAATAGGGCATACACAAGTATATGAACAAAAATTGTGCCACATTTGAGGAATCACCTTGGAATGTCAGCGTGAGAGCAATAACAATAGGGGCCAAATTCACTATTAAACCTAAACGGATAACTTGTTAAAGTTTTTAAAGCATTGCCCAGCTACAATTGTGGGTACCATGCTGAACCAATTCTAAGGCTTGACATGTTTGGTATCTATTTTCTCAACGCAATCCCGTATTTTATATGCAACGAGACAAATGGTGCACTAAAATTCAAAATGGTGTGTTTCTGTTTTTCTTTTTAATATGGGTTTGATAAACAGTTGGGCAAATATGATGAAAGATGAATTCCAGGCATGGTGTATTTTTACATAGTTACAATGGTCCAGCTTGGTGACCAGCTGGATGCATTGTGAACACAAGAGGTTGGCCACTTAGCATAGGCTCCATTCTGAAAATGCTGCCCATACTCCTTTCTCTACATTCATTGGAGGACACAGCTCTGTTTTAGATAATCACAAGAACAAAGGTATTCAGGAAAGACAGGCCTCAGCAAGCCACAGGTATAGGTGCTGTGTCCTCCAATGAACACAGAGAAAAAATTGTTTTACTTACTTATAAATTACATACCTTGGAGGGCAGCTGTTCATAGACTCCGGGTTAGAGGCTTGTGCCTTCAGATGATTGGAGACTGGCAAAGTTTTCCTGGACAAACCTCTTTGGCTTACCCCTATAAACCTTACCCACTCCAAGAGAGCTCAATTTTCTACCAAGCATTACAGTGTAACAAAGGAACAGAGGGAAGCATTGCCCGTGACCCATAGTGTACTCCAAAAATAGAATTTACAGCTAAGTTGAAATTCCACTCATCTTAATGTAACAGTACAGGATACAAGCTAGATATTCATAGAGAAAACAAAAAAAGACTATCCTTGCGGTAAGTGATAAAAAAGTGATATCAAACTGGACTGCTGCACGTAAATCATAATCCAGATACAAGATGTTCTATAAACTAATTAATCCATTATATGTGCCATGCCCTTTTAGAAACCCATACAGGCTGGTGAATTAGCACTATGGAGGGGGATTGGTAGGGTTGGATGATGTCTTTATTTTATAGAAGTTTTCTGTGATTCCTGAAATGTTTTTACGCAAAAAGAGTGAAGACAATACTATGTATTCAGAGGACAGTGTAAACCTGATTTTCTCAGTATAATTGCACTTGCTATTTAACATTTGCAGTGGCTGTGACAGTTGGTCGGGTTGGGGGGGGGGGGGGGGGAGGTTGCAGAAGGTAGTTGAATATGTTAGTTCTTAATGTATAGCCCTACGTGGCAGATTCGAGGGCGGGTATGTTGCCCGTCTGGTTGTTGGATGGTATGTTTGTATTGTTTTTCTTTTATGAAAATTAATAAAAAGAATGTTAAAAAAAAAAAAAAAATAGAAACCCATACAGATTTCGTAGTATTCAAAATATGTAAACTGTGTAATAAACACAACAAATAAATCTAAAATATTGCACTTTAGCAGTAATGTATATGAACCTTCATATTAATTTAAAATAAATATACCTGAAACAAAAATCCTAGTTCATCAACAATTCATATAAACATTTTGTGATAAGCGAAGTGAAAGTATATATGAACAAATAACAAAATAAAAAAATCATGAGAAAGTCCCATGCAAAGCCACAAACTTGTCAGTATGTCGGTGACAAAACCAGTGCTTGAGAAAAGGAAAATGATGCTACTATGTGCTCCACCAAAGCGCTTAGATAAGCTCCTTACTAAAAAGTTTTATCCCACACAGAGATCAGACAAAACCTTACTGTCTTGCAGAGTCAATCAAAATGAACTGTAGAAATCAGACACAAAATTCCTGGTGATCTTGCCATGTATTTCCTTGTTCACTCTGTTCCTGTCTTCTAACTGTGCTATTACATGGTCACCCCTAGATCAACAGCACAGGGTGTTGGGAGCAGAATGCACCTTGGCTTTGGGCTCAGTTGATTCTGGGATGTTAGCTTCAAAATCACCCTTTCAGTTGGGTGCACATACACCCCATAAGGGTTATGCACACCATGGTTATAAATATGTTTTTAGAGATGCAATCAGGTGGCTCAATGGACGTTTTAAGCACTTTATGAAGAATTTATATTTTATGTACTGTATATCTGTGTGGTTCATTTTGTACTCTGTTAAGCCCCAGCCACCCGCGTAACAAATTGATGGTTTCCGGTTTCTTTGCAAGTCTTTGTTTGGGGCTGGGTACAGACGCAATCTCCAAGCACATTTACTGTATGTGTTAGAGTCCTAGGGTGCAAGAGTACTTTGTCTTTGTAAAGGATCAGGAATGGCTCCACACAGGAGAGAAATGCTAGTTCAGAGGAAAGTTTCTGCAGGAAATATCAGTTCCCGGATGGGTTTAAAGAGTGGTTTCTGCAGGACAAAGAAAACCAAGTTAGGATCTCAAGGAGGAATATGGTGCTGTAAAGGTGGTATAATCTGAGAAACACCTTGAATAAAAGTGTTTACAAGGGAAAATGAAGCCAAAGCTTTTGGGGAAAAAATGGAAGGATGAAACCTGTTCCTAAAGAGTACCTAAAAGAGAAGTATGGGTTTGGGGGGTTTTCCACATTCATACTTTCCTAGGTGGATGCAGCATTGGTTTGATGCTGCATCTGTCCCCCGGCACCTCTGCACTGAGAACCGAGCGATCGAACATCGCTGTCAATCAGCAGCTCTCTGCTCCCTCCTCGCTTACTGGAGCTCTAAGCTGTGGAGGGGCAGGGAACGGCCATCTCAGGCTCTCAGCGGCTCGCTGAGAGGCTAAGGTGGGCGTCAGTTCAGGCACCTGGCGGTTGCAGACTCCCATTGTTGGGATGACGCAGTGCCTCGAGTTATTTCTGTGACGTCAGCAGAGAGCGGACTTCAGTCCACTCTCTGCTGAAAACGGTTTACGGGAGTGCAAAACTAATTGCACTCCTGTGATCATAGGAGAATCCCAGCCAAACTAGCATTGGCTGGACTTCTCCTTTAAGGCCAAATTCTGGTCAAGTCTTGATTGTAGGAATGCCAGAACTTGAGGCACAGAGAATTCTCTGGGACTGAAGTGCCCGTTGTTCATGCCACACAAAGAAGGATTTCCTGGCATGATAGCAAAATTTTTCTGGAAGTGGCAGTTTCTGGCTTTGCACAAAGTAGGAATAAACAGACTCCGAGACCCTACTCTCTTTTAAGACTTGATCTTTGTAACGAAACGTCCCACACGCCGCTTGAGTGCTTTTTGTCATATACCGCTTCCTCACAGTCTGAATATAGATATCAGATATTCCAACCGCTAACAACCAGAAAACAAAACAATAGTTTGTTTGCTGAACATGGACTGTTTATTGAAAACACAGGTACACAGGTAATACTCTGGACAATCCCCCCAACTTTGCATTCTGGGCGGGGGAAGACTGTCCAATCAGCAGCGAGAGCTGTTGGAGGAATTCGCACCCACCAATCTCACAGCTAATCTACATACACATACACATACACATACCATAATATCCAAGGCAGACACAATAGAACACTGGAATGCAGCCACGCCCCAAATGACCCAGAAAATAGTACATAACTAAATGAGTCAATATACAAAAAAAAATATATATATTATTATATATACACACACAAAATTCCAGCGTGGCTGTACAGTGGATCCGATTAGTACAGATCAGATGATTTCTCAGTCACCCTGTTCCCCTATTAGAGACACAGGGTCACTTAGACATAGGAGGTGCATGGGGAGCTGAAACAGGTTTTCCCAACCTCTCCAAGGGATTCTGGGTTCCACGAGCCCCCCCCCCTGCCCAAAGTGACTCCATCACATCTCTCCCCTTTCGACAGCAGACTACCACAGGAGAAGACCCCAGACGGGTTGACTCCGAATTTAGTCAGTAGTTCCAGTCCCTCAATGCCTGTACCCACACAGTACCCCAAATAAATTGTCCCAAACATAGCATTACTCATCCAGCCAACCTCTGCCTCTCTCAGAGAACATACCCACCGCTAGGGGTGCGCATCTTCACTGGCCTCACGATTCAATTCGATTACGATTATCATGTCAACGATTCAATTCCACGATGCATCACGATTACAGCGCAAGTCTGCAAGTGCTCATGGTTTTCATAAAAAAAAATTCAAGTAGTCAGGAGAACTCCATTTTTTTATTCTATCTGTTCTTAAGAAAAAAAAAGAGACAGCAGAGGAGCTCCAGGCTCTCTTCCAAAATACTAAAGGAGATGGTCAGAGACTGCAGACATACTACTAGGAGACGATCAGAGACTGCGAACATGCTACAGGAGATGGTCAGAGCCTGCGGACATGCTACAGGAGATGGTCAGAGACTGCGGACATGCTACAGGAGATGGTCAGAGACTGGGGACATGGCACAGGAGATGGTCAGAGACTGGGGACATGGCACAGGAGATGGTCAGAGACTGGGGACAAGGCACAGGAGATGGTCAGAGACTGGGGACAAGGCACAGGAGATGGTCAGAGACTGGGGACAAGGCACAGGAGATGGTCAGAGACTGGGGACAAGGCACAGGAGATGGTCAGAGACTGGGGACAAGGCACAGGAGATGGTCAGAGACTGGGGACAAGGCACAGGAGATGGTCAGAGACTGGGGACAAGGCACAGGAGATGGTCAGAGACTGGGGACAAGGCACAGGAGATGGTCAGAGACTGGGGACAAGGCACAGGAGATGGTCAGAGACTGGGGACATGGCACAGGAGATGGTCAGAGACTGGGGACAAGGCACAGGAGATGGTCAGAGACTGGGGACATGGCACAGGAGATGGTCAGAGACTGGGGACATGGCACAGGAGATGGTCAGAGACTGGGGACATGGCACAGGAGATGGTCAGAGACTGGGGACATGGCACAGGAGATGGTCAGAGACTGGGGACATGGCACAGGAGATGGTCAAAAACTGCGGACATGGCACAGGAGATGGTCAGAGACTGTGGGCATGGCACAGGAGATGGTCAGAGACTGCGGACATGGCACAGGAGATGGTCAGAGACTGCGGACATGGCACACCCGATGCGGCATCGATGCATGCGACCCAAAAAAATCGATTTCTTGCCCCGCCCCCACCCGGGAGAGCGCTCCGTGCGTAAACCTAGTTACTAGTGTGTGTATATTCCGCTCATGTGACTCCCGGCCCGCCTCCCCCCTCACACGTCTCTCCTGATGTCAGCCCCGCCCGCCTCTCTTCTGACCTGATAGCTCCAGTCAGTGGGTGGGGCTGACATCAGGAGAGACGTGAGAGGAGGGAGGCATGGCCAGGAGTCACATGAGCGGCATATACACACACTAGTAACAGCTATACGCACGGAGCGCTCTGCCGGGTGGGGGGCGGGGCAAGAAATCATTTTTTCGGGTCACATGCATCGATGCCGCATCGGGGACACCCGAATTGCGATGCATCGGGGCAGCGATTAATTTCAGCACCCCTACCCGCCGCTGTGGAGAGGCGTGTACTGGCCCTTCTCCCTTGAGGCCTGTCAGCTGCTGGAGAGAAGACAGGGTGACTGGGATCACTCCATCATGCTGTTGGGGATCTGGGCTGACTGTCCAGCATCCCTGGGGTATACAAGTGGAAACTAAAGTCTCATCCACTTTTGGTAGGTGAAAATCTGCCAGTGCTTGCAGAGCATGGCTCACATTCTCCTGTCTCAGTGCCGCACCATTTTCTGGGGTTGTGCCAGTGGAGACCGAAGTCCCATCCACTACCACAGGAACTCTCTCTTCTGTTAGTTGAGGGCAGAGGCCAGAAGCATTCTGCCATTCCTGTACATGGAACCTAGAAGATCGTATCGGTGCTGGGCAGAGGTTAGCAGAGCTCTGCCCTATTGTCAGCACTTCAATTTTGGGGATGGCAATCTCCTAATTTCCCACTGCCGATTCTCTGGCATGCTGCTGGACAGGCACATTCCTCCATCCAACCTCGTCTTGTGCAGAAACAGGTTAGTCAAGGTCAGCCAGCACTTGCTGCATCCGCCATAAGACCTCCGCGTCCATAGCTGCGGGGACAGGTTGGCAAAGCACACTGTTACTATGCCACATTGCCAACTCTTCAGCCAGGATTTCAGAGCTGTCGGCTGGTACTTCCTGATAGTCTAAGGTAAAGGGAGCCCAGCCCTGGCGCTGATCAGAGTCTAGCAGCCATCTGTAGGCAATCCTGAACAGCCAGAAACTCTAAATCTTCCAGTGCCCAGTGCACTTTCGACACGTTCAGTAGCTCTTCTCTGAAATGCATGATTTTGTCCAACAGCCACTCCAAATCACTCCCAAAGTTGGGGTCCCCTGTTAGCTTCACATACAACAGTCCCAGGCGCCGTAGCCAAAGCCTTCTGTTGGGCTGTCATCCGCTAGCCAAGGGCATGCTTGGGGAAATATGCCACCGGAGGGCTCTGTAGCTCTCATCCAACCGCATCTCTGCCCAGACCAGCCTGCTTAATTCAGCTGTCTCCCAAAAACAGCACCCGTAATCCATGCTGCGACCAGTACCTTTCCTGGATGGAGGGGAGAACCTTTCCTTGGTGGTGATGCTCACGGGCTAGCGTTTCCTTCCAGAGTTTGTAGCAGATAGAATCATACCATACCAGCAGGACCTGCTCTGATACTGGTCCTCTGTACTGTATCTGCATCTCTCGCAACCTCCTTTCAAATTCTTCTTCCATCGGCTGGTATCTGTACTTCTCCTCTCCTGCTATCTGGACCTTGGATCCAGGTGGAGGTTTGGATGTCCCAGACTGCAGGAAGCATCCCTCTGCTTGGCACCAATGTAACGAAATGTCCCACACTCCGCTTGGGTGCTTTCATCATGTACCCCTTCCTCCCAGTCTAAATATACATATCAGATATTCCAAATGCTAACAACTAGAAAACAAGACAATACTCGTTTGGTTGCTGAACCTGGACTGTTTATTGAAAACACAGGTAACACTCTGGACAAACCCCCCACTTTTGCATTCTGGGCAGGGCAGACTGTCCAATCAGCAGCGAGAGCTGTTGGAGGAATTCACCCCCACCAATCTCACAGTTAATCCCATAATTTTAAAGGCAGACAGACACAATAGAACATTGGAATACAGCCACACCCCAAACAACCCAGCAAAGAGTACACAACAAAATGAGACATAATTTTATATATATATATATATATATATATATATATATATATATATATATATATATATATATATATATATATATACATATACATATACACACATACACAACATTCCAGTGTGGCTGTACAGCGAGTCCAATTAATACAGATCAGACTGGATTTCTCAGTCACCCTGTGCCCCTATTAGAGACACTGGGTGACTTAGACATAGGAGGTGCATGGGGAGCTGAAACAAGGTTTTCCCAACCTCTCCAAGGGATTCTGGGTTCCACGCCCCTCCGCCCCACCCAAAGTAACTCCGTCACAATCTTCAACAGTCATACAGATGAATGAAGCTACTGTGAAGCAGGATGGAACAGGGGGGGCCCGTTTGGAGGAAGCCAGGGATTGTCTCCTAAACGTTTGTGTATGTCCATGGGCCAGTTTTGTGCATTCAGAATCACATTTTTTTTCTCTCTCTGTTTTGCAGAGAAGTCAGGCAGAATTTGCACTGGGGGGAAAGGCATATGTGAACTTGAATGGGTCCAAAGAATTATCAGTGCATCCGATTCCAGGTGCTTGGCCTTCAATCTTTGGTCTTGGCTAAAAGGGGTAACTTGTTGCTAAACCTGGAGACCAGGATGTCCGCATCTGAAATTCCCTATTTCACACACAGAAGATTAAAGATGTTGTGACAAAAGGGCCCATTCCCCTTAGTCCAGGCATTAGCAGCTGAGTTAATTTGCCTTCCAACTGTCCACTCCTGGGATGTGAAAAGCAAAAAAAGGCTGGTCAGTGTTTCTCCACCCTTAAGATGATCAGACATCCGGGCACACACCTCAGGAGGAGCCATTGTACTAATATGATAGTACAGGGATCTCCCCCACTGAACTATTGTGTTCTGACAGGGGGACAGCCCCCCACCAGAACACACTGGTCAGCGCTCTCAGTCATTGGCAGAGAGCGCTGATTGGATGCCGATCAGCAGATCTTTTTCGGGCACACCCCTTTGGCAGAAGCCGGACCAGCTGCCGTACATATGGGTCGAATGTCGACCAGTTTCTATTGAACCTGTAGTGAAGGGGGGTGGGTCTAGTGATTCACGGCTAGTTTTATTGCGCTAGGCTCCTGGATGTTGACAGGGTGCTTGGTTTCCTTGGGTGACCATGTTCCCTGCACTGTGATGGATTGGAACCCTCCTCCCCAGACTGAGTCTGACATCTGCTATAATCCCCCAATAGATGTGGTAGAAATTACATCACTATTGTCAAGGCTGGATTGCAAATCCAGTAAACTGGGGCATTCCTTGCTTAGCTGGAGAGGCACATAGGGAGATCAAGGTAAAGAGCTTGTTTGTTTCAAAACAACAAGATGTTGTGTTGGAGGTGTCATGAATGGAACTGAATGAAGGGTACGGGCTTAAATGAGGATACCAGAAGGAATAAAACTCTCAGAGAATCTAACGTAGAGATATTTCTTTAATTATAAGATCTAAGCATGGGATCTTAGAGAGGATTTTGAGTAAATAGAAAATATGTACAGTGCATCTGCAAAGTATTTACAGCGCTTCACTTTTTCTACATTTTACAGCCTTATTCCAAAATGGATTAAATTCATTATTTTCCTTAAAATTCTACAAACAATACCCCATAATGACAACGTAAAAAAAGTTTGAAATCTTTGCAAATTTATTAAAAATAAAATAAATAATGTACATAACTATTTACAGCTCAAAATTGAGCTCAGGTGCATCCTTGAGATGCTTCTATAACTTGATTGGAGTCCACCTGTGGTAAATTCAGTTGGCTGGACATGATTTGGAAAGGCACACACCTGTCTATAGAATGTTCTACAGTTAACAGTGCATGTCAAGAGCACAAACCATGTCATGAAGTCCAAGAAATTGTCTGTAGATCTCCGGGACAGGATTGGATCGAGGCACAGATCAGGGGAAGGGTACAGAAACATTTCTGCGGTCAAAATGAGCGATCAGGGGAGAAGGGCCTTAGCCAGGGAGGTGACCAAGCACCCGATGGTCACTCTGACAGAGCCTCAGCATCTCTCTGTGGGGAGAGGAGAACCTTCCAGAAGAATAACCATCTCTGCAGCACTCCATCAAACAGGTCTGTATGGTAGAGTGGCCAGATGGAAGCCACTCCTCCGTAAAAGGCATAGGACAGCCCGTCTGGAGTTTGCCAAAAGACACCCAAAGGACTCTCAGACCATGAGAAACAAAATGCTCTGGTCTGATGAAACAAAGAATAAACTCTTTGGCCTGAATGGCAAGTGTTATGTCTGGCGGAAACCAGGCACTACTCATCTCCTGGACAATACCATCCCTACAATGAAGCATGGTGGTGGCAGCATCATGCTGTGAGGATGTTTTTCAGCTGCAGGAACTGGGAGACTAGTCAGGATCGAGGGAAAGCTAAATGCAGCAATGTACAGAGACATCCTTGATGAAAACCTGCTCCAGAGCGCTCTGGACCTCAGACTGGGATGAAGTTTCATCTAACAACAGGACAATGATCCCAAGCACACAACCAAGATAATATTTACATAGTAATGTTGAATAAAGACACCAGTCCATCCAGTTCAACCTGAGTGAGTGTGGGTGCATGTCTACAATTATCACTATTCATTTTAAAAGGTACCCATATAGCGCTGTCAATTTACGCAGCACTCCACACATACATTGCACACTCACATTGGTCCCTACCCTCAAGGAGCCCACAATCCAAGGTCCTCAACTCGCATTCATATACTAGGGCCAATTTTGAACAGAAGCCAATTAACCTACCAGCATGTCTTTGGAGAAAGAGGAGTGGCTACAGGAAAACTCTGTGATTGTCCTTGAGTGGCCCAGCCAGAGCCCAGACTTGAACCCGATTGAACATATCTGGAGAGATCTGAAAATAGCTGTGCACCGACGCTCCCCATTCAACCTGATGGACCTCTCAAGCTCCTGCAAAGAAGAATGGGAGAAACTGCCCAAAAATAAGTATGCCAAGCTTGTAGCATCATACTCAAAGACTTGAGGCTGTAATTGGTGCCAAAGATGCTTCAACAAAGTATTGAGCAAAGGCTCTGGATATTAATGCCCAGAGCTCCACCATTACTGGAGTAAGGTACTTGGAACAATCAACCGAGTGTTTCAAACTGGTGTGCCTCTAAGCCCAATTCACTATATACTGGGAGTTCTGGAAGAGGTGATCCCAGAGGAGATGGTTAGGATCGTATTCTCCAGGGCCCTGTTTCAGGCCTAAAAACTTATTTTGATGGGTTGGAAATTGATCTCACCGCCCACTGTCGCCTCATGGATAGCACACATGGGGAACACCCTTGTTATGGAAAGATATATCTATCAACACAGGGGGAGTCCAGGTAGATTTGAACGTATTTGGTAATCATGGTTAGATACGCCAGGACTGAGCCCCATGTTTCTGACACAATGTAACGGTTGTAATAAATTTATAAACAAGTTTTAAAGGCACGAGACCTTGGTTAGTATGTATAACAATTTTGATGGCACAACGATAAACCTGATATGTAAATGTAGATTTTTACAAATGTTTAATAAAACTTTTTTTTGAATAAAAATAAATAAATAATGCTAACTATTCTCTTTTACTCAGAAAGGCAACAACGACCTTGCAGATTCCGTGCAAAATTTGGAACACAAATCTACTTGTTTAGGGATTTTAGGTCCAGGATAGGATGGATTACACCTTTTGGGTTTTGGCACCCTAAATAGAATCCTTCAAACCCATCCCGCAGAGAAACCCAACAACTCCTCATTGGGACAAGAGATGGTTCAGGATGGTCTGCAGATCTGACCGTACTCCAGAAATTTTGGTTGGTTTGAAAGAAATCAATCATGAGGTGGTATCATCTTGAACTTTACTGTGTACCCCTTTGAAACCACAGGTCTGGGACATCTGTGACCCAGAGAATGGCAAACTGTAACAGATGTCTCCCCAATTTTAAGAATGAGGATGCCCCTTTATTGGGAAGAGGGTTTTAGTTTAGACTTGGTTGTTTTTTTTTTGTTCCAGGTTATGCACTGAAAGTAAGGACTATGTTTTGTCTTTAAATATGAAGCCTGAGGTGAGCAATGGGGTACTCTACTTTTTGAATTTGTCAAGTTTCCCACCAAACAGAGATCCTCCTTCATAGGGCATATGTGTGAGGTGACATTTGCAAGCAGCTTAAGTAGTCCAGGCTTTTAGCCATAACATTCTGTGTATATGGATGGAAATGAGCGTCATTCTGGAGATCTGTCATGACTTGTTCTAGAGCATCAACACAAAACAGTAAAGCAGAAGGCAGTGTCTGTAAGTACTCTTCCAAAGTTCAATCCTGGAAGATAGGATACTGCTGGTTGCTCTTTGCCCTAGTCTAATTAGCTTTGGTCTAGCAAACCAAAATTGCATTAACAGGTTGTAGAGCTGAACCTGCAAGGCTAATCTAAGTAATATCTTCCATAGGCACAGTAAAAAGTTTGTTTAAAATTAAAACAGCAGGGTCTACTACCAAAACAGTCCACTTTTTAGTGAACTCATGTTCCACTGAATAGAGTTTCAGTAATGATTATAGGTTTAAAACAGGCAGCAAAGAGGAAACATATCGTCTCTTTACCACCAGTCAAATACTTCTGAAAAGCGATCCAAGCAAAGAGCATTTACAACTTTTTAATAAACTTTTAGTTTATACAGTTCTACACGATGGGAGTGATTTTGTCATTTTATCTTTGAGAAACCTTGCTGCTTTATCTCTTGTATGCCCTGACAGAGGATACTAAAAGGTGCAAGGGAGACCCCCATCTGTAACTTTTTTTTGTGGTAAGGAGCGGCTTTTTCCCTCTGGTTCAGACACACTGGGGTTTATTTTCTAAAGCTAGAGAGGCCAAAAGTAGTAACAATTCTGCAAAGAAACCAGTCAGCTTCTAACCTCAGCTTGTTTAATTAAACTTTAGCAAGAAAACCTGGAAGCTGATTGGTTTCTCTGCAAAATTGTGACAAATTTTAGTAAATAAACCCACTATCTGTATTTAGAATGACAACACGCTGGTTCTTTTCCAACACACGGGGACTTCTATCTCAGCTTAAGAATATCTCATCTTTATCCTTTTTTCTCACACTGTTTTGTGGACTTTTTTTAATCCTGTTTATTCATGGTTATTGTTTGAGAATTTTTTCCTTATTTCACTTGTTTGCACTTTTGTGAATTAAAAAACAAACAAACATTATTTTCACTGTGGACTCGGAATTGGTGTGATTGTTTTCATGTTATTATAGATTTGTTTTCATTCTGACAATTTACCGTTACCCAACATGTCAAACCTTTAGTCCCCTTTTACACTGGGGTGCTTTTCAGGGGTTTTAGCGCTAAAAATATTGCCTGTAAAGCGCCTCCCAAGCCACCCCAGTGTGAAAGCCCGAGTGCTTTTACACTGGGGCGGTGCACTTGCAGGATGGGAAAAAAAAAGTCCTGCAAGCAGTATCTTTGGGGTGGTGCGGAAGCGGTGTATACACTGCTCCCACACCACCCCTGAACTATGAAATGAATGAGCAGCGCTGCTGAAGCGCCTACAAAGTGATATTAACCTTTTCTTCGGCCACTAGTAGGGGTTAAAAGTACCCCGCTAGTGCCCGAAAAGCGCCGTTATAACAGCGGTAAAGTGCCACTAATACTAGCTTTACCGCCAACGCCCGCACAGCCCCAGTGTGAAAGGGGTCTTAATTTGCCTGCGCCCATGCAATGGGGACAAACTTCAGTACTCTACATTTTCCATAAGCAACACTTTAAAAGCCCTCTATAGGTCATCAGTTTAGGGTTACGGAGGAGGTCTGGTGCTGCAAATTTTGCTTTCACTCCAGCTTGTGCGGCGATATGCAACATGTGTATCACAATCTGCGTTTTCATATGGTAGGGGGGATTTATGTGCTTGGGTGTACAAGGTTTTTTTTCCCTGTTGCAGATTGGTCCAAAAAAAACTTGTAGTTGTACAGTATTGGTCACATGATCTTTACCATGTGTTTTATGCAGCTAGCTTCAGGTAATTGGATGCTGGCAAAAAAAATCTGAGGGACATTCCCTATATACCCCTCCCACTCCCAACTAGCTTCAGTTTTTTGGTCCATGCCTTTAAAGGTTTTTTTCCTTTTTCTTTTGATCAGTTGTAGGTTTAGGGCTCTGTATATGCACAGCCTGGTTAGCTTTCTTAACAACTTTAACCACTTTAATACTGGGCACTTTCACCCCCATCCTGCCCAGGCCAATTTTCAACTTTCAGTGCTGTCGCACTTTGAATGACAATTGCACATAACACATTGATGTCATAATAGTAGTAATATATCCACATGAGCAGGATCAGGACAATTGACAGGGGGAAGTTTGACGTTAGTACTCAAAATACAAGATGTACAGGACAAGCCACTTTTCTTCAAAGATCTGTTGGTTCTTATATCTAATATTGTACAATCAGAAAACACAGGAATTTCTACTTACCGGTAAATTCCATATCTTGGGGTACAGTACAGGACACAGGAAATATATTCAAACACCATGGGTTATAGGCCTGTACCTTCAGGTAACTGTACACTGGCAAGCTTTTGAGGATAGGCACCACTGGGACACCTCCCTTATAGGACTACCCACACCATGAGTAGTCAGTTTTGTGCAAGCAATGCAGAGTAAACCGATGAAATGAAGGGAGGGTGGCCTATGTCCTGTACTATACTCCAATAAATTTATCGCAAGTCAAAATTCCTCTTATACAATACAGGACATGAGCAATATTTTCATACACCATAGTACATCCCCAAGAAATACGAAGGGTGGGCAACTTCAGGGGTCAAAAAAACCCCAAGTTCAGTGTGCCGCTGTGAGAACTTTGTGGCCAAATGCTGTATCCGCAGCAGACTGGATGTTCACCTGGTAAAACTTTGATAAAGTATGAACAGAAGACCATGCCGTGGTCTTACACAGTTGAGCTACAGAGGCTTGATGCTGAAAAACCCAGGAAACCACTATAGATCTGGTGGACTGAACAAGCAAGAGAGCAAAAGTAGGTTTTTTGCTTAAAGCGGAGTTCCACCCAAAACTGGAACTTATGCTTTAAGGAGTCCCAACCCCCTGATATGCCACATTTGGCATGTCATTTTTTTTGAGGGGGGGGGGGGGGGAGTGGGTACCTAGTTTTGACAGGTACCAAGCTCCCACTTACACCCGCGCTGCCTAGGAGACTCCTCCTCTCCCCCTCCATGCAATCTTCTGGGATACGTCACAGGTTCCAGAAGATTGAGCGGCAATTCAGGACTCAGCCCGACTCGCGCATGTGCAGCACGCTCACAGCCGGGTGCCCACACTAGTGATGCTGGCACAGAGGAGAGGCGAAGGAAAGAACCGAGGCTTTAGGCGGCCGAATCGCTGGACCGTGGGACAGGTGAGTGTGAGTTTAATTAAAAGTCAGCAGCTACACTTTGTAGCTGCTGACTTTTAATAAACTGAAAAACAAGTGGAACTCCGCTTTAACAGTATGCTCTTGCAAGCAAGTTACCTAACCACCGTGCAATGATGAATTTTTGAAGGTCCCAAGGAGAGAACAAGAAAGGCTGAAGAGCTAACTTGTAGAAGTGTATCACTCACTCAAAGGCCTGGACCAGTTGAATAGTCTTGTGGACGTTTTTCTGAGAGGGAGATGAATCTTTAACCGCTTCCCGACCAACTGCTGCAGTTATACTGCGGCAGGTTGGCTCCCCTGCGCGAGCCGTCGTAGCTATACGTCGGCTCACGGGGTCGGGATAGCAGGCGCATAGCGGGGGTGCCGGTGCTCGTGGCCGCCAGTCGCGATGACCGCCGGCCACAAGCGATCGTGAGCAGGAGAGACAAAACAGGGACAAGTGTGTGTAAACACATACTCCCCTGTTCTGACAGGAGTGACATATTGTGTTTATCTGTTAGCTAGGAACCACGATGCGTCACTTCCTCCAGTCAGTCCCCTCCCCCTTCAGTTAGAATCACCTCCCAGGGAACACAGTTAACCCCTCGATCGCCCCCTACTGTTAACCCCTTCACTGCCAGTGACATTTTTACAGTAATCAATGCAATTTTATAGCATTGATCACTGTATTAATGCCAATGGTCCCAAAAATGTGTCAAAATTGTCTGATGTGTCCGCCATAATGTCACAGTCACAATAAAAATCGCAGATCACCGCCATTACTAGTAAAAAAAATAAATAATAATAAACATGCTATAACTCTATCCCCTATTTTGTAGACGCTATAACTTTTGCGCAAACCAATCAATATACGCTTAACTCGATTTTTTTTTTACCAAAAATATGTAGAAGAATACATATCAGCCTAAACTGAGGAAACTATTTTTTTTATATATTTTTGATGGATATTTATTATATTAATAAGTAAAAAATAATGCGTTTTTTTCAAAATTGTCGCTCTTTGTTTATAGCAAAAAGTTTAAAAAATTGCTTTTTTTTTTTCAAAATGGTTGCTCTTTTTTTGTTTATAGTGCAAAAAAAAAAAAAACAAAAAACGCAGAGGTGATCAAATACCACCAAAAGAAAGCTCTATTTGTGGGGAAAAAAAGGACGTCAATTTTGTTTGTGCCGAATCTCAAAAAGTGCTCTGGTCAGGAAGGGGGTAAAATCTTCCGTGGCTAAAGCGGTTAAAAAAAACAAATTGCAGCAAAAACGCACTACATGCTTTTCTGCAGCTTCTCCATTAAAGTCTATTGAACCAAAAAAAGCACCGTTTTGCGCTGAAAAAAGTATTTAACCCTTTCCAAATACGCATCGGCTAAAAAAAAAAAACATAGATGGACCGCCTACTGCATAAAAACTGTGGCAGGGCGGCCCGGCTGCACGAAATCACGTACCTGTACGCAATTTCATGCACAAAGTCTGGGGCGTGCCCCTAGTGACCTGTTCCCGCTGTGATTGGACATGGCAGATCACTGTCCTGTGAGAGGGAAAGAGAGAGCTTGTGTTCATGCTAAGCAGGAACATGGATCTCTTTCTTTCCCCAGTCAAAGCACCCCCCCCCCACAGTTAGAAAGCACCCCCTAGGGACACACTTAACCCTCTGATCACCCCTGATGTTAACCCCTTCCCTGCCAGTGTCATTAGTACAGGTGTATATTTTTTAGCACTGATCCCCAAAAAGTGTCAGGTGTCAGATTTGTCCAGTCGCAGTCACGCTAAAAAAAAAAAATTGCAGATTGTAGCCATTAATAGTAAACACAATAAAAAAAAATAATAAAAGTCCTTAAAGCTATCCCATAGTTTGTAGACGCTATAACTTTTGTGCAAACAATCAATATTTGCTTATTGGGATCTTTTTTTACCAAAAATATGTAGCAGAATACATATTGACCTAAATTGATGAAGAAATTAGTTTTTTTACTGTTTTAATTTGGATATGTTTTATAGCAGAAAGTAAAAAATATTGTTTTTTTTTTTCAAAATGGTCTATCTTTTTTTGTTTATAGCGCAAAATTAAAAACCGCAGAGGTGATCAAATACCACCAAAATAAAGCTCTATTTGTGGGGGGAAAAAAAGGACATCAATTTTATTTGTGTACAGCATCGCACGACCGTGCAATTGTCAGGTAAAGTAACGCAGTGCCGTATCGGAAAAAATTGCCTGGTCAGGAAGGGGGTAAAACCTTCCGGGGTTGAAGTGGTTAAATGACCTGTAGTGCATTTCTGCAAAAAATAACAAAATCCGCACAGGTATGAACCAGACGTAAGACATTTAGTAGCAACAGCATGCTTTTTTTTTTTACCTGTCATACAGGGGTTAAAAAAATCTAAAATTAGCGATTATGTTTATGTAAATAATGAAATCACAGGGTGACTCTCATAACCATACAATTTAATTGACTGAGATTCTATGTATATTAAATAATAGTATTCATCTCAATATCCTTATTTAATCCTGACAAAGATAAGGTGCCTAACATATTAATCCAGAAGTGCCCCTCTGGCTTGATCCCGAGCAGCGCTACCTGCGTCCATAGACACAGACAGCGTGGCTTGGAACCGCCTCACCCTCCCCGCTCCTTCGTCACAAGATTGGACCGAATTTCACGCCTTAAAGCCTGTGAGAGCGGGGAGAGCCGCTACAGATGGGCACATGGCTGGATTGAGTGAGGAATCAGGTAAGTTGGGGGGGGGGGGGGGGCGACGAAAAAAATGACTACCTAAACAGGTTTTACCTTACTGAAGGAATGCATTAACCACTTGCTGACTGGTCAACGGTAATTTTACTGCTGGCAGGTGGCTTGATCAGACACCACTACATACCAGTATGTCGCCCCGCTCATGCGCACTGGCGTGCCCCCTGGGACGCGCAAGGGGCACAGCGGATTGTGATGCTTGGTGTCAGGCTGCTGTGGGCAGCCCAGATACCACATGATTGCTGTGTGATCATATAGCACTTCGTAAACAACAGTCATGAATGGAATCCATTCATGTTCCCTGCTTGAGCTGTGTGAGGGGTGTCCAGATCATCCTGTATACTGAAAAAGACAGTGCTATGTGTGTGTGTTAAGCTGGTGGCTTCAGCCCCTACTCTTCTCCCTCACCAAGTGTTGCCTTGCCTGTATCCGAGTGAGGTCACCAGAACTTCTGCATGCCAATCTCCGCTATTTTACTGATTAAAGAGTGCAAGATATGAGTGCATCCATGCGCCCTTGTGGTTTACTTTCGTGTTGCCTTCAAACCGCTTAATGCTCCGGCAAAAGGGACGTATTGTCACTCTGAGGTTGAGTGTTGTGTAGGCCTTCGGCAAGGTTATGAATTGGCTCTACTTTGCCTGGTCTCTGCCATAGCTACTAGTGAGGGTATTCACCTCACACACACGTAGTGTGTGTGAGATAGGGTTAGTGTGTCTGGTAGAAGTACGCAGTTACCCAAGTGTAGACTGTCCTGCAACGAATCCTTGTGGCAAAATGGTGGAAAGAAGCAACGGAGTAGCTTTTGGTGGGGCCTAGGTAGAAGTGGTGTTAAAAATGTGCAATGCAACCAGTGGTTTATTGCAACAACTGGTCAGCCACCCAAGACTGAGCTCTAAGTAGTTTGATTTTAGCACTAAGTTTGAAAACTTTACACTGTGCTCTTAATACACTGCGTTGCATTAAGAGCCAAGGTGAGTGTCCATGAAGGATCCAGTGCCTGAAATATTACAGGTTACACCCCCCCCCCCCAGTGTGGGGTTCAGGTACGGCTCCCAAAGTTTTACCAAGATTGCACTGATCTGGATACACTACTTCTGTATTGGTATTAGAAGACAGTGAGGTGTTAATTGAAAAATTCAACGAAAATAAGGAAAAATAATAAATTAGTGAAGCGAATTTCTGCCTGAAGGAGAAGAGGCCCATCATTTTCAGACACCAACAAAAAATGAAAGACTCACAGAGTGGGGTAAAGTTACAGGGGAGACACCCGGTGGAAGGGGATCCTTCAAAGGTTCCCAGTGTCCAATCACCTAAGCGTATGCACCTATAACCCATGGTGTATGATTACATTGCCTGTACTGTCTGATCAAGATAAATCATTAAAGCTGAACTCCAGCCTCACCAATTAACACTTTATTCTATCTAGGATGCTCTTCAAATGCTGCAATGGTGGTATTGTGCCTTTCTATGCTCTATAAAATATGCTTCTAAAAGTTGCGGAACAGTCAGTCTATAGTTGCTAACTAATATCCAGCCTCTTCTTTAGCAGCCTGCTGCCCTCGAAACCACTGTTAGACCTTGTTGCTCCTTCTGAATGACACAAGAATCCCTGCAAGATGCTGTTACTTGCATTGTGACAACCACTAGGAACGGAAGGGTATCAGTCTGGTACTTTCATATGAGCACCACTGTAATCTTGAAAATACAGTACCACAGCAACAGGGCAGACTGGCACCTTTCCTATCCTAGCACCAGTAACTGGGCAGGTCTTACTGTGTCGGTGTTCTGTGAGGAAAATGTAGAAGCTAGCACAATTACAGTTATAGTCCACACTGGAGCAGTGATAGAGCAGAGCAGTTCTTGGCTCCTTTATCATATACACACACACTGCTACCCACAAGTCTGCCCACCAGCCTGCCAAGACTTTCTTAGGAAACTCCCACGAGCTAGTCCACTAATACACTATTGGCTGTGGGCTCTTGGGAGTAGAGTAGCAAGGTGATCCTAAGTCAGACGATCGAAATGTAGGACATCCCACCCACTGACTTGCCCTACTGGGAGAACTTTGCAGATGCCGTGATGATATTACATTGTCTAACAAAATAAAATACATGAAAAAGGGAGCAGGGGAACAGCATTCTTTTTGGATACCTAACAGGGGATAATTTAATTTGGATACATTATTTCAAAATCAATACGTGTGTAAGACATCATAAGAATATACATCCTGGATCGGATCCTCATGTAACATTCAGTATACCTCATTCCAGAGTAATGTGCTTTGTGAATACACTGACATCATGCCAGGGACCACACAAAACTGGCTGGGCGGTCATTTATTATTTATGTTTGTTATAGCTCTCTGCCATCAAGTCACAAAGCTTTTAAGCTTCTACATGATCAGGCTGTCCAATGGATTGATATGAGCCCATTCTGTGCATCCACTCTATAACATTCAAGCTGTGGTGGATGTATTCTGTCAGTAAATCACTATCCAGCTATATCAGACACACCCCATTTAATAAGCTAATATCTACAGATCCGATATCAGGTTTTTCTTTGCATGCATTGTAAAGAATTTTAAACATCTGAAAAAAGTTTGATCAGAACTCCAGACAAGAAAATAGACAATTAAATGACAAAAAAATCTGACGTTAGACACTCCACAACAAAGAGCACAGAGCTGAGTGTAATCTGACACACAGGATTCCCTGTCTCACTTTGAAACGTGCATACAGTCAGGTCCATAAATATTGGGACATCGACATAATTCTAATCTTTTTGGCTCTATACACCACCACAATGAATTTGAAATGAAACGAACAAGATGTGCTTTAACTGCAGACTTTCAGCTTTAATTTGAGGGTATTTACATCCAAATCAGGTGAACGGTGTAGGAATTACAACAGTTTGTATATGTGCCTCCCACTTTTTAAAGGACCAAAAGTAATGGGACAATTGGCTTCTCAGCTGTTCCATGGCCAGGTGTGTGTTATTCCCTCATTATCCCATTTACAAGGCGCAGATAAAAGGTCCAGAGTTCATTTCAAGTGTGCTATTTGCATTTGGAATCTGTTGCTGTCAACTCTCAATATGAGATCCAAAGAGCTGTCACTATCAGTGAAGCAAGCCATCATTAGGCTGAAAAAAACAAAACAAACCCATCAGAGAGATAGCAAAAACATTAGGTGTGGCCAAATCAACTGAGCTCAGCAACACCAAAAGACCCGGAAGACCACGGAAAACAACTGTGGCGGATGACCGAAGAATTCTTTCCCTGGTGAAGAAAACACCCTTCACAACAGTTGGACAGATCAAGAACACTCTCCAGGAGGTAGGTGTATGTGTGTCAAAGTCAACAATCAAGAGAAGACTTCACCAGGGTGAACACAGAGGGTTCACCACAAGATGTAAACCATTGGTGGGCCTCAAAAACAGGAAGGCCAGATTAGAGTTAGACAAACAACATCTAAAAAAGCCTGGAACAACATCCTATGGACAGATGAGACCAAGATCAACTTGTACCAGAGTGATGGGAAGAGAAGAGTATGGAGAAGGAAAGGAACTGCTCATGATCCAAAGCATACCACCTCATCAGTGAAGCATGGTGGTGGTAGTGTCATGGCGTGGGCATGTATGGCTGCCAATGGAACTGGTTCACTTGTATTTATTGATGATGTGACTGCTGACAAAAGCAACAGGATGAATTCTGAGGTGTTTCGGGCAATATTATCTGCTCATATTCAGCAAAATGCTTAAGAACTCATTGGACGGCGCTTCACAGTGCAGATGGACAATGACCCGAAGCATACTGCGAAAGCAACCAAAGAGTTTAAGGGAAAGAAGTGGAATGTTATGCAATGGCCAAGTCAATCACCTGACCTGAATCTGACTGAGCATGCATTTCACTTGCTGAAGACAAAACTGAAGGGAAAATGCCCCAAGAACAAGCAGAAACTGAAGACAGTTGCAGTAGAGGCCTGGCAGAGCATCACCAGGGATGAAACCCAGAGTCTGGTGAGGTCTATGCATTCCCGACTTCAGGCTGTAATTGATTGCAAAGGATTTGCAACCAAGTATTAAAAAGTGAAAGTTTGATGGATGATTGTTAATCTGTCCTATTACTTTTGGTCCCTTAAAAAGTGGGAGGCACTTATACAAACTGTTGTAATTCCTACACCGTTCACCTGATTTGGATGTAAATACCCTCAAATTAAAGCTGAAAGTCTGCAGTTAAAGCACATCTTGTTCGTTTCATTTCAAATCCATTGTGGTGGTGTATAGAGCCAAAAAGATTAGAATTGTGTTGACGTCCCAATATTTATGGACCTGACTGTATTTGTGGCTGCCCCATCACCTCCTGTATGCCAGAGGTGAGGTGGACCTTTACCATGGACTGTCTAGTGTCCAGAAAACTGTCAGAAGTGACACGTGCATATTGCAAAGAAAGGAGAGCAGCCGGCATCCACATTAGGTGCTATGAACTGAGGCAAGTATACACTATATGAGGATATGCTTCGTTATTTTTCATTTTAAAGATATACAACCACTTAAAGAAATTCTGATTTTATGTTAACATTTACAAAAGTTGAAATATGGATTGGTTAGTAGAGTACACAAAAGACAAATACGTAAAATAACACATGGTTGAATATATTTTGTTCATTCAAACAAAAAACAAAGGCAGCTATAAGGAGGGGGTGCTCATACCATATGATCAAGAGCAAACAGTATCCAGTTGTAGTAATACAAACAAATCATATTTCTAAGTAAAAAAAAAAAAAAAAACACGTTTAATTAAAGAGTGTTGTACAACACATCCATCATATCTATACATATAGCCTCAGTTAATCATATTATTACTCGATACAATTACTGTTCAAAACTTCAACAATGGGATATTAAAAATTTTGCTCATTTCTCAGAACACGTCTGCTTCTTCAAGAGATATGGAGGTTACAGATTTGCACATTCAATTATATAAAAATAAATGACCAATAAGACAGAAGTCCAGGGAAAGCATTTGTGGAGGACTGCATGGGACAAATATAAGAAAGTGGCTTACGCACGTTGCTTAAGCCAGCCCTGTGAGTGTCCTATGATAATCTGTCTTAGAGGATACTTGGACTCCTCAAGATATTCTAGTTGACCATTAGCTGGTGAGATCCTGTCCCCTTGGAAAAACTAGGGTGGCCCCAGAAACTTTTAACTGGAAGGTTTCTTTTTATTAAGGATTATTAATAAACATGAATTTAATGTATACTACATGTGCTCAGTGTTTGCTCTTGATCGTATGATATTCCGTATTAGCACCCCTAAAGCTCCTACATTTGTCTGTTTGTTTTGTATGTATTAGGATGTTGGTGCACTGTAGTTAGCAGAATAACGTTCCTTATATACATATATATTTTATGCAACAGACTATATTTTTTATAATGTATATGATTTTATAGTAGGAATAGCACTTTAACCTAATAATCTGTCTCAATTGGGAAGACCATACTGTATAGTGCCTATAAGATATGAGTTGCCCTTAACCTGGTAAAATCCCAAGCTGCATCTGTAGCTGGGAAAGTTAAATTGCATATACACCCCAACAATAAGATTATTTTATTAGCTCCCTTTTGGTCTGTTAAAAGTACAAAAAACATGTCAGAATTAGTTTTCGCTCTGCCCGTACTTTTTTATCAGTTAGTATTGTTCACAATGCTCTCTGTAAAAATACACAACATATCTTCACAATTTTTATGGAGATGAGGAGAGAAAATGAGTTCTGCAGTCCTGTCACAGGGGGGCAACGCTACTCCTCTATAAAGTATGGTGAGTGAATACTGTCACCCTAGCATGGGAATTGTGTTAATGTTAGGATCACCAGGTAAAAATAAACAAAAAGCCAGATGAAAACGAATACAGCCACCACACCTATGAAATTGTAAAACATAATTTTTGTTTATGGTTCCTAGATTTAACATATACTTTAATTTATTTGATCCGAATGTTTAAATGTAGAGTGCTATTCACCCTTCAGTCACTAAAGAGCAAAATGTGTGAAGATACGTACATTAGAAGATCCAGTGGCAGGCAGTCCCAGAGTTATGTTGGGTAAAGAGGGTGAGGTATAGAGAGGGAGCTGGGTCACAGAACCCTCCCTGTTCATCAATCTATGGGCCAGAGCAGCCTAAAAAATACAAATAATAAATCAATAATCATAATACACCTGCATATGAAGAGTTTCCCATGCAACACCCAAAGCGAAAAAAAATACCTCTGCCTGGATGCCCAAAGTACCAGCAATGCCATTCTCAGTGGTAATGTTGCTTGAGCTGTTGTTGGGGGAACTAGGGCCAGAACCAGGTGCACTATTGCAAGCAGAGTCTAAAAGTAATTACAAAATACAATGAATAATTACCAGCAAGAATTTAGTTGTGGATAATGTGCTTTAAAAGGAATCTGTCTAATTAAAAATATGGGAGCTTCCACTTATTACCTTCTTTTGAAGTTGCAAGCTCTGTAACAGCAATCCTTAATCCCTACTTGGTGAGTGCATATCTGGTGTCCTAACACTTCAGTAATTGCATGCTTGTCCCTGATAAATGACTTAGGCCGGCCATAGATGGTTCAAGATTCGAACCATGTATGGGCAGGCTGAATGTACCAAAGTTGATCGATCAACTTGGGTACAACCAGCCTGCCAGATTTTACATACAATCATTGCTAACGGCTGAAATAGGTGCTAGCAATAATCACAGTCTTCTCCCCGGTGGGGATGGCTTCAGCTTCGCCCCCGCCGGGAGGAATTTCCCTGTCAACACAATCTCTTGATGGAGGAATTGAGCATTTTTTTTCTGCAACCCAGTCTCCATGTGTTTTGCAAAGAGGTGAAACAAGGAAAAAAATTGACAGCCCAGATGCTTACAATTTTACAAACAAGTCATCACTGGCAATTTTTAACAAGTTGCCAATGAGTAGGTATAACTGAACTTTGATGGAAGGCATCAATTAATTATGTTAAAACAAAGTTAGAAAAAGACATGAGATTACAGTCACATGATCCAGCTGATTTAAGCTCTAGCAGTATACAGAAAAACCAAGAGGCCAGGATGGCCTTTTTTGGCTTAGCGCTATGGTTCCCACAGAGTTAAGGCTAATGCCATAGGTGTCAAAACATATACCTCCATCTTCAATGTAATACATAAACAGGGAATATTTGTTTTTCCTGAAAATTCACTAAACAGATAAGGATCACTCACCAGACACATCCATAGGACGCTTCTTCAGAGTAGTCACACCAGGACCATCTTTCCTTCTTAGGAGAGGGCTGCTTCTGCGTTCCGCAACCTTCTGCTTAAGTCTGGAACGCAACTTGAGATTGGGCTCAGATGCTGAACAGAGCAAGACCGCGAGAGAATGAATGGAAGAAAAAACAAAACAAAACATGGTATATGCAATTTCTAAAATAATCAAAACACTAAGTGCACTGTAATGTTAATTTGAGTTAATTCTAGAAAAAGTATAATGGGGCAGTACTGTGGCAGAGGGGTTAGTGCTGCCCCCTTGAGTAACAGAGTTGCTAGGTTCAGTTCTGGCCAGCACACTACAGGCTTGAAGTTTGTATGTTCTCTTGCGCTTGTGTGATTAAGTACAGGTGCTTCATTTTCTTCCATTGAAGAATATATCTACTAAATGGTTTGCACCTAACTAGGCACTAGAAGGAGAAGACAAAATATTCCTCTGCTGCAAAATTTACAAGTGCTAAATGTACAAGTGCTAAAGTAAAGTATTTTAAGCAAGGAAAGTAAAGCAGGCCATACATGATTCATTTTCTTTTGTTCAATCGGCAGGTGGGTTGAATGAAGGAAAATTAATCGATTCCTCCATTAACACATTTAAGGTGAATGAGGGAATCCCTTCCATGGAGCGATTGCATTCTGGCAGCAGGGAGGCTTCCTCGCCATCAGAACACACTCATCAGCACCGCCACCTATAGCCAGTGTCCCTGATCAAACAAAAATTTTTCAACAGCCTAGTTGTACAGAAGACCAACTTCTGTGCAACCAACCTGCCAATAAGATGGACTGAAATTCAGCTGGTTCAGCAGTGAGTGGTCAAATTTTTGATCCATCTATGGCCAGCTTAACTCTTAGATAAGCAATTCTTTAAAACTGTGTTCTCTTGCACGGTCTTAAAGAAAATCTGTTGATTTGCCCAGGGTGCCCCCCAAAGCAAACATTCCCTCATACGCTCCACTGGCACTTTGTTCACCTGCAGGAGTGCGAGAGTTAAACCCTGTATTAGCTTCACGTCAGGGCTGAAAACAATGTTAAAGGCCTTTACTCCTTCCTCACATTAGTGTTCAGACCTGGTAATTTGGCCAGTCAAGCCCGAGCGCTGCATCCTGAAGGAGGAGAAATTATCACTTGGTCCCCATACCTTGAAATACCAGATATTTATCAGCACTTGTAGGAAGAAAATGGGGTGTGGGAGTACAGCAAAAGGAAAGTATTGGTAATGGTGGGGTGGTGCCCCATCAAGAAAAATTGTCACTTTGCCCCAAACTGGCAAAGTAATAGACCTATTTTAAAATATTTTGAATTTTGTTTAACACTTTTTATTACAAATCCATGCAAAATCAGGACATCGGATACCAAATATTGAAATGGACACACAACACCAGTTTTCTTTTTAATCTAAGGAGAAATCTTATATTGACAGAAAAACCAACACAATAGATAATTCTTAAGCCCTAAGAAATTAATTCAACCCGCATAATAAAAATGTTTAAAGTTGTGCTGTTTTTGTCCTTTTTTGCACAGTAAATAAAAGCACACACTGCCAAGGAGTTGGTAATTGCTGCTCTATAAAAAAGAAGGCATTTACAAGCTATGTTATCAAAAGGATCGGCGTTCTATTCCACAAAATATATTCCTATCTGTCATGAGATGACGAATGGAAAAAAAAACAACCAGATTGGGTTGAGCACTTGTGTCTATGAGTACGCTGCAGACACTGTTTGCTTGACACCTCTGGAAAGATTACAGTGATGCTAAAGTCTCGTTATGTTTTTTTTTGTTAAAAACAACAAACAAACATGTTCTACTTACCTGCTCTGTGCAGTGGTTTTTTTACAGAGAAGTCCGGATCCTCCTCTTCTCTGGTCCCTCTTCGGTGCTCCCGGCCCCTCCCTCCTGCCGAGTGCCCCCACAGCCAGCAGCTTGCAATGGGGGCACCCGAGCCGAGCTGCAGCTCCGTGTGTCCATTCAGACACGGAGCCGCAGCCTGGCCCTGCCCCCCTTTCTCTCCTCATTGGTTCACTGACTTTGACAGCAGCCAATTAGCTGGGGAGTCCTGGACAGTGGAGTCTCTTGTGCAACATCACTGGATCTAGATGGACCTCAGATAAGTATTGGGGGGGCTAAAGGGGGCTGCTGCACACAGAAGGCTTTTTATCTTAATGTATACAATGCATTAAGATAAAAAACCTTCTGCCTTTCCAACCACTTTAAGGATCAAACCAGTTAGATAACCTTGTGTCAATACCATTGCTTGCCTGATAAAAACTATAATCTTTGTAGGCATAAACACAAATTGGCCAAACAAAGCAGTTTATGGTGGCATCAGCTTGAGAGTTGACTGAGGGTGCTCAGATTGTGTATGGACACCCCCTCTTTTCCAATTCACGGCACAGCAACAGGCTTGCTTTAACTCCCCATTCTCCCCTAACATAACTTTATTTTTCCTACCCTCCCTTGACACTCCAAAAAAAAAAATCTACTTCTTCCAAGAATAAAGGTGTATTGCATGGTACAGCACTAGAACAGTCATAGCCCTCACATGACCAAGTCTATAGCACTCGGTTAGCTACAAATTTGCTCACTTATAGCGGACACTGGAATTTCCTTCTGCTCCCAGTTACTGAACAAAGTATGCAAGGAAATAAAAGTGTAGGAGTGTATGCATCTGTAAAAGTCTGCATTAAAGCGGAGTTCCACTCATTTTTGTGTTTATTAAAAAAGTCAGCAGCTACAAAAAGTGTATCTTCTTACTTTTAACACACACTTACCTGTCCCACAGTCCATCGATGCTGCCGACCGAACCCTCGCTTCCCTCTCTCGCCACTCCCCAGCATTGCAAGTGTGGGCTCTCGGCTGTGACAGCTTGCGGCTTCACAGCCAGGTGTGCACTGCGCATGCGTGAGTCTCGCAGCGCCTCCCCATTGGTCAGGCAATCTTCTGGGACCTGTCCCAGAAGATTGCAAGGGGGGAGGGGGTGAGGAGAACTTCCACTCGAGCCACCTAGGTAGCCTGAGCGGAAGCGGGAGCAGGTACCTGTCAAAACTAGGTACTGGCCCCCCCCCCCACAAAAATGACATCCTAAATGTGGCATATTATGGGGGGGGGGCGTGCTTAAAGTGGAACTTTCCCTTTTGGGTGGAGCTCCACTTTAAAAAACGTTTACTATACATGCTAATGCAAGATCTATTCTGGCACTGATAATTTAAAAAAAAAAAGAAGAAATTTAGGTCATAAAATTAAGGAACTTTTTCTGTGTTCTGTGGTGCTTACTTGTGGAAACAGTACAGCTTACTATTTAATTTTCATACAGTTAAGTTACTGAATGCTCTATGGACTTCCTTAATCCATTCTGCTGCATACATGGCTCCGGCAGCATTAAGCAGACCATAATGCACTTGCATGAATATCTCTACACAGGGCTGGAAATCCAGGGGTTTCTCACAGGTCCAAGTGTCTTATCTAAGAAATTGGAAGCATAACTGGAACCTCAACAGCCACATTAAAATCAATCAATAGCTTTCATACTGGTGAAAGCTTCCGCTGGTACCTGACTTAACCCACGGAACCAGCTCAGCCCACTGCCTGAGAAGACCACATCAAATAAATATACTAGAGGAACATTAATAATTCACAAACATTCCTGTAACTACTCATAAGGCACACAAATGGAAATGGCTGTGGGGGTAAGGAACAGCATGAAGAGACAGAGAGACGAGGAAAATAATAAATGGATAAATGTGGTAAGGATGAGAGTGAAAGCAGTCAATGAGGGTAGTAAAAAAAGGATACATCAATAATAAAACCAGGTGTAATGTCTTACTTGTCCTCGCCATGCACACAGTATACAAAGGGTGTATTGAGATGTAAACAAACATCTACCATTTACTGCAATTTAGTCCCTTTAAGAAACAGTCAGGTCAGTAGCTAATTTACTGAACCATAGCAACTTTGCCAATGCTCACCTGTCTTTCTTAGGGGGAAGTCATCCTTTGAGTCATACATTCCCAAGACAGGATGGTGGTATGAACCAGATACCCCTCCCTGAGGTGGTGGACTCTGGTCCAGAGAGCTATGCTGAGTTTTCCTGTGGGTTAGGATGGTTATTGGAATTAGTAATCATTGCTCTGATAAACTCATACAGCATTCAGCATCCATATCAACTGTAAAAATCCTCTACTATGATGTCCTTAAAACAAAGATAGGGATACTTCCACTGCAAATCACATACGGTTTTATCTGTACAGAGATTCAGCACTACTCAGAGATCTTAGACAAAAAAACTTCTGTAGACAAATGTTGCTGATCTTTCCCCAGTCATTACTGGTTTAATTTTAATACTCTCTAAATTATCAGCTTCAATAAATGACAATGTATTTTATTTGGGGAAAAAAGATTTCCAAAAACATGGCGATTTAAGGCAAATAAAATGGTGACAAACTTAAATAACGTGACCTTCCATAATGGAAGAATTTTATTTTTATCTTGTTCTATTCCCTTCCCAAAGTGCCTACATGTTGGTGTCCTACTATGCAAATTCTGATCATAGCTTGGGTGACCTACAACCCACCCACTGCAGAGTACCTGTACCTCCCTGAAGGCTAGTGAGGCCGCACATATGGTGACCAAACAGGGAGCTGTGCAGAGAGGGGGGATGTCCTAATTCTTGTCAGTACTTGCAGAATATAAGACATTTTGCTGCCATAGGTGCTCCGGAATGAAATAGGGCATGGGTGCAAGCATCCAATCTGAAATTTAGGTAAAAAATTCCTGGTACGTGATTTCTAGACTGAAGTATTTGGGGTCCTTTCCACACTATTTGATAGACCTCTCTCCCCTGAGCCCACCGTAGCTCTTCCTAAACAGAAATTTAAACTTCTTTGGCAGGCCACCACAGCTGCTAAAGACACTGGCAAAGGCCTGGGGAAAACAACTATGTTGTGCCTTACTGAAACTAAGAACAAGGTTACGCAGGCCATGCTTCATGGTAAAATAGAAGCCACCTTGCAAGACAGTGTGTCAGCGTACACTAAATGATGGCGTTCTTGGGTGACCCACTTCTTCCCTACAGGTTTTAATGAATCCTTGCTTGAGCACTGATCTTCATCCATGACTATCTATGCCTGATCAGTATTTCTTTCTCAACTACAGAAAAATCCCTGGGACCCTTTCCTTCCCTTTTGATGGGGAAGGAATTTTTTATGATTACTGATGTAATGGTGGATGCTGTGTTTTCTACTCTGTTTTAAAAAAAAAACTTTTGAGCCAGACAAAAAAAAAACAAAAAACCTACAGCTTTATAAACATCACTTACCTGTAATTGTGCCAATTTGTGCAGGCCTAATGGATCATGGAGAAATCTTCACTGCAGGGATGCCCTGTCCTCTTTCTGGCTTTGAACTTCCAGTACTGCGATGGTTAACAGCTTTGGGTCTTCATGCAGAACATCAGTACAGATGGTCTGACGGGGACCCACCCCCTTTCAAAAGTGCTTTCATCAATTACACTGCTTGTAACAGAATCGGTGAATGGGAGTCTGATGAGTCTTAAGATCCTCTACCTCATTCACAGATTGTTATAAGCAGTGTAATCAATGAAAGAAATTCACAATAGAGGAGGAGGGAACATGTCCCCATCGGACCATCTGTACTGCTGTTTTGGCTAAAGACACAAGGCTGTTAACCATCGCAGCATTGGAAGTATAGAGCCATGAAAAGGATGGAGCATTCTTGTAGTGACAATTTCTCCCAGTTCAAGTTTTCTGCACAACATGGGACATCCTTAAAGTATGTGTAAACTCTCACCTTGTAAAACAACTAATACAGCTTAAAATAGAAATTAAAGGAAAAACATTTTTAAAATATATATTATATATATATGTTAGACATGTGTCCGCTGACCTCCACTGCTCCATAGAACAGACTGACATGACAGGTGGACCTGATTGAATCGCCAGTGTAAAAGAGGCCTTAGATGCACAAAACTTTAGATTTGATTTACAAACTTGATTATTTGCATTGAAATATGTACCATAGTGATGGATATTTATTTTTATTTTTTTTTAAAGAAAGGCTTTGATTGTCTTCGATAAGAAAATTTCCTCCTAAAAAACAGTTTGATGAAGTCATAACAGGGTCAACGGTCTTTTTTTCCATTAATTTTCACATGGCTCAATAGCAAGGTAGCAAAAAATGATTTTCAACTGAAAAAAATATTAAAAAAAAAAAAAAAAAAAATCAGGCAATTAAGTATCTCACGTGCCTCTAAGCTAACAGCCAGTCATAAACAAATAATATAGACACACTAAGGGCTCATGTTTACACTTGTGCCAAAACCTGCAGTTTTCATCACTAGAAAAACTAAGTTCCCTGCAAGGGCACACAGAAAATAATTTGATTTGTTCACACAGCTTTCGGGTGAGCTCCAGTGCTGAAATTTGCAACATATCAGGGTTTCTCCATTCCATCCTGTCACTCACCCTTAGCTTCATTTCTCACTTTGGTGCTTAGAAATGAATTGACACCAACATTTCAATAAAGTTAGGGGAAAAAAAGGAAACAGTACGTTGCTCTACAGTGCAGATAGCTTGAACCGACCCCAAGTGTAAACATAAAATACTCACCAGAAGCGAGGGTCACTAGACATGCAATGATTTAGGCTACGATGAGCAAGGGCTTTCTTCTTGTTCAGGACAAACTCTTGTAACTTCATTTTAACTTCAGTGCTTGCTACAGCACCTACAAAAGAGGACCCAGAGAGAAGCTTAAACTGCGAGGAAAATAAAAGTCACTGTGTAAAAGCACTGTAAGAAATACATAGTGTAACTATTAAAAACACAAATAATTTGCCAGATAAGGAAGACTAAGCCTTATTTAACCACCTAAAGCCCAATGACTGCCACAGCGTGGACGGACTGTGCACGCTCCGAGCGCGCTGTGATCACCGAGTCACAGAAAAAAAAGCCCATCACTGGCTCATCTGCAAGGGACATCGGTCCCGAAGAGGAAGAGGCAATTATGGCTCATCTGTGCCACCTGCAATTGCCACCTAACAATGCCCACAAGTGCCACCTATCAATGCCCACCAGTGGTGCCAATCAGTGCCACCTAGCAGTGCTGCCTATCAGTGTAACCGATCAGTGCCCATCACTGCCACCCATTAGTGCCCATCACTGCCACCCATTAGTGCCCATCAGTGCCGCCTCATCAGCGTACATCAATGAAGGAGAAAAATTACCCGCTTTAAAATTTTTATAACAAAATATAAAAAGAAACATTTTTTTTTTTTAATTTCGGTCTTTTTACATTTTTTTAAAAAAGAAATAAAAAACGCAGAGGTGATCAAATACCACCAAAAGAAAGCTCTATTTGTGGGGAAAAAAATGATAAAATTTTCATTTGGGTACAGTGTTGTTTGACCGCGCAATTGTCATTCAAAGCGCATCAGCGCTGAAAGCTGAAAATTGGTCTGGACAGGAGGGGGGTTTAAGTGCTCAGTAAGCAAGTGGTTAAAGAGGAGGTCCAGCTGAAAAAAAAAATAAATAAAAGTTAGCAGCTACAAACACTGTAGCTGCTGACTTTTAATAAGCACACTTACCTGTCCAGGGTGCCCGCGATGTCAGCCGATCCGTCCATCGGATTGGGGCCCGGCGCCGCCATTCGAACTAAGGGAAATAGGCAGTGAAGCCTTGTGGCTTCACTGCACGTTTCCTACTGAGCATGCGCAAGTCGCGCGGCGCTTTGTGAATGGCCGCCTGTGTTCTGGGACACACGCAGTTCCCAGAACACAGCGCGCCCCATTCCCCAGAAGACAACGCGAGGAGGAGAAGAATGAAGATCACGGCGGAGTAGGAAGTGGCAGATTGGGCCAATCTGCCTAGCAACAGCCATTTCTGGTTTTTTTTTTTTCGATTTTTTTTCCCCGATTTTTAGGAGCATTTTTATGTAATTTTTTTTTTTTTTTTAGGGTGGACACAAAATAAAAAGCTGGTAAAGTGGTGAACCCTTCTTTAGGGCTGGCATCCTCCTAACAGTGGAAAAGCTTAACATATGTCACGAAAGGTATGATTTTTGATTGCAAAAGGAAGTAATGTAAAAATGTTCAGAAACCTAAAATCAAGGATACCTAATCATAATAAAAGAATGAGGGATTAATGAAGGACATTGCTGAACTGTTTACGCTTTCCCTGGCAGATCATATCTCTACTCTGGCTTCAATGCCGTCTGAGTAGCTGATGCAGAACAAGTAGAGATAAGTAGTCCTGACTAGAGGTCGACCGATATATCGGCCGATATTTGGCTTTTTTTACTTAATCGGCATCGGCCGATTGTGCTGATAAAAAAAGCCGATTATACCTTCAGCGGGACTTGCAAATGACTTCTGTAATAGAAGTCAATGCAAGTTTTCTGAAGTTATCTTCTCTCCTACTCTGGGCAGCCTGCCAAATCTAATAAGAAGATACATTGTATCTCTTTCAGGTTCTTTTATCAATAGACTGAACTCCGTGGAGAAGTTCTCCATTTAAAGACTAAATCTTTTCTGACACTTGTTGCTTACAAGTAAAAATCCTGTATTTTCTGCTATAAAATCACTTAGAACCCCCAAACATTATATATATTTTTTCTAGCAGAGACCCTAGGGAATAAAATAGCGGTTGTTGCAATATTTTATGTCACACGGTATTTGCGCAGCGGTCTTTCAAACGCAATTTTTTTTTGAAAAAATACACTAATGAAATAAAAAAAAAAAAAAAAAAAAAAAAAAAAACAGTAAAGTTAGCCCATTTTTTTTCGTCCAAAAGTTTTGATTACCTGTTTTTGTGTATTTAATATTTAAGATAGTTATTTTTTTTTTAATCTAAATTATACATACAAGTGAACTGATTGGAGGTTTGTTTTGTTTAATAAATGTTTAAATATAAAAAATTTTCTGTATCACTTATTACTTAAGGCTGCTTTCACACTGGAGCGGGCATGCGTTGACGGTAAAACGCTGTTAGTTTTAGCGGCGCTTTACCGTCATTTTAGCGGCGTTATTCGGCTGCTAGCGGGGCGCTTATAACCCAGCTAGCGGCCGAAGAAGGGGTTAAATGCGCCCCTGAAGTGCTGCTGCCGAAACGCTTTGCAGGCGCTTCGGCAGCGGTGCGCATTCATTTCAATGGGCAGGAGTGGTGGAGGACCAAAGATGCCGCTTGCAGGACTTTTTTTTAACATCCTGCCAGCGCATCGCCTCAGTGTGACAGCACTCAAGCTTTCACATAGACTGCAGGGGAGCCGTTTTACAGGCGCTATTTTTAGCCCAAAAGCGCCTGAAAAACGCCCCAGAGTGAAAGGGGTCTAACTGTTAGATTTTATGCGATGAAGGGAAAAAAAAAAAGAAATCGGCCTAATATATCGGCCCAAAAAAAATCGGCATCATATATCGGCCATCGCGATTTCTAAATATCGGCTTTGGCATCGGCCAGAGAAAAACCCATATCGGTCGACCTCTAGTCCTGACACACTTTGACACTTACTTACGGCATGCCTCTTCTTGGCCTGACTGAAACACAGCCAGGCAACTAGCATTTTTAGAAGGATTGCAACAGCAGTCACGATACTTATCTCATGACAGATTCACTTTTGAAATAATTTGCCCTTTAAGAAACATGTAGATTGCGAATTCAAACTTCCATAAAAATGGAAACTTTTACTTACCTGTAAAGTACAGGACACGGAATATGCAGTTATAGACCAGAAGTTATATTCCGCTACAGTCAATTGATCGGACACTGGCAAAAGCTTTGCTGAGAATGCCACACAGTGCAACCTCATAACCCAACCCACTGCGTGGGGCTCCAGTTTTGTAACAAGCAAAAAGGCAAAGCAAAGAACAGAGGGTAGAGACCTGTGTCTTGTACTCCAAGATATGTAATTTACAGGTAAGTCAAAATTCCCATCATGTTAGTCATACAGTACAGGACACTAGATGTGTAGTCATATAGACCACATAATGTCTCCAAGCAATGAACTGAAGGGTGGCCAACAATATAGCAAACAAGGACAAACAGGAACATAAGGTTGATGACAGCCTAAAGCACCTTGCGACCAAATCTTGCATCAGCAGAGGCCTAAAGATCCACCCATATAACTGAGAAAGTATGAATTGTCCAGGTGGCAGCTTTGCAAACCCACAAAATGGATGCTTGGTGTTGAAAGGCCCAGGAACCCTTAATAGATGTGGTGGAGTGGGCCCTTTCCTTGAGCGCATAAGTCCTGGAGAGGAGCTGCCTGAGCCACCTAGAAAAAGCAGAATGACCTTTCTTGGAATCTTCAGGGAGGACATAAAGGAAATTAGTTTTTCAAAAGGAAGATGTTGTAGCTAGGTAAACCCTCACACGGCTCTGATCACATTCAGACTATGGAATGAAATCTTCTTGACGTGATTTAAGGCAGGACAGAGGGAAGGGAGAACTATATCCTCAGGGAGGCGAAAGAAAGACCTGGGTCTCAGGACCACTTTATCTCTATATAAGAAAAGAGAGGGTTATTTTTACAAGAAAGAGCTGGCAACTCTGAGACATGCCTGATGGCGGTAATGGCCACCAAAATGGTCACTTTACTGGTGAGATCCTCCAAAGGGATGGGAGGACTTTGAAGTACCAAATGTATCAGATTTAGATCCCAGAGAGACACCAGAGTTCTAAGCGGGGGATTAACATGAGCCACACTTGGTATAATGGTCTTACCACAAGAGTGTGAAAAACATTTTTGAAACAGAATAGGTAGGGTAGAAACCTTTCCCTTTAGACTACAGTACTAAGAGCCGGATGTTGGTCTAGACTAGAATGGAGAAAGGCCAGTATATGAAAAATAAAATAATCCCCAGTTTTAAGCTGCCGCTTTGGCACCAGCCAAAATAGTGTCTTCAATTTGGATGGTAGCTCTTACAGGAAGCATATTTCCTTGATTTGAGCAAGGTGGGAGTGATGGAATCAGCAACGTCCCTATCATTTAGGACCTGAGTTTAACAGTCATGTCGTTAAAAAGCCAGCAACTGAGAAGCAGGGAGGGCCTTGTGACAGGAGGTCTGGCCTGTTTGAAAGAGGCCACAACCTCTCTGCCAGGATTTTGAGCAGGTCTGTGCACCAAGTTCTCCTGGGACAATTTGGAGAGGTAAGGATCACCAGAATCTGTTCCTCCTCTATCCACTATCTTTTGAAGTTGTTGAGGGAATGCACACACCAGACTGAACGGGGTCCAAGGAATCACTAGGGCATCCACCACAAGAACCAAGAGGCAATTTTTACTGGAGAGGGAACATTTTCACTGGTGCCATGCCTAAAATCAGTCCCAACTACTCTAGGCAAAGGGAAGTCTAAAAAGGCAGAGTTTTTTAAGCTGATTAGGCATGCAAATGTTGGGGACATGCAGATATCTGTTTAGTTTTGGGAACATGAATAGGTTTAAGTAAAACTTTAATCTTTTTCTTTAGCAGGAACTGGGATTACCACTCCTTATGCCTAGGGTTGATTCTGGGCAGCCCACAAGTCTGCCCGTTTTTGAGGTGAAGCTAGTAGTTTGGAGGGTAGGTAGCAAGGAGAGGGCAGGGAGATAAATTCTATTTCGTCATTTTGCCAATGCAGAATCCAGTGCCCAAAGCAGCAAACATCACAGGCCAGCCCCGATGATGAGAAGTCTGGGTATGGATCCCAAGATATACATAAAGGGAAACTGATAGAACTGTCAGTTGAAGTGGAATAAAAATTGGTGTAGAGGCTTCTCCAGAGAATAGGTCATCACATAAGGACACTAGCAAAAAAAAAAAAGGAACGGTAGTCCCACAGAGTTGGTGGGGTTAAATGACTGATTCCTGAGGGCAGCGGTATAAAACTCAGGTTCTAGGAATACACATCCTGCGTCCTGTATGGTTACGATTAAGATTTAAAAATTCCAGGCTGTCATGACATTTATTTGGATTCAATGCTCTTTGGTCATATGCATATTAAAACTTTAACTGAAACATCACTTACTGTGTGTTTTACTGAAGGAATCCTCTATAATATAACCTTACATACCAATATTCCACCAAGCAGCTCTCTGCATTCTGAAGCCTCAAATACTCACTTTCTTTTCCCTTTTCCTTATTCTTCAACTGTAACAGTTTCTGTTCCCTCTGTTGTTTCTCAATTTCTTGCTCCTGTCGATGCTGTTCCAGCTTTCTTTGGTGTTCCAAAAGCTCCTGTTGATGTTTCATGGCCAGGAGTTCTTGTTGTTGCTGTAAACAAGGTCAATACATTAGCAGAACTATTAACCGTACTTATTGGAAAAGAAAAGGCAACGCCTATGAGCTCTCACCTTTACATGGTCATGTAGCTGGGCTTCATGTTGTCTTGACAGCTGTTCATGCTGCCTCTGAAACTCTGCTATAAGGATCTGCCGCTGTATTTGCTGCTTTTGCTTTAGTGCTATCAGTTCTTGCTGAAGTTGTTGCTCCCTCCCACTGTCAGCTCCTGGTATAGTATACTGGGGATCCAGCCGAAGGTCCATAGGAAGGGTGCCAGAAGCCACCTGAAGTGGCAGCGCAGCAGTAACATCAACTGCAATGACACAGAAAGCATGTAATACCACTGAAAAAACACAGGTGACTCAAATTTACCAAACATATTTAGTAGCCGAAATGTAAGTGGAAAACAAAGTGCAGTAAATAAATGGGAAAATTATAAAACCTCAGGCTGGACTTGATTTCTATAGGTCACAAAAATGTAGCAATATGACTCATCTTAAAACATAATTAAAACAGCCCAGCAGTGAATTATGCTGAAATAAAATGTGAAGAGCAGCATTACTTGGTTTCCAATCAGGTTATTTATAAATCCCCCACCAGAGCCTTTTGAAAGACCAGGAGCAAGTGGAAGAAGATAGAACTATGAGAACTTTAGTGCATTTGGGAACCGTCAAATTTAAACATTATTCTAGCCCCATTTCTTTATGTATGTATGTCACCATGGCATAGGATTAGATGTGTTCCTAATTTGGACATGAGCCCTGTTATTCCAATGCATTCTTTTCACAGGGTCCATTCCTGTATTGGTAAAAGGGTTCTGTTTGCTACATTTTGAGCACTGACCTACGTTTTGTTATTCGAGTTACCTGAAATATGCACCTTTAAACACAAAATGTGACTTGTATGTCAACACTAGGTGCATGATTTCTGACACAGAGGTGGAATTTGTACATATGCACAGCTGTTATTCTTTTCTGTAAAGTCAGAGATGTGAGAGTTATCTCCTAAGGGCGGCCATGCACAGATCGAAATTTGGCTAATTCAACAGGGACCGGCTGAAATTCAATCTATGTATGCATAGGCTGGTTGAACAGGAGTCGACATACCGACTGACTTCTGTGCAACCACCCTGTTGGGTTTTTCCCAAACGATCAGTGCCATCGGCTATAGCCCGCAGCACTAATCGGTGTATTCTGATGGCACGGAAGACTCCCCGCTGTCAGAATGGACACACAGCATGCAAATCTAGAGCAAGCCTGCAAAAGGCTTGCTATGGGGGCTCTCGGCAGGTGAAAAGAGCCAGAACCGCCAACGGGGGACCCAAAAAGAAGAGGATCGGGGGTGCTATGTGCAAAACCATTGCATAGAACAGGTAAACATAACATGTTTGTTATTAAAAATAAATACTTTACAATCACGTTAAGCCCAAGAACGAAAATGCTAAATATTGCAGCTTCCCAGTGCCAGATCCGGTAGCTACATTAGCTTTGTTTTGTGTCTTTTGTATTCCTTTATTTTTACCTGCTGATCCTGCCAGGAACACTTTCTGTCTACTATTATCATCATTCGCTACACTTTATCTCTGGAGAAGCATAGCTGTCACACTGGGAAAGACCTACAGAACATCTCTACCCTGGAACTACAGGTGTTTTGTAGTTTGCAGACATCATGCCAGTTCATAATATGCGGGAACCAGTGTGATTCCTGTGCCGATTCCCGCATCGCATAGGACTCGCAGGTAGTTCACTGTCCTATGGGAACCGCTGTGGGAGTCAATAGAAAGGTAATGACACCCCCAGATCGGTTTGCATATCGCAGTGGAGGAATCGGTTTGCATAGAAGTGAACACCCACACGTTCAGATTCCAGTGCGGACCAAAAAAAAAGGGTCCTGCACCATTTTGGTGCAAATGCAATGCAAATTCAGCCAATCTGTATGGCTGAATTCGCATCGCACTGACATCGCATGTGATCTGCACAGCAGTGTGGTGTGAATCACATGCAATGTCTAACATCGCACCAGTGTGAACGCAGCCTTAGCCAGGAAAAATGTTAAAGATGGGTATACACTAATAGAAGTTCAGCATTTTTTGTTGTAAAAACATTCATTTGTTCTTCTAATCATTAGTGGGGTCAAATCGACGTTTGTTTGACTGCAGTGACAACAACATTTTAAATAGTAGGATGGAAATTTTTGCTCAAATGTACAAAATTCTAAAAGTGTCATTTTCGTTCACTCAATTTATTAAAAGCAAACAAAACCTTTTACTTTTAACGAACGACATTCGAATGTTCTGAGAATGGTGATATGAATTTGCATACAGATTTTCAGTCAAAATTCTACTAGTGTATACTCATCTTTATTGATAACAGTAAACAGAGGCAGCAAGAACAGGAAGTTAATCAATTCATTAAATTCCTAGCAATATTAACAAGTTTTTTTTTTTTTTATGTACTAAAGGGTGCATTCATACCTGCGGACGCATTGGACACGGATTACACGCAAGAACATTTGCCCGATTATGTGTGCTACTCTTGTTCTTCTGAGAACATTGCTATGAGTTGAAAATATCTGGTGATACTACCAATTACTGGTACGTTTAATCCTTGTGGCAACATTCTTCAGCCCGATCTTCCCTCTGTAGCACCCTCATTGCGCATGCTGCAAACCGTAGTGATTGACGGCTATTTCTCTCACATCTCATTGTAACTACACAAGCCCTCATCCACACATGACATGCAGGAATACGTTTGCCAAGGGTGAATTTAGCTGGTTGACTGATAGCAGCTCCAAAGCTAGTTTCACACTGAAGGCGTTTTTCAGGCGTTTTAGCTCTAAAAATAGCGCCTGTAAAGTGCCTGAAAACCGCTTCCCATGCCACCCCAATGGCCGAAAAGCACTGTTAAAATGACAGTAAAGTGTTGCTAAAACGAGCGGCGCTTTACCGCTAACGCGGCGCAGCCCCAGTGTTAAAGTGGCCTTAGGCGCTTTTCAGCCACTAGCGGGGCGCTTTTGACCCCTGCTAGCAGCCGAAGGGTAAAACCATCTGTGTTGTGGTGATTCGGTAGTGCTGCCCATGCATGACTTTTTTCCCCGTCCTGCAAGTGCACCACCGCAGCGTCAAAGCACTCGGCCTTTCACACTGGGGTGGCATGGGAGGCGGCTTTCAAGTGCGAATTTTAGCGTTAAAACGCCTGAAAAACACCTTTAGTGTGAAAGTAGCCTTAAGGAGTCTCACTGTCAGAAAAGTAGAACAAAGCACCAGTGTACTTTGTGGGATCAGCAAAGATTAAAGTTGATGTAAACCCACTCTCATCCTTTCTAAACTACTGCCATAGTGGTTATCTACAAGGATATACATGCCTCCTGCATGTATCCTTACCTGTCAAATATCTCCCCTCTGTCTGTTATCAGACCCAAAAAACTGCAGATTCTGTGGGTGGGTCTGCTGTCTGGAGCTCGGTGGGTGGAGTCGTGATGTCAGTAGACTCCCCGCCCACCTCTACACTCCCCTTGTCAAAATGCATTTTCTCCTCTGTATTTCTTACACTGAACTTCTGCTATGATCACTAACATCCAGACAAAACCCAGAAAAGTCACCACATGACTTCAGCATGCCCAACCATGCTTATGTGCGGAGCAGCCAAACCTGGGAGAGCTGGAGAAGAAAGGAGGGGGGGATGAGAATTACACATAATGCCTGGTATTTCTCTCTTTCAGTTTTTTTATCTCACTGAAAAAAGATATAAGGATTGCTCAGAGCTGGATTAACTCCTGGTGGCAAGACTGGGCACAGATGATATGAAATCCTATACTGTACAAGTTACAAGCCTAAATTTAAAAAAATGGGGTTTACATCCACTTTAATGGTTTGCAAGATTAATATTGGATTATATTTATATAAAAATAGTTTGTTTTTTTACTTTGGTTATTTTTTTTACACTGAAGTCATGTGATCACATGATCACCAAAACACTGCCTATGTTTCAGAGGCAAAAGACAGCAGTAACATAAGCAAAACATAACATGTTGTGGCTTAGTTAATTCTATAGATCAGACTCTGCCATGCAGAGAAAAAAAATGATCATGTGACATAACTAGAATAGACAAAAAATAGGGGTTTCTAATTATCACATGGTCATGTATGAATTGTTGTGTTATTAAGCACAACTAATTTGTCTAAAAGGGGTGTCCGTGGGTTTAATGACACTTTAATAATTTTTTTTCTTACAACAGCATTCCTGGTCAAAAACTTTGTACATATGAAACTTGCTTAAAGAGTAACTCCAATTTTGTTGAGAAAATAAAAATAATTTCCCTCTGGGTGATCTATGTACAATGCAGGGATTTTTTGCAGCAGATTCCTACTTTTTGTTAATCTGAAGAAATAGTGGTTTGTGTCCATGTGCAGAGTGAATATGTATTGGAGTGGCTTAATAATTATGAATCAGCTGCTGCACCTGCAGGGCTGAATGTGTCAGGGTCTGCATCCCTTTAGATGTGATTTCCCTTTGGCAGTATCTCACAAAAATTAAATTTTTGTTGCAGGGGGTGCCAAAATTCTTACTGTAGCCTTCTGGGAAAACCATTAAGCCAATCACACAACTAGGAAATATATCTAAGGCTCCCCTCATTTCCTAAATGTCTTACAGGACAATTTCATGGGTCAGTTGGTAAATGCACCAACAAGAAACAATGCATTACTAGACCTACTGATTACTAACAATACAGACTTGATCGCGGATGTAGAAATACGGGGCGACTTAGGAAACAGCGATCACAGGTCAATTTGTTTCAGCATAAATCACACAAATGGGAAACAAAAGGGGAATACAAAGACACTGAATTTCAAAAGAGCCAACTTCCAGTAACTATGCTCCTTGTTAGAAGATACTAAATGGGATAAAATCCTAGGAACAACGAAAACGGAGGAAAAATGGGTGAGCTTTAGGAGCATATTAAATAAGGGTTTTAGCCAGTGTATTCCAAAGGGTAATACATTTAAAAGAGCTAATAAAAGCCCTGGGTGGCTTAATGCCAACATAAAAATTCATATAAAAGCAAAGGAGAAGGCCTTCAAAAAAGACAAGGCTGAGTGATCATCATCAGCATTCCAACTGTATAAAGAATGCAATAAGAAATGTAAGGTTGTAATCATGGCGGCTAAAATAGAACACGAAAGGCACATAGCGGAGGAGAGTAAGAAAACTACCAAGACATTCTTTAAGTACATAAATAGTAAAAGAGGGAGGACAGATCATATTGGACCAATAAAGAATGATGAAGGGATTTTGGTTACAAAGGATGGTGAGATGGCAAAGGTTTTGGATGTATTCTTCTCCTCAGTCTTCACGAGGGAAATGGGGGGTTCAGTAACCAAAACTGCAATGTTTATCCTCATGACACATCACAGGAAGCACCCCCATGGTTAACAAAGGATAAAATCTGAAACAGACTTGAAAAACTTAACATAAAATAAGTCACTGTGACCAGATGGCTTGCACCCAAGGGTCCTTAAGGGGCTCAGTCAAGTAATTGCCAGACCATTGTTCCTAATTTTTACGAACAGTCTACTGACTGGTATGGTACCAGCTGATTGGAGAAAAGCCAATGTAGCACCAATCTTTGAAAAAGGATCCAGATATATCCCTGGGAATTACAGACCAGTTAGCCTAACATCAATAGTATGCAAGGTCTTGGAAGGGATAAGGGACTAAAATACAAGATTTTAGTAATGAAAACTCTATCATTAGCAGTAATCAGCATGGATTCATGAAAAATCGTTCTTGCCAAACAAATCTATTAACCTTCTATGAGGAGGTGACCTACCATCTAGATGAAGGAAGGCCCATAGACATGGTGTATCTGGATTTTGCAAAGGCATTTGATACAGTTCCCCACAGACGTTTACTATACAAGCTAAGGTCTGTCGGCATGGACCAAAGGGTGAGTACTTGGATTGAAAACTGGCTACAAGGGTGAGTTCAGAGGGTAGTAACAAATGGGGAGTAATCAGAATGGTCCAAGGTGGAAAGTGGAGTCCCTCAGGGTTCTGTCCTGGGACCAATCCTATCTAATTTATTCAAAAATGATCTGGAGGATGGGATAAACAGCTCAATCTCAGTATTTGAACAAGTTAATGGGGTGGGCAACTACATGGCAAATGAGGTTTAATGTAGAAAAATGTAAAATAATGCATTTAGGTGACAAAAACATGAATGCAATCTACTCACTAGGGAGAGAATCTCTGGGGCTATCTAGGATGAAAAAGGACCTTGGGGTCCTAGTAGATGACAGGCTCAGCAACGGCAGGCAATGCCAAGCTGCTGCAAGCAAAGCCAACAGAATATTGGCATGCATTAAAAAAGGAACTCCAGAGATAAAACGATAATGCTCCCATTCTACAAGACTCTGGTCCAGCCGCGCCTGGAGCATGCCATCCAATTCTGGGCTCCAGTCCTCAGGAAGCATGTGCTGGAAATGGAGTGAGTACAGAGAAGGGCAACAAAGCTAATAAAGGGACTGGAGGATCTTAGTTATGGGGAAAGATTACAAGCACTGAAATAATCCTCTCTGGAGAAGAGACACTTGAGAGGGGATATGATTTCAATGTACAAATACTGTACTGGTGACCCCACAATAGGGATAAAACTTTTCAGCGAAAGGGCATTTAAAAAGACTCGCGGCCATTCAATAAAATGAGAAGAAAAGCGATTTAACCGGAAACTGCGTAAAGGTTTTTTTATGGTAAGAATGTGGAATTCTCTTCAGCAGGGAGCATAGATAATTAAAAAAAACTATTAGATAGGCACCTAAATGACCAAAACATACAGAGGTATACAATGTAATATTGACATAAAGGCGCACACACGCACAGGTTGGACTTGTGTCTTTTTTCAACCTTACCAACTATGTAACTAAGGAACTTACATTTTCAGGAGGCGTTCTGTACACCATCTGTGTAATGAACGCCTCCAGGTAGCCATATTGCATTGAATGTGACAGAAAATTACAGCCATGTACATTGAAAAAGAAAAGGTAATTTTTAATAATATTCAACTACAAAAAGACTTGAGTCACAATTGCATATATATATATATATATATATATATATATATATATATATATATATATATTTTCTTTTTTTTCCCCACAAAGGTGGTTACCCTTTAATAAAGCAGACCTGCCTAATAAAACAGAAATAAGTGGCAAACTTCTAAGTTCTTAATTGCTGAATGTCAAGCTAATCCTTGCAGTGTTTTAGATATGAATACGATGCCACTACAACTGTTTGGAGTTGGTGGTAAGAAGAGTTAATAAAAAATTGAAGCCCATTCAGTATGTTGTCCATGTTGAGGATGAGATGAAAGCTGGCAGTTCTACCATGCCAGGAAGAGAGTTCATACAATTACAGGCAACATAAGGGCACAGCTGCATAGAACTGACGCACAATCAAAGACTATTGTGTAGAGAGGCTGATGCGTCACTTATGACTCTTGATCACAAAGTACCCCAAGAGCAAACTTGTTAGGAAAAGTTGACAGGAAGGTGGGGGAGGGCCAGGCATGTCAGTGAGCGGAGTTGGACACACTGAGACCTTCTGAAAACAAAGCCAGCTTCTTTAGATCCTTGGGGGAGCTCCCCCAGCCTCTGGTCTGAAAGCTTTTTCCCTGGGTTTATCTCCGAGGCTTACGAATGTAGTTGAAGTGGTGACGTTAACGGACACACAAAGACTGTATTCAGCGCAGTGACGGAACCCTCAGAAGAGCATCATTATAATACAGCCCATCTCCCCACAGCCATTCTTCCCACAATCCAAGACACAGTGGCCTCAGAATTGTGGAGGGTGATGTATTTTGTGGTTTTGAATAAAAACTAAAACATGAATGAGGATAAATTAAAAGGCTCCATTCTGTAATGATAAATAAATACAATAGCTGTATAAGAGCAGGAAACTTTAACACCAACTCAAAGCATGTGAAATGGACAAAATCATTATTCATTTACAATTCATCTTCCGTACCATAAATGCAGTCAACAGAGAACAGCACTATGAAATACATTTCTTCAGACCCGAAGATCTTATGTTTGAAGTATGCTAGTCCTATCTCGACGCTGCCAGTGAGCTTGCTTTTGACAGTTTGAGATTCTTCTGAGAGGATTCAGAATTTAATGACAGGTGCAGCTGACCTTCTGACTTGCTTTTGTTTTCCTATAGACTTGTATAGGGAGAGAAGTACTCCGACGCCAACAAATGCCCATCAACACAGGTTCTTAGGAAGATGATAACGAACATAACCTTAACCCTTTCATGACTAAGCCTATTTTTGAAATTTGGTGTTTACAAGTTAAAATCCGTATTTTTGGCTAGAAAATGACTTAGAACCCCCAAACATTATATATATTTTTTTAGCAGAGAATCTAGAGAATAAAATGGCGATTGTTGCAATATTTTTTATCACACGGTATTTGTGCAGCGGTGTTTTAAACGCAAATTTTTGGAAAAGTGACACTTTCATGAATTTTAAAAAATCCAAACAGTAAAGTTACCCCAATTTTTTTGTATAACGTGAAAGATGATGTTACGCCGAGTAAATAGATACCAAACATGTCACCCTTTATAATTGCACGCACTTGTGGAATGGCGACGAACTACGGTACCTTTGAATTTCCATAGGCGACGATTTAAAAATTTTTTTACGGTTACCAGGTTTGAGCTACAGAGGAGGTCTAGGGCTAGAATTATTGCTCTCGCTCTGACGATCGCGGCGATACCTCACATGTGTGGTTTGAACACCGTTTACATATGCGGGCGCGACTTCCGTATGCGTTTTCTTCGCTGCGCGAGCTCGCGGGGACAGGGGCACTTTAAAAAATTTTTTTTTAATTTTTTTTATTTAATTTATTTATTTTTGTACTTTATAAATTGTGTTTAAAATTTTTTTTTTTTTTTTTACTTTTATTGCTGTCACAAGCAATGTAAACATCCCTTGTGACAGTAATATGTGGTGACAGGTACTCTTTATCTTTTAGACCCCCCATCCCTCCTTTACACTTCAAAGTATTCAGATCGCCGAAAACGGCGATTCTGAATACTGTGTACTTTTTTAAATTCGGCGCCATTGGCAGCCGAGTAAACGGGAAGTGACGTAATGACGTCGCTTCCGCATTTACAAGAAGAAGGCTGGAACAAAGCCGCTCGCAGCTTCGTTCCAGTCCGCCCCCAGCCGCCGAAGGCAGCCGAACGGACACCGGGCCTCCCGATCGCACGGGAGGCCCGGTAACAGCGGCGGGAGGGGGGGATGTCCCCTCCCGCTCCTCCGGTATAACAGCCGAGCGGCTTTTAGCCGCATCGGTTGTTATACTCGGGTAGCTGATCGCCCGCTGAAAACAACGGTTCCGGGATGATGCCTGCAGCTGCGGGCATCATCCCGGTATAACCCCGGAAAGCCGAGTACGCATATGTGCGTTCGGTCGGCGGGAAGGGGTTAAAGTGTTACTAAACCCACAACAGTAAAATCAGTCTGTATATGCAGTAAAGCATGCTTGTTATACTCACTTTGGAACCCAAGGGGTTAATCTGCATTATGTAAAAAAGCTGTTTGATCTTGGCTTCTCTGATCCTCCCCTCTTTCCACTGTCCCCTGATAATTTCCTCATAACACAGACTCTATGGAGTCAGGCTGCACATGCGTTGTGTGGTGTTCTGCTAGAGAGGTTTTTTTTTCTTGGGAGAGTGCGTGTGAATAGCACAGGGCCAATCAGCACTCTCCAGAAAGAGGGTCAGGGGTCTTACAGTCTCATAGGTCAGTCAGAAAACTCCTCCTACAAGCTTTAACTAGTGCTTGGCTGGACACTGACAGAAGTCACAAGACTGCTCTAACCACTGATGAGAAAAGGTATTTAGCATTTTATATTTAAAGCGGAGTTTCGCCTGCAAAAAAAAAAAGAGAGAGAGAGAAAAGTCAGCAGTTACAAATACTGCAGCTGCTAACTTTTAAAATAAGGTCACTTATCTAACCAGGGCACCCGCAATGTCCTCAACCAAAGCAACCCGTCTCTTGGATCCAAGTGGAGGCGCGGGCATCTTAAGTAAGGGAATCAGCAAGTGAAGCTGTTTCCCTACTACACATGCGCGAGTCACGCTGCGCATTCTGACTGGTCGCTGCTGTCTTCTGGGACCTGTGTGTCTCCCAGAAGACAGCGGTGGGACAGAGGAGGGGCAAGACATGGTGTAGATCACTGCAGAAAGATACTGCTGCGATCTTTCGCCAGAATTGGGAACAAATACCTGTATTAGACAGGTATCTGCTCCCCCCCGAAAGGTGCCAAATGTGACACCGGAGAGGGGAAGGAACCAGATAAGCAGAAGTTTCATTTCTGGGTGGAACTGTGCTTTATCAAAATATTTGCATTTCCATGTTCTGTGTACTGTGGGAGACCAGATATAGTGAATGCAGGGTCCTGGGTTTAACAAATTACAGTCAAAGTTTGAGATATTGTATAATTTTGGAAACATAGAATCACCACATAACCTCCAAACATTGCAAATGTGTACGATTATGTATTCCACATCCCTCTCCTAGCAAACAATTAGTGTCTCCCTTAGACAATCTACCTTTCCACATGCTAGGGAAGATTAGAAGCTGACTGGCTGTTAGCTAGGAAATTGCACACAATTCTACAGTTAAAACACTTTATTCACAAGGTCCAGTATCTGAGTGTCAGTAAACATGTCTCCACTCAACAAAGGTTAGCAGCTGCTCAGGCTGGCGAGGAAAGAACATACAGCTTTGGGCAATAGGAATTGCTCATGCCTGGGGCCAAGCCAAAAAAGACCAAAAATTAAAAAAAAAAAAAAAAAAAAAAAACCCACACCTTTTTTAGTTTGTTTTAAAATTTAGAAAAATAAGTAATTTTTCTCCTTCACTCCTGTGCTGATAGGCTGCACTGATGAGGCTGCACTGATGGCCACTGATTGGCTGCATCAATAGGTGGCACTCCCCGCTGGTATGGAAAGGGTGACAGATCAAGCACGCAACCCCAGCACCCAGCTGTCAAACTGGGAAGGAGATCTTGGAGGTGGGCAGGCGGTGAAAGAAAGCAGGGGAAGCCCTCAGCCACTTTCATCACAGCCCTGCCCACCAGGGGACACTGCCGGTTTGCACAATGGAGCGTGTATCCTGTCCAGCAGGCCGCAAAGCCACGGCCATAATTAACGGCCAGCCCGACCTTGCCCTGACATGGGACAAATCCAGACCGCTGCTGCAGTGTAGCCCAGGAACCAGGATGAAATTTCTAGTCGCCATGGCGACCTGGCTCCTGCGTTTTGTTAAGCCCTGTTGTAACTTTTTTTAAAATTGCCTTTCCTTTTCAATCTACAGCACAGTTGTTTTCTGTAAAATGCAATGCAATATGACAACCTGGAGATGTTCTGTACACAGATGGTTTACAGAATTCCCCAGAAATGCCATTTCCTGCTTGTGTGATTGGCTTACTGATACTCCCAAGGTTTAAAGGCTATGTTCACCTGTAGGAGCATGTTACACCCATATTTAGGGTGTAACATGCAACAAGCTCCAGCTACCAGCGCTCCCCTCTCTGTGACAGCGGGCGGGGGATTGTCTCCCAGCACCCACTGTAAAAATTTGAAAACAGAGCAGCTGTGCAGGGCTCTGCCCACACAGTCATTTCATTCATTCACAGCTACCCGTTAATGAACGAACTACAAGTACCATCACCCGCTGCGGAAGACGGCTTTGTAGTTATCAATGAACTGCGAGGGCGCTGGTGAGCGCTCTTGTAGTTCATGGATTCTTCATGCAGTTTAGTAACTGTCTGCAGGATCTTGGCATTGCACCTGCGATCTGTTTGTTGCAGGTGAAATGATCTACAGGCTGCAGTGTAATAAAAATATATATAATAAATGCACTTTTTTACCTGCAAAAATATGTGCATTTATTTTTTTGGAAAGGTAATCTTATCCTTCAATCGCATCTAAAGGGATTCAGACCCTGCCATTTTCATCATTAAAACAATGCAAGTGTAGCAGCTGATCACTAATAAAAAAAAGTCCCCATTCACATTCACTTTTCACATGGACACAGACATACAGCTTATTTTTCAGAACATCATAAGGAAAAGATTGGAAAGTTTGTGAAAATCCCAGCCAGCCAATGTTAATTTTAGTCTTAGGACTAAAATGGCATTTTAGTTTTAGTCCCATTTTAGTCTTCTGAAATTGTTTTAGTTTTAGTCGTATTTTAGTCGACTAAAATAGTATTCATTTAGTCAACTAAAATGTTTTAGGTCGACTAAATTAACACTGCAGGCAGCTTGGCACAAACAAACAATTGAAAGGCATATTGAATTTGGAGTTAGGCTTTAAGCTATAGCTTCACCATAAACGTTAATATTTGGAATCCACCCTGTTTCAGTTAAGGATGGACAGTGGTAAATTAAATAATTCCCTAATGTTTATACTTATAAAGAGAAACTCCAGCAACAAATACTGACACTGCTGAATTTTTTTGAACAGGTACTCATCAGCTCAGGGAGCCAACACTGTCATCACCTGGGTTGGTTCTTTGCCGGTCTTTGGTCCCAAGCGCCGCCATCTTGAGTGTGGGAAGCCAGCACTGAGTTCATGATGGCTCACGGCTGGCTTCCCAGTGCACATTTGTGAGACGCACTGCGCTTTCTAAATGGTCTTGCAGTCTCCTGGGACCTGTAATGTGTTCCAGCAGGTTGTGGGCACGGAGAGGGCGGTTAAACTTATGCTCTGCTCGTCTATGCGAACAGACAGGAAGTGGAAGTGGTTACCTGCCAGATAAAGGTATACACTCCTAGAAAAAGAAAATGTTTACATTAATGGCAAGGGATTGAGGGAGGAGGATGAGCGGAACTTATGATTTTAGGAGAGGTTGCACTTTAAAAAATAAATAAAAATAAAGCCAGACAATCCAAGGACTGCCAGACATTCCAAGGACTGCTTCATCCTCTTCGAAATCACAACAAAATAAAGTAAGGTTGTCCTACGCTCACTGCTGCATTACAAAAAAATAAGAAAAAAAAGTATCTGATGGTAACATTTAGACAAATTACAGTCATCAGTCATAGCATACAGACGAGGCTGGGGATCTACAACCAAAAAGAAGTCTGTAGGTAAAACTGCTTGCATCCTCATGAAACTGAAAAACTGATTTTTTTTTTTTTTTTTTTTTTTTTAGCTTTCTGTTTTTTCACTTAAAAACAACAACAGCATATAGGTACCCTGTATTAGGCCCCATGGACATGGGACGCTGCTAAACACATGTTCAGAGGCAGTTGGACACTTTTTTTCAACTGCCCCTGAACTCATTTAATGTTATCCTATGTGACCATGTACACAGTCTCGTTTATTGCCTTTTTTTGCAATTGCGTTTAACAGCGTTTCTTTGGAAGCAAAAAAATGGGTTCAGACGCAGAAGATTTCCACGTATCAGACGTCAAACGCGGCTAAACACGGTACTGGCCTTTAGCCGCGTTTTCGTTTATAAGCGTTTTTAAAGGTGCCCTATTTTTTTACACTAAAAATCTCAAAAATGATGGCAAATGATGGAAAACCATTAAAAAAATATTTAAAAAAATTGTAAGTGCTTGCAATGATTCATAGACCATTTATATACCCTAATGAGCCCTTGATCCAATCCAATACACCACTAGCATTGCTGTTATCCAAAGTATAATTGGAATTTGACCCATATGTTCTTAGATTTGAACAAGCAACTTGTGGCAGGTGACGTGACAAGTGGACAATCCAAAACTTGTGGCAGGTGATGTGGCAAGCGGACAATCCGCAACTAGTGGCAGGTAAGATGGCAAGTGGACAATCAACAACTTGTGGCAGGTGACGTGGCAAGTGGACAATCCACAACTTGTGGCAGGTGACATGGCAAGTGGACAATCCACAACTTGTGGCAGGTGACATGGCAAGTGGACAATCCACAATTTGTGGCAGGTGACATGGCAAGTGGACAATCCACAACTTGTGGCAGGTGACTCTGGACCTCTCACACAATTTTCTACGTCGTTCTAGCCTCATCAAGAGCAATGTCAGGAGCATTTCCTCACATATGCTCATTATTGGATCCATTGCAAAAAAACACACAAAAATAGAGACAAATACAAGTAGACAACTGCTCTCTTTGCTGCTGCTACTCACTCTGGTGAAAATGGCTGAAATAGTTAACAATGTTTTTTGAGCTTGGGGAGGGTCTTAAATGAGGTGATCTTAATAAACGCTCCTAGACACAAATGTGGTTAAACGCGGCATGCAAACGCGGCTAAATGGGCGTTTTAAATGCTGGTTTCAAGGTGTCAAAAAAATTCCTTCAGAGGACTTTGCCTCAGCGTCCCGTGTACATGGGGCCTAAGACTTCAGTTAGTGGAGTGAGCCTGATTGAAGGGTTCCCTTCACTCGCATGCAATTGTTTTGTTTGGTTGTGCTTATTGCGCTCATTACCTTTTATATGCAATGTGAAGTTGTCTTTATATTTGTATCCGTGCCACATCTTTAAATAAATAAAAAAAAAAAATGCAGGATAGTAGCAAAAAAACCCCCAAAACATTGAAAATGCTCATTTTACTTGAAATCACGCTCACATGACAATCCTCTCTTCTGCACTTTACTTTCTGGGGCTCTTCTTCCAGTGTCTACACCACTGCTTGCATGATGTGGACATCTCCCATTAGTGAAGGAGGCTCTTGCAGCTACGGAGTCCTCTCTCATAGGTTCCAGAACAAGAGAACTTCTGGGGCAGTGAAGGGACCCGTACTCAAGAAGAGAAGCAGTAGAGAAAGATGTCTAGCTCATAGAAGGAGACTGTGATTATGCAGGATGTCTTACGAAGAGGTGTTTGGAATCAAGACTGAGTAGCAAGGTAGCTGAGGCACAATACACTTGTTACATTTCATTTTTACCTGAAGTTGGGCTTTCATTTCCGTATGAGATGAAAATCTATATGGCTTATCAAAAACAAAGGTAGGAAGATCTATTGATCGACTTGTGTACAACCAGCCTTTTGGAAAATGTTCTCTCAATCGGTGCCGATCACTGTATTCTCAGGGGAGGGATTGAACGTGTAGATGGGGGCATCGAGTCATTTTCTTTCATTCAACAAGCCGGTTGGACAAGAAAAATGACTCAGCCTTAGTTTATGCTTTGTAGGACAAGATTTAGCCAAAGTATACAATGATTTACACCTCTGTGAGCAACAAAATCTATTTTTCATGAGAAAAGTTTTAAAATTGCATGGACACTTAGGCATTAAATAAACATGATAATTAATATCACAAACATGATTGATCAAGAATCAAAAGTCAAAACACTGCAGTCTAATATTCCATAATGGAACTCCTCTATTAACCTAGGCTACACGTTCTTCATGGTAACTATTAGGGAGGAAAAAAACACTTTACTAAAGATGTATTATGAAGTATAATCATCAACGTGAATATAATCAGAGTACACTGCAGACTGCGAGGTTATTTCCGTCAGAGAAAAGCTGCAAGCACAACCTGTTGTCACCGTATTGGTGTCATCGGAAGCTCATTCATGTCCCCGAAGCAGCCGCCCACTCCAGCCTGTCTTCTGCTTCCTTCATTAGACAGGATAACATGTTCCAAAGATGCTCCGTATGGCATAGCACGCCTCCGTCAGCAGGAAGGTGACTCACCATAGCTCAGCAGGTGAATCACACACCCTGGAGACTGTCACAGATACAATCCTATCAAGAATAGCTCCTGTAAAAAACAGAGCTACAAAAACCTGCAGATACAGCCCTTACTGGAAGAAATTTCTCAGCATCAAGCACAGCTGAAGTAGAACTAAAAGTGTCTGATCAAATGACAACTGAGTGCACAGAGCAGAAAGACATTTAATTAACTACTATGGAGATGTGTGAATCTCTATGTCCAATGAAAAAAGAATGACGTATTTAAGAGCCAATCTGAAAAATGTACAGTAATTACTGTGCAAAACATAATTATTTTCAAAACGTATAACTGCAACCAATACAGCTGCCATATATTGTTTAAAAGAAAATGATTGCTATATTAACCCTTCCCTATATACAGTAGGAGATTCAAAGCTAGAGCTAGTACATTAAACAAAAATTATCCTGAGAAAAAAAACTTTACGTTTTCATTGCTGTGTTGCGTCAGTGCACATGCATTAAAAATCACTCTATTAAAACAGCCCATTCATTTGAATAGGTTGCCTATTACACCAAAAAGCAGCATGCAGCATTTTTGTGCCTTGGTACACATCATGCTGCACTGTAACACAAGTGCATTGACAAGGTGCATTGGGGTGATGTATCATATGGTGTAGTACTATATATGTGCTTAAAAAAAACAATAAGCTATTGTCATAATTTACAGTTGAAGTAGAATGCATTGTTTTCACAATTATAGATGCTGTGTTACCTTTTCAATGTGGCTGAAGTTGTGCTTTAAAAGGCATTGAGTCGCTAGCAAAATACTTTTAAACTACATCTATACCCAGACACTGTGGATCTAAAGGTACAATTCTATGCATGAAGGTAAAAAGAACCTTCTGCATACAGCAGCACCCTCCCTTAATATTTATCTGAGTCTGATCTTGACCCAGTGATGTGCATGAGAGCAGCAGCTCTCTCTTGACTGTCTCTCTCCTCACCAGACACACAGCCAGAGAAGAGAGAGCAGGGACAGAGGCGGGGCTGAGCCACTCTCGGTGCGTCAATGGACACACAAAGCCGGCTCAGGAGCAAGTACGCAGGGGTGCACCCATAGCAAGTGGCTTCTTTGGGGGGCACTTGGCGGGGGGGTTGACAGAACACCGGCTAGGGACCTCAGAAGAGGAGGATTGGGGCTGCTCTGTGCAAAACCATTGACACAGAGCAGGGAAGTAGAACATGTTTTTTTAAATTGCATTTAGAATAGCTTAAATGTCATTTCAAAATTAATTTTAAATTTTTTTTTAAGTTTCCTTAAAATTATATTTGAAGATCCTGTCATGAAGGTTCTTGTTCAAGCACAGCCTGTAATTGTTTGTTAGTGCTCCGTACCGGTTTCAAAATGGTGTTCCTGCATTGTCACGGCCAAGCTTCCAATGAAGACTACAAGTGACCAATTTGAGACACTATCAATAAGGCTACATTGATACCAGCAATTCAGCCCCGTGCTAGTTGCAGCAGGAATCGCCGGATTCTTCCTGCTGCAGGCCTCATTCACAATCATGACAGGTCGCTGACAACCACAGCTATTTGCGGCTCTCTGCTCTCAAACATGTTGTTATACTTACCTCCTCTGTGCAGTGGATTTGTACAGAGCAGCCCCGATCCACCTTTTCTCAGGTCCCTCACCGGCTCTCTTGGCCCCTCCCTCCTGTCGAGTGCTCCCACAGCAAACAGCTTGCTATGGGAGTCGAGCTGAGCTGCAGCTCCGTGTCCATTCAGACACAGAGCCACGGTTCGTCCCTGCCCCCTCTCGCACCTGATCGGCTAACTAACTTTGACAGCAGCGAGAGCCAATGGTGCCGCTGTGGTGTCTCAGCCACTCAGGAGGAAGAGTCCTGGACGGCCGAGGCACTCGTGCACATCGCTGGAGGAAGACTGGGCTCAGGTAAATATTAGGGGGCTGCTGCACACAGGTGTTTTTTATCTTACTGCATAGAATGCAGTAAGATAAAAAAAACCTCTGCCTTTACAACCACTTTAAATAGAACTGGTCCCAGGACAGAGCCTTGGGGTACCCTGCTTACAACTTCAGACCATTCTGAGTACACACTATTTATCCCCACCCTTTGGACATGTTCCTGTAACCAGTTTTCGATCCAGGTACATGCATTATCATCCATGCCAATATACCTTCTAAATTAAGCATTTATGGGGAACTGTATCAAATGCTTTGACAAAATCCAGGTACACCATATGTTCACAAGCCTTCTTCTATCTAGATTACAGCTCACTACCTCATACAATTTTATTGGTCTGGCAAGAATGATCTTTTATAAATACATGCGGATTACTACTAATGATACCGTTTTCTTAAACTCCAAAACCTACCTCGTTAGGAGGTACATTTAGGAGCATTCTAATAGGTCAGCGCCTGTGTAGCCCGTGGGCAACAAGGAGAGAAAGCTGCAGGGATTTCAAATCTCTGGACCGGTACATCGGCAATATGAGCTGTCAGTGCAGGTGATCGCCAGGACTCCAAGTTAGTGGGACCAGGTGGGGGGGAGGGGGGGTCCAGTGTAAGAACTTACACTGGAGGCATCACCCTCATGCCTCTTTACCTAAGATTTATGCTCAATGTATTACTCAGTGATCACGATTTCCTAAGTTATCCCTTTTTTCCCCCACATCTGCAATCAAATCTGTGTTTGTAATTATCTAGCAAATCATTATTTCTAATTGGGGCATCCACCAATTGAAACATGAAGTTGTCCTGCAAGACATTAAAAAGAGATAACAAACTTTAAAGTGATTGTAAATGATCGCCTTGTAAAACAACCCATTCAGTTTAAAATAGAAATGAAAGGCAAAAACATTTTTGCATAAATATAAAAAAAACACACAATATAAATACCTTTTTTTCACTTTTTTTTTTATAAGTGATCACATTGCCTCTTTTCTCAGCTGCATAAGAGCTGGGGTAGGAGAAGCAGCAGCACACTAAGCTTCTCAGTTAATGGCTGTGCACTGGGGGAGTGTCAAGACAAGTCTGATTATTGGAGGAGAGTACACTGAGGTCCCAGCATAGCTAGAGAACTGACCACAGTGAGCTCTCCTGCTCACTGTGGTCAGTTTTTAATAGGAAAGCAGAGGGACTGGCAGGACCACCGGGGATTTCACATAAAGGAAGCAACACAAAGAACAGGATACTTCCTGATACATGTACAGGGGACAGCAAGCAAATATCAGGAATATAAAGTGTTGGGATAACAAACGCTTTAAATGAGTGAGCAGTTGCCAGGTCAATATCTGGATAATTGAAGTTCCCTTTTATAAGAACATTGCCCTGCCTCACTGCCACTCCCAACTGTGACAGGAGCTCAGACTTTTCCTCATCTTTCAGGTTATTGGGCCTGTGGCATGCACCCTCTAATAATTTCCCATTTGTTTCCTCCCTTTAAAGCTCCAGCCACAGGAATTGCACCTCCTCCCTTGCCCCATTATCGGTGTCGGCCTTCATGTTCACTAGCAAATCATTCTTGACATACAGACACCCTCCTCCCCCTCCCTGTCCCTCCAATACAAGGAGCACCCGGAACAGTCCCAAGGCAGTCAAGTAAGCTGTCAAGCTAAGTCTCTAATATTCTCACAAAGTCAAAATCTTTCTCATGTGTCAGCAGCTCCAGTTCTTCCATTTTGTTAGCTAGACTTCTATTTGTAAAGACACCTTTTAGTTTTGTTTTGGTGCATATTTTTTCTCCTTGTTTGTTCTGAGGCTGTAATCATGTCCCTCCCAACCCACCACCTAGTTTAAAAATTCCTCCAACTTTTTGGCCATCTTCTCTCCCAATAGAACTTCACCCTTCCCATTCAGGTGCAGTACGTCCCTGCTATAGAGCCAGTAACTAATTTTTCAATATGCTGACTTGGAGGTCTTTTATATATCGGTATATATATATATATATATATATATATATATATATATATATATATATATATATATATATATTTATTAAGTATGAATATGTAGGTGCTCCCTAGCCCTACCCAACAATCTGTCCATATGCAATGTGCCGAACCCTTGCGCATGGTAAACAACATACTGTTTCAGCAATCATAGTCTATGTAACATATTGCTCTATCTGTCCTTTTAAGAACTGAGTCCCCTAAGAGCAATGTCTACCTATTCTTTCCTGTAACCTTGCCCCCATCTTCACTGAACTTGTTCCCCTGGCAGCTAGGGAAGTCACTCTGCTCCAGCAATGCCACTCCTATACAGAAATCCTCAACATTGCACAACCTGGTGTTTTTTTGGATGTGCCAGCTCAGGATTGGCCTCTCTAATGCTAATCTTTCTACCCCTCTCTACCCAATCTGTCACCCATCTAACATGTTCTGGTGCCTGCACCTCCATGTCGCCACCCACCTCTATACTGGCCCCTGCCAGAACGTGATAGGTATGGTCCAAACTCCTTTTCAGGTTGATGATGCTTCGTAGTGTTGCCAGCTGCTTCCTCAGATTTAGGATTCCAAGGAAACAACTTGCTCATATTTTGTGCAGCAGTATTCTTTCTCGAAAGGTTGTTCAAGAAATGTATACATGGGGCATCACCACTCTCATTGGACATGGTACCCACTAATGTAATATGGATAATCCAGTAAAGATTGGGAAATATATTTTACACAAACTAGTGGTAATCTGGCAATAGATGTTAAAGCTGGCCAAAAGTGTCAAAGTACCCCCTCAATGACCAGTCCCTACTAGTCCCTGCTCTGCAATGGAAATGCTCCAGTGGATATAGTGCCAGTATGTTTTTCTTCTACTGCACTGCAGGTCACTGACCAGAGCTGACCTTTGTGGCTCTCCTACAACTCGTGTCTATCAGCCTCATATAGTACTATATCCAAAGGAGCATTTGCATTGCAGAGTACAAACTAGCCATTGAGGGATAATGTTAATGCAGTTGGGTCAGCTTAATCATGTATTGCAATATATGTGAACTAAAAATCCCTGTTTTTTTTTTTTTTTGCAAAATTTGCTAAAAAGGGTATGTAGCACTGTGGAGAGTGTTCATCCATTTATTTCCATGGCTGTCAGAAACATGCAACACACATGGAAATTTTCCAACTTGCTGAAAAATATATGTACATTGAAACCTTGGTTTACAAGAAATGCGCCTTACGAGCGTTTTGAAAGACGAGCAACTTTTTAAAAAAAAGTTTGCTTTGATCTGCGAGCGCTGTCTTGATATATGAGCGTTTTTTGTTTTTTTTTTATGTAAAAAAAAAAAAAAAAAAAAAAAGAATTACACTCACAATGTGAAGGACTCTGTGGCTCATGTAAAGCCGCTGTGTATATGTACAATGAAGCAGCTGGTTTACAGCTCTGTATGTGGCCAGAGATTTGTGGGCGATGGTGGCTCCCAGCGCTTCCTGGAGACACTTAGACACTCCCAGCAAGAGCGGGCGTACCCGGAAGTGATGTCAACAGTTCCTGAGTTCTCTAGGAAGCACTGTGAGCCACATACAGCGTTGTACTGTACAGCAGCAGCTTTACTGAACATACAGTACTGTATACAGAGCAGCTTTAAATAGATGAACACCAACCTCTGGCCACATACAGAGCTGTGTACACCAGCGGCTTTAAATAGGTGAGCACCAGACTCCTTAACAATGTCACTGTGCACATTCTTTATTTTTACCTGAAAACTTTTGCAACACAGAGGTACAAGTACAGTATTCCAACTACTGTATTTCTAAGTGCAGTTTTATTTGTTTTATGTTTACAGTACACTTTATACTGTATTTTTTTGCCATAATCATTTTTATATGAATAAATGGTTGTGGAACGAATCATCAGACTTTCCATTATTTCCTATGGGGAAATTTGCTTTGATATAAGAGTGCTTTGGATTACAAGCATGCTTCCGCAACGAATTAAGCTCGCAAAGCAAGGTTTTACTGTATTGGAATGGCAGAAGTCTTCCCTCTTCAACATAGTGCAGATGGAATGTACAGTCAGGCTTCATGTACACTGCTGCTGGTAAACGGACATTTAGGAGCAGTTGGGCGTTTTTTTCAGCTGCCCCTGAACTTTCCTCTACGTTATCTTATCAGTACATGTACACAGGGTCGTTTATAGTCGTTTCTAGGCAGTTGAGCTTATAAACATTTTTTGGAAAGCAACAAAAATGCATTCAGGACGGATGTTCAGAGGCATTTGAAAAGGCAAACGAGTGTAACAGCTTGTAAACGCGGTAACACACGTTTAGCCACGTTTCGTTTACAGGCGGTTTTAATTTTTTTACGATTTAAAAAAAAAACGCTTCTAAAACGCAAATGCTGCTAAACACGGCATGTAAACGCAGCATGTAAACACGGCAAAACAGCCATTTTTAAACGTCGGTTACTATCGGTCAAGTTAAACCGCTCAGGAGAGGTTGTAAAATGTTCCATATGCATTAAAGTGGTTGTAAACCCTTACAGACCACCCATGACTACAGATAAGCCTATACTAAGGCTTACCTGTAGCTACCGTGGATATCTCCTAAACTTGCACGGTTTAAGAGATATCCCCTGTATCAGCATGTGCCAACGTCATCGGCACATGCACACTGAAGAAACGGACCGAGCGTGCCATTTCTTCAGCTGATGTGCTGTTAACTGCGGCTCTCACGGGCATGCGTGGGAATGGCCTAATCGCGGTTTTGGCCAATCACAGTGCCAGAGCCTGCGATACCCGGAAATAACTCCGGGAGACATGTCGCCGGCAAAAGCAGGGTGCCGGGACCTCTGTGGGGGCTTTGTTCTAAGGCAAGTATTTCATAATGAGCTAGTATGCTATGCATACTAGCTCATTATGCCTTTGTCTTGCAGGGGTTTTTTTTTTCGTGGATTTACAACCACTTTAAGCCTTACACTGTCATGCAAGAAACGAGTGTGTCCAGGCAACTGAGCCATTTATACAAGATGAGAAGGTCATCAAGCCCCGACTACCATTTTTGAAGAGATCGCTGTCTATCAATAGCCAGCCTAACCACACGTGCATACATATTCACAGCTCAAATTTTACAAATTTTTAGAGAATATCCAATAAAAGCAATGTACCGTGAGGGGTAATCGCAATCTGCTTCCTGTTCCCAGTATCACAATTCTTGTTCATAGCATGTAACCAGTTATCTGCACCACTGTTTAAGAGGAAGTGTAAGCAGAGTTCCACAACTTGTAAACCATATTCAGATAAGCTGCAATAAGCAACACCACAGAGACCAATTATAAAAACTAAAGAAAAAAAAAGTGAATAAAAGCAGCGCTGATGAACATATTGACCAATAAGGTTCTATGTTTTACTTTGACATACAAATCACAATGAACCCTGATTATTTACTATGAACAACAATTTTGTTCCTGTTCTAATGAAAAGAAGAATAAAAACTCAGAACACCTTAATTTTTTGACAACTATTGAATATTTTAGTGGCATATCACTATAATGAGCTTTATAGTTCGTTGATGTGTAAGATACAAGTAGAGTGTTTTGTTGACAAGTAATGACCCCCTGTGCAACAAGACAAAGTGGAAGTCACATTGTAGTTATTTTAAAAAGCCACTGATTGAGGGCTACTGCTGAAAACAAGTGTACCTTTAATTCTAACAGCATTGCACAGTTGATATGCAAATGCAGTGATATGCAGGTGGATGAACTCACCAGTGCTTGGCATGTGTTTGGCACGAGTCTGCGTTATAAGCTCCACTGGTTGGTCCCGACCAGATATTCCATCTGCAGAGAGAAAAGAGAAGGTGTAAAATTCAACCCATGGTCTGAATCTGTCTGCATCAGCTAAATGAAAGACATAATGAAAAAACGATACACAAGGCAACACTCTTATGAAAAATGCATTGTATGCAAAAAGGATTGTTGAGGACATAGCATTGGAGTATAGGCACTGTATGGCGTCTGTGCACTAATAGAAATATACATAACTCTTGTCTGCTGTGTGCAGGTGCCGATCCATGAACAGAAGATCCAGTGTTAATGTCTTTAGAACAGATGAACTCAAACGAACCAGTATGTAAGACCAGATTTTCCATGGGTGAAAAGCCCCAATTTGATGTTGGGGGGAAGACAATTGAGGAGACTATTCAGAGTCCCTGACTGATATCCGTTCATTCAACATGTAATTTTCATGCCTTGCCTGTAAAACACCTGCCTGGTTCAATTTGCAATTAATAAAACATCTTCTTCGTTTTGAGTTTTGAAAGGGAGACCTGTGATAAACGAGAGCCTTCAGGCAGAAGGAGGAAAAAGAAGCAGAAAAGGCTATTCATTCTGGGGCAGTTTGATGACAATACGGTGCAGCTGCCGACTGGAATAAAAACCCAGGAGGCGGAGGCTATAAATAGCCCAGAAAGAGACGGCGCAGGGAGCCGACAGATTAAAATGCAGAAACACGTAGAGCAAGGAGAGCGTGCCGTTCCCAGGACTTCACAGACAGCTCTCTACAGAAGAAAAGAAATCCAGTGTAAAGGACAGGAATGTAATAAAGCCATACGAGGAGGAGGTGGTAGAAATGAAGAAAGCTGCTATGGGAAAATCTGTTCATTCAGACCTTGTCTAGTAAGCACAAGCCATGAGCCCTTTTATTCTGATTCTAGATGTAAGGGTCAGTGGAGCATTAGAGCAATCCTTCCAAAATTCTGCCAAATACGGCAACACACCTTCATTAAAGCAATCTCCATATACAAGTCATTCATGGTCAACAGAAAACACAAACAGGTTCCAAAGCAGAAGTAAAATGCATAAATAATTCTGATTGTATGCATGAATGAAAAGCATATACACAGACAGGCCTAAAATATGTGTGTATGCACGTGTATGTGTGTGTGTGTGGTGGGGTTATAGGCCAATCATAAAACGTGGGATTAAACAAGAACGCCAACATAAAGCAAAGCAGGATTGTCTTTTTAAATGCAACCTGTTGCAATCCTAAAACCAACTGAAACCTTTATTCCCTAAAACTGCAAAGAGAGAGCACGTGCAAGTCTATGACTGGGCCCAATCACAACTGCTCACTCCTTATGCAGCAGATATCTGAATTCAATATTTGTTAATAGCCAGAAAAATTAATTGCACTGAGGAAGTAAGGATTTGAAAGTCATGTAAAAAGTTACATTAAAAAGGTAAACACTGCAATATATGGACTCACACAGGCATATATAACGCTGCTTTTACAGGCATACAACGCATGCTACCCCCATCAAATCATTCTTTGCAGCTATTACCTTTTGTACCACCACCCCCTCCCTTTAGAATGTAAGCTCTACGAGCAGGGCCCTCCTGTACCTTTTGTGTTGAACTGTACTGTAATCGTGTTGGCCCCCCTATATATTGTAAAGCGATGCGTAAACTGTTGGCGCTATATAAATCGCATATAATAATAATAATAACTTTTATACCTCTATATGAAGTTCTATGTTAGCCTATGTGACCATGCACATCAATATTTTAAGCAGAGTTTAGAGACATAAAAAAAAAAAAAAAATCATATTCTATGTTCAGAGAGGAGCTTATGAGCATAATTTACACATAAAACATGTGTAACGTTAACAAACATGTGCGTATGAGCGTAAATGTATTCCAGTGGCCAGAATAAAATATTGTGTAAAAATAAGTGCAGCGCTAATAAATTGTCTCAGCATGAACTGAGGCTAAAAATTTGTGCCTAGTTTACATTGTATGTGAACCACTTGGGTGGTGAGAAAACCAAAATGAACAAATGTAATTACAAACACATTGATTACAATATGCAAGTGTTAAATGCTGAAAGCACAAACATAAAAGGACATTTTTCACTCAATGTAATGTCTAAATGACATAACTAATGAGTAAGACGATCAAATGAAACCAATAAAACAAGAAGAGTATTATGGTGAAGTAAATGTCCAAAAGTGATTCAAAGTCCATCAAGGAATAAGCAAAACGTCATTGTGACTTGAAGTGAAGGTTGTGCAAAGAAATTGCAACTAGATGATGATCCACCACCAATAAGTAAAAGGCTTACCAAAACGATTGAACTCAAACAGGTGTATGCCAAATGAGTCGATCAAACTTGTAGTGTGATACACCAGGGGATAACAGCCTCGGCAAACACGACCTCCGGTTTGGGGATAAACTCCAGTGATCCCTCCCAATGACACTCCAAATGGGTAGCCCGCAATGGGGGTTTTTATAAAGGGGGAGCCAGATGAATAATTTCTCCCGTATGGTATGGTTATAGTAAGGAAGTTTTCGAAGGTGTGGCCGACGTAGGGGATGGCATTTACAGCAGCTAAGCACAGAGGGGATCAGGGGAATGCAGAGGGTGTTTGAGGTAGTTCACCATTTCATTATCAAAGGTGAACTTATTCTTTATGTAACAGGTCTCGTCTGTCCCCTAGCCTGTGACTGAAAGGAGATTTTGTGATGTATTTAGCTTGTGTCTGTCAGATCTGCCTGGAATTTAGCTCTAAGGCAATGTTAATACATCTGACTTGGTAAAATACAGCTTTTTACTGTGCGGGAAACTGTCAGTGTCAGCTCTCGCAGGCAGCAATCTTGTGATGTGATAAAGCTACTTCCTGGTTGGGTGTCTGCTGCATAAGTAGACTACTTTCACTTTGTTTTTGTTTGTTTTTTTCAAAGAAATCAGAAATAGTACTCATACAAGTTAAGACACGTCATACAAAATTGCAAACATGGTATCTTAGACCAAGCAGAAATGGGAGACAATGGCTACGACAGCACGATAAACTCACTCCGAGAAAAATAAACAGGCAGTAGTGGATGTTTAACCAGCAGAGCAGTAGGTTAAGTAGTAGGTAGTACTAGTAGTAGGTCTACTAGCAGTATAGGTGCGAAAGGCAAGAGGGATGTTCAAAGTAATGTAATGTCGCAAAAGGACACACAGGAAGGCAAACATATTTGAACTTCATGGATCTTAATCTGTAACAGTTATTTTGTAAGAAAGGGGTTACTATAACTTCCTTCCCATGGTTACCTGTGAGAGAAGGGCTTGTCTGAGAAAGTAGTAGGGGGGAAGAGAAAGTGGAAAAAGAGCAAAAAGGTAGAAAAAGAAAGAACAAAAGCAGAACCAACAAGGGGACAGAAGAGAAAGAGTAGGAAAAAGGAAGAATACCCCAGAGGCCCACCTAATAGTGATAAACTCAGCAACACATAAGCTACAATTCCATAGCTATTGTTAGCTGTGATGGTGGAAATGGTCGCGCCAAGGCTGCCAAGTGTGCAAAAATGTATTGTACGCACTAAGAACCAACTGAGTTTCTGATTCATGAGAGAGCTGTGTATGTGGCTCTTTACCGCATCAAAGGTAAGGGTTTGTGACTGACTCCCTCGCTATGGTCTGCTTCATAGCCATAAAGATCTGGGTAACAAACGCACCCTCTTGATGACTAACGTTTCCTTTTGGTTTGTATAGAATTGCTTCCCAGGGTTTTTTACACAAGTTGACATGGAGGACCATACTGACCACAGCATATACCCGTAGCCACAGCTGCTTAAACCATGGGGCATGTCCACCAAATGGGCTTCACATTTTCCATGTCTGAGATGCCCCGAAAGCAGGAAGTGCGGAAGAGTGGTGGTGGTGGCACTTTGCAATTCTAGCAAGACTGCAGCAATCCCAGGGGAATGACTGAGAAACATTTGTAGAGCCAACACATTACTTAACAATTTAAACACAGCTTGCCATGTTTTGTTCCAGTCCTCAAAAGAGTGGTATCAAAATCACGCTCCCGTCTTGAGCAGTATGTTGGTGTTTGCACATTTGTATTGCTGTCTATGGAGGAGTACAGCAAAGAAATTAGGCCCTAGATTCAATAGCTGTCATGGTCAAGGACCAGTCATGGTTTTTAGTTAAGCATTTCATTAGATAGTAAATTTGAAGATAATGGAAACTTTGAGTCTGATATGTTGTGGGTGTCCTTGAGCTGTTGAAAAGAGCGAATGCCTCGCATGTTTAGAAGAGAACAAACTGTAGTGAGGCCCTGGCTGCACCATCAGTAATAGCTCTAGAACAGGGATATGCAATTAGCGGACCTCCAGCTGTTGCAAAACTACACGTCCCATCATGCCTCTGGGTGTCATGCTTGTGGCTGTCAGAGTCTTTCTATGCCTCATGGGACTTGTAGTTTTGCAACAGCTAGAGGTCTGCTAATTGCATATTCCTGCTCTAGAAGATGTGGGGACAGCAGGTGGGCTGGATACTTAGAGTCCTAGACTGTTAGTACGTGAGTTAGGGGAATAATGAGGTGGGAATCCAGGGCCTGGAGGACTGCGGAATGAGCTTGATACCTATTACATCTATGAAGGTTGTCAGAGACGTTACTTTACCCACATGTAGCAGCTAAGGCTGCTTTGTAGTAATAGGAGATGTTGGGAACCCCTAGGCCTCCCCTACTCTTAGACTTGTACAACAATGGTCTATTCAACCTAGGCCTTGTGGAGCTCCAGATGAACTTAAAGATGAGATGCTGTGTAGGGAGCAAAGAACATAGGATGGAACAAACAGAGCTTAGGGAGGAAGGACATCTTAACTGCATGTATGCAAGTGATCCAAGAGATGAGATGTGACACTAGCCCTAGGTGAAGTAAGTAAAGGAATTTAAGATGGGGGGGGGGGGGGGGGGGTTGGTTGGCTTCGTATGAGTGGCAAGATTAATACCCAAGTATGGAATCAAAGTGCACCATTGAAATTGCAATTTGGCCTGTATGAAGATATAGGTGGCTTCTGATAAGGGCACATTTAATGCATGCAATTTAGTCTGGTTTGCATGAAGACCCCGACAAGACATGAACCCTTGTAAGACAGAAAACACGTTGGGTAAAGAGGTGTGAGCGGAGTGACATACAGTAAAATGTTGCCTGCAAACATAGCAAACGATATACGCAAAGCAGGGGGGAAGAGCGGAACATAGGGCAAAGACCATAGTGTATTATCAACAATGACATTTTTTTTTTATTAGAGACAGTATTCTACTCACAGGTTAAAAAACATAATTGTCAGAGAACCATAAGAAAACTGCTGAGAAGATGAGAATAGGGCGGCTAAGGAGTTCTTGGTACTTCAGTGTCACTACATTTTCTTAGTTTAGCTGTATTTTGAATGGCATATCCTCGGGTCAATGTGTGTTTGTAAGACTTTGGTCTCACCGAGTTAAGCGTCGTATGCCCTTTTTGACATCCAGCAATTTGTTATTGGTTTTATGTGGCTTGCCCACAAAGTCCACCCCACAAAGTCCACCACAAAGACCTTTTATGCGCTTCTTAGGGTGCCAGAGCAATTACGAACAAGTGGGGGGACAAGAGGCACCCACTGAGTGCCTCTAGATATTGGAAATGAGAGTACGTCATAGCCGAAATACCTGACCGATACAGAGGGCAAGTTGTATAAAAGAGCCGATCCATGCTACGAGGGGGCCTCTCAAATCTCTGAATTAGAGCAGCATGAAAGCGTGTCAAAAGCTTTACTGATGTGCAAAGGGAGCAACAACATCTGTTGTGACTGTTGCTTTGAGTGATAAGGATTGTCCGCTGGATGTTGTCAGCTTCCTGTCCAAAGGAGAATGCCCACTTGGCTTTTATGGACTAGCTTATCTAAGATCTTATTCAGGCGTTTTGCAAGAAACCTGGCCAGTATTTTTAGGTCTTCATTTAGTAGACCCAGGATTGGGTGTCCTTGTCAGGCTTAGGAAGCAAAACAATAGTGGCCCTCCCTATTCCTAAAGCCTCATACACACAAAAAGAATATCGGATGAATGATTGTCTGTTTTTTGCATGCTAGTCTCATATATAAAATGAAGAGGTTACTAAACTTACGAAAATTCTTGTACAACAGAATACAAATTTGGAAGTGATGCAATGTGTTGTATTGTATTCTTTCATTTCCAAGCAGGTGTGTTCTTGCTCTACCTTTTTTTTGTTTTTACAGACCAATACTGTACTGATCAAAACGAAAAAACTTTCGTGTTTATCCCTTCGATTAATTTTGAATTAATTGTCGCAATTGGCTCTCAAAAGCTCTGTACTAATGATCAGATTATCGTACGGTCACTTCGAAAGCAGCGTTTTTGGTCTCATTTTCTGATCGTGTGTACTATGCTTAAGGCTGTTGAACATAGTGATTAGATGTGGGGGTAATATCAGGGAGTTTTTTTTTTTTTTTTTTTTAAATAGAGGCTGTTTACAGGGCTGCAAATCCATCTGGGTTGGGGCGTTTGCACCAGGAAGTATGCATATGAAGACTAAAATATAGCACCTCTAGGATACCCTTTACACAAAGCAAAGACAGACCATGTATAGACCAGAGAGTGCCACTAACAACTATAGTATATGCAGCAGTGTTTTAACTTGAAGGGATATATTTATATGTTTTGTTTAGAGAGACTCTGTCCTCATACTATTAAAGGGATTGTAAAGGTAATTTTATTTTTTTTTTAAAATAACTAACATGTCATACTTACCTTCACTGTGCAGCTCGTTCTGCACAGAGTGGCCCCGAACCTGTTCTTCTGGGGTCCCTCGGCGGCTGTTTCAGCTTCTCCCCGCAAGAAATAACCACCTTAATGCGAGCTCCCTCGCATGGTGGTTAGTTGTTGCGGGCGCGCTCCCGTGATACAGCCGGCGGCTATAGCCGCTCGCTGCATCACTCGGCCCCGCCCCCCGGCGCGCCGCGTCATCGGATGTGATTGACAGCAGCGCGAGCCAATGGCTGCGCTGCTTTCAATCCATCCACTGCAGCCAATCAGCGACAAGGCTGAGCTGCAATAGAGATGACGAGAACGAGCAGCGGAGATTCGAGGTGTCAGGTAAGTAAAACGGGGGGGCTGGGGGCGGCGGTATTGTCAAAAGTTTTTTCAACTTAATGCATATAATGCATTAAGGTGAAAAAATGTTTACCTTTACAACCCCTTTAATATCCGCAACAATCTTCTTATACAATTATATGTTAAAGTTATAGGTTACATAACCTTGTTTCGAGCATTTAATCACCTTACATTTAACCACATGACGACCGCCGCACGACTGTGTACGTCCTCAGAGCGGCACGGGCAGGCAAAAGGGCGTGTATTTACGTCCTTGCCCTCCCGCGGGTGGGCCCGATGCCAGCGGCGGTCGCCTTTGGTCTGGGAGCGATGAGAGATGAGGGGGAGGCCATCCGATCGTGGCCCCCCCCTCGCGATCGTTCCCAGCCAATGAGAATCCTCCCCTGCCTGTGTGTAGTACACACAGGCAGAGGATGTGATGTCATCCCTCCTCGGCTCGGGCAGTTTCCGTTCCGGCGCCGAGGAAAGAAGACATCAATGTGAGTGCACAAACACACACACACACAGTAGAACATGCCAGGCATACATTACACCCCCGATCCCCCCCCCCCCCCATCACCCCCCCCCCCCCCCCCCCCCATGTCACACTGACACCAAGCAGTTTTTTTTTTTTTTTTTTACTGATTACTGCATTGGTGTCAGTGACAGTTAGTGTGTTAGGGCAGTGAGTGTTAGCCCCCTTTAGGTCTAGGGTACCCCCCTAACACCCCCTAATAAAGTTTTAACCCCTTGATCACCCCCCGTCGCCAGTGTCGATAAGCGATCATTTTTCTGATCGCTGTATTAGTGTCACTGGTGACGCTAGTTAGGGACGTAAATATTTAGGTTCGCTGTCAGCGTTTTATTGCGACAGGGACCCCCATATACTATCTAATAAATGTTTTAACCCCTTGATTGCCCCCTAGTTAACCCTTTCGCCACTGATCACCGTATAACCGTTACGGGTGATGCTGGTTAGTTCGTTTATTTTTTATAGTGTCAGGGCACCCGCTGTTTATTACCGAATAAAGTTTTAGCCCCCTGATCGCCCGGCGGTGATATGCGTCGCCCCAGGCAGCGTCAGATTAGCGCCAGTACCGCTAACACCCACGCACATAGCATACGCCTCCCTTAGTGGTATAGTATCTGAACGGATCAATATCTGATCAGATCTATACTAGCGTCCCCAGCAGTTTAGGGTTCCCAAAAACGCAGTGTTAGCGGGATCAGCCCAGATACCTGCTAGCACCTGCGTTTTGCCCCTCCGCCCGGCCCAGCCCAGCCCACCCAAGTGCAGTATCGATCGATCACTGTCACTTACAAAACACTAAACGCATAACTGCAGTGTTCGCAGAGTCAGGCCTGATTCCTGCGATCGCTAACAGTTTCTTTGGTAGCATTTTGGTGAACTGGCAAGCAGCAGCCCCAAACAGCGTCAGGTTAGCACCAGTACCGCTAACACCCACGCACGCACCGTACACCTCCCTTAGTGGTATAATATCTGATCCGATCAGATCTATACTAGCGTCCCCAGCAGTTTAGGGTTCCCAAAAACGCAGTGTTAGCGGGATCAGCCCAGATACCTGCTAGCACCTGCGTTTTGCCCCTCCGCCCGGCCCAGCCCAGCCCACCCAAATGCAGTATCGATCGATCACTGACACTTACAAAATGCTAAACACATAACTGCAGCGTTCGCAGAGTCAGGCCTGATCCCTGCGATCCCTAACAGTTTTTTTGGTAGCGTTTTGGTGAACTGGCAAGCACCAGCCCCAGGCAGCCTCAGGTTAGCGCCAGTACCGCTAACACCCACGCACGCAGCATACGCCTCCCTTAGTGGTATAGTATCTGATCGGATCAATATCTGATCCGATCAGATCAGATCTATACTAGCGTCCCCAGCAGTTTAGGGTTCCCAAAAACGCAGTGTTAGCGGGATCAGCCCAGATACCTGCTAGCACCTGCGTTTTGCCCCTCCGCCCAGCCCACCCAAGTGCAGTATCGATCGATCACTGTCACTTACAAAACACTAAATGCATAACTGCAGCGTTTGAAGAGTCAGGCCTGATCCCTGCGATCGCTAACAGTTTTTTGGGTAGCGTTTTGGTGAACTGGCAAGCACCAACGGCATAGTACACCCCGGTCGTAGTCAAACCAGCACTGCAGTAACACTTGGTGACGTGGCGAGTCCCATAAGTGCAGTTCAAGCTAGTGAGGTGGCAAGCACAAGTAGTGTCCCGCTGCCACCAAGAAGACAAACAGGCCTATCGTGCCCATAGTGCCCTTCCAGCTGCATTCGCCAATCCTAATTGGGAACCCACCGCTTCTGCAGCACCCGTACTTCCCCCATTCACATCCCCAACCAAATGCAGTCGGCTGCATGAGAGGCATTTTCTTTATGTCCTCCTGAGTACCCCTACCCAACGAACCCCCCCAAAAAAGATGTTGTGTCTGCAGCAAGCGCGGATATAGGCGTGACACCCGCTATTATTGTCCCTCCTGTCCTGACAATCCTGGTCTTTGCATTGGTGAATGTTTTGAACGCTACCATTCACTAGTTGAGTATTAGCGTAGGGTACAGCATTGCACAGACTAGGCACACTTTCACAGGGTCTCCCAAGATGCCATCGCATTTTGAGAGACCCGAACCTGGAACCGGTTACAGTTATAAAAGTTAGTTACAAAAAAAGTGTAAAAAAAAAAAAAATATATAAAATTTAAAAAAATAGTTGTCGTTTTATTGTTCTCTCTCTCTCTATTCTCTCTCTATTGTTCTGCTCTTTTTTACTGTATTCTATTTTGCAATGTTTTATTATTATTATGTTTTATCATGTTTGCTTTTCAGGTATGCAATTTTTTATACTTTACCGTTTACTGTGTTTTATTGTTAACCATTTTTTTGTCTTCAGGTACGCCATTCACGACTTTGATTGGTTATACCAGAATGATGCCTGCAGGTTTAGGTAGCATCTTGGTATCATTCTTTTCAGCCAGCAGTCGGCTTTCATGTAAAAGCAATCCTAGCGGCTAATTAGCCTCTAGACTGCTTTTACAAGCAGCGGGAGGGAATGCCCCCCCCCCAACCGTCTTCCGTGTTTTTCTCTGGCTCTCCTGTCTCCACAGGGAACCTGAGAATGCAGCCGGTGATTCAGCCAGCTGACCATAGAGCTGATCAGAGACCAGAGTGGCTCCAAACATCTCTATGGCCTAAGAAACCGGAAGCTACGAGCATTTCATGACTTAGATTTCGCCGGATGTAAACAGCGCCATTGGGAAATTGGGAAAGCATTTTATCACATTGATCTTGGTGTGGTCAGACGCTTTGAGGGCAGAGGAGATATCTAGGGTCTAATAGAACCCAATTTTTTCAAAAAAGAGTACCTGTCACTACCTATTGCTATCATAGGGGATATTTACATTCCCTGAGATAACAATAAAAATGATTAAAAAAAAAAAGAAAGGAACAGTTTAAAAATAAGATAAAAAAGCAAAAAAAAAAAAAAAAAAAAAAAAAAAAGGGACCCCTGTCCCCCCCCCTGCTCTCGCGCAAAGGCGAACGCAAGCGTCGGTCTGGCGTCAAATGTAAACCGCAATTGCACCATGCATGTGAGGTGTCACCGCAAACGTCAGATCGAGGGCAGTAATTTTAGCAGTAGACCTCCTCTGTAAATCTAGTGGTAACCTGTAAAGGCTTTTAAAAATGTATTTAGTTTGTCGCCACTGCACATTTGTGCACAATTTTAAAGCATGTCATGTTTGGTATCCATGTACTCGGCCTAAGATCATCTTTTTTATTTCATCAAACATTTGGGCAATATAGTGTTTTTTAGTGCATTAAAATTTTAAAAAGTGTGTTTTTTCCCCAAAAAATGCGTTTGAAAAATCGCTGCGCAAATACTGTGTGAAAAAAAAAAAAGAAAAACCCACCATTTTAATCTGTAGGGCATTTGCTTTAAAAAATATATATAATGTTTGGGGGTTCAAAGTAATTTTCTTGCAAAAAAAAAAAATGTTTTCATGTAAACAAAAAGTGTCAGAAAGGGCTTTGTCTTCAAGTGGTTAGAAAAGTGGGTGATGTGTGACATAAGCTTCTAAATGTTGTGCATAAAATGCCAGGACAGTTCAAACCCCCCCCAAATTACCCCATTTTAGAAAGTAGATACCCCAAGCTATTTGCTGAGAGTCATGTCGAGTTCATGGAATATTTTATATTTTGACACAAGTTGCGGGAAAGACAAATTTATTTATTTTTTTTTTTGTACAAAGTTGTCACTAAATGATATATTGCTCAAACATGCCATGGGAATATGTGAAATTACACCCCAAAATACATTCTGCTGCTTCTCCTGAGTACGGGGATACCACATGTGTGAGACTTTTTGGGAGCCTAGCCAGGTATGGGACCACGAAAACCAAGCACTGCCTTCAGGCTTTCTAAGGGTGTCAATTTTTGATTTCACTCTTCACTACCTGTCACAGTTTTGGAGGCCATGGAATGCCCAGGTGGCACAAAACCCCCCCAAATGACCCCATTTTGGAAAGTAGACACCCCAAGCTATTTGCTGAGAGGTATAGTGAGTATTTAGCAGACCTCACTTTTTGTCACAAAGTTTTGAAAATTGAAAAAAGAAAAAAAAAATGTTTTTTCTTGTCTTTCTTCATTTTCAAAAACAAATGAGAGCTGCAAAATACTCATCATGCCTCACAGCAAATAGCTTGGGGTGTCTACTTTCCAAAATGGGGTAATTTGGGGGGTTTTGTGCCACCTGGGCATTCCATGGCCTTCGAAACCGTGATAGGCAGTGAAGAGTGAAATCAAAAATTTACACCCTTAGAAATCCTGAAGGCGGTGATTGGTTTTCGGGGCCCCGTACGCAGCTAGGCTCCCAAAAAGTCCCACACATGTGGTATCCCCATACTCAGGAGAAGCAGCTAAATGTATTTTGGGGTGCAATTCCACATATGCCCATGGACTGTGTGAGCAATATATCATTTAGTGACAACTTTGTGCAAAAAAAAAAAAAAAATTTTGTCACTTTCCCGCAACTTGTGTCAAAATATAAAATATTCCATGGACTCAACATGCCTCTCAGCAAATAGCTTGGGGTGTCTACTTTCCAAAATGGGGTCATTTGGGGGGGTTTTGTGCCATCTGGGCATTTTATGGCCTTCAAAACTGTGATAGGTAGTGAGGAGTGAAATCAAAAATTATGCCCTTAGAAATCCTGAAGGCGGTGATTGGTTTTCGGGGCCCCGTACGCCGCTAGGCTCCCAAAAAGTCCCACACATGTGGTATCCCCGTACTCAGGAGAAGCAGCTGAATGTATTTTGGGGTGCAATTCCACATATGCCCATGGCCTGTGTGAGCAATATATCATTTAGTGACAACTTTTTGTAATTTGTTTTTTTTTTTTGTCATTATTCAATCACTTGGGACAAAAAAAAATAAATATTCAATGGGCTCAACATGCCTCTCAGCAATTTCCTTGGGGTGTCTACTTTCCAAAATGGGGTCATTTGGGGGGGGGGGGGGGTTGTACTGCCCTGCCATTTTAGCACCTCAAGAAATGACATAGGCAGTCATAAACTAAAAGCTGTGTAAATTCCAGAAAATGTACCCTAGTTTGTAGACGCTATAACTTTTGCGCAAACCAATAAATATACGCTTATTGACTTTTTTTTACCAAAGACATGTGGCCGAATACATTTTGGCCTAAATGTATGACTAAAATTGAGTTTATTGGATTTTTTTTATAACAAAAAGTAGAAAATATCATTTTTTTAAAAAAAATTTCGGTCTTTTTCCGTTTATAGCGCAAAAAATAAAAACGGCAGAGGTGATCAAATACCATCAAAAGAAAGCTCTATTTGTGGGAAGAAAAGGACGCAAATTTTGTTTGGGTACAGCATTGCATGACTGCGCAATTAGCAGTTAAAGCGACGCAGTGCCAAATTGGAAAAAGTCCTCTGGTCCTTAGGCAGCATAATGGTCCGGGGCTGAAGTGGTTAAAGATATTATATTGAAACGTCAGACTTCTGTTGGGTGCCTCCATTTTGGATGGGATACCAACAGCCACAGAGCGACTCAAAGCTGTCACTAAAATGAAACTCTGTAGTATGCCTTTGTTATTTATTTAGATTTGAGGGTCTCTGAATAACCTCTCATTGAATGGATGACAGGACCGAGAGGCTGATAGTAGGAGCTTGCACACAGCAGATCTCTGAATGACGACAACAGTGACACCTTCATATTACAATAAGCTCCCACTTTGTTTATATTTGTGTGCACCAAATCTGCTCTGACTAACGAGTACACAGATAATAAATCATTAATCTTTCCTGAAATCCTAGTGTTTGTTAACAAGTAGGTGTGCAAGATCCTGGTGTCTGTGTATATAGCAGCAGAGGAAGGGGTAGGAATTGACACTTCCAGGAAGTGTTCAGCTTCTAAATCAAGTTTCACAAGTCCACAGGATTTTTTGTATTCACAATCCCCTTCTCTAGGGCTCGGTTTAAAAAAAAAAAAAAAAAATCACCTATTGGGTATAGTGCTACCTGCAAGAGTAGGAATATAGGTACAATTAAAAAACAAAACCCACACACCACGAAATAACCTCAGTAAAATAAGAGAACAATACAAAAACAAAACATTTAACTATTGTGGAGGACAGCTCCACTTTAGATCATCACCTACTGGGACAACGCAAAGTAGTGCCACGACAGGGTGGGCAAAAAAATAAAATCAGAATTCGGGAGAAAAAAAAAAAATACAATGCAGACAGGCTGCCGCTTGTAAACCTTATGTCCAAAACTGATATTCAGTCAACACTGCCACATCCATCTTGTAAAATATATGGTGCGTCAAAAAAGTAGAATCTCTTGTGAATGGCTAACTTGTAACAGCCTACTCAGACATTTGGATAGGCGGTTTGAGCGACCCAACAGTTCAGCCATAGCAATGTGCAAATAACCACAGCCAAAGCCAACGGTCTTAAAGACCGAAAATCCTGAACCAGTTCCCCATCACAAACATAATTCAAGCCCTGTACCAGTTGCAAGGCTAAATCCATATAAAACATGTGAAACATGTTTCTCCGTCCTAGACCCTTGCTTAAGAGTTTTGCCCCCACGGTTAATTGAAACATGCCATTGTTAAAACCGATGCATTAAGCATTCTATGACCATGAACATAGATCTAGTGACAACTTCTACCTCCCCATCTTGTAGGACCTGCAATATCATTGCTGACTAAGTTTAATAAAGTCCGGTCATGTTGGTTGGATAACACCTCAACTACAACGCTAGATTCCTAAAAGTCCACATGGCATTATCTTAAGTGATGTGGGTATCCAAATGGGTATAGATTTTCATTTATAGTTTTATCTTGTGCTCGAGCATTGCACCATTATTTTTTTAGCTTGTCATTTTTTTTTTTTTTTCACTTATTGTACACTACTGCTTTCCTCATACCTTACTATGTTTTCAGGGCAGAAGCCCCTACTTGGGCTACACCAAGTAACTCTGCCCATAATGTATGTCTTTTGTACTGTCCTTTTAAAAATAAGAAAAAAATTATAAACATCTTTTTTTTTATTTTAACTTTAAGAAAAAAAAAAAAAGCTTTACAATCACGTTAAAAGAATACTGTATTTCATAGGCTGCCCACCAACAGACCAGTGCCTACAAAAGATGCAACCAGTTCAAGCCCTGCCTGCAATATTTTGGAAGAATGAATGGGTTTTGCTGTACAGATTCTGGTATGCTTTTAAATATCCAACTGGTCAGCAATTTAGGAGAACAGGAATAACCTATTTCCTTGGCATCATAAAGTTAACTGAAACGGGGAGAAATATCACGCAGGTCTGCAAGCTTTCAAATGATGGTCAGATCACTAGCTTTCCAACACATTCAGATCTGTTTACATCTAGCCTGGCTCAGAACAAAAATATTGCTTCAAATACCAGCTATTTTTGCAAAAGGAAAGGGATATTAATAGATACAAAGTCAACCATGAATACTAACATAACAAAGAAAAATGCATTTAATGATGACCACTAAAAACAGGACACAAGCCAAAACCACCTGCCTGCTAGTAAAACTGCCTCTTGTCAGCTTCTACCCTCAGTGGGAAGTAATAAACACTCGATTTCTGAAGGCAGTAATCTCTGCATCTCTGGCGGAAGCTCCTACACACTGCTGCTCAGTCAAGGCTATTTATAGAGTTCCCCACAGACTGGACATCACGTGCACCGTGATGGCATTTTAATAAGCCTTGCATCAAAATACAACCTGCTTTGTAATGCAAAAAGAAGCTTTTCATATATAGGACACAGCTGGCATGCAATAAGATGTGAGAGCAAGCGAATGCATAAATGCTACAAAGCACTGGCCAAAAATAAAACTGCAGATTTCTCCTCCTAACTAAACCATGTGTGTCAAAAAAATCATGTGAAATTTTATATATATTATATATATATATATATATATATATATATATATATATATATATATATATATATATATTTATGATTTTTGCTTAAGAGCACACAAAGCCGTGCTCTGTTCAAGGACAGGCTGTTGCTTTGCTTTGAAACGGATACATTACAGTGGCAAAGAGCACAACAGATGATGTAACCATAGGCAGAAACTGCACACATCTGCTGAGCTGAATATTCACAAATGTCTGTCCATTTGTTAGAAGAGAATAAAGATGTAAACAATAGCCTAGAAAGATGGGTTTAAGAGAAACTTCTCTTATATTAAAGGAAATCTGTAGTCACTGTATACACTTTCAACAACAGAATTGAAATAGAAATACAAATAATAGTTATTTTGACAATCCAATATGTTTGCTTGAACAATCTCCTGTAATGTGATTACTGCATGTCTGCTGGCCACCACTTTAATCAAATTCCTGGATTCCCTACACGCTTTGAGGTCTCTCTTCTATGGAATGTTTTGGTTAGAGCACTACACATCCCAAGGTACCATGCTAGCTGCAGGTAGTGATCCCTGTACAAACTCCTGAAACTTCCTCTCAGCACCTCTGTAGTTCAGAAGGCAGGCTCTCTGAAATGAGTGACCCACAAAGTGCATATGGTACGGTTTGTGTTAGTATCATTGCTTGAACACTAGCTTGGAAGGCCACATGTGTAGCTTATAGCGGGGTTCCACCCAAATTTTGAATAATATCTGTATGTATTCTCTTCCTTGCCTAGATGCTGACATGCCGTTTAAAAAAATTTAAATCGCCGTAATTACCTTTTATTTTTCTATTCTTCTTTGCACTTCCTGGTTCTCCTCCCATGGGAGTAGGCGTGTTTCTAGCCTCTCCCAGACTCCTGGGAGCTAGTCTCAGGCTTCCCAGGATGCCACTGAGCATGTGCGGGAACGAGCGGTGAATGCTGGGAGCACAGCATTCACCACATCCAGGAAATAAATGCTTGAAGGCTTCAAATGCCCACAATGAAGATGGAAACCGCCTGCAGTGAATAATATAAGTTATTCTTTCCGACGAAATCTGACACAGGTGGACATATTACAGACAATATGTGAGTATGTAATGCTGAGAAGAAAAGTTTGTGAATTAACTCAAAAAAAAAAAAAACGATAGATAGGTGGACCACCGCTTTAATCCTCTCTGGACCTTAATGTGGGAGATATTTAAAAGGAAATGTTGCTCACACCAGGCATGGCTGTCACAAGCTAAAAATGACCTACTGTTGTCATTGAGCTGTCATTTTACAGAGTGTCTCTATGGAAAATTTACTAGAGGACATGATTAACAATATTTTTGGATCTTCTTGTGTATGTGCCATAAAAACACACAGGGAAAGCTGGAGCTGCTGACAAGCAGTCTAGCTTCTTGGCTGGGCTCATCACGTGTTGCAGCCTGATAGGAGGGTGTGAATCATACTGCAGAGCTCAAGCAAATGTCTGTTTGTAAACAAGCTTTGTTGTACCCCTACAACATTAAAAAGAAAATTCTCTATACATAACTTTTTATCCAGGTTTCTTTGGTCCAGTGATGTCACGGGTCTTATTCATCTTCTTCCTCCAGCGGTGGATAGATCATAAAAAAGTAGCACCAGGCAATGATGGAAGTCCTGGGCAAGGGGTGGTGCCATACCTTCCTGGGCTCACAGGAAGTGGGTATAATGTCATGCGTCACTGAACCTGGCAGAAACCTGGTGGTTGGTTGTCAGGTGAGTCTGTGGGGGACAGAGCTGGAGAGGAGCTAGGTAGAACATCTGGAGCTGCTTTTTATTTTTATGCCACTCATACCATTCCTTAAATATGGACAAGAGCCCACAATATGTTTCCCTGTCACCTCCTCTAGGAAATGAAGCCCAGCACCCTGGAGTTTCAGAAGAACATAAGCATACTGCTTGAATGTGACAGAAGACAAATGACAACTAATTACTAGAGGACCGTTAATCTCTACCTGAGACATAACAGGATATGAGAAAACAGGCTCAATTCACAAAGCTATCTTTCCATTGTTTGACCATTTTGTTCTTGATACTGCACCTTGCACGGCTTCCATCTCTAAAGGCTCCGTTCACAAAGGTGCATGACATACTTTAATTTAGAATGCTCGGAAAGTAGTGGTGTTTTACTACTACGGGTGCTGTTAACACTGTCAGTGATACTGTAAGACAGTTATGATAAAATCAGTGTAAAAAACTCAGTTCACAAAGATTACCACACAGGTTGTCACACCTTGAAATAATCGCTTTAGAATAATGATATATGCATGTTGTAATAGGTGTCTATGGATAGGTAGGAATAGGAGCCATTTAAGGTGGTGCTGCAATAATACATATGTAATAATATTAAAGAGAAATAAAACAATGATGCATGACAAAATAGTACATTAATGGAAATGTATTGGCTGTACAGACTCAACTGCACAACTGAGTTTAAAAGGTATGTGGGAACCGATGAACTGACACCGTCACAGAGCCTGTGCATCCAGGTCCGACATAATGTAAGCCTAGCTATAGTATGAACCTAGCCTTAGACAATTAAACAATCTACGTTCCACCTCAATTTCAATGCCACACATACTGAAAGTAATGGTTATTTTGGGGGATACATACAGACCATTAAAGTGGTTGTAAACCCTTTACAACCACTTTTTGCTACAGGTAAGCCTATATTAAGGCTTACCTGTAGCTACCCTGGATATCTCCTAAACCTTCACGGTTTAGGAGATATCCCCTGTATCTGCATGTGCTGACGCTTCATTTAGACTGTGCCGTTACTGGCGGCTCCCGTGTGCATGCGCGGGAGTGACGTCATCGTAGCTCTGGCCAACCACAGCGCCAGAGCCCGCGATACCCGAAGCAACTCCGTGAGCGCTGTCGCCGGCCGCATCGATGAGCGAGGACCGCTGCAGGGGATTCGATCTAAGGTAAGTAATACATAATGAGCTACAACCACTTTAAAACTTATTTTCATCACCCCATAAAAAGTAGAGAACTGCTTAAAACAGATGCCAAAGTAAGCAAATGGCAAATCTGGAAATTCTTTAAAATCAAAGAAGAGAAAAAGGAAAGGGTTAAGGGATGAGAAGGCAAAATGAATGTCCTGTACATAGGAATATGATGTCAGTGAATCCTGCCTAATCATAACATTCAGAACGCATTTCATTGATGCCATCTTGAAAAATGTCTAAAAGAACAACAAAAAATTCACTATGTTCATTATTGGCTATTCATGCCTTTTATTTAAGATACGTTAAATGCTGTAATTGAGCAGCTGGGCACATTATTCAAGAAATAAAAAAAAACTCCACAGCAGATCTCATTGGATGCCTGATACTGTAACACAGACTGTAGACTAAAAAACAAAATCTAAAAAGTAACCTGAACAAAAACTTACCTTCACATAAAACCTAAACAACTGATGTTCCTAAACAATAGGTGATGCTCATGGTGACCAGTTAAAGGATAAGTTCACCTTTTGCATCATGTTACACCTGTACTTTGGGTGTAACATGGTGCAAATGCCTCCCCTCCACCCCCACACTGGCCCCCCTCCCTGTGATAGCGGTCAAAAGTTCTACTTCCCTGCAGACGCTGTCACATTTAAAATCGATGTGGATGTGCGAGACTTCGCCCACACAGCTGCATCATTCATTCAGAGATCTTTGAATGGTTAAACTATCCACTATAGCCACCGCAACTGACAGATTCGTAGTTCTCAATATACTAGGAGTGCTGTAATCAGGGCACTTGTGGTTGATTCAATCTCCCTCCAGTTCACCAACTGAAAGTCCTTACGTAGGTATGGGCAGAGGGAGCTAGACAAAGAAGCCTGACACTGCACCCACAATCTCCTGATCACAGGTGCAATGCTTTGCAGGCTCCTGGAAGAAAAAATGCACTTCATTTTCTTGCAAACACGAGCATTTTTTTTATTAAGCTGAGCCTAGCCTTTAAAATAGAAGTATGGGTTTCTTTTTTTTTTTTGTAGATTCATATTTACCGAGGTGGATGCAGCATCGGTCCGATGCTGCATCTGTCCCCCGGCGCCTCTGCACTAAAAATTGAGCAATTGAACAGCACCGATCACTCGGTTTTCAGAGCTTCGTAAGCAGAGGGCTGTAGACTGTCAATCACAGCTCTCTGCTCACCTCCCTCCATGCTCATTGGAGCGCTGAGCTGTGGAGGGGCGGGGAGCGGCCGTCTCAACGAGCTTTGGCTGGGCTTCTCCTTTAAGTTTCAGCTTCCATTCTCTGGGGAAATAAAATAAGAAACCTGATTGACTGATAAAACAAAATTTTATATTCCCATTTTTTTTTTGGTTCTATCTTTCTGTTTATACATTGGATGCTGGTGTTATCCATACAATTATCTGCAGGAGTTTTAAATTATTGATAGACTTTTCAAAATCGAATAGTGTTAATATCTGGATATAAGCGGTTTTCATTTGGATTTACATGTAAAAATCTTAAAGGTCTGAACTGGAAAAATATATTTACATTTATATGCCACTGCCGAAATGGGAATAGTTGCATACATTCTCCAAAATTAAATAGGGGAGGTGTATCTTTTTATAGCATAAACCCAATTATGAACCTGTAGTTTTAAAATATAGAAGAAGTTTCAATAGTTTAGAAGGGAAGAGTGATAATTAGTATTTTATTTTAAATAAACCACTTGGCTAAGTAATAATAAAAAAAATGTTGGATGTTAGACTAGAATACAGCTTTGCATTGGAAGGGTTCTGTAGTAAAGGAGGTGATGGGCATCTGAAGACTTGCCTCCCCTTTTTCTCACAGCCCAGAAGTGTTCAACTCCTTCAACTTCCCACGGAACACACCCAGAGGACTGACTAGCCTCTACAAGCCACTTGACAAAGGAGCCTAACTCCATAAGGTAACAGTACCCCTTCCAGTGGTCTCATCTTCAAGTGCTCGCATTTTGACAGCTTGTTCAGGCTCTGCTGCAGCTGTTGGCATATGCATGAATGTTCTGGACACAGATCTCATGTATCCAGTTCTTGGGACCCCCGTTTAGTTTGTTTATTGACTATTAACTTCTACTGATCTGTCTCACCGTTAGTCACACTTGTATGTATTCTTGATGAAATGGATGCACTAATGCAACACCTTACCTTGTACGCCTGTTGCACACCACAATGAAACAGTGTGAAAGGGGCCTAAAGTTTAGCTTTCAAAAACTTAGCAGGCAGCCCCTTTTTTTTACAGAAGAGACAATGCGGAGACCTCAGGAGAGGTCATCTATATAAGAATATTCCTGATGATTCAAAGGGTGGTTTCTCTCAGGGAAGAGAGAATCAAGTTGAGATCATAAGGAAGCACAGGGTGTTGTAAGGGGAGTCTGCAACGGGGTGCTGCAAGGTGGGGCCTGATTAGAGAAACATCTTCAGTGCTTAAAGCCGAGTTCTGGCCAAGACTGGATTGTAAAAAGGCCAGAATGTGAGGCACACAGAGAAATCTCTGGAATTAAAGTGCCTGGGTTCACACCAAGCAAAGAAAGATTTCCAGGTACCAAAGTAGATCTTTCCGGAAGAGGCTTTTCTAGATTTTAGAAAAGGTAGAAGTGGCAGACTCAGAGACCCCTCTGTCTCTGAAAGCAGAATTTCCGCCTAACGCTATGTTTAAAAATGTTCCCTGCCCCTTCCTGCTACCTATTCTGCCTAACTTGTGTAAAAAAGATGGATATACCAAGTTTTTAGGCCTCTCCAGTCTGATCACAAGCCGCAGCTCTGGCACCCACGTGTCATTCAGCGGCTGCTGCAGGGGAAGGGAGAGAGTGCCAATACTGGCTTGGACATGGGAGCCTACGAGTAACATCACTGCTCCCAGAATTCCCAGATGTTGTTGAGATCTCCCGCTTCTCCCCTCCAGTCGCATATCAATTACACAGGGGATTATGTGATTGGACTGGAGTAGACTAGAAATAGGTAAGTCTACACATCTTTTTTTTTACACAGTTTAGGCAGAATGAGTAGCAGGAGGGGGGAGTGGACATTTTTAAACATGGTTCATATTAGGCAGAAATTCCATTTTAGGACCTGGGCTTCAAAACCCATACTGTTAAAGTCAGAGATTGGGAAGCAGAATGAAAAAGAGGGCCCTGAGATAGCAGGTCTGGCCTGCTTGAAAGAAGCCAGGGGTTGTCTTCTAGTATGAGTGTCTGTGTTCTAGGTTCTTCTGGGCCAGTTTGGTACAATGAATCCTCCTGGCCACAAACACAGGTAGTTTACTGTTGAATTTGGAGGTCGAATGCCGCATCCAGGGTCACCCATTTCTGACAGATCAGGTGGAAGATGTCTGAGTGAAGGGCCCATTTCCTTTGATGCAGGCAGTGGCGGCTGAGGTAATCCACTTTCCAGCTGTCCACTCCTGGGATTTTGACTGCAGACACCACTGGACAGTGAATCTCCATCCCTGGGATTATCTAGGTTACTTACCTCAAAGACTCCATAATTCCTGGTGCCACTTTGATGAATGATGTAGGCCAAGCCTTGGTATTGTCTGACTGTACTTTGATTGTGTGTCCTTCCAGAAGAGGGGGTCCAGTGTCGTAGACCCATCTTTACTACTCTAAGCTCCAGGATGTCAATGGGGGATTGGCTTCCACTGGTGACAAAGTGAAGTTCTCTGTACTATCAGGGACTGGAACCCCCCCCCCCCCACCAAGTCTTAAAGACTGGCATCTGTTTTAACTTTCCAGTGTTAAGGAAGGAAAGATTTCCAGGTCAACAAGATTTTGCGCTGGAGAGGTTTAAAATGAAATTGATTGAATGGTACAAAGGCCTAGAAATTTAATAGAGAATGTCATTGTGGAATTTCACCCCCTTTGTGCCCAGGCCAATTTTCAGCTTTCTGCACTGTCGCACTCTGAATGACAATTGCACGGTCATGCAACACTGTAACAATGAAAATTTTCTAACACTAATGGAGCTTTCTTTGGGTGGTGTTTAATCACCACTGGATTTGTGTATCTTTTGCTAAATGAAGACCGAAAATTTTGGGGGAAAAAAAACATGTTTTTCTTAGTTTTAGGTTATAAAATTTTGCAAATAATCTTTCTTCATAAGCTTAGACCAAAATGTATTCAGCTACATTTCTTTGGTGAAAATAACCCAAATAAGTGTTTATTATTTAGTCTGTAAGAAAGTTAGAGTCCACAACAAACTATGATATAGAGATATATATATCTATCTATCATATATATATATATATATATATATATATATATATATATATATATATATATATATATATATATATATATATATATATATATATATATATATATATATATATATATATATATACACACACACACACACACACACATATACACACATAGATAGATAGATATCTATATATAGATATACACACACACACAGTTGTGCTCATAAGTTTACATACCCTGGCAGAATTTATGATTTCTTGGCCATTTTTTCGAGAATATAAATAACGCAAAAACTTTTTTCACTCATGGTTAGCGTTTGGCTGAAGCCATTTATTATCAATCAACTGTGTTTACTCTTTTTAAAATCATAACAACAGAAACTACTCAAATTACCCTGACCAAAAGTTTACATACCCCAGTTCTTACCGTGTCTTGCCCCCTTTAACATCAATGACAGTTTGAAGTCTTTTGTGGTATTTGTGGATGAGGCTCTTTATCTTCTCAGATGGTAAAGCTGCCCATTCCTCTTGGCAAATCCCTCCAGTTCCTGTAAATTCTTGGGCTGTCTTGCATGAACTGTACATTTGAGATCTCCCCAGAGTGGCTCAATGATATTAAAGACCAGGAGGTCAGAGATGGCCACTCCAGAACCTTCACTATATTCTGCTGTAGCCAATGACAGGTTGACTTGGCCTTGTGTTTTGGATCATTGTCATGTTGGAATGTCCAAGTACATCCCATGCGCAGCTTCCTGGCTGATGAAAATTGAAATGTTCCTCCAGTAATTTTTGAAAACATACTGCATTTATCTTGCCATCAATTTTGGCCAAATTTCCTGTGCCTTTGTAGCTCACACATCTCCAAAACATCAGTGATCCACCTCGTGTGTCACAGTAGGAATGGTGTATTATCATAGGCCTTGTTAGAGCTGCGTGATTCTGGCAAAAGAGAGAATCACAATTTTTTTGCTTAGAATAAAAAGATCACGATTCTCTCACAATTCTCGCGACGTAAAATTTTTTACATTATACAAAAAAAATTGGGCTAACTTTACTGGTTAGTTACAATGTTTATACTTCGTTCCACTGCTAAAGAATGTTGTGATTCTTGGCAGACTACCCCTTTTTCTTCCTTTCTTTTGACAGCTGTGGCTTCAGAAGAGCAGAGGGAATTCTTTGCACAGCAAGAATCATGAAACACTTTTGTCAAGATCACAATGGAAAAAAAAAAAAAATCGCGATAACGATTCTTGACGATTAATAGTGCAGCTCTAGGCCTTGCTGACTCCTTGCCAAATTTAGCATTTATGGTTGTGGCCAAAAAGCTCAAATTTAGTCTCATCACTCCAAATGACTTTGTGCCAGAAGGTTTGAGGCTGGTCTCTGTGCTGTTTGGCATATTGTAAGCCGGACACTTTGTGGCATTTGTGTAGGAATGGCTTTCTTCTGGCGACTCGACCATGCCGCCCATCTTTCTTCAAGTGCCTCCTTATTGTGCATCTTGAAACAGCCACACCACGTTTTCAGGGAGTCCCGTATTTCACCTGAAGTTATTTGTGGGTTTTTCTTTGCGTCCCAAACTATTTTTCTGGCAGTTGTTTAAAATCTTAGTTGGTCTACCTGACCGTGGTTTGGTTTCAACAGAATCCTTCATTTTCCGCTCTTGATTAGAGTTTGAACACTGCTGATTGGCATTCTCAATTCCTTGGATATCTTTTTATATCTCTTTCCAGTTTTATACAGTTCAACTACCTTTTCCCACAGATCCTTTGACAAATCCTTTGCTTTCCCCATGACACAGAATCCAGAAACGTCAGTGCAGATGTAAGGGTCTGTCAGGAGTCCAGGAACTCATTGACCTTTTATACACACACACACATTAATTACAAGCAAACAGATCACAGATGAGGATGATTACCTTTAATAGCCATTCAAACCCCTTTGTGTCAACTTGTGTGCATGTTATCAGGCCAAAATCACCAGGGTATGTAAACTTTTGATCAGGGTCATTTGGGTAGTTTCTGTTGCGATTATGATTTAAAAAGAATGAACACAGTTGATTGATAATAAATGGCTTCAGCCAAACACTAACCATGAGTGAAAGAAACGTTTTTGGGTTATCATTCACATTCTCTGAAAAACAGCTTAGAAATTAAAAATTCTGCCAGGGTATGTTACATAGTTACATAGTAGGTAAGGTTGAAAAAAAGACACAAGTCCATCCTGTCCAACCTATGTGTGTGATTATAGGTCAGTATTACACTGTATATCCCTGTAACTATCAATGCTCCCCGCTGATACCACCGCCTGTGGAAGGAAATTCCACATCCTTGCCGCTCTAATAGTAAAGAACCCTCTATGTAGTTTAAGGTTATACCTCTTTTCTTCTAATTTTAATGAATGCCATGTGTCTTGTTAAACTACCTTCCGCGAAAAAGTTTTATCCCTATTGTGGGGTCACCAGTACGATATTTGTAAATTGAAATCATATCCCCTCTCAAGCGTCTCTTCTGCAGAGAGAATAAGTTCAGTGCTCGCAAACTTTCCTCATAACTAACATCCTAAAGACCCTTTATTAGCTTTGTTGACCTTCTTTGTACTCACTCCATTTCCAGCACATCCTTCCTGAGGACTGGTGCCCAGAACCGGACAACATACTCTAGGTGCAGCCGAACCAGAGTCTTGTAGAGCGAGAGAATTATCGTTTTACCTCTGGAATTGATCCCCCAATATTCTGTTTGCTTTGTTAGTAGCAGCTTGGCATTGCATGCCATTGCTGAGCTTATCATCTACTAGGACCCCCAGGTCCTTTTCCATCCTAGATTCCCCCAGAGGTTCTCCCCCCAGTGTATAGATTGCATTCATATTTTTGCCACCCAAATGCATTATTTTACATTTCTCTACATGTGTGTGAACGTATGAGCACAACGATAGAGATAGAGATATATAAAAACTGATCACAGTCCTGATGCATTGGTGGTGGCCTATCTAATTTCTTGAGGCCCAAAAATATCCCCCCAAATGACCCCTTTTTGGAAAGTAGACAGTCCAAGGTATTTAGTAAGAGGCATGGCAAGTTCTTTGAAGTTGTCATTTTTTTTCACAATTTTTTTTTTTTTTTTTTACATACTGTCACCAGTGCAGTACAGAGTCATCATCTAACTGGTATGGTGACAATCAGGGACACTGACTGGTGACCGTATGTGGAAAAAAAAAAAAAAAAAAGGATAAAAAATAATATTTCAATTCTTTTTTTTTTTTACATTTTTAAATGTTTTCTATTGCCACCAGTTACTTTATATGTAACAACAATAATAAGGAAACTAACCAAAGTACTAAAATCACCAAGAAACCACTTTTTCTCACTTGAATACTAACACTACTGAAAAGAAATATTATATACTAGCTGTAAACTATGTTCTATGTTGAAAGCAAATTCCTGACCATCATTCTGATCTGATGACCTCAGAACTTTCCAGGTCATTAAGTTTTCTGGCATACTTGTATCAGTCGAGTGACTCTAAAGCCTGGTACACACAGGCTGGGTTGAACAAAAAAAATTACCGCTCTGGTCAGTGCCACTGTACTAATGATCCAATGGGGGATGGTCCCTAGCCAGAAGACTCCGATGGCTGAGAGCGCTGATCGGAGTCAGTCGGCTGCTGGTTTTCCAGCATGCTTGTCTGACAGAAGCCGGCCAAACAGCTGGCTTCTGTTGAACCAGCTGACGTACGCACGGGCCGAATGTCGGACAGTTTTTATTGAACCTGCCGATGTCTCCCAACATTCAGCCCCTGTGTTCTAGGCATCAAGATGGCAATACACTAGTAGATTTTCGGACGAAAGCACACATCGTACATACAATGACTTGATGAACGTTGTTGAAAGTACACCAAAATTCTGTTTACTTTTAACAGATTTGCAGTGAATGCAATTTCATGAAGTAGCACATTAATTGTCAGAAATCCATTAATTTTTCACCCTGCTCCTTTGAATTTTCTCATCACTGCAGTCGAAAATGAAAGTCTATTGGACAATTTGACACCATTAACAATCTGAAAATCAAACAAATGTTCCTGAAATTAATGGTTTTGAATTAAATTCTTTTAGTGTGTGGCTAGCTTAAAACAGTATAAAAATTTTTTTTAATATACTGCAGCTTACCAATCAGATGTGGTTGGCTGCATTCGTTTTTATTTTTATTTTTTTTTTCTTTCAGGCTTTTTTCCCCTCGTCACCAGGTGATCTGGTCAGTAATAAACCTCCTGTATAAGGGCCTGTTCATGCCACATGCAGTGCTTTTTTGTTTTTTCCTTTTGCCTTTTCTGCATCAAAAACACATGTAAAGTGGGTTATATGGGTTCCAATGGCTCAGTTTACACCAGTACAGTGTGCTCCAGTGCTTTTCAGTTCCAGAAAGAAAAAATAAAAAGTACATGTGGATTTTTTCCTGCACAGAACTGTACTGGAACACGGTACCAGGCCCAAGTACAGTACTAGACCCAAGTACAGTGAAGAAAAAAAAAAAAAGCTTCTGGAATGCATCCAGGAACGTAAAAAATTAAAAGCCATTAAAAACACGCATGCAGAAACATATCCGGAACAGATCTGGAGGACGTTTTTGTGGTGTGAACAGACACTAGAGTGCCACCACTCTGGATGAAGGAGCACACGGGGCACAGCAGACAGCAGCATTATCCATTGGGGGGGGGGGGGGAGATTTTTAGGATAAAGGTTTTACATAAATAAGTACAAGTTGATCATTGTAAACACCCCTGCAAGTGGTAAATGGTTTATCTCATCCCTGTAGACCCATACATCTGCAGTTTTGAAAAACTGACTTACTGGCTGGATCTCTAAATGAAATTAGAAGAAAGTAAAAAAAAATAAAATAAAATAAAATAATAAAATGCAGCCATTACATTTAAAGTGGAAGTAAACTTCCATCACCAGCTTTTACCTATAGGTAAGTCTATAATAAGATTTACCTATAGGTAGTGCAAATCTCTCCTAAAACGAGCACAGTGCAGCCAGGGACATCACTGGCACATGCGCTCTACAGGAACAGCCACCCGTGCTGTTCCTTCAGAGCCCTGTGCCGTAACCGGTGGCTCCTGCAAGCACAGATGGGATTGACGTCATTGCGGCTCCGGCCAGTCAGAGCCAGAGTCCACAATGCTGGTAGCAAGAACAGGTAAAGATGGGAGCGCCTGTATCGCTAACCCCTGATTAACCCTCAGTTTACTCTAGTCAGCCAAAATGAACTCCTTATGCTTCTTCATTCAATTAGGGTGATTTCACACCGAGGCGTCGGCGACGCTTTTCAGCCGCTAGCGGGGCACTTTTAACCTCCGCTAGCGGCCGAAAAAGGGTTAATACCGACCGCAAAGCGCCGCTGCCCCATTGATTTCAATAGGCAGGGGCGCTTTAGCAGTGGTGTATACACCGCTGCAAAGATGCTGCTTGCAGGACTTTTTTTTACCGTCCTGCAAGCGCACCGCTCCAGTGTAAAAGCACTCGGGCTTTCACACTGGAGAGACAGGAGAGGCTCTTTACAGGCGCTACAGAGCTAAAAATAGTGCCTGCATAGCACCTGTAAAGTGCCTCAGTGTGAAAGCAGTCTTAACATCTTCCTGCTGATATTATTTTTGGTTTGTTTCCATTTTACTCACCATAAGGCCCCTTTCACACGATCGGACCGTTCAGGTCCGCCTGTCAGTTTAGCCTATGGAGCAACGGATGTCAGCGGAGACATGTCCGCTGACATCCGACCTGGTCCGATCCGCTAAAAGCAGACGGATGGCCCTACATCCAGGTCCGTCGCTGGCGGATCGGATCGGGTGAGATCTGATGAAAAACGAACATGCTGTCCGTTTTCATCCGATCCCTCCATAGGCGGCAGCGGCGCCTGACAAGCCCCTCCCCACTCAGTGAGCAGAGAGGGACCTGTCATCCGCCGGCTCAGCGGAGATCAACGGACTGATCTCCCGCTGAGCCGGCGGACCGAGGTGGATTCTGTGGAAACTGAGTCTGCCTCGTGTGAAAGGGGCCTAAGTATTTAAACGTTTTTTTTTTTTCATTGTTTTGTTAATATTTTTACACATTTACCATATATTTACACATTTCACATAGAAAAATAGCACAAAAGTGAAAAAAAAAACCTAAATACTGTATTTATTTGTAAAGCACTTTGCAACACTTTGAACCAGACTGAGTTTAATTCAACAGGACAAATGACATAATAAAAATGTGCTTTTTATCTAAAGTAACACTATTTGTAAACTAACATGGATCAAAAAACTGTGCTTTGTTTTATTGTGCAAAGATTGCAGAAAAAAATTGATTGCAGGACAATATTACTAAAAGAAAGCTTTGTTTGGCCTTAAAGAAAAAAAAAAAGCCAAAAACACAACAATATATGTATCGCCCTGTTATCATAATGACAGAATAAACAAGTCCATAGCAGACAAAAAAAAAATTGTAAAAACTCCTCTGGTCCATAGGGGGTGTAGGAGAGGAAGTGGTTAAGGGCTGAAGCCAGAGACAGCCAAGCAAAATAAGTGTTTTAAAAATGTGGTCAGCAATGGCAATGTATATCTCGCTCTCTCAGTACATTCACTTTATACCTCTGTGCACATGTTAAAGTGTCTTTTTTGGCACTGTGGTAATTTGCACCTGCATATGTTTTTTTCTTCAACGCATCCAGAAAAGCAAGGCATATATTCTTTATTACATGCATTGTGGTGTGTTATGGGGAGACTGAACTCAGGGAATGTGTATTGCAGTGGCATTAAAAATTAATCACAACCAATCTCTTTGGGCATACACAAGGCGCTGTGGTACAGCTCACTTATATGCATCATACATGTAAGTAATAGAGTAAAAAGACCTTTAAAGCAACACTTTTGCCACCAAAAAATAAAAAGCCTACCTGTAAAAAGGGTTTTAGTGCTTAATTGTCCTGACTACCTTTGCTTGCTTGAAAAACAATACTGGCTAAAGATAGACACACTTCCAAGAGCATTGGGGATGCCTGCACCCACACTTCACACTGTGGTTTAACCGCTGGCCACTACTGTGTCCTGTAGTGACACGCAACCACAGCATGCAGCAGGGAACCAGGCGTATGCACTTAAAGAGTAACTCCACTTTTGTTAAGAAAAAATAAATAAAAATCACATCCAAGTGATCTATGCACAATGCAGGAATTGTAACTACTGTAAAGAGGAAAGAATCGCCGCTATTCCCAACCAACCCAGGTGAACAAACAATAGGAAGCTGCCTCAGCCTACACGTCTCCACCAAGCCACACCCTCTGATGCATATCGCTCCGCCCACCAGGGCTTAGTCATAGAGTCCCCCGTGTCTAAGGGCTAGCTAATGTAAAGAGGAAAGAATAGCCACAACTCCCGACCAGCCCAGGTCGCGGGTAAATTATCAGGCTCCTGCACACACTGCCTATCGATCTGTTGCCCGTACCTCTGTATGGGCTGTCATTTTTAGAGCTGGTGGGCAGTGTGAATGAACTACACACATGCTGATCAGTTCATTCAAACTACTAGTCTGTCTGCGTGGTGCTGATGGTACTTGTAGCCTATTCATTCACAGGAATCTGAGTGAATAATGCGGCTGCGTGGGTGGCAAGGTGACAGGGGGTAAGAAAGAGAAGAACCCCCACCCGCTGTCACGGGGAGAGGGTGCAGGAGCTGGAATGTTACATGTTTCATCCTAAATACAAGTGGAACAGACAAGTTTAGGAAAAAAAAGAGATCTTTAAGCGCCAATCATAGTCCTAATCATCCAAGTCTCCAACCAAAGGAGGGATGTGGCAAAAACTTTTAGGCTAGAAATAAGCCAATGAAATTTATTATCTACCAGTTTTAGTCTGCACCTTGTGTGCACTTCTCAGTGATTTAGTTTATGTAAATACATTCTGACATGCAATTAAACAGCAAACAGTATACATTTCTCAATGAAAGTTGTAGCTTTTATGAATAAAAAAAAAAATAATAAAATTTCCTGAATTGAAATCTGGGAGAATAATGGCAACAGTCTGTTAAAGGCAGAAAAAAAGCATTTCATTAGACTATACTCTCTCAACCATTCGTAGTGTACTATTATAACTTCATATCAGAAGCACTGAACTTATCCAAGTCCTCCCCCTCGCGGATCTACTATCCTACCCCACAGCATCCGCTCTGTGTTTGTATTAGAGATTAAAAGGCTGTGGAGTCAATGCTGGGAAAGGGAAAATGGTGAGCTCAGCTGGTTCAGACAAGGACTTTACTGCTTTTGCAGTAACACTGAGGACAAACTGCTTCACAGTGCCTGCAGCAAGAGGTCAGTGAGGCCATGTTTTAAAGCTGAACTCCTGGAACGATCTAGATGTAAAATTTACAATGGGCAAGCTTGGTTACCTGTAATAATTATTAATATGTCACATTCAGAAGCCTGCAGGAGAGTCTCAAAATCACATTCGTAGTCTGTGCTACATGCAGGAAGCAGCATCATGTCCTGGCAGTTCCGGTGTGACATCCTTGTACAGTGAAGACCAAGTTGCTCATGTGACACCCCCATCATTCAAAAACAGGTTGTATTCTTTTCAATTAACACAGAGCGTTGTCTGAATGAACAAGGTGTAGTGTAGAGAGCAATGATGTCACTATCTGCCCTTATCCAACCAGATAATGCCTTGTATCAATTGAAAAAAATACATGTTTTCTGAAATGAGAGGTGCTCAGCCAGTGTCACTGTCTTCACTGTATTAGAAGGGAAATCGGAACTGGAAAGCTCTTCCTATATGTGGTACAGAAGATCATGGTGATTTTGAGACTGCCTTGCAGCCCTCGGGATGTGGGTTGCAGGGCATCTCTTGCTCACTCCCAAGATTAACTAAAGGACTATGAGATCTGTAGTGTTCATAGAGCAGTGCACATGATCACAAATTGCATGCACTACTTGTTTCAAAGGAGTGCGGGGGACAGGACAGGTTTGAGAGCGAATGGAAGATGTTAGGCAGAAAAATACAGTCTCTCTCTTGCTGAATTTTGTGTCGAGGGAGGTTGCTATAAATAGATTAGCAGACAGCAAAACTATTCACAGAACAGCTCTGCAAGTCTCTACCTATGTGGAGAGGGGGTATGTGCCTTTCCTCCAATCAGCTGTCTTCACTGTATGCCCAGACTTCACTTCCAGTGCTGAACAGGAAGAGAAAATCTCTAACACGATGTTAGAATTCTAAAGGCTATACAAAGTTGAAGACAGCAGATATACATGTAAAACTTCTGTAGGGAGATTTGTTTCATCACTGTGTATCATCAGAGGCGGTTCACTTCACTGGGTATATGTGAGGGTTTACATCCGTTTTAAAGTGATAAAACATGGGAAGAATGTGCATGTGTGTTGTCTTTTTTTTTTTATTGCCTCATCATATGTTTTAAGTGAGGAATTTTTTATTCATTTAGAAGACATGAGCATTTAACAGCAGAATCCTTTACTTTACATAATGTTATTTGACATCTCTTTTACCCATTTTCTTCAAGTGACATCTCACTTTTTTCTTGCGATTATCCAGTTCTCCTCCCAGGGGGAGGTTTGGTGTGGTTGTGGTCCTCAGGTTCCTGACCCTATAGTATATTATTTGCACTGTGTATAAGTATATTATAGTATTTGCACTGTATAGAAGTTAAATCACATGCATCGTTGTTGTACCATCTATTTATTGGATAAGATCCCCTGATGGTTTTATTTGTAAAGTTTCACAGAGCCTGAGGAAGTGGGATATTTGGAACCAAAAGCATTGTAACATAACTGTTGAGATCCCTCTGCTACTGAAGTTATCTGATGTGACTACAACAAAGGATGGTTTTATTCTCAGAGTAGGGTAGGAAAGCCAACATTATATTGTGAAACAAGTGTTGTTTAATGTCACTACATTGTGGATCTGTAATTAGGCAATGCACGGCATGAATGTGTTGTACTTTTAATACTTTGTGAATAAATGTGTATAATGTTAATAGCAGCGCATATTATTTGTTTATTGTTAGGCACCTATAAAGTCAAATTTCTAGTTTATTATTTTGTTTAACCCTTTCATGACAGCCTATTTTTGAAATGTGGTGTTTACAAGTTAAAATCCGTATTTTTTGCTAGAAAATTACTTAGAGTTTCCAAACATATATATTTTTTTTAGCAGAGAATCTAGAGAATAAAATGGAGATTGTTGCAATATTTTATATCACACGGTATTTGTGCAGCGGTGTTTTAAATGCAAATTTTTGGAAAAGGGACACTTTCATGAATTTTAAAAAATCCAAACAGTAAAGTTACCCCAATTTTTTTGTATAATGTGAAAGATGATGTTACGCCGAGTAAATAGATACCAAACATGTCACCCTTTATAATTGCACGCACTCGTAGAATGGCGACAAACTACGGTACCTATGAACTTCCATAGGCGACGCTTTAAATTTTTTTTACGGTTACCAGGTTTGAGTTACAGAGGAGATCTAGGGCTAGAATTATCGCTCTCGTTCTGACGATTGCGGCGATATCTCACATGTGTGATTTGAACACCGTCTACATATGCGGGTGCGACTTCCGTATGCGTTTTCTTCGCTGCGCGAGCTCACGGGTGCGCTTTAAATTTTTTTTTTTATTATTTATTTATTTTTTTTTTTTATACTTGTAAATTGTGTTTAAAAAAAACATTTTTTTATTTTTTTTTATTGCTGTCACAAGGAATGTAGACATCCCTTGTGACAGTAATAGGTGGTGACAGGTACTCTTTATGGAGGGATCGGGGGTCTAAAAGACCCCCGATCCCTCCTTTGCACTTCACAGTATTCAGATCGCCGAAAACGGCGATTCTGAACACTGTTTTTTTTTTTTAAACCGGCGCCATTGGCAGCCGAGTAAACGGTAAGTGACGTCATGACGTTGCTTCCGCGTTTACATTGAGAAGGCTGGAACGAAGCCGCCCACAGCTTCGTTCCAGCCCGCCCCCAGCCACCGAAGGCGGCCGATTGGACACCGGGCTTCCCGATCGCACAGGAGGCCCGGTAAGAGCGGCGGCGGGAGGGGGAGATGTCCCTTCCCGCTCCTCCGGTATAACAGCCGAGCGGCTTTTAGCCGCATCGGTTGTTATAGTCGGATAGCCGATCGCCGGCTCTAAACAACGGTACCGGGATGATGCCAGCAGCTGCAGGCATCATCCCGATATAACCCCGGAAAGCCGAGTACGCAGATGTGCGTACGGTCGGCGGGAAGGGGTTAAAGTGGATGTAAACCCGAATTTTTATTTTTTTATATCATACTGTAGAGTATAAGATTTCCTATCATTTGAGCCCAGTCTTGCCACACAGAGTTAATCCATCTCTGAGCAATCCTCTTTTATTTTTCAGTGAGAAAAATCTTGACAAACTGACAAAAACTTTGTCAAATCCTCCCCCTTGCTGTGAGTGACAGCCTAAGACACAGGCAGTATTTTTTAATTCCCTCCCCCACTCCTTTCTTCAGCAGCTCTGCAAGGATTGGCTGTTCCACACCTCACCATGATTTGGCATGCTGAAGTCATGTGGTTACTTTCCTGTCTTTTCACTGGATGTTAGAGATAATAGCAGAAGTTCAGCAGAAGTCCAGTGTTAGAAATACACAGGAGACAATGCATATTGACAAGGGGAGTGTGGAGGTGGGCGGGGAGTCTACCGACATGACGACTCCACCCACGAAGCTCCAGACAACAGACCCACCCACAGAATCTGCAGTTTTTCGGGTCTAATAACAGACAGAGGGGAGACATTTGACAGGTAAAGATACATGCAGGAGGCATGTATATCCTTATAGATAACCCCTATGGCAGTAGTTTAGAAAGGATGACATTGGGTTTACATCCACTTTAAAGTTGCAGGGATGTTGGTGCCTTTATGTGTGATTTTGGCAGTACATATTTATATGATATCTCACTGAAACACATTACTGCCAAATGGCCTAATTGTATTGTAATGCCTTAAATGAATTGTAATATACATTTTGTTTGCAAAAATAACTGAAAATATTGAAAGGATCTTTTGTCATTTCAGCCTAAAGTTTCCTTTTAGCATCAGGATGTTTATGCTACAGTATGTGTTCATGTGATATAAATTTCACCTACAGACACATTACATACTGCCATGTATTTATAAATTGAAATGTGGCAAGAAGAATTAACATCACACGCAGTCCACAGAGACCAGGACACCACAAAATAGAAGGCGGAACACGATGGAAAAGCGACTGCTCTGCTGCATTAAAACATGTGTGGAAGGGGATTTCACCAAGACCCAAAGGAAGAACTTTTCTGCGTCATCTTTCTCCCTTGACACAGTGCAGATCAAAACGCTCAAGAACAAAGCTGGATGTACTGTATTTTCCACCACATAGTAAGTACTCGGGAGTACCAAAAGAAAATCGTAAATGAGTGCAAACCATGTATGAGATGCAATATAAATAGCAGTGGATAGAACGGTGCAATGAAAAAATTCTTGCAAACTATATACCTGACCATTTTGCTGTGACTAGCCCTCCGTATAAAACGTTTTGGGATGCAAGTTTTAAATCATGCACAAACCAAATATGCAGTATTGTGCAAAGGTGTGATGCAAGTGTGAAGAAATGCTTTCAAAAATACATATTGTAACCACTTCAGCTCTGGAAGGTTTTACCCCTCTACTAAAACTGGGAATTGCAGTCATGTAACACTGTACCCAAACAATTTTCAGATCACATTTTTCACACAAATAGAGCTCTTTTGGAGGTATTTGATCACTACTGGTCTTTATTTTTTACAATATGAACAAAAAAAGACCACTACAGTAATTTTGAAAAACACCCCAATACTTTTTTACTATAAAACATATCCAATAAAATCTTTTTTTACAAAAATCTAATTTCTTCATAAATTTTGGCCAAAATGTATTCTGCTACATGTTTTTGGTAAAAAAAAAAAAAACAAAAAAAAAAAACCCCTGTGTTGATTGTCAACACAGGGCTCTGGGCTGTGATTGCACACAGCCAATCAGCAGGTCCCAGCCAGGAATCATTGGCCAGAACTTGCTGACAGACATCCGCTGTGTAAAATCACAGTGGGTGTTGGCGGGAGGGATTGCATGCACGTGTCCTAAACACACTGACAGGAAGAAGCAATGAACTACCTGGTACTTCATTGTTGAGAACTACAAGCTGACAGCCACAGAGGCTGTCAGTATTTGTAGTTTCCCATTCACAGAACTGTGAATGAATGAATGACGTGGGCAAGTGGAGCCCCACACAGCCGCATTTTTTTTTCTAAATAGTGACAGCGAACGGGGAAGAAGATCCCCTGCTTGCTGTCACTAGAGGCGAGCAGCAGCTGCAGGAGTGGGAACATGTTACATGTTCCACCCTAAAAAGGAGTGGAACATGTAACATGCTATCAAAGGTGAACTCATCCTTGAGGCTTGGTTCACATTGGTGCGCTGGGCTACATTGCAGGTGATTCGCACTGTACTGCTGTGCAAATCCCATGCTATGTCTGTGCGATGCAAATTCAGCCATACAGACTGTATGGCTGAATTTGCATTGCATTTGGACCAAAGTCCTGCAGGACCCTTTTTTTGGTCCGCACCAGAATTGGCTCGCATGGGTATTCTCAGCCATGCGATCTATTTCCAGTCCAAATTGACAAGTCGCATTGCGGTATGCAAACCGATCTGGGGAGGTCATTAACTTTGTATTGACACTCCCAGCGGTTCGCATAAGGCAGTGTGAACTGCCTGCGAGTCAGGTGCGATGCGGGAATCCGCAGTGGTTTTGCATCGCACCAATGTGAACCGAGCCTTAAAGTGATTGTAAAAGTTTTTTTTTTTATTGATTTTTTTTAAATAACATGTTATACTTACCTGCTCTGTGCAAGGGTTTTGAACAGAGCAGCCCGATCCTTCTTTTCTGAGGCCCATCGGTGGCGCTCCTGGTTCCTTCTCTTCATCGAGTGCCCCCACTGAGAGACGCTTTCCATGAGGGCACTCGTGCGGGCACGCTCCCGAGTCCCGCTGCTGCATCCATTGACACAGACAGCAGGACTCGGCCCTGCCCCCAGCTCCCGTGTCACGGGATTTGATTGACAGCAGCTGGAGCCAATGGCTCATGCTGCTATCAATCTATCCAATGAGGACCCGAGACAGCGGCTGGAGCTGCTGGACTCATGCTCGTCGCTGGAACGATTGGGTTCAGGTAAGAAAAAGGGGGGCTCTGGGGGGAAGCTGCAGCACAGAAGGTTTTTCACCTTAATGCATAGAATGCATTAAGGTGAAAAACCTTGAGACTTTAGGAATGATTTTTAGCTTAAGGAAGAACAAGAGTCCAAGAGTCCCAGCAGAGGACCCCAAAAGTGGAGGATCTGGGCCACTCTGCAATACCATTGCACATAGCAGGTAAGTATACCATCTTTTTAAATTTAGGGGAAAATATGTTAACTTTAAAACCGCTATAAGTTCTAAGTCATGACTTTGAGCCTTCACAGGCCTATTTTAATTCAACCCTAGAGGCAAAAAAGCAACAGGAAAGTGAAAGGAATGTGTGTATGTGTAGCTGGGGAAGGTGGCAGTTAAGTTTACCCGTTTGCCATGCTGGACCTGAATATAAAGTAAATCCTGTGGTGTGAAGCATTCTGGGCCATGTGCCTGAAAGCATACTTGGTCCTCAGCAGATCTGCACTATAGGCGTTAACAATTTTTATTCTTAATGACTAAAGATTCTGCTGATGCCACCTACTCATCCCAACATGCTTCTACAATGGTTTAAGAACATATGAGATCGAAACAACGAACATCAGTAAGAAAAGTATATATATATATGATTTTTGCTAAAGCGCACACAAAGCCGTGCTTTGTTCAAGGACAGGCTGTTGCTTTGCAACCCCGGCCACTGTATATAAACGTCCTGGACTTTGGGGGGGGTATCTGAATGATGCCTGCAGCTACAGACATCATTCAGATATCATTATTTTCACCCGGCGATTCTGTGCACGATAAGAATGATCATAGCAGCAGTTCCACTGCTTGATCGTTCTTAAAGGCGACGGGAGGGGACGCCCCTCCCTCCCGCCGCCATCTAGTGCTTCCCCGGCTCTCCTCGGGAGCCCGGAGAATGAAATCGGCCGGCGCCGGTTGAGGACGATAGAGATGACTGGTGACCAGATTGTCACCAGTCATCTCTATGACCATCGGAGGCTCGGGCGCGATGTTATGACGTCAAGCCCGGGTACCCGGAAATAACCGAAGCCGCGATCGCGGCTGTCAGCATGAGATCGGTAAAGAAAAATTTCCCGATCTCATGCTTTCCAGCCTGGAGGAGAGATGTGGGGTCTTATTGACCCCGCATCTCTCCATAAGGAGGACCTGTCACATAGATTCCTATTACAAGGAATGTTTACATTCCTTGTAATAGGAACAAAAGTAATCAAAAAAAAAGGTGTAAAAAAAAAAAAAAAAAAAAAAAAAGTGTAAAAATAAAAAAAATTAAGTAAAATAAAAAATAAAATAATAATAATTAAAAAAAAATTAAAAAGCCCCTGTCCCCGGTAGCTCGTGCTCAGAAGCGAACGCACACGCAAGTCCCGCCCACATATGTAAACGCTGCTCAAACCACACGTGAGGTATCGCCGCATGCATTAGAGCATGTGCAACAATTCTAGCATTAGACCTCCTCTGTAACGCTAAACTGGTAACCTGTAAAAAATTTTAACGCGTCGCCTATGGAGATTTTTAAGTTATGAAGTTTGGCGCCATTCCATGATTGTGCACAATTTTAAAGAGTGACATGTTAGGTATCTATTTACTCGGCGTAACATCATCTTTCACATTATACAAAAAAATTGGGCTAACTTTACTGTTTTGTTATTTTTTAATTCATGAAACCACTTTTTTTCCCAAAAAAAAGGCGTTTGAAAAATTATTGCGCAAATACCGTGCGAGATAAAAAGTTGTACTGAGCGCAATTTTATTCCCTAGGGTGTCTGCTAAAAAAAACACATATATAATGTTTGGGGGTTCTGAGTAAATTTTCTAGCAAAAAAATGATAATTTTTACATTATGTGGGAGAGAAGTGCCAGAATAGGCCCAGTATTGAGGTGGATATATATATATTTTTTTTAATTTTTTTTTTACTGCCCCTAAAGAATGGGGATCACCATGAAAATGTTGACTTTGATTATGCAAAGCAATGTAAGTACCTCTAAATGGGTTATTTAGTGGCAGAAAAATATTGATTCCGTAAAAATTAGATATTTTACATGCTATAATACCAAGTACTTCCATAGATTACACAAAAATAGTAGTCAAGCTAAAACCTCTACAGAGCTGGCAAGTTATTCACAAACGTATATGTATGTGGGGATTGGATCTGGCCACAGATGAAAAAACACTCACCTGAAAACACAGTCCTGCACCAGGACAGAGAAGGCATGTACTAAAAGTAACCCTTTACCTTTCTTAGTAAACAGTGTACCTCTTGTGACAGGAAATACAGTAATTTAGAATGTGATCATTGTCTACCACTTTCCTCCTACATAAAATAAACTTCCCAGTGAAGAAGTTAATTATAAAACGATGATGAGGGTTTTTTGGAAAGTGGGCGGAATAAGTTTTAAAGAAAATATAATGCAGATGAGGGAATGGAGGCAGAGGAAACAGTTACATGCCAATGATCCGTATCCCCCGACAAGAGCCTGTGTTTCACCAAGCCGGGCAGACAAGACGACAGGAAGGTTATGCTTTGCTGTGAAAACCGCACACATTTCCTCCCAACTATTTATCTGAGACCAACAGAAAATTCCACAAGTGATGTGTCTAAAATGTGCACATTGAGCCACTTAATGGGGGGCCCAGCATTCCAAGCCAGGCACAGCTTCTCTCACATGTGGGCATGAGTGACGTTAGCAAAGATAGCCTCAGAAACATAGCCACAGAATAAAAAAAACTCTAAATGCTAGTCCCCCGTACAATACATCATTTAACCAATTTGCCAAGCAGCCTCCAAAAAAAAAAAAAAAAAAAATCCTACAAGCTAATTTTGTTAAAAGAACCCTCAATCCTTAGCCACGATATTCAAAGCAACATACCCTGCAATATATTCAAAGCTACTCTTAGTGTACATTTATATCAGTGCTACTGTATAATCGTGTGCCCTTCCGTGCATTTTTCCTGCGTTTTTGTGGTCTCATGCAATTGTCACGTGCTCCTATTGAACTCTATGGGGCCAAATATGCACTGTGTACCACCAGCAGCAGTATAATCACATATTTAAAAATCACACTGCATCTTTCTGCATTGATGTGAATGGGTACCATAGAGAACAATGTGATTTCAGTTGTTGTGCACAATAAGTCACAGAAGTGTGAACAGTAGAAGAAGCTCCATACCACCTAAAAGACTTTTGGAATGGAGTGTACATGGGCAGTTTACTTGTGAAAGATGCCAATTTAACCACTTCAATACAGGGCACTTATACACCCTTCCTGCCCAGACCAATTTTCAGCTTTCAGCGCTCTCGCACTTTGAATGCCAATTACTCAGTCATGCAACACTGTACCCAAAATACATTTTTATCATTTTTTTTTCATACCATTAGAGCTTTCTTTTGTTGGAATTTAATCACCAGTGGGTTTTTTTATTATTTTTTGCGACATAAGTGAGAAAAGTGAGAAAATTGGGAAAACAAACACTTTTTTTAGTTTCTATGATAAAATTTTGCAAATAAGTAATTTTTGTTCATAAATTTGGGCCAAAATGTATACTGCTACAACTTTTTGGTAAAAAATAACCCAAAATTAGTGTGTATTATTTGGTTTGTGTGAAAGTTTTAAAGTCTACAAGCTATGGTGCAAATCAATGAAAATTGACCACACCTGCACTGTACATGTACTGACGGCCCATCTCATTTCTTGAGGCTCTGAATGTCAGGACAGTACACAAATACCCCCCAAAGGACACCTTTTTGAAAAGTAGACAGTCCAGGGTATTTAATAAGAGGCATGGTGAGTTTTTTTAAGTAATTTTTTCCCACAATTCTTGGGAAAAGAATTTATTTTTTTCACAAAATTGTCATAAGAAGTTATTTCTCACACACAGCATATTCATACTTCCAATTACACCCCAAAATACATTCTGCTACTGCTCCTGAGTATGGAGATACCACATGTGTGACTTTTACATAGCCTGGCCACATACAGAGGCCCAACATGCAGGGAGCACCATCAGGGGTTCTAGAAGCATAAATTACACCTCTAATTTCCTAACGAGCTATTACATTTTTGAAGGACCTGGAGCACCAGGACAATAGAATTACCCACAAAATGACCCAATTTTGGAAAGCAAACACCCCGTCTATTCTATGAGGCATAATGAGTCTTTTGAGACAGTTCATTTTTTCCACAAGTCTTCGGAAAACGTGGAAAGAAAATGTTGTCAATTTATAAGATATTTCTAACACATAACATGTATATAGCAAAAAATACATCCCAAAATATATTCTGCTACTTGTCCTGTGTATGGCGATACCACATTGTGAGACTTTTACACAGCGTGGCCACACAGAGAGGTCCAACAATGAAGTAGTACCTTCAGGCGTTCTAGGAGCATAAATCACACATCTAATTTAATTCCTTCCTATCACACTTTTGAAGGTCCTGGACCACCAGGACAGTGGAATTACTCACAAAATGACCCCATTTTGGAAAGCAAACACCCCAACGTATATTCTATGAGGCATGGGCTGCATATAGGTACTCGGTTACTCTGATGGGCTGGTGACAGGTACTCGGGTACACTGAAGGGCTGGTGACAGATACTCAGATGGGCTGTGACAGGTACTTGGGTAGTCAGATGGACTGTGACAGGTACTTGGGTACTCTGGTGGGCTGTGACAGGTACTCGGGTACTTTGATGGCTGGAGACAGGTCCTCTTTATTGGGGAGGCAATGAGTGTGTGTTGGTGTGCACTGTAAACAGTAACGAGCTGTTACCGCAATCATCTTCTCACACACGATCGGTGTGTGGAAAAGGAGAACCTGGTAACATCTCGTTTCCGCGGTTTGTTGACATTCTCTGACCGGCTGTGATTGGACTGAACATGTCTGACAAGTATATTCTATATCAAGGATCCTCAAACTACGGCCCTCCAGCTGTTGCGGAACTACACGTCCCATGAGGCATTGTAAAACTCTGACATTCACAGACATGGCTAGGCATGATGGGAATTGTAGTTTTTGAACAACTGGAGGGCCATAGTTTGAAGACCCTTGTTCTATATCAATCTGAATATTATTTTTACAGATACTTTTAGGCCTCTTGCACACTGGATGTTTTTACAGCAGCTATTTTTGGCTTCAGACGTTTTTTTCTACAGTCAAAAAACTCCCCATCATGTTATCCTATTTGTCCATGCACACATAGGCTGTTTTAACCACTTCAGCCCCGGACCATTTGGCTGGCCAAAGACCAGAGCACTTTTTGCGATTTGGCACTGCGTCGACTTAACTGGCAATTGCGCGGTCATGCGACGTGGCTCCCAAACAAAATTGACGTCCTTTTCCCCCCCACAAATAGAGCTTTCTTTTGGTGGCATTTGATCACCTCCGCAGTTTTTATTTTTTGCTCTATAAACAAAAAAGAGCGACAATTTTGAAAAAAATTCTATTTTTTTTTACCTTTAAATATCCCCAAAATATATATATAAATTTTTTTTTTCCTCAGTTTAAGCCGATACGTATTCTTCTACATATTTTTGGTAACCAATATTGATTGGTTTGTGCAAAAGTTATAGCGTCTACAAAATAGGGGATAGTTTTATGGCATTTTTATTAATAGTTTTCTTTTTACTAGTAATGGCGGCGATCTGCGATTTTTATCATGACTGCGACATTATGGCGGACAGATCGGACACTTTTGGCACTATTTTGGGACCATTCAAATTTATACAGCGATCAGGGCGATTAAAAATGCACTGATTACTATGTAAATGTGACTGGCAGTGAAGGGATTAAAGTGGAGTTCCACCCAAAAGTGGAACTTCCACTCATCGGATTCCTCCCCCCCTCCGGTGTCACAGTTGGCACCTTTCAGGGGGGAGGGGACTGCAGATACCTGTATATTACAGGTATCTGTACCCACTTCCGGCATAGATAGCCACAGAATCTGCGGTTATTTACGCCACATCCTGTCCCCCCCCCCCCCCGCTGTCTGCTGGGAAACACACGGGTCCCAGAGACAGCAGGGATCAGCCGTATTGCGCTGCGTGACTCGCGCATGCGCAGTAGGGAACCGGGTAGTGAAGCCGCATGGCTTCACTTCCTGATTCCCTTCCCGAAGATGGAGGCGGCAGCACCCGAGGACCGAGAGACGGTTCGGCCTCGGGTGCCGACATCGCGGGCGCCCTGGACAGGTAAGTGTCCATGTTTTAAAAGTCATCAGCTGCAGTATTTGTAGCTGCTGACTTTTAAAAAAAACATTTCGGCGGAGCTCCACTTTAACAAGTAGGGGGCACTGCAGGGATTAAGGGTGTCCTAGAGATGTGTTCTAACTGTGGGGGGGGTGGGCTACGTGTGTCATGACACTGATCACCGCTCCCGATCACAGGGAGCAGTGATCAGTGTCCTGTCACTAAGAAGAATGGGGGAAAGCTTATTTCCATCAGCATTTCCCCGTTTTCCTCTCCGTGAGACAATCGCGGGTATTCCCACGGACATAAGAGTGCGTGGGACCCACAATCACACTCACGGAGCTCACGCCCGCCCACAATTCCGCATCTTAAAGGGCAACGTACAGGTACATTAATATGCCTGTACGTGCCATTCTGCCAATGTATATCTGCGTGAGCCGGTCGGCAAGTGATTAGGCATTTTTTGGCTGGGGCGTTTTTTGGCTTTAAAAAAAAAAACTCTCAAAACTAGTGGGTTCTGAGAGGAGTTTTTCAGCTGTAAAAACGCTCCAATGTCAAATAATGCCGATAAACGAGGCTCACGTGCGGTTTTGAAAAACTCACTGCAAAGCTACTGGCGTTTTTATAACATTATTTTAACGTCCAGTGTGCATGAGGCCTTATAGTGCTTTCAATTTACACAGCGCTTTACATATATACTGAAAATTTCACATCAATCCCTGCCTCTAAGGGATCTAAGGTCTCTAACTCGCATTCATACATACACATACACTGGCAAATTTAGACAGGAGCCAATAAACCTTGCAGCATGTCTTTAGAGTGTGGAAGGAAACCGGAGTACCCAGAGGATATCCACGCAGGTACAGGGAGAATATGCAAACTCCAGGCTGGTAGTGCCATGGTTGGGATTTGAACAGACGACCCTAGTGCTGCTAGGTTGAGCACAAAGCAGTGTATTCTTTATCTAGACCTTATATACTAGCAGTTTTCCACAAATAGGGATTCTGGAGAGGGTTATCTCACATGGTTCCAGACAGCCTATTTCCAGCCTCTGGCATTGATTAGATACCATGCCTTCCACTCATATTTTTGCCACATTAACTGAGTTCAGTGCAGTTCACAAAGTATAGAGTCAATGAAATTGACTAATCACAGAATCACACAATGTAAACCATGGTTGCAGTTAGCAGCCAGCTTTCTTATTTCCCCACATGCCGATCTATGTAAGGAGGAAGTTTCCCGATTGCAGCCAGTATCAGTGTAAACGAGTATGAGTGTCATTCACCCCTCTAAAGTATATGTCAGCTCCATCTTGCTTCTGATCTGACAGGTTTGAGTCCTCTCAATACCAGCATGTTTATTCATTTCTAAGGCTCCATGCACACTGGAGCTCATAAACTGCAGTTTATTGGAGTTTGAGCGTTTTTTTTTTTTTAAAAGCCCATAAAGTCCACTCTAGGTTAGCCTATGTGTGCATGCACACATGGACGTTTTTTTTAGCTTTAATGAGCAGTGGAGTTTATGGGCTTTTTTCTAAACTCCAGAAATTCACGTTCAAAATGTCGTTTTTCACCACCAAATAAACTCCAAAAAATGCCAAACGCCGATAATTAGCGGCGTAGATAATTAATCATAAACGCGCGTTAATTAGCGTTTGGCGTTCTATTTTTTCAATGCATTGCGGGAGTTTGGAATGCATTGTGGGATTTTTGTAGTGTCTTCTGTGTATTTTTATTAAAAACGCCCATAAACGCTAAAAAACGCTCATAAACGCTAGTAGAAAACGCTGTTATAAGCACGTTTTTTAACCAGAGTTTTCTGCCAGCAATCTGGTGTCCAGAAAAAGCTTTATTGAGCTTCAGTGTGCATGAAGCCTTAAAAATTGTGCCAAAAAAAAAAAAAAAATCAGAACACCTTGAGTTGTTCCCTTTTCCAAAGAGAGATCATGTCAGGGTTTTCATACTATCCTGGCATTTTTATATTTTTGTTTTTTAACAGAAAGTAATGGAGAGGTTGATGGGTGCATGCACTCAGAAAGAATAAATGGACTTACGCTGGTGGTGCCAGTCCCTATAACACACAGATTTCCAGGGCTCAATAGCTGGCCTTTTCCTTTTCTCCCCAATAGTGCTCTCAAACTCCAGAGCGCTTAAAGTCTCAACAATTCTAGTAATCCATGGATGGATGAGTCTCAATTATACTTTTAGTGCTTACTCCTTTTTGTTATACTGTATAATGTGCCTTTAGTGCATATGGATTTTGGGGATGTTGCCCTTCTGGGTAATTGATAAACTGTTCTGTTGATTCATAACTCCCCAACTCAAATATGCTAACCCAGTTCTCTCAACGTACTTTGGATGAACTCTTTGTTCAACATGACTTTGTTCCAGGTTCATTTGAGAACATTATAGGGCCACAGCAATATTGCTCTCTGTATTCTCAGACCTTGATATCTCCTTAATGCTCACAACTAAACATGACTTCCCCCATCTTCCACTTGGCAAGCTCTATAGCAGTGGTTCTCAATCTCAGTCCTCAAGTACCCCCAACAGGCCATGTTTTGGGAAGTTCTCTTAGATAAAATAGCTGTCCAAAATACCAAGCCATTGACTCGGATTTAAAGCACCTGTACATGATAAAGAAAAACCTGCAAACATGGCCTGTTGGGGGTACTTGAGGACTGAGCACTGCTCTATAGCAAGGTTTTACTTTATCACGTGGTTCGGGTTACTCAAGATTACCACTTACTGGACTGTTTTCATTCTACTAAGAGAGACTACCTAATCATTTTCCCATTGAAACTGGAGAATACAAAAATGACATAAAAATATTCTCACTTAGGCACGGTAACCTACACATCGATAGCTTTTTCAGGTTTCTGCAGATCGTGCTTCAGATAAAACTGCACCCTACTCCCAGCAGTGTTTAAATGTATAAAAACACCTGTAAAATGAGTGCACTGTCTCTTTAAATCATGAGTGTGTTAAGAGCAATCAAAATAATTCATTGCGTTAATCATCAAAACATGAAAACAATTATAAAACTTATGTTGAATTAATCAAATAATAAATTAATACAATTGCAATACAATTTAGAATCCGTACAACCTCTGTGCAATAATTGAATAAAGTGCGACGTGCAAAAATAAATTTTCAAAGTGCAAGTGTATAATTATCAATATAAACTTCCCAAATTTCTAAACTTCTTTAGAATTAGAACTGTGACAGATTCAGCCAAAATGTTCCTGTGGAGTGTCCCACCACCAATATACACGCTCCTTACCAGATCAATCAGACCTCTAGGAGGTCGATCTGGCATTGGTGTATTAAAAGACAACAAACTGCAGTCCAAGATTCAATCACATCAAATTATTATACGCGATTTATATAGCGCCAACAGTTTACGCAGCGCTTTACAATGTATAGGGGGAACACAATTACAGTACAGTTCAATACAAAAAGGTACAGGAGGGCCCTGCTCGTAGAGCTTACATTCTAAAGAGGGGGGGGGGGGGGGGTACAAAAGGTAATAGCTGCAGGGAATGATTTGATGGGGGTGGCTCCAACCCTTCCCCAAAAACTCTAGCATAACACCTCCACGATCATCCGGCTGGTAATGCTCAGAAAAATGAGCAACATACTCAAAAGCCCAATATCAAAAATGGCATATGTTTTATTTAAGCAAATACTGTATACTCGCAAGAGACCTTATCAAGCGGCAAACTTAAAACATGGTGCCGCCGCTCAGCATCGAGCGCACGCCATGATGTTACAGGTAGCTGGGAATTCGTTTTAAATATATTTTTGTCCGTGTTGTGTATTGAATATCGGGGTGTTGCAGTTTCTTTATACAATAAACACTTAGCTCAGGTGTCGTTTTGAATTATTTTCTATGTTTATACTGTATGTATGCCTGCTAAAGTACATGACTTAAAGTGGAAGCAAAAAGTACAATGATGCTTTTTTCATTATACCACCCAGGATTTCAAGGGAGTGGGTTTATTTCTCTGGTTTATTAGACTAATGTTTTACTTGTGTGACTTACCAATACTGCCTCTTGTTTGAAGGAACCAGAGTCAATTTATTAGCATTAGCTATCACTTACCCATAGTGTGAATGTTTGCATCCATAGCCTTACTATTGCATTCAGTTGCAATGTAGTCGCCACACAGTTTGGACGCCTGTTATTTAAATGCCCGCTGCACCCCACCTAACCAGGTCTTAATGATTTATGATGGGATCATAGCTAACCTGACAGTGTATGATGCAAACACCATGTGTTATAAGTTACAAACATCAATTTGTTTAATGCCTATGGAAGCCATCTGTAGTGTACCCAGGCAACAGACTTTCTAGCTGTATTTTCTATAGCCATTATGTTAGGAGTTGGACTGCTTCTCTACAGATAAAGTGTTGAGACCTGTAAGTTTTGAAGCCTATGCCTGGGAGACACTGATTCTACTCTAGGATGGATCACACCCACCTCTCAGAGGCACCCAGACCACAAAGATCTGTCACAAGGCACCAGCTTAGCGCTCAGGTCTCACGGCTGTTCCTTGCCCCCCCCCCCCCACAAGACCCCACCACCCAACTCCCCCCTCCCTTTTTTAGTTTTCTTTTTTTTGGTTTTCCCCTTTCCTCCATGTCCTTTTCTTTTTAACTTCAGGCTGCAACACATTTACTCTTTCCATTTTTCAAATCTTATTTTTCATGGTATTCCTTAAAAGGTATTCCGATATCCCAGATCCCTGCAAATCCACTTAGTCCCCTCTTCCTCCCAAACTTAACCAAATACCCCCACATATATCAATTCAACATACCCTACTAAACTAAGGTAGCGCTTACAGCATTTCATAACAAATAGACATTTACATGTACTAAACAAATAAGTATTTTTAATTATCTAAATGGTAGTGGAAGAATAGGTATAGTTACAGCCAGTATCATTATGACACCCAAGCCTCATAAGAACCTACCTGGTCAGACTTCCACCCCGTTTCCCCTATAAATATTCATATTGAAGGGTTAAAAACGCAAACCCAATGTTTGAATAACTTTACTGGATCCTTAGTCAAGAACATTCAAGTGGGATGCAGCCCCAAACAACCGATAGCATCCACAGTGTCCTCTACCGGAGCCACTCAGCACATAGCCTCCACCAAGAACCAATATTACCTTTAGATATGCACAACGCATTTGGTTCTTTATCTAGGCATATATACTAGCAGTTTTCTGCAAATAGGGATTTGCAGAGGGTTACCTCATATGGGTCCAGACCGCTTATTTCCAGCCTCTTCCATCGTTTAGCTACCATGGTTTCCACTCATAATTTTTGCCATATTAACTGAGGCACCCGTCAAGTTTGCCCTCTCTCACCCATCCTCATTGCTCTGATGATGGAACTGTCAATGAAATACATTACATTGAGCCTAATCAAAAGGCAAAGGCAGGAATCGCACAAAATGTTCTTATGCACCAACCATATCCTGACATTTTTTATCTCACCGCACATTTCCATACCAAAACTTCTGGCCTCTCCCACATACATTTGTGTCTATGTGTGGTCTAAAAATCAACCAAGCAAAATCTAATCGCAATGAGCATTTTCCTTGCTCCTGAGATAGTATCACATCGAAAACAAAACTATCACTTCCCATATGGGTCACCTCTCTTGCCCAAATTGGAATTACTCGAACCCCAACATACCATACACTTTACCAGGCCAACATTCCTACCTGATACCAAAACTTAAAGCAGAGTGTCACTCTCTCAATTAACATTGACTATTAATCCTAATGCTGCTAGTATTAGTAAATAGATAGAAAAGTATATAACATTTACCTATCTTGAACTTTTTTTTTTTTACATTATTTTACCTTCTTCCCGGTTTCCAGGTTTAGGCAAACAATGGCATACACCTAGAAGTCTTCAAGAGGGGAGGAAGGGTTTTCTCAGCAAAGTACACCCTCCGGCCTGTATGGCTGCCTATAAGGGCAGATGACTTCCAGGAAGTCAATACTACATGAATCATCTTGCCCTTACTCAAGATGGCCACAGCCAGAAATGCTAGGGGCTGCCTTTCACAGCCATTCCTCACCAAAATAAAGCATGGAGACAAGGATGTATTAGAGAGTTTGTTTTGAATAATAAAAATTAAATAGTGTTTTGGGTTTGTGATGCTCAGTTGCAGTGTAGTCCTGCTTTCAACAGCTCCTGAATACATGACATTTTAATATTTCATAGATTGTCAAGATCCATGCTATAAAAGTAGCTTGTATACAAAAACTCTTATATGCTTTTAGGGTCATACCTATCCCTATCCCATTCCATACTCTTGTAACAAGATGCTCTTAAATTAATCTGGGGACAAGCAAAGTTAATAAACTGGCTATGTACCAACCAAATCTATGTAGTGGACTGGCTGTCCCAAATATCCAATGCTATTACAGGGCACCCATAAATCAAACTCACTGCTATTTTGTAGACCCAATTCCCCTATGGGTCTCTCTGGGCATGTTAAATTACCATCATACTTCATTTTGAATATACCCTGGGTTACACGCTACTTGCGACCAGTACCAACAAGCATGACTCTTCCCTATACTGTTACTTGGAGAAGAAGTTGAGGTTGGATTAGTCTGCCTGAGAATTTCACTTATTGTTATGCTGTCCACTCTATTCCTAGAGTTAGGAAAATACCCATCAGTTTCTTTGGTGACGTCCCAATGACCTTCAAGAAGTACACGTACTACTAACTCACCTCCAATGACTCCTGACTTTCTCCCAACTCCAAGAAATCCACAAAATTCCAAGCAGTTGAAGATCACATTCCCATTCACTGGGCATAATATCCAATCATTTCTCAGAGCCTGACAGTAAAATCACCAACCTATTACACAGGGTTTCTTAACCGGGGTTCAGAAGAACCCTAGGGTTCTACTGCAATCTATCCATCAATTGCAGGCAGCTGACTGGTAGATCACATCCCTACTCAGCTGACATCCTTGTCATCTCCCCTCACATGCAGAGCAGTGCAGGGAAGAAACAAGTGTCTCTGCTGTTCCCCACTGGCCCCTCCTCCCCTCCTGTCCATCTTAGGTGCCTGTATGTGAAATCACATGGGATGGATGAGAGAGGAGGGCCAGCAGGAAATAGCGAACCACAACAGGACTCACAGGAGGATCCCTCCGTTGCATGTGAAGGAAACTGCACAACTAATGTAATGTGCCTTGCTATACCTCATGTTATTGCATCTGGCTGTCCCATGTTAATGTGTCCTGCTGTGCCTTCATGTAATGGGCCTAGCTGTACCTTCATATAATGCACCCTGCTACCTCCCCCACTGTAATCTGCCCTCCTGACCCTCTGTAATGCACCCTTCTGACACCCTGTGCTCGGTCTTGCAGATCCCCTGCACACTGCTCATCTCAATTTCAAGCCAGAATTCAAAACCTTTGCAAAAAAAAAAAAACTTCAGCACAAGTTTCACATAAAATAGTATTAAATACTAAAATAAGTATTAACTTATTTTTAAAAATATTTGTCATTACATCAATGCAATTTCTAAAAATCACTGTTATGTGAACAGTTCACCGATCATACCAATATTTCATAAGCTGTAGGACTGAACATCATCTCAGGGGTTCCACCGAGATCTAAAAGCTTTTGTCAAGAGTTCCCCCATGGCAAAATGGTTGAGAAACCTTGCTATAACATCTACAGATGAGGACTGCACAGACATCTAAAGGTCTGGAGCATCTGAATTGTTCTGTGGACATTTGTTGATAGCCATAAGGGAGAGGAGCCCTTCAGAAGAACGTTGTCTAAATAGCCTGCGACTTGGATGCCTGAGAAGGGCAAGCAGTGGTGCTAAGACCTTGGTGAACACTCTGGGAGCAGAGGATAGGCCAAAGGGCAAATTTGCAAAGTGGAAGTGGTGGCCTGCCAAATCAAAATGCAGAAAATGTAGAAAGTGCCAATGAGGTGTGTAAATGGGAACACATGCAGGTAGGGATCTTAGATGTCAACGATGTCAGATATTCCGCTTGTCTAAGAGGCAATTAATGACCTTGCGGATTACATGCAAAATTTTGGAATATGTTGAGGATTTTTAAATCTAGAATAGGACAAATACCCCCACTGGGCTTTGGTTTGAGTAGGATCATTTGAATCTATCTTACAGTGGTACTGGCCACAGTGGTGAGGTGCTAGAGGTTCCCTTTTGAAACCATCAATTCAACCCACAGGTCTGGCGTCTGTAACCCAGAGATAGGCAAACTAATTAATGTCCCCCGCTTTTAGGAGTGAAAGCACCCCCTTCTTTATGAAGAGGGCTTTGGGGAAGGCTTGATGGGGGCTAAGCTTTGTGCCAAAAAGAGCTGAACATAGGTTTTGAAGTTGAAGCCTGGTTAGAGAGGACATGTGCTCTGCATTTAGATTTCACATATATTTAATTTTAAAAAATTGTTATTATATACCTTATTTTAGACCCATTGGGCATCATCAACTGGTCCTCTCTGCTTCTCTAATCAATGCAGGCAGGTCACAGTTGATGGGAGTGGTCAGCAGGGGGCTGTACATAGCTTCCAGCACCCTGTCTTCGATACTGCTCTCAAGAGCCCTTAGCCCTGACACTAGCACTGGAATGGCTCTTGGGAGGACTTTTGCAAATATCAAAACCTTGATCAACAGGTCCCAGGCTGGGAGGAGTGGGTGTTTCTAGACAGACTATCTTTGCGCGCACATCACCCTAGGTAATGCCCAAATGTGATGTGCTGAAACTCCATGGATTTATTGAGCTGAAATTCACTGGATGAAAGGGGCAGGCAGGGACAGCCAGACTGGGCAGGGTTAAGGTGATGCTGGATATCCGCCAGAAAAGAAAATAGGTTCCATCTGACTTTCTGCAGCTTCTGATGTACACTGAGAAGGTCACAGTGTGCAGTGAAGTCAAACTAAACTTTTAAAAGAGAAGTATGGCTTTTTTTTTTGCCAGATTCATATCTACCTAGGTGGATGCAGCATCGGTCCGATGCTGCATCTGTCCCCCGCGCCTCTGCACCGAGAACCGAGCCAGTGAACACCGCCGATGGCTCGGTTCTCAAAGATCCGAGAGGAGCGTTGCTGACAATCAGCAGCTCTCCTCTCTACTCCTCCACGCACACTTGAGCGCTGAGCTGTGGAGGGGCCGCTCGCTGAGTCAGGCACCTGGCAGATCCAGACTTTATTGTTGCGATGATGCGGTGCCTGGATGGATTCCAGTGATGTCAGCAGACAGCGGACTTCAGATCACTTTCTGCTGAAAACGGGTCACAGGAGTGCAAAATGAATTGCACTCCTGTGACCCATAGGAGAAGTCCAGCCAAACGAGCTCAGGCTGCACTTCTCCTTTAAGTACAGGAGAAGAGCCTGTACAACTGTGAAAGTCTATAGGCAAGGCTGGAGTTCAGCTGATACTATACAAAACACTTTTTACTGGCAATATTTGCACATTTTGAAGATGAAAAAAAAATGAATATTCAATACTCTTGTCAACACTGGCACCTGTGGTATAAGTTGATCAATATGTATTTCTACACTCCATTCTCAGCAAGGTATTTTACATGTTGAAAAGATTTTACGAGCATGAGTTGTATGTTCCTGACACATTAAAAGTTTCTGGGAGATTTAACTGCTCATGTGACAAGCCATGGAGTTTATACTGGAAATCCATAGTGCAGTATTTTTCAGACTCCTGTGCAACGGTGGGCTAAGATGCTGCATGCAAGCCCATGTACCTTGTGTATATTAGCACATTAGTCTGACACCACACTAGCAGATTAGAGATTATCCCGTTTAACAGCAACAGTTATATCTAAATTACTGTACTTCAAATTACTTCACAAATGCGCGGGTCTGACATAAACTTAGCAAACATGTTTCAGACAGACTTCTAACAAAAGATTTGGTGTCACTTCTATGATGTACAGTACTGAGGAACTTCAGGTTTCGCCTCAGTGATTTACACACAAACCACAGACACGCTGTTGTTTGACCTGAGGAAATACTGTGGTTTCTCTCTAGTAGACACTGTGGTTGTGAAAAAGCCCAAGTGTAACGCAAATCCCCAGAGACCGTAGCTAACTCCTCAGCCACACTTCAAGGCACCATACTCTGCGCATGGAGTCAACTTTGATATTTAAAGTCCTATTAATTCACACAAATCTGTTTGAAATCAATAAAATCAATTTTAAGAACTTTTAATGCAACAAGTCATTTTAAACCTTGGTAAGTAAAATGACACACAAGCAATTAAAAAAAATATTGTGTAAAATTTGTCACAAAGAGACTACTTAGAAAACATACATTGATATTAAGCAAAGTCTCACAAGTTTTTACAAAACAATGTTTCATGAAAGAAAGCAATTTTGTGCTTATTTCGTATGGAAAGGTAAAACAAAAAAAACAAAAACAAAAACCACATTTCAGCATACTGTCATCAGACTGGGGAAAAGAGAACTCCAACTGGCTGCTATGATTATAGCACTTTGAATATTGCTTTCTACTCCCTATAATACCATCTTCATGTTGCATACACACCATTAACTACAATCCCATTTACAGATACATAACATATAGAAACCGATCACCAAAATAATAGAAAATGATTAGGATATACACAGCATTAGGAATTACAAATTGCTACATTTGGTCTTTATTATGAATACAGAATAATATTATATAATCATATTCAATGATTAAAAAAATGTACATCTCCTAAGATTGTAAACCAACTAGTTATCTTTGAATCATGTACAAAAGTGCAAAATAGTTCTAACAGAAGTACGATGTACATCCATGCATAATAAAGGAAATGTTTTCATATTCAGAAGTTTAGCTAGAACCAAAGAGGATCTTTCAGCATTCTGTCTCTACATGCACATGGTATGGCGTAAAGATGTAGAAGGTGGGACCATAACAATTAATCACCACACAAAGAGAAGAAGCTCTAGCTGGAAACAACACATCAAACCTACTTAAACATTTATGCCTCACCATTAGCAAGAGACTAGGGAGCACTGAGAGAGGAGGCTGCAAAGCTAATATTTCTGTCGATAAGAAAACGATAGGACCTTCCATCCCCACCCTGAGCTTCCAGGAACTGCTCCTAACCTACAACTCGCTACAAAGCAAACATGACTTGCCGCAGCACTCATTCTTTTCATGCATGATAACAGATTTTAAAATGTTCAATTCACTTTTAGAGAAATAAATCAAATTTGCACAAACTGCCACACCACCAGATAACGGTGTTTACAATACAGGTTTTAAAACAGTCCATTCAATTACTTTCTCGAGAAGACACTGGGTTTCTTGGTTAATTGCAAAAGACCCCAACACAACACTGCTGTGCGTGATTTCATCGCATGTCAAAGATTAGTGTCAATGTCTAGAAGGAGGGTGGAGCCGCATCGGTTAACCTCTTAGCAACATGAACAGCAGTGTTTAGTGCTGGGTTCAGCTGATTGGCTATATTTGACATGTAAATCTGCTTGGTTTTAATGTGCAGTGATAAAGCAGGGGTTACTGTGTGGGGCTGTGTAGTTTCTGCATACCTAATAATTGTGCATTTTAGTATCTAATCAATACATCTGATATGCTAATTATATAGTACTATACTTGAAAATGTAAATAAGTAAAGAATATAAATGTTTCTCTCTTTACAGACCTATGCAAAGCAAGAAATGCCAACATGCATTCAATGCAATGTGTTGTTAGGTATAGAGAATCCCAACACATATTCAATGCAATGTGTACATACTATAGATAAACAGTCTTCAATACTATATATAAACTATAGACAAAGAACTAATAAAAAATGCATGTGCATAAACACAATTGTGTAAGTCTATTTTCATAGTTTAACAAATTTCATGAAAACTGTTTTTTGCAAAACAAATAAATACTTGATTCTGTGCAGTCTAAATAAAACAAGGAAAATGCTGGACTTACAGACAGTCGGCATGCACTACAGTTGTCCTCTTGTTCTCAGAGACCCAGAAAAAAGCACAAGACTTGTGCAGAGAGCCCAAAAGATGTAAAATAATGTGGGTAAAATTAATCCGAGCACAGAGTAGAGCTGCCTCCTGCTGAGCTGTGAATAACTGTGTTGCACAACGCAAAGCAGCTTGATTTGCTGTCTGGGTGAGGGGGCTGGACAGATCTGCACACAGGACACTGAAGACAAGTAAGCGAGCTTCAACAGCTGGGAGACCAAACAAAGCATACTACCATGCTGGAATATACCCACATAGCCGCAAGGACTAAAAACTCACCACTACAAGTTTCCTGAATAAATGGGCTAGAACTGTACCATATCAGGTTTAAAAATACTGAACTGCACATGACTGACAACAGAGATAACTAAAAATAAGCTGCAAACAAAGAAATCTGCACTAAAGACAGTGTCTGAACACCGACATACACTGAGCAAACAGAACTGATAGCAGTTCACAAGAGGTTATTGATATTCTCCTTTTATAACATACACAACAGCAGTAAATGCACTTCGGTAGCTACAACATTACATAACCTGTATTAAACAAAGATGCTAGCTGGGAAAGGGTTAATACAACACGAATCGGATATGGCAAGGCAGAATAGGCAGACCCTCTGTAAACAGTCAATACAGAGCAGATGTGAGTATGTCCAGGAAGCCTTCCTCATACAGCCCGCAGTGCTGAAGATTAACAGCTGCTAGCTGCATTTCCCTCCAATTGAACAGCAGCTGCTCTTCTGACAGCCCCATTTTTAGAAATGAGGAGGTGGATGCTGGTAACAACTGCTATCTAATCCCGCTTTGCACAGATCAATTACCTGCAAACAGTCCCTTCATTGTCTACAACACTCGCCCTATAAATATCACAAAAACACAAACAAGCTGAAATGAAAGCCTTCAGGTATTCTATACACCTATTCCATCAATGTAACAAATTCAATGGAGTCTAATCCCTCGAAGACCTTTATGCAAGGCACGCATTTTAAAGTGCTTCATATGTAAATAGCGCACAAAAAGACTTATAGGTGTAAAAAAAAGACCTGATCTTGTAAATCTTTGTTAATGTACAGGAGATAAACTAATTAAGATTGACTGGGCACTGGACCACACCCTTATCAATGTAATCAATGTCACATAGCAAATGAAAAATCATGAGCTTTAAAAGACAAGTGAGGGCCCTTCATGCAACCTATGCTCTATTCTGTAAGAACCAATGCACTTCCAAAACACAGAAATCAATGTGTACGGGGCACAGGTCACACCACCTTACAGATAGGAAGGCTTTCTGAAATCATTGATCCTACACAGATAAATTGCTATGAGGAGTTAACAGAGTGCAGCTAACCTTAAAAACACCATCCAATGGCAATCTAAACAAACATGTCACACCAAATACAGAAAGCTATTGGGTTTTCTATCTATTTCACGCGATCGATAAAACTTGAAGCTCAGCCCAGCTTCCATGCTCTAACTTTCACTTAAAAACAATCACTGAAATTAGTTTAGCTACCTTAAAACTAAAATACAAACAGTGTTTTATGAAACACCACTTATTACCGATGTTACAAAAACCACACATGGGGGGCTTATGCACCAGTGAATGGATGTGATGGAGTTGTCACAATGTACAGAGCCAATCAGAGAGGTTCTGTACCTTGTGTGAAACTGTGCACAAATCACAGCCGTCACAAATGTCAACACAGCCAGTATTTACTGTCAGCCCATTTGCAAAGGAGTACGGCCCCTTTCACACTGACGGACTGATCAGATAAGACTGTCAGTTTATCAGGCGGACCCGATTGGACCATCCTTAGCTCTCTATGGAGCGGCAAATGTCAGTGGATAGGTGCCCACTGACACCCACCAACATCCAATCCCATCCTGTCAGCTAAGAACAGATGGATGGGGATACATTCCCCATCCATCCAGCTGATTGAATTGCATGACAGTCGGATGGAAATGGACAGGCAGTCCGTTTACGTTCGTCCCTCCCATAAAGAAGAGTGGGCAGATCTCGAATTTAGCTTTGGATAGAGTGGAGAGGGATTAGAACCTCTGCCAGTTTTTAATGTCTGTGCCCCCCTCAGGGAGATTCATCCTCTCTATTTGTCCTGTTTACTGTACCATTATCATTGAAAGTGAAGTGAAAGAACGTCTCCATTTTTTTTGGAGGGGGGGGGGGGGGGGTGTTAAGGAATTACCTTAATTTTCAGGGATTTCTTCTCACTTCCTGTTGTGGCAGGGGTTATAACCCTCCCTGCTCTATTCAAAATTAAAAAGTGTTGCATATAGTTCTACTTTAATAAATATTTTCTATGATTTTATGCTGAGAACTTCCCAGTGTGAGCTGCAGTGTCCAGGAGGAGTATGTGAGACAGAAATGAAGAAGGATTTGGCTCAGTCGGAGGCGCTTGCATATCCCAAAGTAACTAGATATGGGACTTGTTTAGATAGTCTTAGAGGAGACTTTATTTGTGCTTTAAAAAAAAAATATAGAAGCACTAATTGAATGTGTAACTATTTGTGCACCATCCATTCCTCCTTACTGCAGTTGCACTATTGTTGCCCATCACCAGACGCTGCAAAAGCAAAAACAAAAAAAAAAAAAAATGTAATCCCACATTCTGTTCCATTTCAAGGTCTTTTGCTTGCAGAAACTATTCCATAAGCAAATGTAAATGTGTATCCTAGCAGTATAGTTAGGTCTACGGTATTAATGCCAGTTCACACCATAGAAACGCAGACCAAATGCGTTTCTAGTGCGTTTTTAATGCAGTCCAGTGCATTTTTCCCCCTCTTTTCTTAAGCTTGAATAAGGACGTGTGCAGTCCAGTGCATTTTTGATGTGTTTTACAGTGTTCCAGTACAGTCAAGTGCAGGAAAAATGCAGCATGTTCTACTTTGCTGGAACTGCAAGCACTGGTGTGAACTATGCCATTGAAAACCATATAACCTACTTTCCATGCGTTTTTGATGCAGAAAAAAAACGCACTGGACATCATGTGGTGAATTGGCCCTTAAAGACAACTTGACCTGTGGAAGCTATACCCCGAAAAAGGCAGAGGACATTATAATGATGTAATAAAGATCACAGAGCTGAATTAATGTGTGCCTCAAATCTGCTTAGAATTTAGCTTTAGTCCCCTTTCACGATGAGGCACTTTTCAGGCGTTTTAGCGCTAAAAATACCCCTGTAAAGTGCCTCTCATGCCTTCCAAGTGTGAAAGCCTGAGTGCTTTCACACTGGGGCGGTGCACTTGCGGGACGGGAAAAAGTGTCCTGCAAGCAGCATTTTTGGGGCGATTTGGGAGTGGTGTATACACCGCTCCCAAACCGCCCTGCCCATTGAAATGAATGGGCAGCGCTGCCGAAGCGCCTGAAAAGATACGTATGCTTCCAGAATGTAGTCAAAATAAAAATTGTACATCAAAGAGAAAAGTCCACATGGTAGCATGCACCTCTTTGGACCTAACCCCAAATAATGCTGAACATTATTAGAAAGTGGCTGAATTCATGGAGTTCAGCAATAAAGAAAACAAAAACCTTTTGGCTGGAGTTGAAGTTTAACTGGATGATCCAGTTTTCTTCTCACTTATATGCATGCAGTTTACTTCACATGAATTTAAAAATACACTGCAAGGGTTGTAGAGTCTGATATACAGAGATGTTAAGGCCTAGTTCACAATGATGCCTGACTTATGTGACTTGGGTCACACCGAATAGCAGGACAATGGAAATAACATTGCTTCTAATAACATCAACGCAGTGCAGCTTCAGTGTGACCGTGGCAAAGGGTCCTGTGCTGCTACAGTGCGATGCAGTGAGGTTTTTGTGGTTCTTAGACTTTAATGGAAACTCCTCAAAATCACATCTACATGCATTTTTTGTTGTGATTTTGAGTACGATTTGTGCTGCTGTAAGCAGCAAGGATGAGCCACTGTTAAGGAGCCAACACCTGCTCAGTCATGATGAACACCAGACCCCGCATGGGGAAAAAATGCCCCCCGCCAAAACACACCAGCTCCAGTTGCTTGACACATGCTAAATGACAGCGCAGCTTCCTCCCACTACTGGGGGGGGGGGGGGGGGGGCAGGGGGCTTCCCTTGGAGACCCTGCCCCATTAGGTCATATGGGGCAGGGGGTCACCCGATGAAGTCATGGGGTGACTCCACCCCTATTATTTAACATGCCATCCCTGAGGCCACAAGCCCCTATGAAATCATGGGGTGGGTCCCCAAGGGATATCATAGGAGTGGGGTCACCAAGCAACCCAACCCCTTTGTTTACTTAGAGGCCGGGGGAAGCGGCGCTATCATTTGGCAAACGGGTAGGTGGCCGCCATCATGAGCCCACCTATCATGAGGGCATTGGTCTGGTATGTCTCAGGTGGATGGGGGCCTCTTGCTCGTATCCCTCAACCTTTCCTAGCCTGCTGAGCTGCATGCTTAGATTGTGTGTTTCTTGGTGTGGGGCCCCCTTAAAATCCATACCAGACCCGAAGTGCCTGGTATGGATTTTGGGGCCCACGCTGTTTTTTTTTATTCTGTCTCTTTTGTTTAAATTCTGCTATTAATGGGGAATCACCTGCTGACAGCAGGGAGGACTCATCGTTGTTAGGACACCAGTAGCTGCCAGCTCCTTAACAACCGATGACTCGTCCCTGCTGGCTGACAGTTGCAGTAGTAAAACACACACATTAAAAACGCACCAAGTAGGCACTGCAGCTGCACTACAAAACCACATTTAAAATTGAAAAAAAAAAATATCACACGGTACTGTGAACCTAGCCTAAATCTGAAAGAAACTTGATAAAGTAAACATCAAAATAAAATGTAGATTCTTCAACTCCAAAGGTCATATTGAAAATGTTTTCATGTGCACTTTACAACACAAATTATGTGCTCGCTACAAAAAAAAAAAAGAGTTTAAATTTAAATCTATAACTGCATGCACAGTTTTCTTAATGCTGGATTTTCTACTCTACTCTGTATATTAATATATGTAGAGAATAAAAACATAAATGTCTGCTACACTTAAAGCAAAGTACATTGTATGCATATATCAATATATAAGGCAGAAATAGTTTGTGCATTGCTTTACAAAATGAAGGGAGACCATACAGTTACAATACAAGAGTTATCAGAGGGCCCTGGTCATAAATTACATCAGTTTTTTATTTCATTACATTTTTGACCTATTAATGATTTTATGGCAGTGTACACTGCACATTGATAGTCAAACTATTGATGACATTATTAACATCTGTAGGCATATGGAAGCAGCGTTTATAGCAGTGTTCTATGAAGAATCTCCGATCGTCACTTGGTTAATGTCTGCTGCAGCTGTTTGCCAGCTGTTAACCAGCAAAGAAAAGCTCAGCAGCGGGAGGTCTATTTGCTTCTCTCTAGACCAACCAAGAATTATTCCACCCATATCTAGAAACACATTGCTTAACTATTTGTATATTGGTCTGCAGCTACAAGGAGTACTTTGCAACATTTGCATGAAGAAAACCAAAATGAGATCAGACTTGTAGTCTCTGCGAATCTTGCTATTTCTCTTTGTCAAATCAAACAACCAAAAACAAACCAAACAGGCAGTGGTTCTCAACTCCTGTCCTCAGGACCCACTAACAGGCCAGGTTTGCAAGATAACTGAAATACATCACAGGTGATATCATTTGCTGCTCAGTGATTGCAGTATTATAGTCTGCATCTCCCCAAGGTAAAACTTAAATTCTGGCCTGTTAGTGGGTCCTGAGGACCGGAGTTGAGAACCACTGAGCTAGAGGAAGGTTTTTTACTTTAATACAGGTAATGCGTTAAAGTTGATCTCCAACTTTACCTAAAGTTTAACCACTTCAATACCGGGCACTTTTACACCTTCCTGCCCAGACCAATTTTCAGCTTTCAGTGCTGTCGCAGTTTGAATGACAATTGCGCAGTCATGCTACATTGTACCCAAACCAAATTTTTATTATTTCGTTCCCACAAATAGAGCTTTCTTTTGGTGGTATTTGATCACCTCTGCGGTTTTTATTTTTTGCTAAACAAATAAAAAAAGACCGAAAATTTTGAAAAAAATAAAAGTTTTGCTTTTGTTTCTGTTAAAATTTTTTGTAAATAAGTTTTCTCTTTCACTGATGGGCACTGATAAGGCGGCACCAATGAGCGGGCACTGACGATGGGCACTCATGGGTAGCACTGGGTGACAATGGTGGGCACTGATAGGCGACACTGATGGGCACTGAAAGGCTGCAAAGATGGGCTCTTATGAGTGGCACTGATGAACACTGATTCTCCTTTTCTGGTGTCCCCCGGCGCCGCTCCTCCTCCCCATCGAGTGCCCCCACGGAGAGCTGCTTTCCATGGGGGCACTCGTGCGGGCACACTTCCAAGTCCTACTTCTGTGTCCATTGACACAAATAGCTTTACTCAGCCCCGTCCCCTGGCTCCCATGTCACTGGATCTGACTGACAGCCAATGGCTCCCGCTGCTATCAATCTATCCAATGAGTACCCAGACGGCAGCTGGAGCTGCTCGGCTCGTTCTCGCCACTGGAAAGATTGGGTTAGGTAAGTAAAAGGGGGGGCTCTGGGGGGCATCTGCACCACAGAATGTTTTTCACCTCAATACATAGAATGCATTAAATTGGAAGTCCATGCAAAAACTAAAATCCCTAGAGACTTAACGGATATAACACTAACATCTCTATCCCTGTAAAGAAAAAATGAGTATACATACCTTTTTGGAAGTTGATCTGACCCACTCCGACTGGATCCCACACTGAGCTGTCAGCCGTGGCTTCACTGTAGAGGCGGGTGCAGAGGTGACGGACGTCAAAGGAAGCCCCATAGTAACTCTATGAGTGACATCACTTCCCATTCATTTCACAGCCGTTGTCGGTCGTGTCCTCTACAGAGCTTCCGCCGCTGGAAATCGGGTCGGAGTGGGTAGTTTTTGCATGAACTTTCACTTTAAGGTGAAAAACCTCAAGACTTTACAACTCCTTTAAATAAATTGTTCAGGTCAAGCTGGCCGAACTATTTCCCTTACTAACGTGCAGCAGCTAAAGTGCTGTATAAACTATATGTAGCTGAGGCTATAAACAGTATACAGCACTGTGTTCCGCATGTGAGACGAGACCTTCCCATCACACCCGGTACAAATGGGGTCAGTTTTAAGGGCTTGTTCACACTTGTCTAAATGTCTAACGCTCAACAAATGCTCCTAAAGCGTTTGTATGGCATTGTTATGGGCGTCAATGAGCTTTAGTATGGGCATTAGGCAGGCGTTTTACAAGCATTAATGAGGAGCAAGTGTTAAAACTGCTCCAGAAATGCCTATTCCATTACAGTAAATGAACAAATCTTAACGCCCCGCAACCACCTGCCAGAGCGTTTGCGAGGCGTTACCATAGACTTGAATGGGAGGCGTTCAAAGGCGTTCAAAGACTTCAAACGTCTCCTGACTCGACATGAGGCTTCAATTTTGAAGCGATGCAACGCTAACACTTAGTGTGAACAGCACTAAGTGCTATCTATTGTATCTTGTGCATAGGCATTTGAGGGGTCTTTTTAACGCCTCCCAAACACCTGCTCTTAATGCCAGTGTGAACTCAGCCTAAGGAGGATATATTATTAGGCGCTTATTTCAGTAGTGTGCTGTAAAATCCTTGACTTTTATGGAGGAAGTCGATTCTCGTGGGGAGGGGGAGGAATAAAAAATTTCTACAGTATCTTAATGTGATCATGGTTTTTAATAATAATAATAATTATATATATATATATCTCATCTCCCTAGATTACTGGCTGGATTAACAGGTATTTTTTTGCACTTATACAGATAACAGGTATTTAACCAGCTAAAAAGGAAGCTAATATGATAAGTTCATTGTTCGTATTTACATATACTTTTATACTCCAAAATGTATATGTATAAAAAGGAGCCAGGACCACCGGCAGGGAACCCAAAAAAAGGAGCATTAGGGCTGATCTGTGCAAAACCACTGCACAGAGCAGGTAAGTATAACATGTTTGTAGCTTTAATTAAAAGAAAAATGCTTTACAATAATTTTAAAGTGGTTGTAAAACCACCCCTATACCCAGTGAAGTGAGATGATACACTGTGTTGAAACAAATCTCCCTACGGAAGTTTTTACTTTTAGACCGGCTGTCTTTTCCTTTCTACCCTCTTTAGAAAGTACAGATCGTGTTAGAAATTTTTTTCCTCTTCCAGCAGTGGGTGCAGAGTCTGAGTTTACACTGTGTGAAAGCTGATTGGAGGAAAGGCATACACTCCCCCTCCACATAGGCAGAGAACTGAAGGAACTTGCAGAGCTGTACTGTGAATAGACCAGCTCTCTGCTAATTATCTCTAGGCACCCTCCCCGACACCAATTTTCAGCTGCTATTATCTCATGTGTTTTAGAGCTTGTCAGAAGTGACTCTGTTTATAACAGAGGAATGGAGCAGCAGAAAGATATGGCACTTAGAGCTTTGGAGAGAGATAAGTAAACACTACAGATATGTGTGCCTAGGTCAAATTTCATGAATGGGGTTCACAACAAAACAGAGAACGTTTTGAACATTGGCACACATGTGCAGTTCCCTTTCAAAATGGAAGAGCTGGACGCCATGCAAAACACACAGAAAACAGGCAGCCCCCCTAGTCAGCCCATTTTGTCACAAGCTGACATATTCATAGTCCTGCCTCCCTACATCAATTGTATAAAAGATTTATAGGAGTGCACCAGGTATAACGTCCTATACACACAGCTAGAACGTTGGGAGACATTTGCCGAATTAAAAAAAAAAAAAAGAAACGGACATTCTGCAAGTCGGTCTGTCTGACAGAAGCCGGCCGTTCGGCTTTTGTCAGACATGCATGCTGGAAAACCAGCAGCCGACAGACTCCCAATCACCACTTTCAGCCAATGGCAGAGTGCGCTGATCAGAGTGTTCTGGCGGGGGGGCGATAGGGGCGTCCCCCTGTCAGAACACAACAGCTCAACGTGGGCGATCGCTGAACTAAACTCACATGGTTAGTACAGTGCGTCCGCATAGCTAGTACACTGTAGTGTGTACACGGCTTTAGAGTCCAAAATCTTTAATATATTAGTGTATGTCAGATTATAACAAAACCGAGGCTCAAAAACTTCCCTTTCATCAAGGATGCAAAACAAAAAATAGTGTAAAAATATCATTCTTATATCAGTCAAATCATGTTACAATGCATCAATATATGATCTATATATATGCGGAATAATAAAGTAATATATGTCAAATTTAACTAAAATGTGGGCTGTAAATAACAGCCAAACCAAACGAATATATGTCAAACTCATCTAAAAATGTGGGCTTGAACCATGACAGGCATGACTGTCAGCATAGGAGAAAGTATATTAATGCTCAGCAGGGTGGATTTGATTTAAATCAAGTCCATTTAAATCACGATTAAAATCACTAGTAAAAAGGCTTGATTTAAATCAACTCAATTTAAATAATAATTTTTAAAGAGCAACTGTCATCTCTGTCCCGCAGGGGCTCCTCCTCCGTTGTTGACTCACCGACAGTCCCATTCACTTTAATGGGACGGCTGGTGATGCGGCAGTGACACAACAAGGTGAGGGACGTGGCGGCAGCAGGTGGGTGGATGCCCGCTAACAGGCGCTGCCATAATGGATCTGAAATGACCGGTGCTCTTTAAATTTAAGGACTTATTCTTGCTGGTAGTTAGAATCTTTAAAATTTGCAAACAGAATTTCCTATTTAGAATAATAAGTTGTCAGGTTAGTAAAACAGCGATACCAGAACCGATTCAATCATACAGTTTGTAGTTTACATAGATTTGCAAAACAATGGAATAAAGGAATATTCCTGAACTTTGGTTTAACTCATGGTTACTGTGACATTGTGTGACTGCATGAATGCCGTGCATGTTATCTCAGCTTGCAGAGCTTGGATTCATTGAATGAGTTTACCAAAAATGTAAATATTGCAGAATATACAACCTCATGCTACATAACTAAACTCTATTTCATGCTGAATAAACTAAATTATTAATGTATCTTAAATAGAAAACTATCTTCAGATAGATTTTTACTCCAAAAGCATTCTATTAAAATACATTTGATTAAAAAAAAAAAAAAAAAAATCTGTTTAACCCCTTCCCGCCGACCGAACGCACATATGCGTCCTCGGCTTTCCGGGGTTATACCGGGATGATGCCCGCAGCTGCAGGCATCATCCCGGTACCGTTGTTTTCAGCGGGCGATCGGCTACCCGAATATAACAACCGATGCGGCTAAAAGCCGCTCGGCTGTTATACCGGAGGAGCGGGAGGGGACATCCCCCCCCCTCCCGCCGCCTCCCGCCGCTGTTACCGGGCCTCCCGTGCGATCGGGAGGCCCGGTGTCCATTCGGGAATCTCCGGCGGCTGGGGGCGGGCTGGAACGAAGCTGTGAGCGGCTTCGTTCCAGCCTTCTAATTGTAAACGCGGAAGCGACGTCATGACGTCACTTCCCGTTTACTCGGCTGCCAATGGCGCCGAATTTAAAAAAGTACACAGTATTCAGAATCGCCGTTTTCGGCGATCTGAATACTTTGAAGTGTAAAGGAGGGATGGGGGGTCTTTTAGACCCCCCATCCCTCCATAAAGAGTACCTGTCACCACATATTACTGTCACAAGGGATGTTTACATTGCTTGTGACAGCAATAAAAGTAAAAAAAAAAAAAAAATTTTTAAACACAATTTATAAAAGTACAAAAATAAATAAAATAAATAAATAAAAAAAAAAAATTTTTTAAAGCGCCCCCGTCCCCGCGAGCTCGCGCAGCGAAGAAAACGCATACGGAAGTCGCGCCCGCATATGTAAACGGTGTTCAAACCACACATGTGAGGTATCGCCGCGATCGTCAGAGCGAGAGCAATAATTCTAGCCCTAGACCTCCTCTGTAGCTCAAACCTGGTAACCGTAAAAAATTTTTAAAGCGTCGCCTATGGAAATTCATAGGTACCGTAGTTCGTCGCCATTCCACGAGTGCGTGCAATTATAAAGGGTGACATGTTTGGTATCTATTTACTCGGCGTAACATCATCTTTCACATTATATAAAAAAATTGGGGTAACTTTACTGTTTGGATTTTTTAAAATTCATGAAAGTGTCACTTTTCCAAAAATTTGCGTTTAAAACACCGCTGCACAAATACCGTGTGATAAAAAATATTGCAACAATCGCCATTTTATTCTTTAGACTCTCTTCTAAAAAAATATATATAATGTTTGGGGGTTCTAAGTAATTTTCTAGCAAAAAATACGGATTTTAACTTGTAAACACCAAATTTCAAAAATAGGCTTAGTCATGAAAGGGTTAAATAAAAAATCTGATTTTTTTTTTGTTTTTTTTTAATTATTGATTTATATCCACCCTGATGCTCAGTATACGTGGATAATGAACTGGTGCAGATAAAAAGCCATCAGAAAACAAATCACTACATTTTCATGGATATATTATGTGACCTAATAATAATTTTAACCACTTCCCATCCAGGCCAATTCTGGGACTTCATATGTAAAAAATCATCTTTTTTCTACAAAATTACTCAGAACCCCCAGACATTTATATATATACAGGCATACCCCACTTTTAAGTACACAATGGGGTTTATTTACTAAAGCTGGAAAGTGCAAAATCAGGCTCACTTCTGCATAGAAACCAATGAGCTTCCAGGTTTTATTACCAAAGTTTAATTGAACAAGCTGGGGTTAGAAGCTCATTGGTTTCTATGCAGAAGTGAGCCTGATTTTGCACTTTCCAGCTTTAGTAAATAAACCCCATTGTGTACTTAAAGGTGGGGTATGCCTGTATGTATGTATGTACATTTAAATACAGGAAGTGGTTAATAATATTTTTTATTAAAAATCATTTGCATTTTTATTTTTAACATTAACTATTTATTTTATGTTTTAGAATGGTTTATCCTGCCCATTTTAATGAATATCAATTTGATTCCTTATAACAAACTATGGGTGTTCATTTCAGTAATATAAAAGCAATTATACTATGATTTTATTAAACATTAACTGCAATAGCAATTTTTTTGTTTATGTATCAGTTTCGTAAGCCTGATGAAGGGGGAGGTTTTTAAAGTGGGCAGGGGAAGCCATCTCCGCCGGGAGAAGACAGTGATTATCGCCAGCACATATAGCAGCTGCTTGCGATAACCGCAAGTGAATCCGGAGCACAGCTGCTCCAGATTCTGAGTGAACAGTTTTAGTAAATCTCCCCCCGTGTCTTCGTTCAAAAAAAAAAAATTCATTTTAAGAATGTTCGTTCGATTTTCTAATCGTTCGTGGGGTCAAATCGACATTCGTTTTTGACCACAGTGATGGGAAAATTTGAAGAATAGAAAACTTCTTTTTCTGAATTTTCAGACCATGTATGTGGTTTTCAGAAATTACATTCATTTTAAAATTAAATGTTAAAAGCAAGTGAAATTCTCAAACGAACGCACAAAGATTTTTCATATGAATATGCTCATCAAAAAATCGATACGTTTATGGCCAGCATAAGGCTCGGTTCACACCTATGCAGTTTGATTTTGATCTGTTTCTACAGTGCTTTTTGCTGTGTGTTTTGCACACGCGATTTTGCTGTGATTTGCATTTTGCATTTTTTTTATGCTTTTTTTTGTTGTTGGGCAGATAATTCAAATTGCTGCAAAAATGCACTTCATGCTTTTCTGCAGCTTCTCTATTGAAGTCTATTGAACCAAAAAAAAAAAAAAAAAAAAAAAAAAAGCACAGTTTTGCATTGAAAAAAAAGTCCTTGACCCTTTCCAAATATGCAGTGGCTGAAAAATGCATAGCTGTGAAGGAAACTATGTTAAATGAACTGTAGTGTATTTTCTGCAAAAAGCACCAAAAAAAACGTATCGGTGTGAACAAGGTCTAAGATGTTTAATAGCAGCAGCATGCTTTTTTTTGAATCACCTGTCATCATGGGGTTAAAAAAAAAAAAAAAACACACAACTAAAATTAGCCCCTTATAGTACAAAAAGAGCAGATAATCATCACTGTAAGGGGTTCCTTTACACAGTGAAAGTAATAATATATTACTTATATCATATAATAATAAATACACCCAGAAGTGGGTTATATGGGCATTTTAACCGCTTGCTGACCAGCCGCCGTCATTATACTGCGACAGGCCAGCATGATCCCGCGAACCATCGTAGCTGTACGTCGGCCCGCGGGATCGGGATAGCGGGCACCCACTGCACAGTGGGGGTGCCGATGCTCGTGGCAAAAGGTCGCGATCATGAGGGACAGAACACAGAAGTGGGTGTGTAAACACACAAATCCCTGTTCTATTAGCAGTGACAGATCGTGTGTTCCTATTAGCTAGGAACCCCGATCCGTCACTTCCTCTAGTCAGTCCCCTCCCCCTTCAGTTAAAAATGACCTCCCAGGGAACAGTTAACCCCTTGACCTCCCCATAGTGTTAACCCCTTCACTGTCAGTGACATTTTTACAGTAATCGATGCATTTTTATAGCACTGATCACTGCATAAATGCCAATGGTCCCAAAAATGTGTCAAAATTGTCCGATGTGTCCGCCATAATGTTGCAGTCACGATAACAGGAAAAAAAATAAAATAAATCGCAGATAGCCGCCATTACTAGTAAAAAAAAAAAATAATAATAATAAAAATGCTATAAATCTATCCCTTATTTTGTAGAGGCTATAACTTTTGCGCAAACCAATCAATCTACGCTTATTGCGAATTTTTACAAAAAATATCTAGAAGAATACATATGCCTATACTGAGAAAAAAATTGCTTTAAAAAAAAAAAAAAAATGGGGATATTTATTATAGCAAAAGGTACAGAATATTGTTTTTTTTTTCAAAATTGTCGCAATATTTTTTTTTTTATAGCGCAAAAAATAAAAATCACAGAGGCGATCAAATACCACCAAAACAAAGCTCTATTTGTGGGAAAAATAATTTTGTTCGGGTACAGCGTCGCACGACTGCGAAATTGTCAGTTAAAGGGACGCAGTGCCAAATTGCAAAAAATGGCCTTGTCATTCAACAGCCAATTCTTCCGGGGTTGTGGTTAGCTAGGAGTCAGACATGAAGCTATATGAAGGGTGGAAGGGAGATATAAATCTTTTATCCTAAAGTAGTACTAAAAGCTGAGACTTATTTTTTCATGGATATAATCATTTTAAACATAATGCACAATACTGGTAAACTTTTACTTTAAGGCTACTTTCACACAGTCTTGATCTTTGCCTTCTAGGGTTGTCCGCCAGCACTCCTGGTTCCTCACAGTTCCTGAGTACCAAAGCCCCACCCTTGTGCAGCCTCGCTCCTGAGCTCCATTGATGGACCCCCCCCCCCCCCCCGTTTCTTGTCATAGGATTTGATTGACAGCAGCAGGAGCCAATGTACCCCTCTGCTATCAATCTGCACTGTGAAGAGGAAAAGAGACTCTCCTCCCCTGTACTGCGCTGGATCAAAGCCAGGCTCAGGTAAGCATAAGGGGGGGTTTAAGATTTTTATTTTTTTTTTTTATACCTTAATGCAGAGAATGTATTAGGGTAAAAAAAAAAACACAAAAAAAAAAAAAAAGCCTTAAGGCTTCAGAACCACTTTAATCATGACACAATCTTTGAACATACAAAGAAACTATTTTGCACACAATGCCAAAACCTGTGGGTGTGGCAGTTATGACAAAATAAAGCTTCCTACCTTTACATAATCTTGCGTCACTCTATACCATTTGGCACAAAATAGATTTTGCGTGTTATGACTCAACAAGTACAAAAGTATTCATTTTATGAGCAGTATGAACAAGTCAACAGTAAAACAGCCATACAGACAAGGGGCCCCTATATATTAATATTAACTGTGCCATTTTGCAAAGTACAGTGTAAGATGACTGGCACAACTGTAGTCCTCTGCTGGCACCCCTGAAGTCTGCTCAATATACTACCATATTGTTACCTTTGCTTGACTCTAAAAGCTTCTGGAGCACAGCAGAGCTTGGATGCTCCCTCTCAACATCACGGCAGTGCAGGTCTCTTTTTGAAAAGCATGCATGCTTGCAGTGCACGCTCTTTACTTGGCGCATAAGCAGTGCACACTGCTGTGAGCATCCAAGTAAAACGGCACAATGCATTGTAATATATTGGGCTCCTCTGTCTGCATGGGCTGTTTTACTCATAAGCAATTTCTACTAAGGAAATCATTTTCTATGGGATTGTGAACTTATTACTTCTGCAGCAATTTGTAGCTTAGTGACTGCATTTTTACATCTTTTCATGCTGATGACTGTCAGAGCTGCAGAAAGTGAGCCCAAATGTGAACAGGTGAGGTGGGATTTCCCGGGGTTTGGGGTCTAAGCACCCACAAGTTTTAACAAGAGCTCCTGATGGTGAAGATAGTATACAAGCCAATATGGAAGCGATCCAGAAGTACTGACGAGTCTGAGTCAGGCAGAGATGGTAAAGAAAGAAACAAGCCAAAGGTCAAGGCAGACGGCAAATGAGCAAATTTGAGGGATGGTAAACAGAAATTCAATCGAAGGAAACAGGCCAAACGAGAAATAACAAGAGGGAGTTTAGAGACAAATGAGAATGTTTCTCATTTGTCTCCAATGGGAGCTGATCTGAGCATGGGGGAGATTGAGGACTGGGCAGGAAGTGGTCAAAATGCAATGAATATTACTCAGTTGGTGAGGCGAGAGACATCCATAGTTACTAGCTTTGTGCAGCAAGAACAGAGAACAAAGCCCAAGATTGTAGAACCTACATGTACCACAGCAGCAAGGAGGCAGGAACAAACCGCAAGCATTTGGAACCACAGGTAACAGCAAAACCACAAGTGACATATCAGTTCTGTGACAGTACCCCCCAATGTGACGTTCCAAAAGTGAAACTTCTGCTTTAAGGATTCCTGACCCCCTGACATGCCACATTTGGCATGTCACTTTTTTGGGAGGGGGAGCGGGTACCTAGTTTTGACAGGTACCCAGTTCCCACTTTCGCTCATGGCGCTGAGCGGAAGTTCTCTTCTCACCCCTCCCTCCAATCTTCTGGGACACATCACAGGTCCCAGAAGATTGCCCGGCCATTCAGACTGGCGCACATGCGCAGTATGCACCCAGCTGTGAAGCCGCAAGCTGTCACAGCCCAATGCCCACACTTTCTTTTCCGGCGCCGCAGAGAGGAGAGGGAGAGAAGCGATGCATCACTGGACCGTTAGACAGGGGAGTGTCTGTTTATTAAAAGTCAGCAGCTACACTTTTTGTAGCTGCTGACTTTTAACAAACAGAAATGGGTAGAACTCCGCTTTAATCAAATCTTGGATTCTAAATACTCCAGAGGGAGGCTCCTTTATGGAACTGGCTAGAAGGGCTTCAGTCTGGAGGAAAGACATTGGGTTTCTTTAACAGATGTCTCTGTTCCCTGCTTGGTGAAGTATTTTCTTTGGAAGTTTCCTCTCATGTATGCCCCTAAACAGGTGAAAAGATTGAAAAATAAAAATAAGTGGCCCGCTTTAAAGGATAAGTTCAGCTTTGGGAACATGCTACATGTTCCACATGTCCTGCAGCGGCTCAGCGATCTGACCTCTCACTGTGACAGCAGTACGAGGAGAAGTTCCCTGTACAAGCCATCACTTTCTGATGTGGGCTCCACTTACACAGCTGCATCATAGTGAATGAACTACAAGTACCAACATTCTTTGTGGCTGCCAGCTTGTAGTGCTCAGTGAAGTACCACAACACTGCTGAGCACTGTGGTAGTTCATTGATTCTTCCTGTCAGTGTGAAACTGCCTCCCTGTACGATGTATGGGCAGACAGCTTACACTCACATTCTGCAGGAGACCTACATGGCACCATATGCTGATCGCTGGTGCGATGCTTTCCAGGCTCCTAACAAAAAAAAAGGCACCTGCAAAAAAATGTCGACTCATGATTTTTTTTAAAAAGCCGAACTTATCCTTTAATAAAATTTGGTTTTATCGGACCCAGCTCACCCTCTCCGAGAAATACAAGGAATTCCTTGAGTCTAATTCTGCATAAAAACTTTACCACCACCCCCCCATCATTTATTTTTTTCTTCTCATTTTCTTCTTTGCTCTTCGCTATCTCCTAATCAGATTCACTAAAAATATAAAATTTTTTGGAGGAGTGTTGTCTGACACCCGCTAGAAACGTATATCCTCACTGTCTCTCACGTCTCCCATAATTTTACTAATTCAGCTTTGCTGAATGTGTTCCCATTATATGCAAATTCTCTAGATTTGAAGTTGGCTGTTGTAGACACCTTATGCCACGTACACACGGTCGGAATTTCCAACAACAAATGTTCGATGTGAGCTTGTTGTTAGAAATTCCGACCGTGTGTAGGCTCCATCGGACATTTTCCATTGGAATTTCCGACAACAAAAATTTGAGAGCTGGTTCTCAAATTTTCCGACAACAAAATCCGGAAATTCCGATCGTGTGTACACAATTCAGACGCACAAAATTCCACGCATGCTTGGAATCAAGCAGAAGAGCCGCACTGGCTATTGAACTTAAATTTTTCTCGGCTCGTTGTACGTCACCGCGTTCTTGATGTTTGGAATTTCCAACATTTGTGCGACTGTGTGTATGCAAGACAAGTTTCAGCCAATGTCCATTGGAAATAAATCCACGGTTTGGTTGTTGGAAATTCCGATCATCTGTACGCGGCATAAGAGCTACCATTTTAATACTACTCTTAGTAATGCATTCAGATTGTTGACATTGGCTAGTTTTGTTGATTTGGATGATTGACTTGTGTAACACCTGTTTACATTGTAGCTTTACATAAAGAATTGATTAAAAAAATGCATTGCTTAAAAAAAAACAAAAAAAAAAAACAAAAAAAACACATTTCCTATACAGCTAATGAGTACCTTTATATTAGTTTTTTCTGATCCTCTGCCCAGCAGCACCAAGTCTAAGGTACAGAGGAGCAGCAGTATTAGTCAGTCAGCCTCTAGTGTATTGCATAGATCTGTAAATCAAACCATAGTAACGGGAAGAGATAGAGGGATTACTTCATCAGTATGGTGATGGTAAGGATTTAGTTACCGAGCTGTAGTCTACATGGGTACAGAAAGATTAGGGGTGTACAGATAACCAAGATTATCTCAACAGAATTATAAATATTTTTCGCAGGAAAACTAGTTCATGTATATCTATTTCAGCTGTGCATTTAAACTGACACTAAATAATATCCTTATTCGTCAAACATAATCCATACGCATCCACAACTTAAAGGCTCTGCAATCTGCTTTCCATGAAATCGTTTCTTGCTGTGTTTTTCTGCTATCTTGTAAAATCCTCAGTGAGCTCCCAAACCTCTACTTTTCCCCTTCACTACTGTTTGCTGGTTTGGAATGAGCAATGCATGTTAGTTGTGGACATGTGCACTGATCTACACACACTACAAATCCAATAGTAGACCTCGGGAGCATGTAAGAGAGATGGCCATGTTTCTACATACAGTGGGACAATGGAGAACACGTGTAGCCATCGTCCAACAGGAAGTAAGATCATGTCACAAAAATGGAATTTGGAGCTTTAAAAAGGAGGATAAGAGCAAAAGAAGGGGGGACTTTTTTTTTTTTTTAAATTAAGAATACATAATTGAATATAATTTTTTATACCAGAGTTTGGAGCCACTAAATGCCTGAAGTTGATCTTCATTTCCTTCTACCTCAGAATATTACTGTGACTTCAAACTAACAAATCACATAACAGAGTTAATATTTAAATATAGGCAGTGCTTACAATCATTCTTCCAGAAACCCCAAAATGTGCAATAAAATATAATTAAATGTTTTAGCTGCTTGTAAAATTATTTTCTTATAGTACATCACAGGACACAGGTTTGGCCAATGGATCATAAGCCACCTACAGGTTATTGGACATTGGCAAAAGCAAGTCAATACCCAGTCCTGCATAACCCCTCCCACTCCCATCATGCCAAATTTGTAGCAAGCATTTTAGGAGCATTCATAGATACAGCGGGGGAGGGTCCTATGTCCAGTGACATACTTCAGGAAAAGAAATTTACACACAAATGAAAATCTTATTTTCATTATCGTACATCACAAGACACTGGATTGGCTACTACTTAGACCCACGGGACACTGAAAAGCTATCTCCTGAGGGGTGGACAACACAGCAAATAACATCCAACAGGCCCAAGAATCCCAACAATAAGAAAACAATTCCAGGCCCAAACTAACAGAGCCACCTAAAGGACTTTGTGCCTGGAACGGACATCCAGAAGACCAGGTGGTCACGTTACAGACCTGAGAAATTGAAGCATAGTGCTGGAAGGTCCAAGAAACATTAATGCTTCCGGTAAAGAGAGCCCAGCCCAGAAAGGGAGCAGTTTTTTTTTTACTTTTTGGATACAGTAGAGAGGAATTAGAACACTGGTCAGGTTTTTATTGTGGTCTGTGACCCAGTTAAAGAGATTCACCCTATTTGTTCTGTCTACCATTATTACCAAAAACGAAAAAATCCCAAATTTTGGGTGATCAGTGATCACCAAACAGGAATAGAGAGGAAATCTTCTAATGGGGACACTAGTTCTGATGACCCTGGTGACAACGGTATGTCATGTTATAGGGATTTTCTCTCAGTTCCTGTTGTGGCTAACTGATCCGACTTTGGCATGCGACTTGTGCTCTGATGATCTTGAAGGCCAATAAAAGAAAAAAAAAAAAATGGCATGGGTTCCCCCTCCAAGAGTATACCAGGCCCTTCGGTCTGGTATGGAATTTAAGGGGAACATCCACGTCGAAAAAACGCGTGGGGGTCCCCCCCAGAATCCATACCAGACTCTTATCCGTGCACACAGCCCAGAAGATGAGGAAAGGGGGTGGGGGACGAGCGAGCACCGCCCGCCCAACCGCACTAGGCAGCATGCCCTCAACATGTGGGGGGGTGGGTGCCTTGGGGCAGGGGGGCCCTGCGCCCCCCACACCAAAGCACCTTGTCCCCATATTTACGAGGACAAGGGCCTCTTCCCGACAACCCTGGCCGTAGGTTGTCGGGGTCTGTGGGCGGGGAGCTTATCGGAATCTGGAAGCCCCCTTTAACAAGGGGACCCCCAGATCCCGGCATCCCACCCTATGTGAATGAGTATCGGGTACATTGTACCCCTACACATTGTGCATGGAGTTCCCCCTACAGATTCATACCAGGCAGTGCCTGGTATTGTCGGGGATTAAAGTCAGATCCCTGTTCATTGAAGTCAGATGCATGTCAGACTTCAAGTAGCAGGGCAAAGTCGGATCCACAGTCGTATGACTGTCGTGTCGTACAAGTGTGAAAGGGACCTTAAGGTGGAAGGAAGATCAAATATAGATCAGTAAAAAAGGTTCACTCAGAGTAGAGAGAACTAGGTCTACCACCTAAGGACAATAACAAAAACTTAAGCCATGATAGGGGTAGGAAAGGTTATGCAGGGCTGTTTTTAAGTTTACTTTTGTCTGTGTCCAAAACACCTGGAGGTAGTGCATAACCCATTGGTCTAAGAATTAGCTGATCATGCGTCCTGTGATAATAAAGAAATGGGGATTTTACATCCTCTACCTCTGTGCAGTCTGTTTTCTCCAAGATAACAATTGCACTTTAAATGTTATGACCTTCATTGCCAACTTCTCAATTGGAATCAGATAATGGAAGTCTTTACCCAATGAAAGATTGCAGATGATCCAATCATACACACCTGTTATTATAAAAAAAAAATTTGCTTAAAACTTTATTACACGGAAATCTTTTAGTTCTTGAGTCTGATTTTGCTCAGGTCAGTTTACAACCAAAACACACCTTTATTTTTTAGGACTCATTATAACTTATGAAATAGTTCATTTGCATGTGCTAAATATTCATAGCACCCTAGACACGTAAGCTTTGTACTCTTCAAGCTGTGAATGTATGAAACTTTTCTGTTATACAGTTATATGCTCATAAAAGCTCTTAAATGAATAATAAGCAATTTGAATGTATATACTTTTTCATTTATAGAATTCCTGTACCCGACTGCCTACAGAAGCTATATGCCAAGCTATTGCAATAACTAACTAAATGTTGGCCTCTAAAAAGGGAACAGCAAAAACATAAGACGACAAGAAATGAGCTGAACAATGCACCCTGCAAAGCCTTTACCTG